>NC_138760.1:50332071-50966060 GCF_965113315.1 Podarcis vaucheri | reverse complement strand
TGACTATGTTGACAGCCTGTGTTCCATTCTTTGCCTCATTCAGGGAAACACCGCAGAACTCCTCACAAACTATGCAAGTCCTACCCTGGCTCATTTTCCTGACATTTTGGCCTCAATCATTTGCCCTGTCAACTGTTTAAGCCACCTCAGCTGGGAGCCTCAGTAAGAGGAGTCAGCAGTTCAACTGTGCTATCAGCAGTGTGAGTAAGGTCAAGCCTAGAAGACAGCAAATGATTGCCAAACTTTTATTTTCTCCAATGCCTTAATCCTAGCTTTGCTGTCAACATGATTGTGTTCGAACAGAGGATTTAGGGAGAAATATAGACCACCTTGAAAAGAAAACCCCTTATCTACTGAAACTCCCACCTTATTTGCTGCTTACTGTCCTGTAACAAAATCCCCACAGCACTTATTTATTTATTTATTTATTTGACTTCCCTTTTTTTATTTACACAATTAAGCTGCATGCTCTTTACACTCAAATGAGAATAGCTGTAAAGCTGTAATCCTTTAATTGCAGAACAAATAGACTGTGCACAGTAGTTATGGTCTGGATCCAAAGAACCATGAAACTAAGGTGTGCTTCTGGGTGGGAGATTAATACTGCAAAGGTGTCATTGGCAACAGTGTGTTGCCAATATATATATGGCAAATCTGGATTAAATTGCAAAAAAAACGAGCTGGCGCTTTGATGCCAATAATGTCATTTGAACACTGCAAATAACTTGCATGCGTGAACAGCAAAAATAATAAATTGTATGAACAGCACTGATCCAACAAGAAATACCTGTGTGGATATGCCCTCAGTTTTGTACACGCCACCGCCCCCCCCCAAAAAAAAACACCCCTGAACAAATAGCAGTGACCAATACTGGTCCTGGACAGATTACACTTACAAAATAATATAGTATGAGCAACATCACACATACTTCCCTTCCCTCTTTTCCTTCCTGCAGCCTCAACACACACACACACACACCGCTGCCGCCCACAAATTTGCTCCAGGTGTTTCCCTATTCCACCAATGGCATCCATTTTGATGGCAGATAGACATCCACAGATTTACTTCAATATTATTAGTACTACTCAGCAAGTAAAAGTACTTTCCCACTATTACTATTACTATTACTAATACCACTACAACTACAAAAGTAAAAGTACTCTTTCATAGTTCATATGCACCCTCTCTGCAAGGTGAATAAAACAAACATTTGTAAAGCAATAAATGTTTTATCTGCCATGCTTCACAGCTTCTTATTGTCAGTGTGTTAGTCTTCAAACCATCAAAGTGATTTCTAGCTGACATGCAAATTAAAAATGAGTTTCAGATGTAACTAGAGTGTAAAGTTTGTGAATGCAGTGCAAAGTAATTTATCTGGCTATTGTAACAGCCTTAAGAATTTTTTAAATGAAAAGTGGATTTGCATGGCGTCTTTCTCAGGAAAACAAAAGCATTCTAAAGCAGGAGTTGCCAACCTATTGGGATCCATGGGCACATCAGCAAGCTGGAGAAACTGTGTTGGGCACCACACATGTACTCTACAAACACATCACATCCAATTATTTTGGCTAGAACAGAATGCTTCTGTCAAGCGAAGTTTACACAGGATCCACAGAACCATGAAACTAAGGATGATACTAGGTGGGTGATTAAAACTCCAACAGGGTTATTGCCGACCTAGTGAAGGTAATAATGACTGCTTTTGCAGCTCTGATAAACCCAGAGAATTCTTAAAGAATAGTCAAATGGACACTAAAATCCTTGGGAATTGTATATTCCAATATTACATTCTCACTGTCACTGCCATAGAAACGAGAAGAGGTTGGAGGTAATTGGCAATGTTGGTACCCAGGCTGAGTTGGCAATGAGTTGAGTTCAGATTTCAGAAAGATTTAGACTCCCACTGTAATTAGCATTCAGGTTCTGAGTGGACAAACTTTATTCCTTCCCAGTTCTGAGCTTTCCTGGCATCATGGGAATCACGTCACAAATTTGTAGGGAACAGTAGGAGTCTAAAATTATGGTGGCAAAAAGCAACAGTCAGTAATCATTTTTCCAAAGAAGACATATTCAAAGAGTTGGTTAGCTGTGAGATACTCATATATTGTATAGTCACAAGATTTTAGGCACGCCTTGTGTTAAAAATGAGTAAAAGAATGCAAGTGTCATTTTTTTTCTATAACTCCAAGGCATTTTATCCCAGAAGTTTAAGCATGGCATCCAACTGTTAGAGGTGATTAGAGTTAATAATGGCAATTCCATGCAAGCAACAAACAGCAGTTGCTAAACCTTGATAGATTTTCAGCAGATATTTTCTGAAACATTAGAAAAGTGAAAGCTGGGAATGATGAGGCCATCTCATATGAACATTAATAACCAGAGATGGCACCAAGCTGTCATCTCTCCTAATTTGTTGATAACTGTGATAAATCAAGTTAAGTACAATTGACACCATCTGCCATTGTTGCAAAAAGGAAGAAAGGGAGAAAGAAGGAAAGAGAAAGAAGCAATTGGTTATTGACCTCTCCTGAAACATGAACTAATTGATTGTTTGTTATAGAGTCCACATATTCTTAACGGTACAATTGTGGCTGGATACTACCTGCCCATACTGAGTGATTACTTTGCTTTCCAACATGCTTGCAGTTCATTGCTCAACATTACTTTGGTGCACACAATGAAACAAGGTTGCCTGGAACCACACTGCCATAGCTTTCATTCCCAACATACAGTGGTACCTCGGGTTACATATGCTTCAGGTTACATACGCTTCAGGTTACAGACTCCGCTAACCCAGAAATAGTGCTTCAGATTAAGAACTTTGCTTCAGGATAAGAACCGAAATCGTGCTCTGGTGGCATGGCGGCAGCAGGAGGCCCCATTAGCTAAAGTGGTGCTTCAGGTTAAGAACAGTTTCAGGTTAAGAACCGACCTCCGGAACGAATTAAGTACTTAACCCGAGGTACCACTGTAATTGCTTTGTGCTGAAAGATGAAGGAAAATAGGAGAAGAACACAGGATTGCATCAAAGAATAATAATTCTTATCCTGACGATAATTAAAATGTGTTCCCCTTGACAAAATGGTGTTGGTGCAGTGGAAAACTAATTAGTATAGAACCTACATATTACACTGCCATTTCTAAAATTCTTGAAAGCAGAACATTTATTAGCACCTCTGTATAAGTGTTATACCTTATTAAAAAGGTCCAATCAAGATCAACTTCTATCAGCTAACACTTCTTTGAAGCTGGTTCCAACTTGTAATATATTATATTTCCTCCAATCTGATCATATGCATGGACCCTTAATATTTAGGTGAACTGGACACTTAATATTTAGGGGCAGCAATTCCTGTGACTGCATTGGCTGGGAAAAGTGAAGTGGTGTATTTTCTTCAGGCCAGCATGCTAACACTCTATGGAGGGTTTTTAAAACAAAAATTATTAAAGGCAGACATTTAGTTGTTTGTCAGTTTTACACTGTTCTTTTGTTTCAATGCATCTGGCTTTTTTACGACTTCTGTTCATTGCTGTATGAAGCTTTTGGGATGAGATTTACCTTCATTCAGTAGGGTTCTGTGTCTCACACACAATGAGTAATCATTTTAAATCTTAAATAGAATCTAAGTCATAAATGGAAGATAATCAAGTGGCTACTCGATGCATAATCTCACCACTGCCTGATAATATGCTTTCTATTTGATTAATTCTGCAACATTAAGAAAATTGAAACAATATAGTGGCTTTTAAGATTTAAAGTGTTATTGTCTAAATGTTCTTGAACGTGACTGGCTTTCCTTTTCATCACAATAGTATACACACCTTGTAAAAACTAATGACCTTGTAAAAACTAGTGACCATTCTTTTTCAATTATACAGTTAAAATGCTGCACATCTTTTTTCATAACAGCAGGAATGCACTGTGTACTGTAGAAGTCAGGACAAGTTATTATGCCTTGCTGAGGAAATGGAGGGATATTACAAAACAATCAACTTGCTTTATAGATTTTACACTTTGCTCTAATATATATATATATATATATATATATATATATATATATCAGCAAACACTGGCAATATAGAGCACACCACACTTTGGTGACATCATTTTTCAGTGCCAAGTGCTCATTTGCTAAAAGGTCATTTCTATATTTCTTAACCATGTTAGTCCTGTATTACTCTGGATATCCCTTGGCATAAACTCAGTGCTACTCTTCAAATGCATTCCAATATTTATGGTGAAGTAAAATAGGGAGATTAAAAAGATATTTCTCTTTCACTGACTACAAAATTAATCACTGACATTAATACTTCGTTACAAGTCAATTTTAATTCAACATATGAACCAATTCTTAAGTAGCTGTAGTGGCATAAAGGTAAAGGGACCCCTGCCCATTAGGCCCAGTAGCGAATGATTCTGGGGTTGCAGCGTTCATCTCACTTTACTGGCGGAGGAAGCTGGCATTTGTCTGCAGACCGCTTCCAGGTCATGTGGCCAGCATGACTAAGCCGCTTCTGGCAAACCAGAGCAGCGCACGGAAATACCGTTTACTTTCCCGCTGGAGCGGTACCTATTTATCTACTTGCACTTGACGTGCTTTTGAACTGCTAGATGGGCAGGAGCAGGGACCGAACAACGGGAACTCACCCCATCATGGGGATTTGAACTGACAACCTTCTGATCAGCAAGTTTTAGACCACAGCGGCACCCGCATCCCAATGTAGTGGCATAGCCATTACCGGGGAAAAATGGTCCCATGTGGTAACAGGTCTATATAATTATGGAGGGGTTCACAGAGGTGGTGCAGTCTACTTGGAGGTTTTGAGATCATACCCAGATTACATCACAGGTGATAGACTAGAAAAGGCGGAACTTCCCAAACAGATTCATTTCAAACTCCAGCATAATATGATAAGCGTCAGATCTTTTATAAAATGGATAGAATCATCTGTATGCACATTGTCCCCAAAGGCCTTCAGACTGATGTGATCAGAAGATGACAGGCACTGATTCAGGATATCCACAGACTCATTGGAATGACTGGAAAGTATTGTCTTCATTAAGCAAGCAAACCATTATATATCACTATTTCTCCAAAATGGTGTGGTCCATAATATTTATGCTCTGGCATTGAGAATTGATGCACACTTCCTTTAAAATTAGGGCTTTGATTCTTATTTTTATCTCATTATTGTGAGATAGGACCTACAACGTTTGACCTAGCACAAACATCCATCAATGCTCTGGCGAACTAGCCCTCACATGTACAGCAGCTTCCCATGGGAAACTTGACGTCTGCCTTCTTCTGCAGAGATGAAATGTGTCAGCTAGGTCCCTGCTGTTCTCCCAGGACTTTCACTGCTTCTCCTTCTTCCAGATTAACACTTCCCTCTCCTTCCTGCTCATCATCCTGCCTGCTGACAGCCCCAGAGCAGTCTAAAAATTATTTATCGCGATTCGTAACATGAAAGAAATCCTGCCATATCTATCTACAGAGCTTCTTGTGCCTGGACGGAAAGTGTGTGTCAGTAAGGCTTTCTGTAAATAACAAAGCTCTGACATAAAAGTCATATAATCATAATCCCACAGGAGGTCAGCAGAAGAGGGGGCCGGGAATTGACTGCTAACGTTTGATGCTTGACAAAGTAAAAGGGGTTAACTGAGGTCAATTCAGGGAAGCACATGGTGGACTTGAGGGTTGAACAGATAACTGCTTGGGATAGGCACTGTGCAGACTCTGAGATAAGCATAAGCAGCAATCAATACAGCAAAGGAAAACCACAAGAGTTAAGAAATCGTACAGGAACAGCTTTTTTTTTTTTAAGAGATCAATTTCACCTCTCCAACAAACTACTTGCTATATTATATTCAGGCTACTGTCATGAAGGCATTTCAAATGTGGATGTTTGCCTATTTTTTCTGTGAAGTGTGAAACCAACTAAGGCATAGCAGCAGCTGTTTTTAAGGTGAAGAGAATAAATGCATATAGACAGAGAGCAGGCTCTGTTCCCCAGTTTCACAGATGGTTTCAGTGTCTGAAAGAAGTCTGAGCGCATAATCCCATTTCAAATATTGCTGGAAAAATGCCTTTTGCTGGGATTGGCACTGCCACCCTTCTCCATTCCTCCCCAATGTTACGTCATTAAGTTGGCCTTGTGGCACAGCAGAGTGGTTGATTTGTGCTTGTTGGTGCAGCACTTCGGTTTCTTGGATATTGAGTAATAGGCCAAGCTTTCCATAAGCTTTTGCAAAGATATTTAGGATGGTTTGGAGGTCATCCTCTGAGTGTGCATGCACTATGTTGTCATCAGCATATTGAAGCTCTATGATGGAAGTTATGGTAACCTTATTCTTTGCTCATCCCCAAGTCTGCCATATGACAAAATTTGACAGCAGCATACTAAAATTTCACATTGAAAGTTCTGAAAACTTGACACTATTTCTTTCCAAGCCTAATTCAGATACACAAGGGGGAAAAGGAATAGTTTCTAAGAAGCATGACTCAGACAGAAATGTTACCATAGACACTTAGAACACATCTCACCCCCAATGATAGGTGGGCATTAAAGATGTGAATCTGTCTTTTGTCCCTTAAGGTTGAGTTCTTTTGTCACCTACATGAGCTCGATGTAGAAAGTGAACCAACTATATGGCCTTCAAAGCTGTAAACTCTGCACTCAAATGTAGAGTGACTGATGCTCCAAATTTAATGAGACCACTAGTGAGATTCCAGCTGTGTTGGAGCCATTTTATTGCATTTCTCTTCCATCCTCCATGTTATAGTTATTATATAGTGTATAATGTGCCATGCGATTGTAGGTAATAGTTCCCTGAAGGCAGACCAGTTTCAGAGAAAGGTGGTTTGTCAACTTGCTACAGCTTTCCTATGGGTAATGTTATTGAAATAAAAATGAAATAAAAGAAGATTGCATTTCCGAGCAAATTAAGTAAAGTCAGGAATCTTGGTTGTGGAGTTGAGAAAGCATCCATTTCTTATAAACAGCTTTAAGGATCCCTTCCAAAATGAAATGTTTCAATCACAGAAACACGGCATGAAGAAAAAAATTTAATAAAAGGAAGCCTCTATATCTCTTCCACACAGTTGTCACAATATAAGTAAAAAGTAACACCAATGTAAGAAATAACAAATGCGATGTTTAAATAAGATCAACCTGCAAGCCAAACAGATATAAGTATTCTATCTGTGCTGCTTTCTCTTGATCTGTTTTGCTGGGGGAGGTGAAGGCAGAAACATGATAGAGATACCTTCTAACTCCAGGAACTGCAGTTGGGAAAATCACATCAAATATCTTACAGGACATCTTGATAAGGAACCAGGTTGGTTACAGTTGTGTGTCAAGTATGCACTTGGGGGAAAATCTCAATGGGCCCATTGATTGGCAATGTTGTCAGGCAGACTGCCACAACAGATGAAGTTTTATGTGTGTGTTTTTCCATATTAGAGAATTGACCCAACACCTGATACAAACCTCAGTAAATGTGACACATTTAATCCATCCCGGCTGTTTTATTCTACTCTTCAGCTCCCCCCCCCCCATTTTGCTTATTTAGTGGGCTCATTTGGAAGATACATAAAGGAACTACTAATAATACAAGTTAAATTATGTCCTTTCAGTTTGAATACTATGAAGCACAAAGTGGTCTGGGCTTTCTTAGATATGTTTATTGTATTTATACCTGCCTACAGGTGGCTAACTAAATTAAAGAAGTTGATGTGTTAGTGAACACTATACTAAGCAGTGCCGAATTAAACCCTGTGGAGGCCCATAGGCAGTCAAAATCTTGGGACCCCCCCCCCCCTTGTACGTGCTCTCTAGGGGGATAACATTGAACTAAGAAAGCTTGACTGCGATTTTATTTCAAGATCAAATCAGTATTATTTTGATCTGTTGTCACAGGGCCCCTAAAAGTCATGGGGCTCATAGGCTGATGCCTACTCTGCCTATTTAGTAATCCAGCACTGATACTAACACTAGATAAAAAAACAAAATTAGCAGAGAAAAGTCCAGTTAAGACAGGGATGGGGAACCTGTTTCAGATTGAGGCCTGCATTCCCCCTTATGGGCCACTTTCTGGGACCACAAGTCAATGGTTGGTGTGGCCTGAGCAACAGATGTGATGTTTACTTTGTACACTGGGCTATCTTTCAGCTGTGAAATAGTCAGAGGTTTCTGTAGACTCACATAAACAACCTCCATCCAGGAAGCAAGAAGCATTATCACAGTTCAAGAATACATTCCAGTCAGACAAAAGTGCCAGAGGGAAGCAGGGAAGCAGGATCGGTGAGGCAAGTGGCTTGTAGATGGGCTATGACTGAGGGCTAGATCAAGAGGCCTACAGGGCACCAAAGATGTATCCAAAGGCACTTAAAGTGATCACACACCACTCAAAAGGCATGGGAGAAAAGGACAAAAACACTTGGAGCACAAGTCTAGGTCCATTGTTGAAGTATCACTCCAGAAAAGACACTTTCTCCAACAAGAGGCAACAGGGAACATCCAGGAAAAGGTCCAATGAAACACACACACACACAAATTCATAAATGTTTATTGTGTTATTGTGGAGAATATGTGAAACTCATTACTTTTTTTGGAGGGGACCCCCCCCTAAGAGATTTCTCATGAGAACTGACAAATTTGCTTCATATTTTGCAGCCTAGTAGTACTTTTTTTTATTTTTTTTTATCTGTGTCAGTTTTGCACACCATAAAATATCTGTGCTTAAAAGTGCTCAAGGATATATTCAAATATTATTTTATCTCAATGTTTGCATTTCTGAATACATTTGATCCTAAAATAATACTTTAATGCATCTTGGTCCTTTTTTGAACCAAAACATGCATCACACAGTTCAGAGAAGTGCAAAATCCAAAATATAATCTGATCCTTGTATTAGTCCAGGAAATGCAAATTAGTTTAGTTCTCTTAAAAATTGATATCAAACAAAATTCTCTTCCGCTATGGCATACCTCAGGAACCACCATAAGTCCTCTTTTTTACTCAGCACTGTCGCACTGGTTGATGATCTCCAGCGGGCTAGGGACAAAGGTGAGAGCTGTTTCCTAGTTCTGCTGGATCTCTCAGCGGCGTTTGATACCATCGACCATAACATCCTTCTGGACCATCTTGAGGGGCTGGGAGCTGGGGGCACTGTTATACAGTGGTTCCGCTCCTTCCTCCTGGGCCGTGTTCAGAAAGTGGTGGTGGGGGATGAGTGTTCAGACCCCTGGGCTCTCACTTGTGGGGTGCCTCAGGGTTCCGTCCTCTCCCCCATGCTTTTCAACATCTACATGCAGCCGCTGGGAGAGATCATCAGGGGGTTTGGGCTGGGTGTTCATCAGTATGCAGATGATACCCAGTTCTACCTTTCTTTCAAATCAGAACCAGTGAAGGCGGTGACAGTCCTGTGTGAGTGTCTGGAGGCGGTTGGAGGATGGATGGCGGCAAACAGAATGAGATTGAATCCTGACAAGACAGAAGTACTGTTTCTGGGGGACAGGAGGCGGGCAGGTGTGGGGGATTCCCTGGTCCTGAATGGGGTAACCGTACCCCTGAAGGACCAGGTGCGCAGCCTGGGAGTCATTTTGGACTCACAGCTGTCCATGGAGGCACAGGTTAAATCCGTGTCCAGGGCAGCTGTGTACCAGCTCCATCTGGTACGTAGGCTGAGACCCTATCTGCCCGCGGACTGCCTCGCAAGAGTGGTACATGCTCTGGTTATCTCCCGCTTGGATTACTGCAATGCGCTCTACGTGGGGCTACCTTTGAAGGTGACCCGGAAACTACAACTAATCCAGAATGCAGCAGCCAGACTGGTGACTGGGAACGGCCGCCGAGACCATATAACACCGGTCTTGAAAGACCTACATTGGCTCCCAGTACGTTTCCGAGCACAATTCAAAGTGTTGGTGCTGACCCTTAAAGCCCTAAACGGCCTCGGTCCAGTATACCTGAAGGAGCGTCTCCACCTCCATCGTTCTACCCGGACACTGAGGTCTAGCACCGAGGGCCTTCTGGCGGTTCCCTCACTGCGAGAAGCCAAGTTACAGGGAACCAGGCAGAGGGCCTTCTCGGTAGTGGCGCCCTCCCCGTGGAACGCCCTCCCACCAGATGTCAAAGAGAACAACAACTACCAGACTTTTAGAAGACATCTGAAGGCAGCCCTGTTTAGGGAAGCTTTTAATGTTTGATGTATCATAGTATTTTAATATTCTTTTGGAAGCCGCCCAGAGTGGCTGGGGAAACCCAGCCAGATGGGCGGGGTATAAATAATAAATTATTATTATTATTATTATTATTATTATTAAGCATAGACTCATTTAAATTAATGGAACTAACTTACTTCTGTTCATTAATTCCAAAGAGTCTAAGTAGTTGAATACCATCCAGAGTTTCCAGGTTTAGGAATAAGCCAGCACTGCATGGAGATTGGTGGTTACATTGAACATTTGGTAGGGCCGTGGATCTGGGTTTCTGCCAAACTAGTAAAATTTGCAGGGGGAAAGTGGCAGAGGACAGGTGCAGTTTGTCTTTCCACCCTAACCAGCTTCCATGAATAGTATCAGGAGTTATAGAAAAGCAAAGCAATGATTAACACACAATTAAAAATCAAAATGCTTGTGACTAATCATTGTGGTCAATTATCTGCTTCATCACTGAATGCCTTCAGCACTGAGAAACATATGAAGCATTCAGAAAATGAAATACCCAAATACACATGTAATAACTTCAGGTACAGGGAAGCAAAATGCAGCGTGAAGAACTAAAATTGGATTAAAAATGTCAATTTCCAATACAAAATTCTGTCAAAGCAAATGACAAAGTTCTTGACTTGCAGCCAGATTTCAATTAATTATGCTTGCTACACACTGCAGATAGAACTTATTAGATGCTGGCAGACAGGGCTTATTAGCTAAAGTTTCTTCAATCAGTGAAAAGCAGCCTTAATGTCAGAAACAGCAGAGAAAGCAGCGGCTCAAAACAGCAAATCCTGGCGGATGCAAAGTCCATAATAGAACCAGTAGGCAACTCCTACCCACCAAATCCCCTTTTGTACTAATTTAGAGCTGTATATATCCCTTCGAAAATCACAGCTGAAATTTGGAATTAAACATCAAGTCTGTTTTGCTTAGGAAAGTACAAGTTACTTTATAACAATTTTCAGTAGCTGACTGATCACACGGTGAATCAAGAAATTGGTATCTGAATTTCCTATGTGTACATGGATAGGCTTTTGTAAATATTTCTCAAGCAAGTAATGTTAACTGCTGTATATATTCACGCAGAAGCACCTGATTTAAATGGAAGCTTTCGGTGCCCACTATTACATGGAATGCATTTTACGCACTTAGGCATTTACTATGCTTCTTTGTAACACATAACGAAAACTTGTCAAAGTAGCAGATATGTACAGGCTACAGATAGGCTTATAAATGGTTTGTGCCCTCTGTATGTGTGCCCCTTTGGATGGCACAAAAATCTGAGATATTCATTCTACATACAAGTGGCTATGTATTGGGCTTTCAGTGCTTCTTGGAACACCTGAAGTTTCAATCACAAGTTTCCTTAAACCAAGAAAGTGGCCATGAAAGAAGTATTCTTTTTTCAAGTCAGCCAATTAAAGCTACATCCACACCATACATTTAAAGCACTATTGTTCCACTTTAAGCAGACATTGCTTATTCCAAACAATCCTGAAAACTCTACTTTGTTAAGGGCATTAGTTGTTAGAAGACCCCTGTTCCCCTCCCAGAGCTACACTTCTGAGTGGTTTAGCAATCAATCCCTCTTCCCAGCAGCGCTGTGAGGTATATAGTTAAACTGGGAAGCACCTATCCCCCTAATTTCTGACCATAAGAGCTGTTCAACAGTGGAATGGACTACCTCAGAAGTGGTGGACTCTGCTTCGTGGGAGGTTTGTAAACAGAGTGGGTGGGTTTCTCAGGGATTCCCCAACTGTGATTCCAGCTGTGAAACCAGGGGGTTGAACTATATGAACCCTTGGGTCCCTTCCAACTCTGCAATTCTATGATTTTATACAGCTTTAAGATATAAAATGGTATGATCAATTAAAAAGGTAAAAGAAAAGAAAAGGTGTAACTTTAATTTTCATTCTTGTTAAATCATATTATATTTCTTTCCCTCCTACAACCAAATTAGTGTCCATGAGGTAAGCCCTTGCAGAAAAGCTGTCTTTCCCATGGATCCTAACCCACAACTTCAATATTTAAGTCCCAAGAGACCCTAAACATTGCTTTGTCCCTTAGCAGATAAATCGGTGTTCCACATAGAGTTTTTCATTCTGCAGCTGCATGAGATTAACAATGCTGCTCACATATATTTGTTCTTGTCTTAAGAAAATCAAGTTGTCCTGACATGGGCGGAAAACACACACTTACCTAGAAGTAAGCCCCATTGCATACAGTATGCTTATTTCTGAATATTGTTGGCACCTGTCTGTCTCAAGAGACAATGGAGCGCTCCTCATCCCATCAGTGATGAGAGCAGGGTCTTGTTGTCTGGGCAGTCCAGGACCTCCACATACATTGCCCAGGCTTGCACTCTTGGAAGATCACTTCAGTGCTTCTAACACAGCAGTTTCTGAGTGAACAGGCATAAAATAGTTTTTATCAAGCCCATTTATGTTTACTCAGTCAGAATTAACCCATTCTAAATTTAACGAGACTTAACCCATGGCATCTGAATAGGGTTTCAGCCTTATGCATGAAAGATACAATGCAGCAAAGATGGTTCTTTTGCCCTTGCATTCTAATACTTTGATGCCAAAAGACAGATAGGTAGGTCAATGTATTTGTGTGAGAGACCGAGATAAAGAGAAAAGAATCAGCCTTCTATTGGTTGTGTAGAATGTTTAAAACTAATAGCCAAGGCAAGAGTTTCCAATCAGCAAACCCTTCTGTGCCCTAATAAAGCAAGACAGGCATTGACTTTCAGCTTCAGGGACTGTTTGGGAGAGCTATTTAAACAAAAGCTTGGATCTACTGGAGAAACCTGACCTTGGTAGGAGCCCTCTTCATTTGAAATGAGAGTGAGAAAATATTCTGTTTGCCAGATCTGCTGTCCTTGGCTTTGATAAGTCACTCAAATGGGAAGCAATTGCCTTACTATCTTCCTAAATTCAGTTCAGAGTATACAAGAAGGAAAACGAATTTTCTTTTTTCATTTGCTGCCTACACACCTGAGCTATAGAACGCTAGCAAGTGATGGCAGCAAGCCAGAAGTCCTTGTGTGTCTCTTTTTATTTTTTAAAGGGGGGGGTAATAACTGGTTTTGATAAATAACAAAAGGCACCCTGATAACAGAAAGAGTACGTTTATGAATTCCTCTAATCTCTTTAAAGTTTTTCAATAGCTCTAAATTAAATCTCTTTCAATCTTATCTCTTTAGCCATCAGAAAATCCAGAGGGTATTTGGATCCAGACATCCATTGCAGCAAAGATCTTTCATTACAACACACAAACAAGGCACTTTTATTGAATGAGAACCCAATTGTTTGACCTAGTTTCAAGTTCCATTCTACCCCGACTGCTTCTACCTTGACACAGGGCTGCTAATCTCCTCTGATGGGCATTGCTACATATCAGTTCTGATACAGAGATGATTCCTAGCTTCCCTCGTACAGAGCTACTGATTAAATAAACCAAGATGCCCATCTTAGCTTCCGTGGACCAATGAATAACAATGAGGAAAGAGAGCTGGTGACAGCTTCCCACCTTAAATATAAGACACATTCAGAAAGAGTCAGAAAATTAAATGAGCTAATTTAGTCAGAGAACTAATAGGATAAGACTAGAAATGAGCAAACTCCACTAGACTCAGTTCAGAAATGGCTGGGCAATTTGAAACTTTTTTGGTGAGCGTTCAGTTTCCTGAGGTTTGCATCCTGTCCTGTAACACTGCCTTTGTCAGGCCTCAAATTCAAGGGTGTTGGGTTCTAACACCCAGGGGATATGGGTGCCAGTCCAGGTGGAGCAGAAACAGGTGCATGGTCTAAAGTAGGCAGAAGTTTCGTTCCAGAAATGCAAACAGGGATCTGAGGGGCCAGAGGTGATTGTGTAGTTCTAACCAGGCACAGATAAAAAAATCTAGAGACCCAGAAAGCCAGAAGCAGGTGTGTGCTCAAAGCCAGCAAGCAGTGTTCTCCTGTCAAGTACAAGTTGCTTGGACTGAAGGCCAAGCTCTGTGGGCGAGGCTTTGTAGGCCCTGGTAGGCAGGAATTGGTTGGTTGGGGTTTTTTTTTTTTGGGGGGGGGGGGGTTTAGCTGGCAAGGCCAGGCTGACTGACACTCTAGCCTAGATAGCATCTTCAAGCAACACAGCTCTGCTTGCCCTAAATGTGAATCCCTTAAAATGGAACCAAAAGGCTGGTGGCAGAGAAGATAAAGTGCCAGAACCCAGCATACTAGGTGCTGCGGCTTGCTATATTCTCTCTTAGAAATTGTAGTTACTCACCACTTGGAAATTCAACCCACCAGCCGGGGGTGTTGTTAGGGAGCGGCACAATGGAAATCCAGGTCTTTTGTGGATCTTCTGCCACTTTTCCAGTTTATAAAATAAATAAATTTCCTAATACTGTAACATGGCGGCACCTGGAAGCTTGTTTCTGTGGTTCATATGCTAAACTAGGTTAGCCAGACCAGGGTGGCATGCTGGGGGAAATCACATTCTCTCTTTCTCCATTTCCTCTCTTCAGCAACATGAATTGAAAACTCAAAGTGCCCGACTATAAGGCTGCAACGAGGCAATAAAACATAAGGATTGGAAAAACAAACAAAAAATAGCTAGGTAGAATCCTTTTATTTCAATCCACCCTTAACAGGCTTACTTCCCCTCAAGGCCAGCCCAGGATGTTTTGCTGCTCCAGGCAACCCCCCTGCTACTGCATCTTCTGCTGCAGGTGTGTCTTCCATCATGACTACACTTGCAGTGGTGGTGGTGGGGTGCCTGTAGCCATGGTGCGATACACCCATGGAGGAGGAGAAGGCAGGGGCATGGTGGTTAGTGGTGCACTCCTCAAGCCCAGATCTGCTTCCTGAGCCAACAAACCACACTTTGTTTCGTGGGCATACAGGCCCTGCTTCCCCACCCCTCTACTGTATACAGACCGTACAGAAGTTAGGGTACAGGACACACTGGAACAAGCAGAATCTTAAAGACCATATTGAAGGCCGTTTTTAACCTTGCGAACTTTCTCCACTTGTAGAATATTGGAATCCCCACCAAATTCTACTTCTCCCCACCCCCCTCAATCACCACACATCTCCCTTTCACACCCACATCTACGTATAAGGCCCAGAATCCTATAAAGGAATAGATTTTGGCCCTTTGCACTCCAAGCCATCTTTGCACACTGGAAACACTTCAGCAGTATACTAGAGCAGGGAGACTTTGCTTGCCTTGCTGCCATTCGAAACTTTAAGGGTGGAATTCAACGTAGTGCTAAAGAGGTTACTTCACCAGCACAAGCATTTCTTATTTGTTCCATCAGGCAATCTCTTCTCTTCTCTCCCCACACCGTTCTGGGAGTTCTCCTGACCTCCCTTGATTTTCGTGCTTTGGGGCTTGTTGTATACTAACATTTCTTCTGCTAGGTTTTTAAAAAGCAAAATGCATGCTGCCAGTTTAGAACGTGTTCCGCCCATACATCCTTGCCCCCAATCAGAATGAATCTTGAACACATACATACAAAAACCAACATCTGAGAAGATTAATGAATCAGTTAAATATTACTCTTTTCAAAGGTGAGGAATTAACAGTCAGGAGAGAAGCCTGTTGTTTTAATGGTAAAATTTACTATAGAAAACTGTAAAGATCAATAGTGTGATAAAGGAAAGGAGATAGGGCAGTATTTCAGCATACCACAGTGCAGAGGGCATCCCAACGCTGAGGTGTTAAGTCAGCTACTGCCGTTGGTGTTTATTTCCCCTGCCCTCAACATTTGGCTTACCTGTATTACTTACTAGCCTGAATCTGCTGTGGCTGGGCTTGTAGAATCCCAGGCAATGCAGAGCATTTAAAAGACCCAGGTTCTGAAGTAGGTCACTCAAGGATGAGGCAAAGAAAGCTCATTAACTTGACCCCCTTCTGTAAGTCAGCATTTCAAGGTGAATGATGTTTAAGTTTCTCCACATGAACAGAAGAAATTCACATCTGCTAAAAAAATTGTTCATCTGAATCAGAAGAACTAAAGCAGCATTTCACAATTGGACAGACCAGATTTGTAAGCTGACTTTTGGGTGTCCCTCTCCACGTCCTGTGGCTGCCTTTACGTTTCTTTCTATAAGCATTTTTATTTAGAGCGAATGCATATATATATATATATATATATATATATATATATATATATATATGCAGGTTTTGGTGTCTTCGGGTGTCTTCCCGTGTAAGAGTCGGGGTGTCTGTGCGACGTTTCGACGAGGTCTCACTCGTCATCTTCAGGCTGGTGCTTTCGGCTTCTTGTTACTGGAACAGAGCAGAATCTGGTGTTTGAGTTCCTATAAATACTGTTGAGGGGTGTGGTGTATAGCCTCCAACGTTCTGGGCAGAGAGGAAGTTCCTAGATTAATCTAGGAACTTCCTCTCTGCCCAGAACGTTGGAGGCTATACACCACACCCCTCAACAGTATTTATAGGAACTCAAACACCAGATTCTGCTCTGTTCCAGTAACAAGAAGCCGAAAGCACCAGCCTGAAGATGACGAGTGAGACCTCGTCGAAACGTCGCACAGACACCCCGACTCTTACACGGGAAGACACCCGAAGACACCAAAACCTGCATTCCTGTACCCGTGAAAATCTTTCCACACCAAACATAACTTTATGCAGCCAAGGTCAGAGTTTTCATTTTTCTTCCTGCTCATTCATTCTCCCAGAAGTAGGATGAGATTGATTGAAAGCTTCATTTTTATTTCATTATGATAGTGTCACAAAGTAGCACAAGAAGCCAGGAAAGTGCAGTAGAACTCCATAGTTCAATAGATCAAGTTCAGAACAGGCCACCAAACTTTGTCTTTAAAAAAAACAACAACCCTATGATAACTGGAAAGGGGGGGGGGGGAGAATGACAATTGAAGCCCTATTTCCAAAGTTTTATTTCTAGTGAAAAGAAACTGTTACAACTTTGATATGAAGACAAAAAGGGATGTAAACATTTATATAAAAAACATTATATAAAATAGTTGAGAAAAGAGGGATGGGTAATGCTTTTAATCTTTGGTTGAGGGCACAGAGAGGCATTTCATAAACAAGGATAACCCAAAGAGGGTAATACTGAAGAGGCATAGCAGTTTAAAGAGAAAGCCACAATCATCACTTTTCTGCAGTCCCCAGAAACTTGTTTTGCAGCCGGATGATTCCAATGCCAACTGATGTCCACCTTTATGCAGCCGTGGTCAAAGGCCAATACACCAGAGGACTCAGCTTTTGACCTCTGGAGTACACTTTCATGCTGTACAAGCTTTACAGCCACAGTCTTTCTGCCTATCCTATTAACGTGTTGCCCAATATTCAATACCAAGGACACAGTGGGATTCCTAGACTGCAATGCTATGCACACTTTCCTCAGCACAGAGGTGCAAACCTCTAAATAAGGAAGCAGAGCATTGGACTGTCATACCCCAAATGAAAGAAGACTTGAATTGTCATTCCAGAATATGTTAATAAATCTAATTTAAAAAGCTCTCTACAGCAGAATTTTCATATATATTTTTGGTAACTCTCACATAATAAATAATTGCAGAGGTTTAAATAAATGATATTGAAAATATTACAGTAACTGTTTTAAATAATCAACCAACCAACCAACCAACCAATATTTTGTTTGATAACCTTACCCAATCAGAAAGGAAGAACTTAACCCCTGTAGAATTCATGGTATATTTTTTTACATACCCTACAACATAGTCCGTTTAGGACAGTATCACCTGCACAGTAGTAAACCATTCCCTAAATTTCACTCATTGGCAGTTTCCAGTTTTCTTTCTGTGAAATAAAAAGCACCCAGGGCATAAAATATCAATACATTTTTTTATATTTTCCATTTTTTGTGCTTCTTTGTTCCAGCTAATGAAAAATGTTGAGGTAAAAAAATATGCCTTAGTATTTTTCAAGTGAAAACTGATCCAGGAAAACAAACTTAAGTGCCTTTCTTCTGATATCACATGGATTTATAATATGAGATCAGTTGAAATTTTATTTAGAAGAGTAAAATGTCTAAACAAAATGTGTCCTTGTAAGGTTTATGATTTATGTTTAGGGATGAGAATGTATTGGATGAAGGTTTTAATAAATTGATGGCTACAGATTATGTATGCATATTTGTACCATGACTTAAATTCACCACTTTGCAATAAAGTTTATCTTATTTTTCTAAGCTTCAGTGCTTCTGTCTTATTCTGGCTGCTATCTAAGGGAAATCACTTCTGCCCTCCAAATCCTGGAAGAAAGTCACCTAGAGATGTAAAAGCCCAAAGTTTGACAGTGGCCTGGATTTCACATGGAAGATGCTGCTTATTTTGTTATGAAAACAAGCCTTTTCTTGGATAAATATGGAAATGCACAACAATGATTTTGAGTTTCTTTTTAAGGTTAAAATGATAAACTGATCAGTACAAAATACTTTGTGCTCGACTATCACATCAGGTTAGCGAACACCTCCCAACCCATTCAAATATAACCCCAAGGCCTTTGATAGGGTATTTGTAGGGTCAAGAGAATTCTGTAAAGAACAAAATGGTTGTGATAATTATGATTGTATATAATTACAGAAAAAATAATGTTAAGGTAAATTGGGGTTTGAGTAATTTCATAACAATATCCATCCATAACGTGAAATATCACACACAAACACACAAATAGTGCAACGAACATAAATCATTTGTAGGACCAGAAAGTCTATACCTTAATTTATTTGATGATGGTGTATTTTTGCAGAGGATGTCATGTTATGCTCTAATTTTTAGCCTCATTTGCTCTTATTGGAGGTACCGCATTGAATATTCAGTGGAAAGATGCCCGAATTTGCTAGTGAACCACAACATCTGGCAAAAAAGATAGTGCTATGGGTTTGGGGTGTTAAACTGTATGCAAGACCCCTCTAATTCCTGGATCCAATATGTGTTAAAAGCTAATCAAGTCTTCTAACCCCTGGAATAGTGCAAGACAGAGCTGTTCCACCAGGCCTTTGGTTAGGGCACAGCCTGACTCCCTCCTTTGGAATCTTTACAATACTTTAGTTTATGGTTGCCATCAATTTTGATTTTAATTAATTCTTATGATGTTTTTATAATGTTGCACTATTTTAGTGTTGTTAGCCGCCCTGAGCCCGGCTTCGGCTGGGGAGGGCGGGATATAAATAAAAATTATTATTATTATTATTATTAGTGAACTAATGGGGGATGAAAGGGCTTGGTGCAAGACTGCAAATGGGTGGGGCTCAGATAGAGTTGAGAGTTGCAGTGATGTGACCCAGAAACAATGCAGCAAGCTGGGAAGAGTTAGAGAGAGCCAGAGTAATGTTTGATTTATGTTTGAATCCAGGGCTGTGGCTATGGGAGAAACAAGACCTTGGGGGGGGGCATTAATGTTGTGAACCGCTCCATCATAGTCTCAGGTTGCATGTAAGTGTAAATAAACCATATAGCAAAATTTCTGAGCAGCATGAGATTCCAGGGGTTCCAGGTGCTTACCCAAGGTTCATGTTTCCTTTTGGAATGAGGCACAGTGGCAACTGTGGTGTCTTTATGATATATGGTCTTATTTTTCCCATAGGCACAGCCCTGAATTCAAAGAGAAATAAATCATTGCTCTGACTCACCCTAACTCTTCCCAGCTTGCTACTTTCCTTCTAGGTCACACCTCTGCAACTCTCAACTTCATCTGGTTTTGTCTGTTGAGGAAGGGGTTTCACCCATTTGCTGCCCTGCGCCAAGCCCCTTAACCTAAGGTTACCAGATTTTTTTCAATGAACCTGGGGACACTTTTCAACTTCAGTAGGAATGATAGGATTTTATCAGGGGACTGATTTGTAAATCCGGGGACTGTCCCCAGTGGCGTCGCAACAGGGGGGGCGGGGGCGGTACACTCCAGGTTTCATGTTTGTGGGGATGACAAGAAGTCACCCTGTGGGGGCTTGTGGTGGTGTGAGCAGCCATCACGCTGCCGCAGCTGCCTTTGGAGCATCCTCTGTTCACAGCTGTAGCCACAAGCAGAGGATCCCGGTGCCGGCAGCAATCCGCTAAGTACAGCGCATGTGCTGTATGTAGCAATGCCACACATGCGCTGTATAGCAGAATGCCGCTGGTGCCACTCCAGCACTGTACTAACAGTTCCAGGATCCTCTGCTCACGGTTGCAGTCGTGAATGGAGGATCCTCTGTTCGTGGCTACAGAAGCGATGGAGGGATCCCGGCATCGTCCGTATGGTGCTGGAGCGGCACTGGCAGCAAACCACTATACAGCGCATGTGTGGTGTTGCTACGTACTGTGCATTCACTGTACATATCAATACCGCACATGCGCCTACATTGTGATGCCCGCCCCGGGTGTCACGACACCTTCCTTCACCCCTGACTGTCCCTGGGAAATGGGGACGTCTGGTAACCTTACCTTAACCCCCCTTCAGTTCACTAGGAAGGTATTTTGGCTATTCCAAGAATTAGAAGGCTTGATTTGCTTTTAACACTTGCTGGATCCAGGGATTAGAAGGGTCTGGAATATAGTTTAACATCCCAAACTCATAATACGACATTCCCCTAAGAACTGGACATCTGTCCCTAGATGTACAAACAAAGAGCAAACTATAGCTTCCCTGGAGAATAATAACAGGCAAGGTAGCAAGGACATTACAACACCCATAATCAAAAACACAATTACCCTTTTAACCCAACACCAGGACAGGGTAGCTCGCAACCATATGGTAATGTTGTTGTTGTTTAGTCGTTTAGTCGTGTCCGACTCTTCGTGACCCCATGGACCAGAGCACGCCAGGCACTTCTGTCCTCCACTGCCTCCCGCAGTTTGATCAAACTCATGCTAGTAGCTTCAAGAACACCATCCAACCATCTCATTCTCTGTCGTCCCCTTCTCCTTGTGCCCTCCATCTTTCCCAACATCAGGGTCTTTTCCAGGGAGTCTTCTCTTCTCATGAGGTGGCCAAAGTATTGGAGCCTCAGCTTCACGATCTGTCCTTCCAGTGAGCGCTCAGGGCTGATTTCCTTCAGAATGGAGAGGTTTGATCTTCTTGCAGTCCATGGGACTCTCAAGACTCTCCTCCAGCACCATAATTCAAAAGCATCAATTCTTCGGTGATCAGCCTTCTTTATGGTCCAGCTCTCACTTCCATACATCACTACTGGGAAAACCATGGCTTTTACTATACGGACCTTTGTTGGCAAGGTGATGTCTCTGCTTTTTAAGATGTTGTCTAGGTTTGCCATCGCCTTTCTCCCAAGGAGCAGGCGTCTTTTAATTTCGTGACTGCTGTCACCATCTGCACTGATCATGGAGCCCAAGAAAGTAAAATCTTTCACTGCCTCCATTTCTTCCCCATCTATTTGCCAGGAGGTGATGGGCCCAGTGGCCATGATCTTCGTTTTTTTGATGTTGAGCTTCAGACCATATTTTGCGCTCTCCTCTTTCACCCTCATTAAAAGGTTCTTTAATTCCTCTTCACTTTCTGCCATCAAGGTTGTGTCATCTGCATATCTGAGGTTGTTGATGTTTCTTCCGGCAATCTTAATTCCGGCTTGGGATTCATCCAGCCCAGCCTTTCGCATGATGAATTCTGCATATAAGTTAAATAAGCAGGGGGACAATATGGTAATATCCCCCTCCAAATGCAATATGTAAACCAGGACAATTAAAACTGCAATAGAGCACTGGAAACCAAAATTGTAACAATCCATGTGGTCATCGGTATGTGTTAGGAAGGGTGTATATAGGCAGTAGTCAGGTATTTGGATTTATAAATAGGCTTCATGTTTTTAAATGAAATGAAGCCAGACATCTAACCGATTTACCCATCTCTGCATTTCTGAGACATGGGATTTAGAGGAGTGCTTCTTTGGGACATATAATCCCATTAGGCATTTCCGTTTCTTCTGCAAGCACTATGCTAATATATAATTCAAGAAACAGATATTGGGAGAATCTCTGTTCTGAGCTGTCTGAAAGTACCCAAACAAGGCAATGCACAGCAAGAGTGAATTAATCTGCTGTAGAGAAATCCCAACAAACTGAAGTAGGATGTGTTTCTTTATTAATCTGTTGCTTTGTGGACTATTTACTTGTCATTTGGGATTTTGTCAGTACAGTATCTGTAACCTTTCCAGTGGCATTTTAAAGCTCTCTGCTGTCCTTGTTTCCACTGCATTCCTAGCAAGGATCATTTCCTCTACCACAATTTGGTTGCTTCCATATTTTAAACTACAAAGGAAAACTACAAAGGGTAAAAAAAGAAATCTTTGAGGCTTACTCTTTCACCACCATCCTTGCCCAGCATGCCAGAACTCTCAAATAATGTTCTTTTTCACTGTTATCACCAACTTGAGATTTCAGTTTCCCAAGCCATTCCCCGCTATCTGCAAAGCTTTGGCCTTTTAAAACATTGCAGATATTTAGAATGAGATGATAGAAGCCATGCCAACCTTTACATTTCTTGCAGATTTATTGAATTGCCAGTCGGAACATTATTGATAAAGAAATATGAAGGAAGTCCATCTGTCCACTATAGAGAAGGGAGAAAAAGCTTGAGGGGTTAATTTCACACACATAATTTACACTTCTACTGGTTTTCTATTTTAAAAGATAAATTACTTTATGTATCTTCTTGCCCAGTAGACCCTTGCACTTTATCTTAATAGGGTGTTCACAAGAACATTTGTGCATACACTGCTGTATATTTTATCAGAGTGTTCTATACCATATTTTATCTTATTTGTTGTTGGCTGCCTTGGACACTATTTTGTGGAAAGATATGATATAGTTTTAAAGAATGAAATGATGAATAATATAGCCAATGTGTGGAGGGCCTCTGCTGTCAAATCTCTGCACCTTTCCCCATCACCTCCAATGCCCACAAGTTGAGCTGCACACAGACAATTCACATCCAAGGGAACTTGGAATGATTAAGGTTCCCAGTGCTGTGGAGATCATTCACAGACATGCAGCTATGTGTAGGCAGCTTGACCGATATTACATTCAACACAAAGATGCCGAGGGTGGGATATGTACAGACAAAGGGACAAGGCTGGAGACACAGTCTCACTACCCACTCTAGGCAGACTCTGTGCCTGAATCCCCCTACACAGAACACTGAAATTAGGCAAATAGTCTTTTTGCCCATTCCACAAGTGAAATTGCAACAGGAGAGTCCTGGCATAAAGGCTGAGAAGAAAAGCCAACAGACTCCCCCCTGATCTTTCAAAGGCAAACATGTTGCAGGTACAGTATCTGAATTTAAAAAATCTGACTGCATCACAATTATCCCTGTGGAATGTTTGATTTACTTATTAAATCTATACCTTACCCTTTTCCCAAACTTTCATGACCCATCTTACCATTGCAATGTGAAAGCTGTATTTATTTTGCATTGTGGGAGAACACTATTTTATTAAGCAATAAAATAACAAAAAGCAAATTAAGAACACAGAGGAAGCAGAAAATGGCAATTGTCATCTTAGCCCCATCTTCACTTTCACATTTGTTCTGCTACTTTAAGAGTAGCTTAAAGTATGGAGCCAGTATCGTGTAGTGGTTAAGAGCGGTGGACTCGTAATCTGGTGAACCGGATTTGATTCCCCGCTCCCCTCCACATGCAGCTGCTGGGTGACCTTGGGCCAGTCACACTTCTTTTTAGTCTCTCAGCCCCACTCACCTCACAGAGTGTTTGTTGTGGGGGAGGAAGGGAAAGGAGAATGTAAGCCGCTTTGAGATTCGTTCAGGTAGTGATAAAGTGGAATATCAAATCCAAACTCTTCTTCTTAAGAACATAGGAAGAGCCCTGCTAGATCAGAACAAAGGCCCATGTAGTACAGCATACCTCTTCTCACAGTGGGCCTGCCTGGCGCCATCCAATGGCCTGTATTTTACTCAAGCAGAGCACTTGTTCATATCGGTTCCTTAAATTAGCAGAAAACAAAGTTGGGCCTCATTTCAATACCTTGAGTGAGATCTAAAGCATTACAAGGGCTGGGAAACTTAGGTTGCAGCTGCCACCGTTTGCTGTTTCCTGGTTCAGAATGCGCACATGGCAAGTTCAGAAAGTTCTCATGCTTTACAAATCCAGTATCACTCAGAGCCTTTGCTGTCATTCAGAAGGCAACCCAAGAGTCTGCAGATACATACAAAGTGCTTTACTTTATTTCGACCACATTCCGGAAAATCTGACTCAAACAGATGCCTTCCCTCCTACTGAGTTAGCCTGAGGGCCATCTTAAAAACCAGCAACAAAACAAAACTACCCACAAGACAAAGTATGAATGGCAGACAGGCCACATACACCTAGTCAAGAGAAACCCCCACAGCATGAGGATTAATTTGTTTTCCAATTCCATCACATTTATTTCACTTCCTAGTGTTTCCAGGATCTCCTGAACTGTGAAAGTCAAGATATATTCATATTTGTTTCACAGCTAGTAGTAATTTCAACAGAGAAAAATGCTGTTCTCCAAGCCTGCCTGGACACCACATTCTCTGCATGAGTGCCTGCTTCCTAATCACAGATGTATGTGTGGTAGGCTCTGAATAGTCATGATAATTGGATTTGACTCTGCCCATATGCAGAGAGACACTCCTTAAATCACCTGGGCCAGCCTTGAGCTGCATCACTGAAGTCATCTGAGTTCTGTTCCTTAAACATTGCTTGCTGTCGTTGAATCTGTAACTAAAGGGAAAGTGACTGAAAGAGAATCTTTGAATAGCCTAAATCTGGCTGAAGTTTACCAACATCCCAGGATGGTTAATGAAGTCTCATGCTGTGTGTAATTGCCCAGCAGCAGGCAGGCTGGCGGTTCCAAGGGAAAAGAAAGCACAGAGCCCCCTCCCTCTCTGCCATCCCCACAACACACCAATAAAGGCTTTTCTAACTTTGCTGGGTTGGGGTGTTTTTCTCTATCGTCTTTCTGCTTTCTTTTCTATTTGTAGCCTTGATTGCTTTGTTTATAAGGAACAGAACTGGACTTCAAAAACAGTAACAGCTCAAGGCTATCTAAACTGACTTAATCTTCTTCCCACTGGGACATTTAGTACCAACTGAGACTAGTAAGCAGGGGTCTTCTGTGGAAAATCACAGCACACAGAGAAAAGGGGACATTAAAAGAGTAAGGAAAAAAATCTTAGTTTTGCTCTTTCAGAGCTTGTTTGTCTGATTGTTGGAAGCTTCTTTTCATCTGTTTCTCCTCTGCTTCATTAAAGGGTCGGAAAGCTGCTGTATATAATGATTCCCCAGACCTACATGAGCAGCAACCAGCATCCCCTCCTTTTTTTTTTTTATAATATTTTTTATTAGTTTTACAAAAGTTTTTATAACAAGCAAACACAAAAAAACAAACAAACAAACAAAGAAGTGTGATTTCATAATGTCATTTCGTAAACTTCTTTCCTCGGACTTCCCCATACCTCCCCTTTCTGCATCCTCATGTCCAAATTTTACAGCAACTTATACATATTTTTTCCAACTCTAATTTATTATAGTCCTTTCTTATTCTGATCTTATATTACTGCAACCCTTTGTCTCTATCGAATCTCGACATTCTAAACTTCCTCAAGTTTATAATGGTCCTTAAGATAAATCTTGAATTTCTTCCAATCTTCTTCCGCAGTCTCCTTCCCCTGGTCTCGAATTCTGCTCGTCATTTCCGCCAAAGTCATGTAGTCAATCACTTTCATCTGCCATTCTTCCACGGTGGGTAGATCTTGTGTCTTCCAATACTTTGCTATCAATATTCTTGCTGCTGTTGTTGCATACATAAAGAAAGTTCTATCTTTTTTTAGCACCAATTGGCCGACAATGCCCAAGAGAAAGGCCTCTGGTTTCTTAAGAAAGGTATATTTAAATACCTTTTTCATTTCATTGTATATCATCTCCCAGAAGACCTTAATCTTCGGGCACGTCCACCAAAGATGATAAAAAGTACCTTCAGTTTCTTTACATTTCCAACATTTATTGTCGGGCAAATGATAAATTTTTGCCAGCTTGACTGGGGTCATGTACCACCTATAAACCATTTTCATTACATTTTCCTTTAAGGCACTACATGCCGTAAATTTAATTCCGGTGTTCCACAACCTTTCCCAGTCAGCTGACATTATATTATGACCGATGTCCTGTGCCCATTTAATCATGGCTGATTTAACTACTTCATCTTGTGTATTCCATTTTAACAGCAAGTTATACATTCTTGACAAATTCTTAGTATTGGGTTCTAACAATTCTGTCTCAAGTTTTGATTTTTCCACCTGGAAGCCAATTTTCCTGTCTTGTTTAAAGACCTCCGTTATTTGGTAATAGTGGAGCCAATCTTGTACTTTGGGTTTTAGGTTTTCATGGCTCTTTAGTTTCAGTCTCTCTCCATCTTGTTCTAGAATCTCACAATACTTTGGCCATCCGACCTCCATATTGAGTTTCTTGTGGGCCTTCGCCTCTAAAGGTGACAACCATCTAGGGGTTTTATTTTCCAGCAAGTCTTTATATCTCATCCAAACATTGAACAGCGCTTTCCTTACAATGTGATTTTTAAAGGCACTATGCACTTTAATTTTATCATACCATTAATATGCATGCCAACCAAATGCATTATTAAAACCTTCTAAGTCCAAGATATCTGTATTCTCGAGGAGCATCCACTCTTTCAACCAGCAAAATGCTGCTGCTTCATAGTACAATTTTAAGTCCGGCAGGGCAAATCCCCCTCTTTCTTTTGCATCTGTTAATATTTTATATTTTATCCTGGGCTTTTTGCCCTGCCAGACAAATTTCGCGATATCTTTCTGCCACCTCTTGAAACAGTCCATCTTGTCAAGTATTTGCAAAGTTTGAAACAAAAATAACATTCTAGGCAATACATTCATCTTAATTACTGCAATTCGGCCTAACATTGATAATCTCAAGTTTGACCATATTTCTAAATCTTTTTTGATTTCTGTCCAACATTTTTCATAGTTGTCCTTATACAAATTCAAATTTTTAGATGTTAGGTTAACCCCTAGGTATTTCACCTTCTTAGTCACCGTCAAACCCGTCTCTTCTTGAAATTTGTTCTTTTCTATATCTGTCAAATTTTTCCCTAGGACTTTAGTTTTTTGTTTATTCAACTTAAATCCGGCTACCTGGCCAAATTGTTGGATTATCTCCAACACCTTTTTCGTACTAGTGTATGGCTCTTGTAAAGTCAGGACTAAATCATCTGCGAAGGCCCTTAACTTGTAATGTTTTGCTCCGACCTGTACCCCTTTAACCTGCTGGTCATTTCTAATCATATTCAGCAAAACCTCCAGGACAGAAATAAAAAGCAATGGGGAAATTGGGCATCCCTGTCGTGTTCCTTTTTCTATCTTAAGTTCCTCCGTTATCACATTATTTACAATCAACTTAGCTTTTTGTTCAGAATATATTGCACCCACACCATTCTCAAAACCTTGTCCTACCCCCATCCCATGAAGGTTCTTTTTCATAAAACTCCAAGAAATGTTGTCAAAGGCTTTCTCCGCGTCCACAAATATCAAAACTGCTTTGGTGTTTATATTCACCTCTAACTTTTCCAAAATGTCTATTATAATCCTAACATTGTCTGAGAGGTGTCTCTTTGGGAGAAAGCCTGCTTGGTCTCTGTGGATCTTTTCCATCAATACTCTTTTAAATCTTTTTGCTAAAATGTCTGCAAAAATTTTGTAATCCACATTGAGTAACGAGATTGGGCGGTAGTTCTTCAATTGAGTCTTTTCAGTCTCTGTCTTTGGTATGAGTGAAATATATGCTTCCTTCCACGATTCGGGTGCCTTTTTTCCCTCTAAGATCTCATTACAGACATCCTTTAACGGTTGAATCAGCCATTCCTTTAGCGATTTGTAATATCTGGAAGTCAAGCCATCTGGTCCTGGAGATTTGCCCAATTGCATGTCCTGAATGGCACCCTCTATCTCTTGTTCTGATATTCTCTGGTTTAAATCCACCTTACTTTGAGGGGAGATTTTTTGTAATCCATATTTGTTAAGGAATTTATCTATATCTTCTTCATTTTGTGCTCCTTGAGAATAGAGTTTTTTAAAATAACTCACGAAACAGTTTCTTATTTCATTTGGTTTAGATATAGTCCTTCCATCCACTTCTAAACTTGTAACTGTGTTTAATTTCTGTCTTTTCTTAAGTTGCCATGCCAAAAGCTTGCCACATTTGTCTGCCGACTCAAATGACTTTTGTCTCATTTGCTTTATTTTCCACTCTATCTCTTGGTTCATCAATTCCATATATTGTGTTTGATATAATTTAATCTCCCTCAAAATCTCCTGGGACTTTGGTTTTGACCTTAATTTTCTCTCTCCTTCTTTTATCTTTTCCAAAATTTTTTCTCTTTTCTCCTTCTGGCTTCTCTTCTTTATTGAGTTTTGTTGAATCAAAAACCCTCGCATCACAGCTTTACTTGCGTCCCAGACCACTCTTTTTTCCACATTGCCCCTTAGATTGATTTCGAAATAGTCCTTTAAAGTTTTTTGGGCCTTCAAGTGGAATTCTCTATCTCGAAACAGGGTGTCATTCATTCTCCACCTAAACTGACCAGTTGTTGTAAGTTTCATTTCCATCTTCACGGCGTTATGGTCGGAGCAGGTTTTTGGGCAGATCTCTACCGTCTTAATCCTCGGAGCCATTCCACTAGTGATCCAAATTTGATCAATTCTGGTCCAGGTCATCTGTGCTTGGGAGAAAAAGGTTCCCTCTCTTTCAAGAGGGTTCCTTGTTCTCCAAATGTCTATTAGGTCCATGTTCTCGGTCATTTCAAAAAAAGTCTTAGGGAGTCTCCCTTCTTTAGTGAGTGTCAGTCTTTGTGTCTTGTCCATATTTGTAGAAACTACACCATTCATATCTCCCATAATTATCATATTGTAATCCAAATAGTCCATCAGAGTTTCATGAAGTTTTTTAAAGAATTCCGCTTTACCTTCATTTGGTGCGTAAATCCCAATTATCAGAAATTTTTCTCCTTGTACTTGTATCTCCACCGCTAAATATCTTCCTTCTTCATCTTTAAAAATCATTTTTGGAGCCCATTTCTCTTTTACATAGATCACAACTCCTCTTTTTTTCACTTTATCCGACGAGATAAATTCTTGTCCCAATTTTTTATTCATAAGTAGTCTCCTGTGGGCTCTAGTTATGTGAGTTTCCTGTAAGCAAGTCACGTCCAGTTGTTCTCTGTACAAAATATGGAATACTTGTCGTCTCTTCAAAGGCATGTTCATCCCATTACAATTCCAACTGAGGAATTGCAGGGCCATCTTGTTATTTTTCTGGTATTCCTCCAACTGCTCCCAATTGTTGTTCCTCCTCTGTTGGTAGTGGAAGGTTCTGTCCAAACGAAAGGTTCAAGATGTCTATTACACCCTTTTGCTCAGCAATTGGGTCTACAGTTCCTTTCTGTAGATCTTCTTGATTTTTATGCAGGAACCTGTCTTTATCCTGTATCGTCTTTATTTTAACCTTCTTTCCCCTGTAGTCAAAGGACAGTCCCTGTGGGAATTCCCACCTAAAACGAATATCGTTCTTCTTGAGCAAGTAGACCAGGTCCTTATAAAAAGCTCTCAAGTCCAGAATATGTTTGGGGATATCTTTAAAAATCTGTATCGGTGAATTTCCAATTTGTAAGGCTTTTTCAAAATGCAGTCTTAGTATTTTATCTCTTTCCTCCTTTGATCTCAAGGTAATCAAGCAGTCTCTCGGTACCTTTCTATTTTGTCTTCTGCCCAATCTGAAAGCCGTTGTAATTTGGATTTCGTCTTCCTCTAGATCTTCCCAGGCATCTGCAAACTCCTTCATTAAAAAGTCTGTAAGGTTATCTCCTTCATCCTCTGGAATTGATCGTAATTTCAAATTCCTTTCTTTTCTTTGTAGTTCCCACAATGCCAGAGTTTCGTCGTGATCATAAACCTTTTTGGCAATCGGTTCTAATTTTTCCTGCGTCTCTCCAGCAATAGTTCTAGCTTCCTCCGCAATTTGACGTGTGGCAGAGTTCTCTTGCGTAAGCTTGTTTATAGATTCTGTGTTCAAGTCGAGTCTAGCTGTCAAGTCTGTCAATTTCTGTGAATTCTCTGTCAATTTCTTAGTATTCTCTGCCGTTTGCTTTGTCAAATTCTCCAGGGATTGGTTTATCTTGAGAAGGGCTTGCGATACTGCATCCATGGAGACTGCTGCACCTCTTTCTTGTCCTGTTGTCACTGTAGATGTTATTCCTGAGATCGAGCCTCTTTTCTTGAGTTGCTGTAGCTGCTTTGTCTTTGCTCTCGTGGTTATCTCGTCTGCTGGGCCACTCATATCCCAAGGTCGTTTCCCACAGGAGCCTTCACCAAAAGGAAAATTCCACTGTCTCAAAGCGTAGCAACTTTCAGTTTACCCTCTAGAGGGAGCAAATCAGAATGTCCGCAGACCGAAATTACGAGTATTTATAACACAAATTTATCAGGAGGCTCCTATATGTATATTGCAGCACTTTCCCAATAGATAAAGTCCCAGCCTTCCCTGATAAATTGTATCCACCAAGTCCCAAAACTTTGTATCAAGTAAACAGTAAAGCTTCCACTTTGTAACCTTCACAAGAATTTTAAAGTCAGTTCAGTGTTCCTTTGTTTTATGAGCAGTTCGTACCAGGTTGGGGGCTGCAGAAGTTTTCCTTTTCCGTTAAATTAATCATGCAGCTTGTAAAGTCACTTTTTCCTCCCCTCTGCCCTGCAAGCTGGAGGGGATGATCAAAGTCCAAATGTCGGATTCAGGCAATTAAGAACAATTTTCCCTTACGGATGCAGCTTAATAACTTTCGTTGCTTCGATTGTCATGCAGTCGGGGGAAGGCAGACTTCCTTAATTTTTGCCTTCCCCGTTTTCAGCCTAATTTCAAATAATTTTGACACGAATACAAGTTCAGTCTTACTCACGGGTCCTTTTTGTCCAGATTGTTTAGGAAGGGAATCGACGCTCTCCACTAATGGCGACGCGGCTTCACTCTGCGGGCTGGGTAGCGATTCTCAGCACCGCGCTCCCCCGTTGTCGTTCCGGAGCCTTTAAAAAGGCTCTTTCTGCGGTAAAGAGGGGGCGCTTCGGGTGCCCACCGAATCTCCTTGTTCACAGGATCCGTTCCTGTGATTTTAGGGGTCCCCCGCTTGCCGAAGCGGGTCAGACCCGAACTCGCAGAGCCTTCCTCTCTCCGGAGCTCGGAGAGAGAGCAGCCATTAGCGCTGGCGCCGAACCGGAAGTCTCAACCAGCATCCCCTCCTGTGCCTAACAAATGTTTTGCTTGAAGGGGCACCCGGAAGATCCATCTCTCTCAAACCTGTCTCCTTGTATTTTTGCCCCACCCACCACCAGGTAGGTTGGAGAATTCACACAAAATGGGAGCAGAGAGTAACAGTGCTTGCTTATTCGGTCCATGTCCACAATGGAAATCAACCCAGGGCTTATCCACATTGACCTTTTGTCCTGCTCTTTCCAGCCACAGGTCTGTGCTTTAAAGCTCTGTGTCTTGAGTGAGCGCTCTCTCTCTTTTGCCCCAAAGTTGAAGCACAATGAACTGCAATTTGGGTTTCCCCCAAAATTGCCATTTACTCTGACTCAGCTTTGAAGAGCCGGTTTTCACGGAAGAAGCTCCAGAGCAAAGAGAGACAGAAAGAGAAAGAGAGAGATTGCTCAGACATGGAGCTTTAAAGGATGGAAAGTGAGGAGGAAAGTTAAGTGTGGATATCCCCAGTGAAATCAAGTGGAGTTCGCTGTTGTTTTCAGTCTGCAAATGTGTTTTATTGACACTGAAATGAATAGGGTAGGATATCAGTAATGACAACATAATTAACACAGTTGCAGATAGGTAGCCGTGTTGGCCTGCCATAGTCAAAATAAAAAAAATCCTTCCAGTAGCACCTTAAAGACCAACTAAGTTAGTTCTTGGTATGAGCTTTCGTGTGCATGCATGGTTCACAATTTAGCGGAACCACCTGCAACATCGGGGCCCAGTACGGGCCACATGTTCTCCTGCAATGATTTTGCAAAGTTTTTTGCAGATAAAATCGCTCAGATTCGAGAAGAAGTAAACTCCACCGTGGGAGCAGGACCGGGGCGGGAGAGTGCTAGAGTTCTGTCTAGTCAAGTTGAGTGGGATCAATTCCAATCTGTTACCTCCGAGGATGTGGACAGGCTGCTTGGACGAGTGGAACCAACCACCTGTCTCCTGGATCCTTGCCCATCCTGGCTTATAAAAGCTAGCTGGGAAGGACTGGGCGATGGGCTTCGTGGGGTGGTGAATGCCTCCCTCCGTGAGGGAGCCTTCCCAGACCCGCTGAAAGAGGCAGTTATTAAACCGCTTCTTAAAAAACCATCTTTAGATGTGGCCACGATGGCTAACTATCGCCCAGTCTCAAATCTTCCATTCCTGGGCAAGGTGATTGAGCGAGCGGTTGCCGAACAACTCCAGGCACGCCTGGAAGAAGCGGACCATTTGGATCCCTTCCAGTCGGGATTCAGGCCTCATCATGGGACTGAAACTGCCTTGGTCGCACTGGTTGATGATCTCCGGCGGGCTAGGGACAAAGGTGAGAGCTGTTTCCTAGTTCTGCTGGATCTCTCAGCGGCGTTTGATACCATCGACCATAGCATCCTTCTGGACCGTCTTGAGGGGCTGGGAGCTGGGGGCACTGTTATACAGTGGTTCTGCTCCTTCCTCCTGGGCCGTGTTCAGAAAGTGGTGGTGGGGGATGAGTGTTCAGACCCCTGGGCTCTCACTTGTGGGGTGCCTCAGGGTTCTGTCCTCTCCCCCATGCTTTTCAACATTTACATGCAGCCGCTGGGAGAGATCATCAGGAGGTTTGGGCTGGGTGTTCATCAGTATGCGGATGATACCCAGCTCTACCTCTCTTTTAAATCAGAACCAGTGAAGGCGGTGAAGGTCCTGCATGAGTGTCTGGAGGCAGTTGGAGGATGGATGGCGGCTAACAGATTGAGGTTGAATCCTGACAAGACAGAAGTACTGTTTTTGGGGGACAGGAAGCGGGCAGGTGTGGAGGATTCCCTGGTCTTGAATGGGGTAACTGTGCCCCTGAAGGACCAGGTGCGCAGCCTGGGAGCCATTTTGGACTCACAGCTGTCCATGGAGGCACAGGTCAAATCTGTGTCCAGGGCAGCTGTTTACCAACTCCATCTGGTACGTAGGCTGAGACCCTATCTGCCTGCGGACTGTCTCGCCAGAGTGGTGCATGCTCTGGTTATCTCCCACTTGGACTACTGCAATGCACTCTACGTGGGACTGCCTTTGAAGGTGACTCGGAAACTACAACTAATCCAGAATGCGGCAGCTAGACTGGTGACTGGGGGCGGCCGCCGAGACCATATAACACCGGTCTTGAAAGACCTACATTGGCTCCCAGTACGTTTCCGAGCACAATTCAAAGTGTTGGTGCTGACCTTTAAAGCCCTAAACGGCCTCGGTCCAGTATACCTGAAGGAGCGTCTCCACCCCCATCAGTCTGCCCGGACGCTGAGGTCCAGCGCTGAGGGCCTTCTGGCGGTTCCCTCATTGCGAGAAGCAAAGCTACAGGGAACCAGGCAAAGGGCCTTCTCGGTAGTGGCGCCTGCCCTGTGGAACGCCCTTCCAGCAGATGTCAAAGCGATAAATAACTACCTGACATTCAGAAGACATCTTAAGGCAGCCCTGTTCAGGGAAGTTTTTAACGTGTGATATTTTACTGTATTTTTGGTTTTTATGGAAGCCGCCCAGAGTGGCTGGGGAGGCCCAGCCAGATGGGCGGGGTATAAATAATAAATTATTATTATTATTATTATTATTATTATTATTATTATTATTATTATTAACGCAGTTAATTACGTAAGTGTGACGTTCGTACGGAGCCCCCGGTCGTCTCATGGACTATTGACCCGTACACCAGTAATCCGCTGCCACCAACCAGGGCCTCCCTGGTAAAATCACTTCAGTCTCAGTCAGGTTCTCAATAAAGAAGAGCGTATTTTATTTCAGACAGAAACAAACTTTTACGGCATTCCAAACGTTGTTGCTCTTTTCTTTCTTAGTCTTATTTTCCTCTTTCTATCTCTTCTACCTCCCCACACTCAAGAACCCACTGCCCTAATTGTCTCTCTATTACCAACTGCCTCCCAACTGCTTCTCCAACTGCCTTTCCCAACCAGCCAACCCACTAAAACCAACCAACTACCCACCAACAACTCCCCCCCCAAACTCCTCCCAGAACTGGTTTTATAGTCCCACTGACTCCACCCCCCCGGGTCCTGACTGGGCAACCTGTTTAACTATTTCACCTCCAGCACTCTCTCTTATGTTAACATCACAATAAGTTACATAATTCCATCACAGTGGATAGTGAGACTAATGTAGCTCTGGGTGGAAAACAAACTGCAGCAGAACAGAAGCAAGGCTACATGTGATGAATCCAGGGTGGAATGGCAAGCCATGCCTTCTTATCCACCATACACACCTTTTAAGAAATAGCTCAGAAAATATTTGTTGCACTAGTCTTTTATTCAGTTATGAACGCATTCATACTCTGCCTTTGTCAGCCCACAAAGTGCCATCTAGAAGGCTGACAGCCATAAATACAGAGCTATAATATAACAATTTTTAAAAATGTCAACAGAAAGCTTCTCAACGAGAACCAAGTACAAAAGGGTGGGACAGAAAAGAACTCTTGGAAAAATGAAGTGAACGTCTTTGGAGTCTACCATCCAGGCTTCTCCAATGAGTGACCTCTAAAATCTGGTGTGCCTAATTAAGAATGCCCTGTCCCGGGTGTCTGGCTGTGACTCCTGGCATACTTCCAGCATTCGTCTTCTTTTGATCCTTTCCAATCTTCTAACAAGCTGATGTCTCACCAAAACCATCATAAATCAGAATTAGAGCCCTCTTTAGGAAGCAGTGTCACAATTCATCACAGTATTTCACATAGCCTGTTTCTTCAAGTACTCTGTAAAGAAAATTATAAAGTTCTTGTTGAATCCCTCTTGAATTCCATATATAGTTGTTATCCATTAGTAATTTCATTCCATTAGTAATTAATTAATTAGTTCTTCTTCAGCGAAGACTTGCCGAATCACAGCATAGCAAATATAAGGGGGGGGGAGAGAGGGGGGCTCCCCTTCACTTACATAGCAATCCAATTACAACGAGAGTCCTCTCCAGATCAAGACCTTGGCACTCAGTGGCTGATTGATTTAGCAGGTTATCTTTCTCCTTCATGCAGAGCATGTCTGTTTCTTAAGTCCAAATTCAGATCCATCTTAAAAGAAACCGAAGTACCTCTGCTCATGGTGACTGCATTGGAGAGTGTCCAATACGTGCAGTGCTATGCACTCTGCGTCCCTGCCCAGGGGCTTGCAAGGACAATTACTCCCAGATTATCCTTAATTAACTGCATGGCTGGCATCCGCTATCGTGGGATCCACTGTTCACCATAGTGGCAGCACCAGAAGTCAGAACTGCCTCAATTCAATCATGAGCACAAATCATCATGAATGCACAATAAGGAAGACATCTGGGTGGCCTCTTAGTTTCCATCAGTGCTAAATGCTGCCACCCACTCAGCCTGACACTTTCATGAAGCAGCAGCCCCTGGCTCCTCTGCTGCTGCCTCTTTGTAAAGTTTTAAAGGAAAGCATAAAACAAAATGTACCTTTTCCTACTTATTTGCTAAATATTTTACAATCCAGAGGATTAAACATACACTGGCCACTTATTTCAGATTATGCAGTATACACCAAGTATAATCTAACAGAGCTGGGGGTGGAGGGGGGGGAAAGAACTACTGCAATTTTACTTGAGGTTTAGGCTTGTTTGATGGTGGCAGCAGCAGCAACAGAAACAATGCATTTCCTTGTTTTCCTTGGATGATCCAGCTCCCGTGGTTGTGCAGAAGATATTTCAGAAAAGCATAACACCACATCTTTCATTTCTCACAAAAATTCAGAGGATGCAGTTTCTCAATCCCCTGGCTTGGTCCATCAGAGCCGTGAAGCAAGTGTGAAAGACAAACATGAATGGATGGGAAATCAGCACAGAAAAGTCTTCTTCTTTTTTTCTTTCCCCTTCCCCGCTACACTCTTTCTGTATTACCACAAACTCTCTTTAGTATTACTTCCTGCTGGGCTGCACTAGGCAGCTTTGCCCAGAGGCTAGAATACACTTCTTAGCTCACCAGTTATATAGGCTATATAATCAAAAGCTCAGTAGGCTCAGGCATGGAAATAGTTCTGTATTTTTATCAAGTACACAGTAACTACCTGGGTGAGATTATTGGGGAAATCCTAATACTGTGCGTTCAGGAAGTAGGTTGGAATCCCCTCATTCATTCCTAACAATCCTGTCCTAATAAACCTAGTAGTGTAAAGCAGAAAATCTAAATCCAATGTTTTGCCCATGATCCCAACCTACTAGTGTTCATTATAATGAGTAAAAGAACCTACATTCATGCAAAGCGTGCACTCATGGGTTCTTTATATATTATTAGGTGCCCTTAACAGATGAGGTGTCTGATTGTGGATACAGAGCCTAAACACATACAAATGTAATGTCTTTCATAGATTATGGTGAAGTCTTGGGGATGCTGTGGGCGTGCTGTGCTCAGTCCACTAGGAAGTCAGCTTACAAATGCACAAAACATACACACTTCTCTGTGACTGTAAATCATGCATATGAACCAATAGATTTACAGTGGTACCTTGCAAGACGAATGCCTCGCAAGACGAAAAATGCGCAAGACGAAATAGTTTTCCGTTTTTTTGAGTCGTTCCGCAAGACGAATTTCCCTATGGGCTTGCTTCGCAAGACGAAACGTCTTGCGAGTTCTTGCGAGTCTGTTTCCTTTTTCTTAAAGCCGCTAAGCCGTTAATAGCCGCTAAGCCGCTAATAGCCGTGCTTCGCAAGACGAAAAAACCGCAAGACAAAGAGACTCGCGGAACGGATTAATTTCGTCTTGCGAGGCACCACTGTACATTCTTATCTTATTTACATGCATTCCCCATTACAATCCTACATTAGGAAGCAATCTGACTTGAAGGTTATTCCTTCTTGCTGCTAATTTTCATTGTGCTAGGAATTCTTTTGCACAGGTGAGCATGCAAGCCTGTGAGGCTCCACTAGGAAGTAGGTAAATCTGTGCCTGGACTGAACATCTCACTGAGAACCAGGGCTGGTTATCAATAGTCTAAGACAGGCTGCAGATATTCTGTGCTTAGCAATATTCTGAACATAATCATATGATAAAAACTCTTAAAAAAGAGCTGCCACAGAGAATACCCTCTCATGGGACACCACAATCCCAAACATCAGAGGGTGGCAGAATTACCAAGATGGCTCCCTTTACCAGTCTTAACACTCAATAAAATCTGTAGAGAAGGAGGCAGTCTCTCAGCTATTTGGGGCCTAATTTAGTTCAGGCTTTAAACACCAACGAAAACTCATTGAATTAGGCCTGGGAATAAACAGGAAATAAGTGCAGCTGTTTTCAAACAGGAGTTATGTGAGCTTTAAATGGAACCCCTTGCAATATTCTGGCTGTTGTGTTTTGAACTGGCTGAAGTTTCTGAGTAGTTGATGTATCTGAGTAGTCTTCAAGGGCAGCCCTACATTGCCATGATCCAGTCTGGAAGTTACCAGAGTATGGAGTACTGTGGCCAAGTCATGGCCGAGTCAAAACATACAGGGCTGCACAGATCATGCTTCCTTTCATTCCTCAGAACAATTAAACCACAATTGCTAAAGTAGGACAAAACAATTCAGACAGACTAGCTCCACAAGACCGGAGCTTACACAAATTGCCATGCTGATGTTGGACCAAGAACGTGGGAGGAAATAAACATAGCACTATGGTGATCACTCCACCAGTGCAAGCATTTATGTTTTCCTGATGGGACATTCACCTCCTCCCACACACGTGCTGCTCTGGGGGTTCTCCTGACCCGCTTGCGGCAATCTGGAGGTTGCACAGGATAAGGAGAGGATGAAGCCCCATTGCACTAGCAGAAATCCATGTGTGGCTTCCTCTAATGGAGATGCTTAGTAGAATCTGGCCCTGTGAATTTTGAATAGCTGCCATTCCACATCAATAACTTGTGATTTAAGTCTATTTTATTAAGACGGTTAAGAGGAAACTCACCCAATCAGCTATTTGAGCTAGGGAGAACATGACTTTTCGTTAACTAAATTTCTTAGCATAAATTATACAACACATTTCCAACATTTAATATAGAAATGTTTTAACAGACAGGTAATAGAAGAAACACTCCACTAAAAGAAACCCCAATCTGGCCTGGTGTCAGTAAACACAAAGCCTACATATTTTCATCTATTAACTGATTATTCACCCCACATACAATTCACAACTTGATGAACACCTTGTGAAAAGATAAATGCCCAGAGGGATTAAAATGTCATGTACTGATATTTATTTCAAATGATATTATCGTATATTTTATAGCATTCTTCAACTGGAAGACTTGTAGTGCCTGAGGGCATGACATCCTGAGTTGTGGTCCTGCCAAAACTTGTGAAATAAGAAGGGTCACAAAGGGTGAACTAGTTGGAAAGCCCTCAAAGCAATGCTTAAATTATTCAAAGAGCAGGAGGTTATCAGTAGGTGGTATTTTTCATCTGTGTAAAACCAATGATATAAAATGAATGAGACAATACTGAAACCCACTCTTTATTTTTCCTGAGGCCTACTTTTGACCACACATGGATTCTAAAATTTATATGGACGGTTTTGTTAATGAGAGTAAGGATACCATTTTCCTCAGCAAACTGGCCCAGTCTTATTTTATCACAAATCCTTTACTTGGGCAACTTATCTCCAGAGATCGAAACAGAAGTCTAAAAGTTTAATCTGAGAATATGTAATTCATGCATCACTGTCTAGTGTATACTCCTTCTTCTGCTACTTTCTTTCTAAATAACCAGTCAACTGGAATGGACTGTTCAGAAAGTGATTTTTCTAAAATAAAGGTGGTAGGGTTTCTGCAATATCTGAATTTACTGACCTACCTTTCAAAGGTGTTTCTGGATCCTTAAAAAAATAGAAAAATAGATGGAGTAGACCAAGATATTTTGATGCCCGAGTGGAAGATCTCCCTATTCAACGTACAAAAGCCAAGTGGATAGGCAGCTGAAATTTACTTCATTGCTGGTGACACAATAGTGTCTTCTGCAGCACCTGAAGCAGCCAGGTACTTCAGAGTGGCCAGAAGAGGCTAGGCAGCATACAAAGCTCTCTTTTTCCAGTAGATGACACCTGACAGCTGTGGCCATCACCCTATTTTTACCTAATGGTAGGATTGGCCTGAAAATGCACTGCAGTGAGCATGATAAAGCCTGTTGGCAGACAATGACACTAGTTGTTCTGTTTTGCTGGTGGTCTGACCTAAAGGTGAGTCAAAGAGGCCAGAAGTTGGGAAGTGAGGCAGCAGGGTTGAAGAAGCCTCAAGATGTGCTAAGCCAGAGGAGAGCAAGGTGGATATTTAAGCATCAGAAGAAGGTCCTGAGCAGAGTGAATGGGAATGCAGGGGAACAGACAAAACACACAGAGAAAGAGAAACAGAACAGCTGAACAGGTTGAGTCGCAACAGGCAGATTTAGGGGAGCGTGACTGATTTGGTTGCACTGGATGCTGAGCTTCAGGGATGCAGCAATTATGATGTAGGATGGAAGGCAAGAGTTAGGGGGTGTCTGCCACTGGTTGTGAGGCAAGAGGCAGAGACCTGGAAGGAGGGGGGAGAAGTGTGAGAGAAGATAGGAGAGAGAGAAGGAACTGAGAAGTTATGGCCAATCACAGAGAAGACAGGCAGCAAAGAGAACAACAAAGAAAAGCCTGAGACTTTCAACCCCAACTTAGAGCAAAGAAGAGAGTGAGTATAAAGACATACAGTGGTACCTCAGATTACAAACTTAATTCATTCCGGAGATCCGTTCTTAACCTGAAACTGTTCTTAACCTGAGGTACCACTTTAGCTAATGGGGTCTCCCACTGCCTCCGCACGATTTCTGTTCTCATCCTGAAGCAAAGTTCTTAAACCGAGGTACTATTTCTGGGTTAGTGGAGTCTGTAACCTGAAGCGTTTGTAACCTGAAGCGTCTGTAACCTGAGGTACCACTGTATAGGTAATCAAAGCATTGGAGCCCATTTGCACACACAGAGATGCCTCTGTACACTTCTGTTTGCCAAACCATCCCTTGGGGCTGATTGTACCCCAATTTATATTTCTGTATTGTAAAAATGAAAGGCAAGTCAAAGTTTCTCACTACATGTGAGTACATGATTTTATAAAGCAACTCTCTACAAGGTATTAATGAAACAGGAAAAGAAGTAGAAACTCCACAAGAGCTTAGGATAAAACACTTGCCCTGTTCAGAACTTCCTAATCAACAGTGGAACAATGGAAGGGCATCAGGATTGTATCTGCTATCCTTTCCTCTGACCTCCACCTGTTCAGTAAAAGCTTTTACCAGTGCTCTACACATGGGAACATTGCAAAAAAGAGGGTCCCAAATGAAGTGTGCAATTGCCATGCATAGCGTTCTGCTCTGGACTTCTGCTGAATGCATAGTATTTGGGAGTGGGGACAGCAGACATGATCCCAGTGCCTTCTCATTGTGTTTCACCTATACACTTTGGAAGTCTGGAAAATATTCTAATTATTTTGAATTACTAAGAGTTTAAGCAATGATGTAAATGAATGCTTAGAATTAGACTGGAAGCAATATCATTTTCCCAGGACAAGGTACACGTGCCTTAGTGGATTTGGAAGAGTTATCAGTGTTCTAGTTATGAGATAACGGGTAGGGAAACCCCCTCCCATGAAATCACAAATCACAACTCCTGACCACCCCACCCTCAATATTGGTCATCAAATCACTTCTTCCTTGTAGCTTTCCAAATATATTAGCTAAGGCAGTTGGATCCCCTTTTACACCACCACCACCACCCTGGTAATTTTACTAGACAAACCATCAAGAAGCAGGACAGCTATTCTGAATAAAACTCTTATCCTTTAATAATAACCAACAATTGCTGACTAGATTCTTTCTCTTCTAAGAGTGCACTAATAAGTAAAGATGTCAAAATGATCTTGCCAAGAAAATCAGTTAATCTTTAAAAACAGAAGATTTCAGCATATTTTCCCATTAGCGTTCTGAAAGGTTGAGCGCTATTCAACTGAGTGCATTGGGTATTAACGGTAAGTTGAAGGAGAGGAAGAAGTAGCAGACATCTTAAAATGCCATAGAAATTTAACATTAAATTGTTTAAACTAATGGCAGGAAACCATCTCAAAGACACAAACATATGCAACTATTCCCAAATGCCTGAGTAAATGACAGTGTCTTTGAGAAAGGTATCTAAAGCAAAACACTGAGAGAACCAATCATAGTGGAACTGAGTTCCACAGCTGGCTTGTCCCTATGGAGAAGGCTCCATCGCAGTGGAGCTGCCACATTTTACCCTGGCTGCAGCTTCTGAAGCAATCTTCAAGGGTATTTCCATGTGGAACGCATCACAGTAATCCATTTAGGAGACTACCAAGGCATGGATAATAGTGGCCAGGCTCTCCCTGTCGAGGAACTGAACAAACCAGACAGATCTGGTCATATGCATTCCTCACCGCTAAGGCTACCTGGGCCTCCAGTGTCAGCTTAGAATAGAGGTATATAATGTACTTTACAGTGGACTCTGCAGGGAGATGTGAGTTACCTATTGAAATGTATTTCTGATGTACCTTTTCTGAGCTCGTTCAGAAAGAGACCCCAGATACTCTTGTGGCACAAGGGATAGTAAACATTTAAAGGGAGGGGTCAGCTGGAAGTAGAAAGAAGCAGCTAGGGAACAAGGAGGCAGGAGTGATCGCTCTGAGCTGTTTCACAGGAGCAGGCAGACTTGTCCTGGGTAAGTTAAAGGCAAAAGCATATGAGCTTGGCACAGCCAATAGTGCAACAGCTGGATGGCTGCCTGAGGGCAGTGCTATCCTCTCAACACTGAGTCAGGAAATAGACAGATAGTATCTATTCAGGGACCACTGAGAGGAAGGGATTTGCAAAAATGTATTGGATTTGCTCAAGCTGCAACTTTCCTCTGGGGATCAAACCCACAAAGAGTTACTACATTGTCTTTTACTTGCTAGTTTCTCCTCCAGCTATGTACGAGCCTTAGCCATTTCATGTCCTAACTTGAAGAGTAGGACACATCACGATCTGAAAACGCAGAAACAAAAATTCCCCCTTTAGCAATGAACTCCGCATACTGAATTTATGATAACATTGGACAGCTCCTAGATCATAAGCTAACTGTGCAATTCTGTTTACATCACACAGACACACACACAAAAATACCTCATTGTTTTTAATGAACAGGGGAGCACCAGATACCAGAAGATAAATGAGAGGCTGTAATCCAAGCTGACAAACAATCCAACATGACCAAAAAAATAAAAAAAATAAAAATGCCAGTCCTTTGAATGCTGAATTAAAAAGCAGATGAATGAAGTGCTTAGAATAAAGCTATACGCTTGCCACTGCTAGCACATTAGTCATGGGGAACATGTTCTTGCATGCATAAGCCACTAAAAATTAAGGTCTTTAAGAAAAATACAAAGCCAAAGACATCAAGGGTGGCAAATTGATTCATTCCCCTCCTTTTATTATTTCATTAACTCTTGCATTGCAAGATCCTCAGGTGGCTCACCATGAAAAGCAGAAAAGGGATGTGAAGGCAAGTTCACAGTACAAATGCAATGAAAGACTGGATAGGCATAATAGAAATACTAAATGGATTGTGGTTCTGTGTGTGCAGTGAGGATATATGAGAATGAATATTCAATGCAACTGTTTTAACCCCAAATTCTTCTTAAACCACATTTCCTGAACACTGAGGAGGTTCTGGAAATGTTTATATGATGTAGATTACTTGTGGCATCCTGCTCCTATTTTTATAGATATAAATATAGACAGGCAGGTGAAGAATGGAAATCATAGATGAAATATTGTTAATAGTTTTGTCTGAAGCCTACCAGGGGAGGGGGGATGTACTCCCTTCCCCCCAGTTCTGATCAACAGCTTTCCATAGAAAACCTAGATGATCTTTTGATATTTCGTGAGTTCTGTTTCTGCTGCTACTCTGTTCAATTCAAGTAAAGATATTCAGAAATGGGTCACTCTCAAACACACCCTCACATTGATTTTGTGGTCTAATGATGCATAAATTGCTATTATGGTATGTTCTGTTTTCTTGACAGCTGCAAAGGTGCATACACACCTTTGTACTGGAGAATAAATGTTCAGCAGGAATTGACAAGATTGTAGGAAGTAACACAAAGTATTTTATTGCCAAGGTATTTCATTGCTAAAGATAGTATGAAAATACAGAATGCTCACTATAAAAGAAAGTGACTACACTGTTTCAGAATGAATGAATATGCTGTGGATTCCAAAATACTGTATGCATGTTTTGTTAAGTTTGCTATGTGAAAATACTATTTTTATTTTAGTGGAACCCAAATAGATAGCAAAATTAACCTCTACTCACATAATCCAAATAAGAAAGTTAACAGAGCTTCTCGGAGATGCTAAAATGAGATCTGGCAAGTCTCCAGGAAAAGATGTTTCAAAGTTCCAAAGCATCTACAAAAAGGCTTCATGCATTAACTGTAATAGTAAAATATAGCTCTCATTCATTCATTCATTCTGCATTTTCCATCTTCAGCCAAAAGAAACCCAAGGTGGAACATAGTAAAACAGTAAAATATACAAATGAAGGCAACAACCATAAAACCAATACTATAAATCAGATATGAAACAAAACATCAAAATATAATGAGATCATTATGTCAAACAATCCAGCAGTAACTACTCTTGCATCAGCCCAAAATCCACATGCCTAGAAATGTATCTTCATCTGATGCAGATGACAGGTGGGTCTCTATGGGGACAGAGTTCCACATCAAGGGTACTACAACAGAGAAGGCCCTGGGCTGTTGCATCATGTCAGTTGAACTATGAGCTCTGCTGCAAATCATGACACAGGTAAAAGGTGAGGCAATCTTCCATTTATTTCAGCCCTAGGGCACATATACCTTTTTGAGTTAAATTCAGCAGCTTAAATCAAGGCCAGCAAACAGGCAGCCAGTGCACATCCTATGGGACAGGAGGTGAAGGACTTCCCTTTTCACTGCCAGACAAGAACCTGAATGAACCATTTAAGCCACCTGAGCAGTGATGACTGCAAGAATATCCTTACATTACCAACCTCTTCCTGTGAGGGGAGGGCACCTTTGCCCAGTCTGCCCAACTCACAGCTAAGAGATTTAAAAGCTTTCAAAGTCAAGGCTCCAGTGCAGACTCTAGTACAACAGGCTCCCAATAATCCAATCAGGAGGTGGGTCATTGCATCATGCAACAGCAAGTCTTCTTGATGGCCAGAAGAGGAATAACATCAGTTTAAAATGTCTCCACGCCATGAAGTGTGCAGGGCTTTCCAACTATCATTAGCGTCATCTTGCCTGAATGCAGCTCATTAATATTTGCATCTGCTTTCAAATCACAGCCAGATGGGATACAAGAACTAAGACTCATGGCCAGAGTCATAGGAAAGAAATGAAAGAGAGCAGAGTAGCTGTTTACACAGCAGTTTTGACAGCATTACTGAACTCACTTAATGAATATAAAACTCACTTCCAAGATGCTGATCCTGCTCTGCTGCAAATTTTATAGAGTTGCACTTCATTTGACCTGTAAGGAGTACAGTTCAGAAGCTGCCACAACTTAATGTATTGATACAACCAATGTGTTGGCTAATCAGCTACTGTATGTTGCTATTATGCACCACTGCCTAGTGGTGCAGTGAGAAAGCTGATAGCGTATTTGCAAAGCTAAGCAGGGTCTGGTATGGATTCAACTTGGAGGAGGGACTGTGTGTTGAGATTCCTGCATTGCAGAGGGTTGGACTAGAATTCTATGACTCTATTAATGTACTCCTGCACTCAGGGCTGACCAGCCCATGAGGCAAGGTGAGGTGACTGCCTCAGGCAGCAGGATCCACAGGAGCAGTAGATCCGGCCTCCAAAGAATGAATTGTTCACTGCAGCAGTGGCATTAATGGCCAGATCTGCCACCTTCTTGGCAGCCCCTGACCCATCCCTACAACAGCTTCTTGGTGAATAGGAAGCACTGCTGGTTTCCTCCTACCATTGTTCCCAATGTACATCTTTATTCCTCCAATTCTTCCTGATGTTGATGTCCCTTGTTCCCTGGTTGGTGGGTGTTCTGCTCAGGTGTCAAAATGTCTTGAGCCAGCCCTGCCTGCTCCTCACCTTGATATAACCACAACACTAGCTACAAAATGTACCCATGAGCTAAGTTGTGGTTATAGAATCATAGAGGAAGTAAGTTTAAAGATAAAATAATCCAACCTCTAAAAAGGAACATAGGAAGCTGGCTTAGAGTCAGACCATTGGGCCACCTAGCCTAGTACTAGGATAGGTTGAATCCTGACAAGACAGAAGTACTGTTTTGGGGGACAGGGAGCGGGTGGGTGTGGGGGACTCCCTGGTTCTGAATGGGGCAACTGTACCCCTGAAGGAACAGGTGTGCAGCCTTGGAGTCATTTTGGATTCACAGCTCTCCATGGAAGTGCAGGTCAATTCTGTGTCCATGGCAGCTGTCTACCAGCTCCATCTGATACGCAGGCTAGACCCTACCTGCCCACCGACTGTCTTGCCAGAGTGGTGCATGCTCTAGCTATCTCCCACTTGGACTACTGCAATGCGCTCTACATGGGTATACCTTTGAAGGTGACCCGAAAACTACAATTAATCCAGAATGTGGCAGCTAGATTGGTGACTGGGGACAGCCACCGAGACCACATAATACCAGTCTTGAAAGACCTACATTGGCTCCCAATACGTTTCCCAGCACAATTCAAAATGTTGGTGCTGACCTTTAAAGCCCTAAATGGTCTCAGCCCTGAAGGAGCATCTCCACCCTCATCGTTCGGTCCACGCTGAGGGCCTTCTGCCGGTTCCCTCACTGTGAGAAGTAGAGTTACAAGGAACCAGGCAAAGGGCCTTCTCAGTAGTGGCGCCCACCCTGTAGAACACCCTCCCTTCAGATGTCAAAGAGATAAACAGCTATCTGATGTTTAGAAGACATCTGAAGGCAGCCCTGTTTAGGGAAGTTTTGAGGTTTTTTTAATGACTGATGTTTTAATGTATTTTTAATCTCCTGTTGGAAGCCACCCAGAGTGGCCTGGGAAACCCAGCCAGATGGGCAGGGTATAAGTAATAGATGATGATGATGATGATGGCTGGCAATGGATCTTAAAGATTTCAGACAGTGAGTCTTCCCCAGCCCTAGAAATGCAAAGGATTTATGCTTTACCACTCTGCTATGGTCCTTCCTCCAATGCCAATGGAAGAAATCTATTACTACAGCACCTTGAGATGTGGCCATATAAGCTATGCTTAAAATGTTTAACAAAGAGCCTACCACTTTCAGGATGGTCTGTTCCACTGTTAAACCTCTGATACTGTCAGGAAATTCTTCCTAAGTTTAACCTAAATTCTTTTTCAGAGTTCATTGCTTCAGGCCTTACACACTGGAGGAGCAGAAAACAATCCTGCCCCATAATCTGTTTGGTAGCCCTTCAAATATTTCAGGATGTCAATCATGTCATGTAAATAATAAAATAAATGAATAAATAATTTGATAGAGCTGCCTTCAAAGAAAGCTTAGAAATTCCATATTGTTTAAAAGCAAAGTCTGAATCTAGACACTATTATGTTCATGATGATAAATTAGCTAGTAAGGTCAGAGGTGTTAGACGTAAATGGATTTCAAGTTCACATACATTGGGCCATGTGCTTTGCATGCACTTAGGACTCTATTTGTGAAAGTTCTTTTCTTCAGTACCAATTATATTAACGTTCTTATCTAAAATCCAATTGCACACACCGTTGAAGTCAATGAACATTATTCCATTTGAGGTAAATGAAATTTATGTTATGATGATTATATGTAACATAAAATAATGCAACTAAGGCTTCCCATGGGATGATGACAATTGCTACTCTAATTAGTTTTGAACTGTTTGAGTTAAATGGAACAATAAACCTGTTTCATAGTCACCTTTATTTCATGACCATTTTCAGCTAAAAAGACAGATCTACAACGAAAGCGGGGAGGGGACCAAGCTTCAAGAAGCAGCACAGACACCATGTGAAAGTCAGACATCAAATTCTCTTGTCATTATCAGCTTCTACATCTACAGAGGCAGCTGCTGAAAAAGCATTGAACTTATCTTCTGGTTTCTTTTAGGTATTAGGCTCAGAGAGCAATGCAGTTCCCTTAGGCTAAAGTGAACTAGCTCTGAATCTGGATCCACATACTGTTATATATTGGAAGCGAATTTATTTAATTTTAAAGCTGATTTAATTTAGGAAATACCTACACTAGTAGTCTTTTCAGTTTACAGAGATTCATAGTCTAAAGTAAATTTATTCAATGGCTTGCTAGCAGAAGGGCTAGAAGTGAAAAGTGTTTCCAGTAGCAGGAAAACTGTACAGGTTTACAAAAGTAAAGAAGAAATAGACTTTTTAACTTTTATTTTTTAAAAATAGAATTAAATGCTTCACACCCAGAAATATATTTTTTTTTTCCTATTTTGGAAAATAATGAAAGGATCAGGTGAAATACTTGCAAAACCTAAATTATAAAAAACTATTTCTCCACAATACACAAACTTTTCTTTCAACAACAAAAAAGCATTTTATAAACTACCTATTATAGGAACTGCTGAACATCATCATCATCATCATCATCATCATCATTATTCTACTGCTGTGTCCACATTCCTTGGGTCACACAAGGACACTTCAACCAGCAAACTACTTAAGTATGCCAGTTTTAGTCCCATTTGGTACCAAATTGGCATCATTGCTCAGTTAAGCAACTGTTTGACTTTTGCTAAAGGCACTAGTGCTGGAAATGCTAACTGTATTACAGAAGCAGGGGACAACTTGAGACCTGGCTATCTTGACAAGCTGAATCTGAATCATATGGGTCACATTAGGCATTTGTTGAGCTCAAGTTAAAAAGTCCACTTTCCTTGTTCCCTACCAATTCAGAGTTCAGCTATATTGCAGCTAAGATGCAGTACAATAGTGATTACTGGTGACTATCCATTCATTCGAAATATTTCAAGCCTACCTTTTGGCAACAAGGCCTTTCAAGAATTTTCAACAAGACTTTCAATATGGCCTTGCAATGATCACACTAGAACTGTGTACTATCAAACAGACCCCATATTCAGTCAAAGCCAACTTCCGAATTCCTATTTCTCAGATATTTTTTTATAATAGCTACTACTCAAGCTAATCATATATCTTGTCATTCTCCCCTTTTGTGCCCCTCCTTTAGTTTGTGCATAGTCTGCCTATTGGGTAATCCAGTATTGGGCATTTATGATGCAGCATATACACATTCAGAGATTGAGCATACTTTATCTACCAGCATTTTTATGCATTAGATCAGTTATGCAGAGATTGTCAAGTTGTGGTGCATGTAAACTATTAAGAAGCAAATTGATGAAGACTGAACCTCAGTATTTCAATTGCATTTTTAATATACAATATGTGTGTGTCTATACCATAGTTACATAAAGGTAGAGGACCCCTGACAGTTAAGTCCAGTCGCGAATGACTCTGGGATTGCCGCACTGATCTCGCTTCACTGGCCGAGGGAGCCGGCGTTTGTCCACAGACAGTTTTTCCGGGTCATGTGGCAAACATGACTAAGCCGCCTCTGGCGATACCAGAGCAGCTCACGGAAACACCATTTATCTTCCCGCCGGAGCGGTACCTATTTATCTACTTGCACTTTGACATGCTTTTGAACTGCTGGGTTGACAGGAGCTGGGACCGAGCAACGGGAGCTCGCCCCGTTGAAGGATTCGAACCATCAATCTTCCAATCGGCAAGCCCAAGAGGCTCAGTGGTTTAGACCACAGCGCCACCCGCATCCCATATACAGTTACATAAACACACTCTATTGGTATCCTGCTCCCAAGGTTACTATCAAAAACCGTAAAATACATAAAGGTAGTTGTCATTATTAAAATCCAATGGAATCATAAAACATAATCTCTCTCATTCTCTCTCAGTACCTCTGAAACAGGCTGCATTCATTTATGTTTCATAAATGGTGTAACTGTAAGGGCCAAACTAGACATTACGCAGCTGATGTATGTAACAGTCTCTTGACCTTTTTCTAAAATGAAAAATAACTGCGGGAGCCTGCAAATCGAGAACAGAGAAACTGTGAGGAGTTGGGCTACTTAACAGTCTCTGCTTTGGCAGTTTTCCTTCTGAAAAAAAAAGTCACATCTCTCAAGCTGCTTTTCTGCCGATTGCAAGAAAGAGATGGGGAGGGTACCTATCACAGTACATTATTTACTTTCTTAATAAGATCAAAGTTTGATGATTCTTGTCATGGGACTGGAATGCTTATGTTTATTTATAGTCGTCATCTGACAAGATTCTTTAAAATGTGGCAGCGTATCAGTGTCAGAAGACATGGATGCAAAAAGCAGTGAAGAAGTAGGGCTACCCTGGCATGGTTGTCTTAGTGGTGGTCCTTCCTACTGAGTTACGCAAAACCTCTACATAAACCCCCTACAGTGCAGACTTTCAAATGAGCTGTAAAGAATAACTCATTTCTGGTATGTTATGGCCTACATATTGGATTTCAGATGCTTCTTGAAATTGCTTTGTATCGTGTTGTAATTGATTTGGGGGGGGGACTTGTTTGTTTAGAATCTTATTTTATTATGAATTTTAGGTGAGGAGTATATACACATTGACAATGTTTTCTTAGAAACTACCCACACAATCCAGCAAGCAGAGGGCAAAATGCCTTGGGAACTGAATGAAACAAGATGCAAGGAACCCGTGGCTTATCTTGCAGATTCCTTCCCCAATCTTGTTGGCTGATGTATGGATTCTTCCAGTTAATTCCAGAAGTTGCTGGTGGTGTTGACAAAGAACAGGATGAGGGGGAAAACAAGCAAGAGGCTGCAATGCCTCCATCACTTGCCACATTAGGAAATGTAAAGGTATGGGGAAAACAATATACCTCAACTCTCTTGGTAGCAGCTGAATGGGATTTTCTTACTGGGATTCTCCCAGCCCTATTTGGGGTTGCTGAGGATTTAAACTGAGACCTTTGGAATGCAAAACAGATACTTGTACTAGCCAGGAGTACACCTGGCAGGTTCATTGTGGGTGGAGACAGCTTGAGTGGTTCAGGATACACTGGTAAACTCCTTGAGATATCATGGTGAAGGGAGCTTAACAAACCAACCACTGATGGCTTATCAACTCATGGAGTCCTTGAAAACATCCCTCAGTTGCCTTGCTGACAATTTCATTTCCCAAAGTTGGAAGAAATAATAAAGAGGTCCTCTCTTTTGGATCGGGTCCTCACCAACAGGGAGGAACTGATTGATAAAGTGGAAGTTCAGAAAGAAGCTGGTAAAATGTGGACTTGATGAGGTAACTGTTAGATGGATTTGTAGTTGGTTGACTGATGGAACCCAAAGTGTGCTCACTCACAGTTCCTCATCATCCTAGAAAAAAATGGCATGTGGGGTGCCACAGAGTTCTGTCCTGGTCCCATTGTTGTTCAACATCTTTATAAACAACTTGGATGAAGACATTGGGGGGATGCACATCAAATTTGAAGATGACACCAAACTGGGAGGGGTAGCCAATGCTGCTGAAGACAGAATCAGGATTCAAGATGACCTTAACAGATTGGACAGCTCGATCAAAACTAACAAAATGAATTTCAATAAGGACAGATGTAAGGTTCTACAATTAGGCAGGGAGAACCAATACCTGGTGTGCAATGTGGGAATTCTACTTACAAGTCACCAGATCTTTTCTCGAAAAGGAAGCACCTCATCTATCAGCACTACACTGTAAACTGTGTATTCTTTATGCTAACACATTTTACATGACAGATAAAATATACAAAATGCAGCAAAAGAAAAACTGAACTTGTCTCATTGTTCTTACCTCCTACTTGTATAAATAAAGATGAACACAAAACAGATGTAGTAACAAGATAAATGAGATTTATTCTAATTGTTGACAACAATTGTCCTGTAGACACTTCCCATTCTATAATCGTGCTTTATCTGGTATTCAGACAGAAACAGATGAGATACGCCAGCTTAAGGTCACTTACTTTATGTGTGAAACAGAGAAAAGAGATGTCATCTTTATGTTAAGCAACAAGACTGCATTATGTATTAATAGTGAAGGAACACACAGAAGAAGACATGTGTTTTGCTGGAAAATACAACGTTCCTTACATTTTTCAGCGCATAGCAGTTGTTTTTGTTTTATAGCAGAACATATGACATTTGAGAGGAATAATTCAAAATATCTTTCATCAAGTGAAATTGGCGGCAGTGGGGGGTCCTCACTGAATAAATTTCCAGAAACACAGATCATGTGAAAAAGGCTTGTTTTCAATCACTTTGTATCCATGTAGGTCAATAAACACAAATCCATAGATTTTGTTTTGAGGGGGTAGGAGTTCAAAAGAACTGAAACTCAAAGAAAAGCCACGTGAAATGACTGTCAATAGCTTTCATGACAAAATGCCTAGCAATCAAGTCTTTCAACTATGTGAAGTAGAAAATCCTGGTTACTGCAGTGTACAGAAAGAAGACATGATAGAACAAGATGTGATTCAAGCACCACAGCTTTAAGGAAGATGAGTAAAAAGGATTAATGACTGCAGCAAATGATGCCACTTCAGAGGAGAAGCCACATTCCTCCTTAAATAACCAGTGTGCAAACCAAGGGATGACTTAGCATGGGGCACCTTAACACCTTCAGAACCACCCTGTTTGGTGCCCATCAAGGCCACTGCCCCACTCACTTTTAATTATTTTTAATTGAGGGTTGTTGAGCTTTGGGTTTGTTTGCTTGCTTTTTGCTTTTGGGGGGAGGGGGTTGGTTGGGACAGGGTTGTCTGCTTTGTGAGGTTTTTCCAGTTTTTTGTCTGTGGCACGGTGGGTTAAACCACAGAGCCTAGGACTTGCCGATCAGAAGGTCGGCGGTTCGAATCCCCGCGACAGGGTGAGCTCCCATTGCTCGGTCCCTGCTCCTGCCAACCTAGCAGTTCAAAAGCACGTCAAAGTGCAAGTAGATAAATAGGTACCACTCTTGCGGGAAGGTAAACGATGTTTCCGTGCGCTGCTCTGGTTGCCAGAAGCGGCTTAGTCATGCTGGCCACATGACCCGGAAGCTGTACACCGGCTCCCTCAGCCAATAAAGCGAGATGAGCGTCGCAAGCCCAGAGTCGGTCATGACTAGATCTAATGGTCAGGGGACCCTTTACCTTTTTATTTGTGGGACGTAGGGGATGCCTGTCTTTGGGGGGGGGGGAATTCTGAGCATTGCTAGTTTTCTTTTGGGGCGCTATGACAGTTCGTTGGTTCGTAAAGACTGGGAATACTTTCTCTAAGTAGCTGCAGCTCCTTAAGGTGGCTAACCAGTAACCCCTGTACCAGAGATCTAGCTAATTTTACCATATCCATATAAAAATGGACCCCCAAGGTTGCCCAATCCCTGCTGGTTGTCTTTGTACTCACCCTGACAAAACTCTTCCCCTCACAGCTACCCAGACCTCTGGGTGTCCTGCAATTCCCTATCTCTAATATGTTCTAGATTTATGTCTCCATTCTGTTTGCTTCATCCCTTTATTTGGTTTCCACACTGGAACCTCAGCATACTAAGCAGGCAAATTACTTCTATTCATAATCCCTTCTGTCATTAGGCATTATTTAGTGCCTACAAGCACCAGGCTACAATGCTGCAGTGTGTGGAGCAAACACTACAAGGAAGGTGAAAACATCCCATTCTCCAAGTCAACTGAGTATAATAGCAAATACTTCCATGTCATCTTCTTCGATTTCAGCCATTTCCCTGCCAAAAAAGCCATTAAGTCCAGATCCTAAATTTACCTAACTGCATCGCTGGTTTTCTTTCTCTGGCAATGCTACTGAAACAATCAAGGACTATGTAATTATTTTCAAGAAGTCAGTGAAGCACTGAAATCTCCATTGTTTGTATAATAAAGTAAGAGGTTGGTGGTGAGGGAAATCAATTGTTATGCTCTCGCTGGGTGGGATACACAGTGAAGAGCATGTGGTGCATTGCAATTTCATAGTTCTGGTGAAGTGTGCTCTATAATTATTCTTTAACTAAAACATAACGGTGCAATTTTGGCTTATTATTAAAAAGAAGCTGCAACAACTGAGAATATTTTAAAAGCAGATAACTGAAGCATAGCGGTTTCAAGAGCTTATAGCGGCAAATGTTTGGGATACATATGGACTGTGCCAAATAACAATTTCTGTATTCTCATCTCCAGAGGACTTCTGTAAAGCATAGTGCTGGCCACAGTTAAAAACTGTTAGTCTGCTTCAGCAGGGATATTATTCCTGATATCTATATCCAAAGCGGGATACATCTATCTCCACTGCAAGGATGGGGAACCCTTTTCTGACCATGACAGACAAGTCTCTTGTGGGTGGGGGTCAGTTGCATTTATTGTATTTATTTATTTATTAACTCTGCATACCGCCCTTCATCTATATATCTCAGCACAGTTCACAGTACAAAAATACAAGATTAAAACACAAAATGCATAATAACAAAACAAAACAATAATACCCTCACACCTATTTACAGTAGGATTCATTCCAGCCATACAATTGTCCAGAACTGTTAGGCACATCCAACCCAACCCAACCACATCTTTTCAACCTCCATCTGGACAAGCAAGAGACATTATCGTGCATGATCATAGTTCAGAGATACATCCCAGCAGGCACTTGAGAGAGGAGAGAGGAGCTGTGGCCTGGGGAGAGTCAATTGCTGAATAGAGGGGCTTGCAAAATTGCATTTAGCCTCCAGTTTTAATGTATGGCCCACCATGGTGCAAAATGTTACCTCCGTTAAATTTGTAATGATGACATTACTTCTTTCCACAGCTATACAAATCCATAAGTACTGCCTTAGTATATTCTCCCATATCTATACACCATTGGACGATGCCTTCAGGCTGCCACTTGCATTCTGTACAGCCAGCATCAGACAAACATTGGAGGAAAGCACTTCTGTTAGAGAGAGAGAGAGAGAAGCAGAATTATCTGTACCCAGCCTATGAAACAAGAAAGCACAATAACAAAAGTAGGCAGGGGGTGGAATCACACTCTGCTTTAGATATGAGAAAAACTGCTTTTTCAGCCTTTGGCTCCTGTCCTTTCTCCTTTACTTCCAACCACCATGTTATTTACCCTTCAAGAAAAACATTCAAATTAGCAGGAGCAGCCGGTATATCAGAGCAATGCCACCTACTGGGGCAGGGTGGTGCTGAACAGGTGAGACTGGGACTGAACACATGTACACACACACACACACACACACACACACACACACACAAATAGTGTGAGTGTTGGATTGTTGCTCATGCACAACCCCTGCTTCTGTGCCACTAGCAATGATGCCGCTGTTGGCAGGTCTCCACCACCAGTGCTGGATTTACGTATAAGCTAACAAGCTATAGCTTAGGGCCCCACTCTATTGGGGGCCCTCCAAAAAATTAAAGGAAAACACCTGGATGTACATTTCCAAAATATAAGATAAAAAACAAATAAAATAAAACCTACATACAGCAACAGTGTTTTGTGTTGTGTAGGCTCCTATGATGTAAGTAATGGGCCCTGCCTGCTAGCCTGCTCCCTAAAATATCACTGGTTTGCTCATTTCTATATCTAGGGTGCCTACATTCTGCATGGACTGCTTGCAACATGCGCAAGCAGCTTTAGATGCCTATTAGGTCCATAAATCACCACATAGCATATATTCAACACAAAAAAGCGACCATTTGTTGTTGACAAAGGACAGCTGGACATATAAAGGGCCCCATTACCTTCAGTAGTTTAGGGCCTCATCAAACCTGAATCCGGCCTTGACCACCACTGCATAGCAGGGAGAAGTCCTCTCTCATCTTTCCCAGCACTCGCCTTCCTTCTGCTAATGTGTCTGTCCCCTTTGTGGTGATAAGTCTAACAGAAAGCAGGCATCCTTGTTTCTTTTGCCAGTCACAGTGTAGCACTGCATGTATAGAACCAGTTTATTCAGTTCCAGGATCTACAAGGCAGCTGAATTAACAATTAGAACTCCTGCTAGAAATGTAGCTTATAGGACATACAGTACTTCTCTCTAATGCATATTTGAACAACTTATTCATCATTTCTGCTGCTCTTGACACAGCTTGTCATTTTTAAAAATCTCTCTTATCCAGGAAACACAGCAAAGCAGATCTCTTTTGCATTGTGTGAGATACAATGAAGGACACATATAACTCAACATTTTAACTTTTCATAAATCTAAAGTTCAATCCAATTGGAGTTTGGACTGAAGTTGAGAGATCATTTGTGTTCATCAACTTATACTCTTTAAGAGCCTTGCGATGTACGCAACATTTAAAATCTTTGTATAAATGACCTTGATAAAATGAATAAATTGAGCAATAGTATCACCCAGTGGACAGAAATAGAAACAATAAATTAGTTTCAAATTGCATAAATTATATGTGGCATTTAAAAAAAAATATAAGAATAACACATGAAACTTGTCAAATGTTAAATCTATTTTGCAACAACATGACATGATAAACATTTCAGCGAAATACTGTTGTACTAATTATGTATCCTTTACTTATTTAGAAGCTTTCAGATATTATATATACACATTTACACACACACACACACACACAGAGAGAGAGAGAGAGAGAGAGAGAGAGAGAGAGAGAAATTCTATAATATTCTCAGCATCACTTCAGCATCTCAAACTTAAGTGTGTGGCCCATCTACATTCACACATATATTTTATTTTAGCCCAAATTCCAGTCTATGGTCACTTCATACTGTCTGCATACAAAATTCCTTTGAAGTTTGATCCTTGTGATCCCTGGTATCTCCAAAGTCTTCTCCAGCAAGCTAAATTAACCAGTATTCCGAACCTAAATTACCATTGTGTAGTGCAGGAGTGGAAAACATTTTTTCGTCTGGTAGGCCAAATTTTATTTCCTCTTACCCTCTGGGACAGTTTTGACAGACCTGTCAATCATCTAGCAGCATGATACTCAAAGCTGACCACTGGGGATGGACAGGCACTGCCAATGCAGAATTGAACTCCCAGCCGTCAGCTGATTGACAGGTTGGCCCGGTTTCAGGGAAATGACCCCGAGAACCAAATTGGATCTTCTGCCAGGCCAAAAGAAGCCCATGGGCCAGAGACTGCCCACCCCTGGTCAGGTAGTGCAGCTACCTTTCCCTTTCCCCTATTATTAGCTAACAGGAGTTGGATGGCATCTTGCATGCCTCCTTCCGGCAACTCCTGCAGCCAGGCTGGTGCCAAACATATTGCTCTGCTTTCTTTTGGACCATGCCAGTGAGGCCAATAGTGGGGTCTTGCTATTTGGGCAGGACCTCCATACACACTGCCCTGGAATGTGGAGGTCACCTCAGTGTTGCTAACGCAGCAAAAAACTATGGAAGAGGTGGCGCTTACGGGTTACCAGTCTCTGCAGCCACAGCGGGCGCTGTGATTCTCTAGTGGTTTGACTTCAACCCTGGAGGTACACTCCATTGTCTTTTGAGACAGACAGATGCCAGCCAACTAATAGGCCCACAAGACGAGGAGAGCCTATCCAGGAGGCTTCCTTCCATAGTTTAATCAAAACTAAAGTCACTCCCCCTGCCAAGGATAGCATTATTGGGGGGGGGGATTACTTCTCATTGGCAACAGATTTTCCCCACCAAGCATTTTAGCCACAGAAAGGGAAATTTTTTAGTTTCAATGTGTGCTGTAAAAGAAAACAAGGGGGAGGTTGCTACATGCTCACACACTGTAACTCACTAAACTCCTCACTGATACAGTGGAATAAATATCCATTATAGCAACTCAGTTACTCAAAGTTCATCTGTATATAACTCTAGGTGGCCTGCTAATAGTGCTATGCTTTACACAAGGTAGTTCTGATCAAAAAACAAGAGTTGTCCAAGTTTAGAAAGACTTCAAGTGTCCAGCCAATTTTTGACATATGAGTCATCTTGCCTATGTAAGCAAAAACTTTGAGTTAAAAGTAGTCCTTTTGCCTATGTTCTACACTTTCCTATTATATGTGAACATTACTCACCGAGGTCACAATGTCCTTAGAAAGTCAAAATACTTAAATCTTTGGGACGGTAACTATAAAGCATATGAAGATAATCCCATCATTATACCTGCAGCAGAGTGGCATTATTATTTGTGAACTATGCAAACACTTAAATTTGACAAAATCCTGTTCACATCATTTCCAATATGTGTATGTAGTGGGGAGTGGGGAAACAGATTGCACCTGCTGGCTCAATCCCTGACCTCTCCATGTGCACTGAAGGATGCGAAGAGAATCAACCTGTGTAGAGAGACCAAACATATGGAGCAATCCTACATGCATAAATTTATAGGCATATAGTAGATTCATTCCACTTTCATTTGACTGCATGGAGATCAAGAGAAATATATCTATATCATTAGCAGCATTTATATCCCACCTCTTTTTCTAATAGACTCAATGTGGCTTACAGCTAAAACAGAAAGAGCTAAAAACATAGGGGGAAGTAATCATTTTAAAAAAGAAAAGAATTCACACACATACACACAATCCATTAAACCCTACAGAGAAAAAGGACTGTTGGTGCAATTTCCCTTCCTCCACATTCATCTGAATGTATGGATATGGAGAGGGAGCCTCAAGGCACCCATTCCATTGTAAAAGGTATTCACATTTTGGAAACTGTCATTTCATCCCTAACAGCAGACTCTCATCAGCACTGCTGCCTAGCCACTGAAGTTCACCATTCTTGTTCCTGTACATTGCATGCACGCTGCAAAAGGAACCCTTGCTGATTCTACAATATATTTTTACTTCTTTTTTTAAGTACAAGGTGGAATGTGAAGCCTAACGTTTTGCATTGAGCCCAGCATATGAGCTGCTCAATTTAGTGATGAATGATTACCTTAAGATGGCAGATTCATGTCAGGGAAAAATTAGAACCAGTAGCTGCTGCAAATGTTGACGTTCAGATGGCAAAGTCGCCAAGTAAAATCAAGACGCTATGGGTATTGTACACAGACTGCAAACCAATGGCGAGACATTATTACGCACAGTCAGAAAACATTTAGAGTCACACAGAGAAATACACCTAAGGAAGTTTCCAAATAAAGCATAGGAGATAAAGGAGAATCAGGGATACACAGGTTGCACAGCCAGCCAAAGTAGTACATAAAAAAATGCTGCAGGGACCAGCAATTGATGTTGACACAACAAAGAAGTGAAGGCTGCAAAGGCAAGACACAGAAAAGCCACCTTCAAAGCAGTATGTTAACAGGAAGTATGCAGGGGCACCCAGTTGGGTACAAAAGCCTTCCTTGTGTGCATGTGCCCAGTGACCAAGCCTTGCACACTTTGTGTCTGACTGCTGTTCATAAGACTCAGAGGATCATCAGCTCTAGCCACAAGCAGTAAAACCTAGTTTAGATCACAATGCCTAGTGTGGTATACTATTAGAAGAATGATGTGAACACAAGGCTTTGCACAAGCCATGCGGGAAAGGCATAGAGATAGCTGCAGCCAGGAAGTGTGTGCATGTGAGAGAGGTAAAGGAACTAATTAATAAAACCAGAGAACTGCTTCATGCTGTAATCCTACACCTTAACTGGGTATGAGCCCCATTTTATTCAAAGGGCTTTTCTTCAAATTTACATATCTAGAATTGCTGTCAATTCCATATCAAAGCTTTATGTTTTAAGGAAACTGTTTCCAAAGTTTTCAGCATATTCATGGCAAGTTCAATCAATGCACACCTTCAGTGCTCACCCCAATAATGATATGCACACTGCCTAGTTTTGACTCTCTCGACGTTAATGCAATAACGCTCATCTAAGCTTTTATTAGTTTGCATCACTGGAGATTAGGGCAGCAAATTACTGGAACCCCAAGAGACATTCTTTGACAACAAAAGGATTTCAGGACATCACCTTTGCATAGCCTGTAATTTTTCTGATAGCCAGATTATTTTTCCTGATCCCAGAAAAGGATGTGCAAAGTAAGACATGCAGTATAGGTGGAGAACATGCACATAATGGAAGCTGTATGCCCCAGTCTGAGTACTTCCTCAATATACAATTTGATTGGTGGCAATGAGGAAGAAGGCTTTCTCAATGGAAGCCCCCTGATTGTGGAATACTCTCCAACTAGCCCCAATGTCAATGCATTTTTGTCATCAGGCACAGCGTTTCCTGTTCTTCGAGGCCTCTTAGCATTTTAATGCTTTAACATTTAATTGCAATAATATCTCTCAGTCTCTTCTTTTATTATGTGTGATTTTTTTTAAGTCTCTAGCATAAGTTTACAGATGATTTAACTAGTATTGGGGGGGGGCTCTATACATCCTTTTTGTTGTGCATTCATGACTATTTCTGCAATAAATACTGCTTCCACCTGCAAAAGCTTTGGGGTGAACTTCCTACAGAAATCCAGTTATACTATAAATGTTCCTGGGCTTTTTTGGTTTCAACTTTGTTGCACTATAGTGCACACAGAAATGTGATAACATGGTTCAGCAATGCTTCCCCAATGAATAAAGCAGAATGACATGTGGTCATTCCAGTATAAACCCACCACCGATGGACCATTATTGCATCAATGGCATGTTGCAGAATACATCAACACACACAAACAAACCCACCAATCTGGAGAGACCCTATATTTTTCCTGCTCTGCTTCTGTGCTGCTGTTTTTTTAATTGTTTTTGTGGAATTTATGATTCAGTGGCTTTAAATTTTTCAACAGCATGCTTCTCAGATGTAATGGGGTATTAGGGGGTTGCTCTAGAGCAGTGTTTCCCAACCACTGTTCCGCGGCACACTAGTGTGCCGCGAGATGTTGCCTGGTGTGCCGCGGTAAAAATTTAAAAATCCGAAAGATTTTTTTTTAAAAAAAGTCAAATTTTTGATTGGGGCGCCGTCACTAGATGACCCCTGGGGTTCCCTCCCTCCCTCCCGCTCTGCGCCTCCCTCCTCCTCCTCCTCCTCCTCCTCCTCCGGGGAGGCCCTTCCTGGCTCTCGGCCAAGGCTTGGCGGCTGCCACTCACTCACTCGCTCGCCCACCCGTCCCTCCATCCCTGCACCCGGCCTATCCCCCTCTGTCCCTGGCGTGGGGGCTGCCGGGATCCGTAGTCCCCTCGCCCTTGGGCTCCGCGCCCGCGCGGGGTGCGCAAACTACGTTTCCCAGCATGGCCTGGTGGGCCGGGCGTTTTGTTTGAAGCGCTCTTCTCCCGGCCATGGAATGAGCGCGGCGGCGGCGGGTGGGCAGGGGCTCTTCCGCGCAGACCCCGTGCAGCCTGCCTGCGCCCTCGCGGAGATCGGGCGGCAGGATGGAGCCCGGGGATCCCCGCGGAGGCGGAGCGGCAGAGGCTGCCCCCCAGGTAGGGCTGCGTCAGGGGTTTTTTATTTTTGCAATGCTGCATCCGCGCCGGACGGGACACATCGGACCGCGGGGAGACCCCTTGGCGGGCGTGCAAGGCAATGCATGCGTGCAGGCGTTGCATGGAGTGCAGTGCAATGCAATGGCAACGCGGCGCCCTGCATGCATGCATGCAACTTCCACCGGCGCTCCGGACTTGGCAGGTGAGGGGGCTCCCCAGTGGGCGGCAGAGAGAGCCGGGAGGGCAAAGGGGAGCCGGAGGGAGCAGCGCTGCTCCCCGAGCTGAGCCCAGGGAGAAACTTCGGCGTCGTTGCGCCGGGTGTTGGAAGCGGAGGCTGGCGGGGGCCCCTCACCTGCAAAACCTGGTTGCCTCTCATATATTTCGTTCATTGCATTCATCGCCCGCTTTCTCCTCCAAGGAGCTCCCGGGGGCGCGCGTGGTTCTCCCCGTGTTATCCCCGCAACAACAGCCCTGCGAGGTGGGTCAGGCGAGTGGCCCAAGGGAGCACCCAGGGATTGTCCTGGCCAGGTGGGGTGATTTGAACCCTGCTCTCTGCCCGGTCTTCGTCCTCATTTAGCCCCCACATGTGCATGACTGTGCATGACTGAGGTTTTCCCCCCTCGTCTTGGCTATGGTGTGAGTCTGTGCTGTTAATTAATGGGGTTCTGCCTTCGGAGAAGATGAGCCAGCCCTCAAGGAGGTGATTATGTAATTTGCTAGCAATTCATGTCCCTCCCGGCGTGACGTCACGGGGCTGTAATGGTGGTGTGCCTCGAGATTTTTTTCATGAAACAAGTGTGCCTTTGCCCAAAAAAGGTTGGGAAACACTGCTCTAGAGCAATCAGGCAAATGCCTCCCTGAGCTGTTGTAAAGCTTTGTTATTGGTGCTAAAAAAACTTCACCATGCAGAGCGCCTCTATTCCGTGGCTTGCTCATTCACTGGCAGAATCTGAGAGTGGGCGGTCCTTGAATCTTCCCCAGCAGAGTAATCTCTTGACCCCCAGTCTACACCTCCCTTCTCGGCGCGTAAGCCTACTGCGCAAGGAAGGCGTGGGCAACGGGGGACCTCCCTCCTCGCTTTGTTCCGGCAAGGTGTCCTGGCACCGCCTTGCAGCCTCCGAGCCCTGCATCTCCTCCTCACTAGAGGCGTGGCTTCTTTCCTCCATTGAGGAGGTGCTGCTTCCCATGATCCCTGGGGGCTCTCTGTAATCCATCCGCCCCTTCCCCTCTCGTCCCTGAGCCGTTGACAGTTCCCTGACATCAGAGAATTTAGGTTATTGGGTCCCTAAGAAATATAGTTTGTTTTTTAAATGAACTGATACATGAACTGATGTAAGGTTAGAGAAGTAGGTCTCTAACATTCCACAGTTTGGTAAAGGTAGGTAATTGTATTGTGTCACTTATCTGAGCTTCATCAGCTTAGTCTAGTCAGGAAAATTAATATACTATGGAAGAAGCTTTCATATATCACAGCTGCTGAACAAGGGAAACTTCTGTATGAGTCTACTGAGAAAAGACTCATTTGTTACCCTCACAAAAACGCACAGATGTCCTCAAAGTCTGTCTCCCTTCTGGGTTTTTATTAGTGTGGATCTCATTTACCAAAAACAGCTGAGAAATTCCTTGCTAAGATGTTTACAGTCAAAAGCACTGGGTGTTAAATCCAGTAGCCCAATCTTGATTCCTCTCGTCTTTTCAGGCAGCACATTTGGCAAGTCTCTAAGTGGCACTGGATAATTGCTTTATAAATCTGAATCCCTAAGCTTCCCCTGTATGGTGACTCAACCCATTTAAAAGCAGATTCGGGGTTCAAAGGTGATTGCCAAGCAGTTACACCTTGGGGGGGGGGGAAACAACCCTTCAATAGGGAAGGGGTCACTTTGCTCTCTATTGCTGACCACTAGTGGAGAAGAATGGATTTCAGACTTACAGATACTTTTGCTGGATAGATTGTTTTTGCTAGATTTTAAACAGAAGGAAACTGCTGCTTGAAGGTAGCACTTATTCTGCACCTTTGCCTTAGTTTCCCTTTCCTCTTAGTAGAAAACAAGATGTGATTTTTCTGTGCACATTTTTTAATGCAAACAGCAGACACCGGGGAGGAGTGTTGATAATTGTTGAGACTTGGCAACAGGGGGGAAGGTAGGGATTAACCTGCTGCCAACCTGATTAAAACATCACACACACACACACACACACACACACACACACCACTGCTTGATGCTTCTATTTGCACTAGGAAGAAATGGAAGACCGGTGGCACTCCAAATGTTGCTAAACCTCAGGGCAGCAAAAGCTGTTGTTTCAGCAGGAGCCCCGGCCTCACCTAGAATGCTTTATGTCCAAGGAAGTCAGTGTTCAATCAGGAGAGCAATCTCTGGGGTTAGCCAAATAAGGGGAAACGTAGTCCTCTTCTGCTGAATAACTGCCATGTCTCAATTGCTTTGTCTGGAGCATCTGGCACAAGAAACCAAGGACTCTCACTGCCTTGATCTGTGCTCTTCACAAAATTGCTCAGTAACCTTAGTTTATTAGAGTTGTTTTGACTGACTAAGACAAAAGCTGTAAAAAAAAAAATACACGCAGTAAGGAGGAGCAGTAATACATTGCTACTGCAACCTTTCATCTCTGGGACCAACAAGGCAATAAGTAGGCCAAGCCATTGTTCTGCAGAGCATTAATTGGAACCCAAAATTAATTGGGACATGCTTTTGTGTAAGCATTTGTGAACGGTCTCATGTCAAGAGCACTTTTGCTTGCTCTACCCGCATTCAAGTTTGCCCTTTCCCTTCCCTATTATTTGCAACTGATAGGCTTTGCAGCATTTGCTTCATATATATATGCTTTCGTAGATTTTCACGGGTACAGGAATGCAGGTTTTGGTGTCTTCGGGTGTCTTCCCGTGTAAGAGTCGGGGTGTCTGTGCGACGTTTCGACGAGCCCTATGCAGCCCTATTCAGCCCTATGCAGAATCCATCGCTTCACACGTTACTAACTCCTTCCAGTTCATAGAAACAATAAAGAAGCAATACCTACATCCCGATGACCTACTTGTGAGCTTCGATGTTGTATCTCTCTTCACTCAAGTGCCCATTAATGAAGCCTTGACAGCCATTCAAAACAAATACAACCCCCCCAAATACATCCTGGACCTGACCAACCACTGCCTAACCAACACGTACTTCATCCACAATGGACAAAGATACAAACAGATAGAAGGAGCACCTATGGGATCACCCCTCTCACCGGTCATCGCAAATTTGTACATGGAACACTTTGAAACCAATGCTTTAGACAAGTCAGAACACAAACCCAAACTTTGGCTCAGATATGTTGACGACACCTTTGTAATTTGGCCACACGGGAAAGAAAAACTAGATAGCTTCCTCACACATCTCAACAGCCTACACCCCAAAATACAATTCACTATGGAAATAGAAGACAACAACCAACTCCCCTTTCTTGACGTCCTAATCTACAAAAAACCCGATGGCTCCCTAGGACACACTATCTACCGGAAAAAAACACACACCAACCGCTACTTACATGCACAATCACACCACCACCCTGCACAAATAAACTCCGTAGCCAAGACTCTCATCTCCAGAACCAAACGCCTGGCTGACAAAGACCACTTGACAACTGAGTTACAGAATCTCTCAAATGTGTTAATCGCCAATGGATACCAGAAAAACAGGGTTACTAAGCTAATCCAAAAAGAAACACCCCCCAAAAACCAAGACACAGAAGAAAACAATGGCATGGCCCTCCTTCCTTATATCAAGGGCACTACAGACAAAATCAGCAAAATCCTCCATAAACACAATATCAAAACAGCCTTCTGCACCAACCAAAAAATAGCCAATATCCTCAGAAACCCAAAAGACAAAATCCAGCTGGAAAACCAAGGGGTCTATACACGAAGCCAAGCCAGAACACAACTAAATGCAGCACAGCCATCTTCTCAGAAAAACTCTTCACAAGCTCAAGAGGTCAAGACACGAAAGCTTTAGCAACTAATCTACACTTAATGACCCACCCAGTGGTATTCAGAATATCACTCATGAAATCACTCAAGATATCCCTCAAGTAATTAAGGAACAAAAGAAGAAAAGGCACACTAATCTAGGAACTTCCTCTCTGCCCAGAACGTTGGAGGCTATACACCACACCCCTCAACAGTATTTATAGGAACTCAAACACCAGATTCTGCTCTGTTCCAGTAACAAGAAGCCGAAAGCACCAGCCTGAAGATGACGAGTGAGACCTCGTCGAAACGTCGCACAGACACCCCGACTCTTACACGGGAAGACACCCGAAGACACCAAAACCTGCATATATATATATATATATATATATATATATAGCTACATCCAATTGGATATGGAGAAACGTAATGAATATACAGGTGTAGGGATGTCAACAGGATTTGCTGGGCCTGGGATATTGTATGTGAATTGGGCCCCCTTCGTCCCCCCCCCAACAATAACCTTTTTGGTTACAAATTACAGTTGCGCTCAAACACACTAGTGCATTGATCAAATCATGGAACAAAAAATAAATAAATGGAAACTTGATGTGATCACAGATTGCCATTGAAATTATTTTTTGGTGTTGCATTTGATCAATGCACCAGTGTGTATGTTTACATTAGTTAAGCCACAGTGCAAAAGGAATCCTGATGTGAACATTAACATTCCTTTTTCTACCTGTGATGAAATCAATATGCATATATGCTGGACCACAACAGTAACCTGTACAAAGAAGAGAAAAGGCATGAACTGAAAGCTGTGGCAAACATGTGCCACTTCTGAAAGTGACTTTAGAAATTTAGAAAAACTAAACTAGAATAAATGTAGAGGAGAAACACAGAGCAGATCAAATGCCATATAACAAGAATTGAATGAAATGGGAGAAATCCATTCATCCCAATATGCTACTAGACTTTTTGCATATTCCACTACCATCTCTTGCTAAAATAATTTCAGGCTAACTCTTAAAGCAGATGGCTTTTATGTATCACATCTAATATTTTGAAACCTCACACATATGAAATATGTAGGAACTAATATCAATTGTTTTCTGTGGATTTACGTTTGTTTCGATTCAGCAGTAAACAGAGGGTTTTCCTGGGGAAAGTGGTGGACAAAAGAACCTCTCAGACACATGACTAGTAATCATGGGACAAAGGGAAGTGTGGATGGACCCTAAGTAATATTAAAATGATCTAAGGATCCTCCAGGTGTACCAGTTTAGTGGCAAATAATAAAAATTATATAGGGAAGCCTAGCACTGAACTTTGATTGTGGAACTAAGTCTGAGGCATCTACTGGACTTTGTGCTAAGGCAGCTGCATCTGTCATAGTAATGTCTTTGAGTAATCTTTGTCAGTATAACTCCCTTCATGTGTTATGTGCGCACATGGGATCTGTATGGTAACTGGGCAATGGGGCTGCAGTGCTGGCCCCAATCCAGGTATCACTTGGCGAAGCTAATTGTTATGGCGAAGTAGTGTGTGTGACCATTTGTAAACATTCTCAGTGGACTGTCTGGATGAATGGGGCACTGCCCCACCAGACTCAGTCTATCTGCCTTCCTTCTTACAACATAGCCCAGGGGGTAGCATTGCCTGTCAGTTTCATCTTCCTTAGTCTCATTGCTGTCCCTTGAAGAATTCAACAGGGAGGAGGCCTGCCTGTTAGCTGCTTTGGCTCCACCTTCAGTTGATCTCTCTTCCTTCTGCCCCACCATTCTCAGTGGGCACCAGCCACAACTGAGGAAAGCAGACTGAAAATGCAGTGTACATGGGCCAGGGAGACATTCATACAGTATTTCAACAATGTTCCTAAGTTCCTGATATATGTGATAATCCATGGAATTGAGGCTGACCTGACAACCTTCAGAAAAGGACTATCTAGCTAAGAAAAATCAAGCCCATCTCACTTTGGTGTCAGGAAGTGTATGGCTCCATAAAACATGTCCCGTATAGCTTTGTCCAAGTTGTATCTTTCCTAAGAAACCTTTTATCTTATTCCTCTGGGCCATTATAAATTAACTGTGAAGAAGATCTCTTTCCTACTGCTTTCTTCCCTTTCACTTCTTATGATCGTCAGGACTGTGGGTGATTTCCTAGCTGCTCCAAAATTGGTAGTAGGAGTTCAGCTTACAAAAGTAAGGTTATCAAGCATCCACCAGTATATATTCATTTTTTTAAAAAAAAAGTTATCTAGTCTGCAATTTACTTAACATTGCAGATAAATTAGCATTTCATGGGGAAGGCTTAGAGAATTGGAGGGGGAGAAGAAACAGAGGTTTAAAATTACTTTTTTGCTGGAGTGGTGGGGGACATACCATTCCCCCCTTCTTTATGACCAAAAACATATCTACAGATTAACACAATAAAAATAAAGCTGAAGTACCTTGTGTTCCCCTCAATTTTCAACTTATAATTGCTTTGGGCTGTTTCTGGAAGCATTTGGAGAATACAGAATTCAAAGTGAACCAAGGCCCATGTTTCTATTGGGTTGTAAAAACCCCAATAGATGACAGCTAACCCTGGTGACCAGTTTACTTGCTAAAGGTCACAGTATACTTATAATTCATGGCCAGCTGTGTTTGAATGCATTTCAGACATTGTTTATGCCTTTAGGCAGTTTTACAACTTTTCATATTAAAGTCCAGAGTGCAGCTATAAATATTTAGGACCTCAATGAAAACAGGTTTGCACAAAGTGGCTCAGTTCTCAATCTTCCTCTAATGATTCATCCCTGGTCAGGAGTCGGTGATCTTTTGTGGGCGCTGCTCAGAATGTGGGTATGCAAAGGAAAACAAAGTCTCAGACCATAAAGCCACCCGATGCACAGTCTGAAAACCAGTTGGTAGCAGTTGGTAGCAAGTCTAGCCAATAAAAGATTCCAGTGTCTGTGAACTGGAAGCTCTACAGATATGATAGCCATTTGTGCCTACCAGGGATATGCATCCAGTCCAGACAAATCCCAGAGCCTGAACTGGGCCAAACTGGGAATTGTCTGGAGCAGGTTAAGAAAGCCCTGAATCACCCTGGTTTGGATCCATCTGAAGCAATCTGGGACTATCAAAAGCAGGGACGGAGAACCAGGGAGAGGAAGATTATGCCAGTGAGAGTCTGCATGCCTCCTTCTTCCTGCTCCCCACCCCGCTGCTGATCTCAATGCCCCCTGATTTGGTTTGAAGTCCTGATCAGTCTGAGTTAGATCAGGGCCCAAGCAGGATTGTGGAATTGGACCCTGAAGCAAATTGGGGGGTGCCTTGCACAGCCCTAGTACCTACCAGTGGACACAACACCTAAAAGCTGAATGACCAAAGTGCTGCTTGTGGATCAGTCACCTATTGTGTGTGTGCGCAGTGGGGGGGGAATAGAATTACTGGAAGCACACCTTTATGGGAATTAATATTTGAATAGTGCAGCTGATTGGAGCTGGAAAATAGAGGCAGAAAGATGGATGAGAAAGAAAAGCAGCTTGGTTTAAGATGGTAATTCCCTTATGTGGCAGAATTCAATAGTAAATCATAAAAGGCAAGTGGCTGGGCAGGCAGTCTGTGCAAACAGTATGATACAGTGACAGCATGAGGCTTCCAGGTCAAGGAAGGGGTCAAGAACAATGGCAAACTTTTATTGATGTAGAATGTTTCAGAGCACATTGATTTCCGCGAGACACTGACCAGATAGATAGAAATCTGTTGCTTGCAAAGTCCCCTGACCTATTTTTCCTGCTTTGGGGCAGTATTAAATTTATTTGTTTTTCTCTTCACAACATAATCCGAACACTGAAAAGAAGTGTAAAATCACAAAGGATTTTGGATTAAAGAAGCATTTGGAGGAAATCTCCTACCAGTATCTATTTCATACTAATACCTTAAAATACTACACAAACATCCCTGTAGAGAGCAGCTCAATTAGTCAACATACAAAAGGAGTTGATACGGGATATGCTGCTGCAAGGCTGTTATTATGTTTCTGTGGAAGCAGTTTGAGATGTCACTAATAATAATAATAATAATAATAATAATAATAATAATAATAATATCTTTATTGTCATTGCCCCCTTCGGGGACAACAAAATTACTTGACTGCTCCATAAAAACACTAATTAAACAATACAGTATAATACAGCAAGGGAGATTAGATGACTTTCAAAGTCCGGGCTTCCCATTCAGGGCCGAGATCGCTCTGGAGAAGAAGCTGTTCTTAAGACGGCTCGTTCTTGTCTTCATCGTCCTGTATCTCCGTCCCGACGCCAGGAGCTCGAAGAGACAGTGAGCAGGATGCGATAGCTGACTCCATTGCTGTTTAGCTCTTCTGGTGTAATCCAGGTGAAACTACAATGGAACTGCAACACAGACTGTGATTCAGAGCCTCTCCTGCCACGCTTGGGAGAAGCACTCTCATTGCCTGGGTCCAAATGATAAGCTACTTGGGTTTCTGAAGGAGATTCATCTCCTGTTCCTTCGCTGCAAGACTATTACACTTGTAGTGATGGGTGTCACCAGCTCCACCACCACTCCAATACTTCTCCCATAATGGAATGGGATCAGTAAGTTCTGATCTGATTAGCTGTGTTTTGAGATTTTTACTGTATGTTCCTGATAGGTTTGAAATAAGTCGCTTCGGGTCAGTCTGTGAGAAAAGCAACTACCAAATTGTAAATAAATAAATAAAATGTAGTGAAGTGTAGGGTCCATTTCCTTTCCCCCTCCCCAGTGAAAATGATCCTACCAAGTAACTAGTAGATCCAGCAGGTCCCATTGTGTACACGTAGTGGAAAGAATTGCCCGTTCCCATGACACATTGCTGAGTGTACACAGTTTTCCCCCCCAAACAAAGAGTAGGAAGACTGTGTGAACTGGCCTTTAACCTGTGTGGTCAGTTTTAGCAGGCAGCCACTAATCATTTGTGGTAGTGGCAGCCATATAAGTTATGAGCATGAGATGTGATGAGAAGAAGCCAACTCATTATAATGGCAAACAGCACTAGGCTGTGGAAAATGAATGTTTGTGGAAGCCAGCACCTGCCTGCTGAAAAGTCTACAGATGGAGGTAGGTGTATTGGGAGTAAAGTGATTAGCAAAGATGGACAGCAGCTCAGAACTTGCCACTGCAGAGAATTCAAACAAATGTCTGTCCTGGTTCAGTAGAAATATAATAAATTGCATCTTAAACTGTTGCTGTATCAGCCAAGGGGCACAGATAAGCTCTTCAGTCTCTATGGTTGTAGGATGCCAGCAACCACGACACCAGAGCTCACACCAGTCACAGCCCTAATGATCGCCAAGCAACAAAGTCAATAGGAGAAGAATGCCATGGGAACAAAAGCTAATGTGGCAACACAAGCAGTCATTCTAACATTCCTGCCACTACCCATTAATCACAATTATGTGCATTACCAGCAACCCCACAATACAGATAGGTGCACAAAAAGAGCCAACCAGCATGATGCAATGACCAGGAAGCTATGACATCACAAAAGCCAGTCCACAGCACCTCCAACACACAATGCACAGCACTATTAGAGGGGCAGATATCATGACATCCCTGTTGAACAAAGATTATGCCCATTCAACTCTAATGAGATTGAGTACATTGGACATGTTGTTCTATACTGTGCGTTGTATCGTGATACCTGAAGAGAGTTAATTCAACTGTTGTTAAGGAAATGACCTGGCCGTTCAGAGGAAACTTATGTTAAACACCTTCTGCCAATAAGGATCTGGATATCATCAGGCCTGTCATGAAATTATGTTTTATGGCAACAAGGACAAGACAGGCCATGGTGACAGTGATGGCCGGCAAATGAGTACTGATTCTAATCTCTGGAATGCAGATGTTAGCTATTTTTAATGTAAATAAGTTTATAGATAATTTTTTTATCATGTCTGCTTCTTGATGCAGATGTGGCATATGTTGCTGTTGTTAACTTTGACCACAATAAAGATTGATTGAGTGATTGATCTGGGAGGTTCAAAGCATTGTAAACAAAGGACAAAGCAAACAGAACCATGTTGAGGGATGAGGGACTTGTGGAATTGGCAGAGAAGCTGGAATGCAGGACAATTGACTGCCAGCAAGACGAAGACTGGCTATTGCTCAGACAAATGCCCAGATGTTGACCCAGAAGTTATTAACAGGTCTGTGACTATATAATAAATGAATGATTGATTGACCGACCTGGAAGCCTTTATAGCCTTCACAGTTACGGGGAAATCAATGGCTTTTCCAGGGCATAGGGCTGAGAAGCCACACTGGAACCTGAAGGAATAGCCATACCCTTTGCTAAGAGGATATGGCAGATCATGCGGTGTGCTACCACATTGGTAACATTCACTATATATGTAGCATTGGTAACTAATATCATTATATGTAATGTCATGCTCTACATGGGTAGAAGACCATGAGGGTACAGTCACCAGATGATATCCATTGCAACAGTAGTGTTTAGTGTATAGTCATATCTGTATACAGTACTTTCACATACTCCTCTAAAGTCAACAAATGCCTTTAATGAACTGGTTTGTTTGTTGTCTGTCTGTTTGGTTTTCTTGTCCATATCCTGCCACTTAGATGGGCCATTACTTGCACAGGAAATTGAGATAACACTGCCTAAAACACAATGAGCTCAATCCAGGTAGGAAAGCACCAAACTTTAATACTATTTATTTCATTTTCATTGGTAATGTCAGCGAGAATGAAGAGCACCTTAGCATTCCCGGCAGCCTCACATTGGTGATATCATGGTATAAATAACCATCATATGATGCTGCCATAGAAACCTTACTTGAATTCCCCAAATTTCATTCAAACCTCAAAATATGCTAATAAGGTTTTTGAACTAGGATGAATATTTATTCTCCAGTGGATTTCCATTAATGCTGTTGCAATCTATCTGTAGCAAGTGATGTTAACCTTCATAAAAGCGAAATGCTAAAACTCTTTATAGATCTCATATGGCCAAGGTCCAATGGAGAGTCTTAAAACAACTCTTGGGTAGTGTTATTGTTGATGGCCCTCAAATCATGCTTCTTCTGCCACAGGGAATTGCTTCATGAGTTATAAGTAAAATAAACACCCAAGCAAAGATTACATTCTCCTAAGCTCAACTAAGACAGATGCCAACCGATCATGGCACATGGACAATAGATTCTAAGTTAATCTGTAAATAAAACATGTACATATTTGATATTTAAATGTGCTAATGCTCAAAATTAATTCTGAGTCTGCCAGGTCTAGCAGAAAGGCTCAATTAATGTTTCTGGGAGTTGTTTTATCAGATGAAATGATTTATTCTCAAATGATTGTCAAGGTAAAGACACGAAGTCTGAATGAGTTTGGATTTGCATTTATCAGCAGCCTCAAAGAGCATCCCTCATGTATATTTCTTTTAATAAATAACTACAGATCTTTCAGAAACAAAGACACATTTAGGATGAAAGCATGACTGCTAATTGTGGTAACGCCTCATGTCTTTGAGACAGGATTTTGTCTGTTTACTGAGATTGTTTAGGACAGTGTTTCCCAAACGTTTTTGGGCAACGGCACACCTGTTTACCGGAAAAAAATCTCGCGGCACACCACCATTAAAGCCCCGCCCCGTGACGTCAGCGCGCAGCGTCACGCCGGGAGGGACGCACAAAAGTGAACGTTTTTTCCCTTCCCCTTGCCGGGGTGGGAGGAGGCAGCAGAGCGAGGGACTGAGGGACGGCGGCAGCTGAGGCGGCGGCGGCTGTTGTGGTGGTGGCGGCGATAGCGGGCGGAGGAGGAGCCGTCGCCGGGAGTTGCTGCTGCTGCTGTTGCTGCTGCTGCCCGGACATGCCGGCCTCCTCCTCCTCCGCTGTCTCGCGCTCCTCCCTTTTGCGCGCGCTGCCCCGCCGCTCGGCACCACCACCGCGGAGCCGCCCCCGGCTCAACGTGGATCCTCGCCGCCGCCGCCTCTCGCCGCCCGCCTCGTCCGCCTCCCTCCCACGGCACACCAGCCGGTGTCTCATGGCACACTAGTGTGCCGCGGAACACCGGTTGGGAAACACTGGTTTAGGATGGCAGAATGTGTTGCTTTAGTGTGGCTGGCTGCATTCTTTTTAAATTTTTGTTACCCTTGAAATGTGCAATTAGGTTGAAATAGGATCTGGTGGGGAAAAAACAAGTTTTGTCCTTCTAGCAAGCTCCCCACACGTAAGTCAGGCCTGTTCCCCTCTGATCTGCAGGGAATTACTTATGGGAGTAAATCTGCCCAATGGCTCATAAGAAATCATGGTAAACCTAAAATAATGGTACAAATAACACCACTCAGCCTGTGGCAAATTACGACTTTTACAGGTATAGTGGGAAACCAACTTTTATGACAACACTAAAATGAGTGGTGGAAAACACCATAAAGTTTGTTGCTATTTCATAAAATAGTGTGCCACATATAAGGGAAAGGATATGAACTTTCTGTGAGTGTGGATGTAACTGAGATGGTATAAATTTTCCTCCATTGTAACTGCTAGGGACTTTTCTTTGTATTTTAACCTTTTGTGAGATATGGAAAACCAATATAACACACTTAAAACAAGTGCTGGTGTGCATAGGCAAGTACCGCTACATACCCAGGGTCTTTAATATTCAGAACCAAATGATACTGATCAGAGTCTAAAAGAATATCCAACACAGATGATTTCTTACGAAAAAGAAGGGCAAAAATGAGCAAGTTTCCCCTTTTTAACTTCAACTTATTGCAGATAGCTAAAACACATGTTTAACAACGCTTTCCCTGAAATCAATAGAACTTCAATTTCATTAAAACTGATCGTACTTTTCATTTCGATCATGTACCAATATCTCATTACCATGTATTTGTCAATAGTCTCTCAAGTCTGTTAAAACAGTCCAGGGGAAAATGATATTTCCATTCTTTTCCAATCAGCTTGTAAAATAAGTTATATATGATTAAAATAATAATTTTGAGAAAAGGTAAATATCATGGCTGTCTCACACAATTAAAATCACATGTAGAGTGCTTTTAGATATTTGGCAACAAATTTGAAAATGAAATGGTTGAGAAATGTTAGGTCTTCCAATATGTGAAGAAAAGGACTCATGAAACTGAGATTATGAGCATTTGCCTAGAATTCTTAATGGTTTAAGCCAGGAGTCATACAATTGTGATATTTAGTATTGTTGTAAATTGCCTTTATTTTTTCCTCCTAGCTTTCATCTTGACCAGGCATAGGCAAACTCCAACCCTCCAGATGTTTGGGACTACAATTCCCATCACCCCTAGCTAACAGGACTAGTGGTCAGGGATGATGGGAAATGTAGTCCCAAACATCTGGAGGGCTGGAGTTTGCCTATGCCTGATCTTGACTATCAGTGTCTGCTAAGCTGGAAAGCACCAAGGACAATGATTCTGAATGGAAAAGAGTGTGCCCTAGCCCCAATTAGGTGTCACCATGGGCTCCTTCAGGAGGAAAGGTTGTACAGTGGTACCTTGGTTCTCAAACGGCTTAGCTGATGAACAAATTGACTTCCAAACACCAAAAACCTGAAAGTAAGTGTTCTGATTTTTGAATGGTTTTTTTGGAAGCTGAATGTCCAACGTGGCTACTGCTTGAGTGCAGGAAGCTCCTGCAGCCAATCAGAAACCATGCCTTGGTTTTTGTGAGTCAAATGGACCTCCAGAATGGATTAAGTTTGGGAACCAAGGTACCCTGTATATGAATTGGATGGATGGATGGATGGATGGATGATGCAATGCCCTGGGTTATGGCTTGGTTATGCAAAATCCATTGTCCTCCACATCATAATGCAATACCCTAGTACTGTTCATGCTTTACTCTTCAAAAAGGAAACCTCTTCATTTGTAGGAAGCATGTGGCTGAGCACACTAGGCTTGTAAAAGCCCACTTCATACATTCCCCCCTCAACCCAGGGCAGGTTGGAGCCTGAGTGGGCAGAGAGATCCACACCAGGACCTTATGGGTAAGTCATACCCATACTGGGTCATACTCCTGTGCCCATCCACATTTCCAGATAATGCCTGAGCACAACACCTAGCATTCATCATATTGGCAACACCAAGCACATTCATTAGTTTTAGAAAGTGTCCTTGATATTTCCAACCCTTTTATGTCCTTGGAAACTCCCTTTCAGCAAACATCCTGTTCTCCATTTTCCCTAATGGTATAATTGCTTTCAGACCCCTGGACAAAGTGTGTGCTTTTTGGAGAATGGTCCTCAGGCCTAATCCTACCATCAGGCAAAGTGAGGCATATCATGAAAGGGCAGGGAAATATTGGTTAAATAATTTATTTCGATTGCCTTTATGGAATTTCTGCCTCAGTTGCCAAAATAGCTTAGCTGGCCTTTGCTCCTATGTGCAATTTGCAGCTCCAGCCCAGGCAGCAAAATGGGCCAGACCTGATGCTTTTGCTGGCATCAATGCTGCTGCCATCCACAGCTCTTTCTCTCTCAAAGCTCCCAGCGTGGTGCCAGTTTTTGTACTGCTGCATGAGGGCTACTGCATGCATGCTTTTCCTGTGGGCTTCCTCCCAGGTTCCTGGAAGCAGAGAAGAGCCATCGTGGCCACTTGCTACTGATAACTTTATCCTCCATGAATTTGTTAAATATTCTTTTAAAGCCATCCAACTTGGTGGCCTCCTATGGGAGTGTGTTCCAGAGTTTAACTATGTGTTGCATGAAGAAGTTCTTTCATTTATCCATCCTGAATCTTCCAACGTTCAGCTTCATTAGATGTTTTTGAGTTTTGGTATCATGAGAGAGGAGAGAAAAAGAAACTTTCTCTACCCACTTTCCCTATGTTATGCATAATTTTATAGACTTCTATCATGAACCTCTTACTTGCCTCTTCTACAAACTAAAATTCCCAAATGCTGCAACTTTTCCTCCCTCCTCCTCCTGGTCTTTCTGGTTGCCCTTTCTGAACCTTTTCAAACCCTACAATATTCTTTCTGATGTGAGCTGACTGGAACTGTACATCATATTCCAAAAGTGGTTACGCCATAGGTAAAAAGGTAAAGGAGCCCTGGACGGTTAAGTCCAGTCAAAGGCGGCTATGGGGTTGCGGGGCTCCTCTTGCTTTCAAACCGAGGGAGCCAGCGTTTGTCCACAGACAACTTTCTGGGTCATGTGGCCAGCATGACTAAACCGCTTCTGGTGCAACGGAACACCGTAACGGAAACCAGAGCGCATGGAAATGCTGTTTACCTTCCCGTCGCAGTGGTACCTATTTATCTACTTGCACTGGTGTGCTCTTGAACTGCTAGGATAGCAGAAGGTGGGACAGAGCAATGGGAGATTGCTTCGTTATGGGAATTTGAACTGCTGACCTTTCAACTGGTAAGTCCAAGAGGCTCAGTGGTTTAGACCACAGCACCACTCGCGTCCCAATGGTTGCACCATAGATTTGTATAATGACAGTAAGATACTGGTGGTTTTGTTTCCAGTTCCTTTCTCAATGATCCCTAGCATGGAATATTTCTTTTTCATAGTTGCAGCACTCTGGCCTGACATCCTTGTTGAACTATCCACTACAGCTCCAAGATCTCTTCCCTGGTCAATCACCACCATTTCAGACCTCATGAATGTATACCTGAAATGCACATGCATCTCTTTGTGCTTGTTTACATTGAATTGCATTTGCCATTTACTACCCATTCACTCAGCTTGCAGAAGCCCTTTTGCAGCTCTTCTCAATCCCTTTCTGTACTTTTAAACATAAACTGAATATGGCCATGATTTTAATGCTCTAACTGCAACTCTCATGCCTAGTAATGACGTGGGGAATGGGAATTTGAAACAGGCAAGTCCTACTAGAATGCACTTCAGGTTAGATGATCTCTGTTCCCACAGTGAAGTCTTTGGTGAGGGATCAGCACAAAAATGAGTAGCAGGATATAACAAGGTTGAAGTACATAAGCTGAGGGAGAACTTGGAAGGAATAAATGGGTGTAAGAATAGGATGAGACACGCCTGCTTTGTAAATTACAATTCCTACAGAGAGATCAATTTCCACAAAGGAGAAACTATGCTGCAATATTTGAAGTGCAGTGCAAGTGTCATGTCTGCAAAGATAACTGCTGCACATATTGGCACTGAGGAGGTATATTCATGGAAGGAAGGAGAAAAAAATCCCTCTGAATCGGCGATGCTGCGATGCACACACTTTTTCATTGATGGAGATGGACTTCTGTATAAGAAATTGTAATCTATTAATTGACCCACAGAGGGGAAAAAGAAGGGCATCAATGTCAATGCAGCAATTTCAAACAAGAGTGCATTCTGCCCATCAAATGGGCAGACACATGCTGAATTCACAAAATGAAAAAGCAGAGGTGTCATGAATGCCAGACTACGTCTGCTACCTAGATATTTACAAAAAAAATGTTTGCCAAGGTGCTCTGTAATGATCTGAAAAGAGCAGAAAGCCCTTTGGATGACAGTCCAGCTAGTGTCTCAACACCATCACATTTTGTCTGCCATGTAGTTGCACAAAAACAGAAGAATGAAATGTTATCTAGAAGAGCAACCAAAGCTTAAGCAGGAAAATATGGATGGGCATTTTGTTTGAAAGCCAAAGCAAATCATTTGGCCACTAAAAGCAAAAAATTACGAAATGAAAAGCTGCTCTGCTGTTTCAGCCTCCTGATTAACAATAAAGGTGCAACAGTTTGATCGGCAGGAAGCTAGAAGCAAGCACTGGCAGAGCCATCTTCTGTTTGCCTTTCAAACGTGGCACTCCACAGATGCTGCTAATGAATATTGGCTGCCTGGCACAGGGTTTCTGCAGGAGTGTTTCTGTCACAAGCACCATTTTAGCCACTTTATCTAATAGAATAATATAAATTTTTAAGCCTTAATTTCTCCTGGGCAGGTTTTTAAAGTTCAGAATGAATCCTAACTCCATGCCTCCTCCTTTCTCATCCCCCGTCCACCAACTTCATTGGGTGGCTTGGTCTGTTTCTTCATGACCATGTGGTTTCAAGCTGAATGAATGGGTATTTTGTATTTTTCAGATTATTATTATAATAATATTTTATATGCTGGCGTTCTGACTGGGTTGCCCCAGCCACTCTAGTGTAGTTATAAAACTACAGTAAGACATCACACATTAAAAACTTCCCTATACAAGGCTGCCTTCAAGACATTTTGCTACCTGAGGCAGAACAACAAATTGTGTTTCGCCTCTTAAGGCAACCTGCATAATACTCAGGGGTGGCCATGTTATTCTGGAACCTAAGGCTGGCTAAATAAATAAATAAAATACCATAAGTGCCTCTCTCTGACAGTAAAAGCACAAGAATAATAATAAATGACACAATAAACAACCTGTTCATGATATGCAAAATAAGCTGCCTGAGGCAGCCATCTCTCACTGCGCAATAGTGCAGCTAGTCCTGTACACTATTTATGCTTATTCAGATTTTTTATTATTAAAGTAGCAGTGCTTGAGCTGCATTGGTTATGAATTCATTTAACACTCTTTGCATCTTTCTGTATATTGGAATCAACTTGAATGTTGAGAAGCTTCATGCTCCGGCACCGGGGGGCAGAGAGCAGGCGGGGCGGGGCTGGCACACGTCCTGGGGGCGGGGGGCAACCGCGATGGCACCCTGCCGGGATTGCACTGCCGGGGATGGTGCGCTCCCCCCGCACTCCTCTTCCAGTCCGGCTTCCGCGCTGGTCATGGGACCGAGACGGCTCTGGTCGCCCTAACAGATGATCTCCGCAGGCAGCTGGATCGAGGCGGGTCAGGGCTGCTGATTCTTCTAGATCTGTCAGCAGCCTTTGACATGGTCGATCACGAACTCCTGGACCACCGCCTTGCCGACGTGGGGATCCAGGGCACAGTCCTTCAATGGCTGCGCTCGTTTCTCTCTGGTCGGGGACAGAGGGTGGCGCTTGGGGGGGAATTGTCATCACGCCACTCCTTGGTGTGTGGAGTGCCTCAGGGTGCAATTCTCTCCCCGATGCTTTTTAACATCTTTATGCGCCCCCTCGCCCAGCTTGTCCGGAGTTTTGGGCTGGGTTGCCATCAGTATGCTGATGACACCCAACTCTATCTGTTGATGGATGGCCATCCTGACTCGGCCCCAGACACACTGACCAGATGTCTGGAAGCTGTGGCTGGATGGTTACGTGGGAGCCGGTTGAAGTTAAATCCTTCGAAGACAGAGGTCCTCTGGCTGGGGCGGGAAGATATGGGATCAGGGGGGCAACTCCCATCTCTTGCGGGGGTGCAATTAGTGCCAGCACCGTCCGTTAAGAGTTTGGGTGTAATCTTCGATACCTCCCTCTCTATGGAGTCGCAGATTACAGCTATAACAAAGGCGGCATTTTTTCATCTCCGCCAAGCTAAGCAGTTGGCCCCTTATCTCTCTCGTCCTGACCTAGCCACTGTGATCCATGCGACGGTCACCTCCAGACTGGATTATTGTAACTCGCTCTACGTGGGGCTGCCCTTGAGACTGACCCAGAAACTCCAGCGGGTGCAGAATGCCGCGGCGAGACTCCTTATGGGGTCTTCGCTGCGAGAGCACATTCATCTGGTATTATACCAGCTGCACTGGCTCCCGGTGGAGTACAGGATCAGGTTTAAGGTGCTGGTTTTAACCTTTAAAGCCCTATACGGCCTAGGACCCTCGTACCTACGGGACCGCCTCTCCTGGTATGCTCCACAGAGAAACCTACGGTCTGCAAATAATAACATCCTCAAGGTCCCAGGCCTCAGAGAGGTTAGGCTGGCCTCAACTAGAGCCAGGGCCTTCTCGGCTGCAGCTCCAAACTGGTGGAATGCTCTGTCAAAAGAGACTAGGGCCCTGCGGGACCTGACATCTTTCCGCAGGGCCTGCAAGACAGAATTGTTCCGCCAGGCCTTTGGTCAGGGCGCAGCCTGACTCCCTCCTCTGGCAACCTGCACATAATTCTGCATAATTGGTTGCCATCAATTTGATTTAATTAATTTTATAATGAAATATTTTTAGATTGTGTGATTATTTGACTGATTATTTGATTGTTGTTAGCCGCCCTGAGCCCGGCTTTGGCTGGGGAGGGCGGGATATAAATAAAATTTATTATTATTATTATTATTATTCCTCCGCCAGTGTTGAGGTCTCATAATGAAAGGAACATGAGACATTTCTTCGTTTTATTATTTCATCTATCCCCCATTTTCCTGTGTGTTGTATTAAAATTATATAAAACATAAAACATTATGGCCAGGATTCAACTACTGAGTCCCTTCAACCAAAGAATCTCCACTTACACAAAGGGGCTTTCTTCCCTCTCCTCGCTCTGTGCACCACAAAATTGACTTGGGGTGTGTGTGTAAAGAAAACCGCCAGAACAGCACAAAGTATCATAGGGGAGCTGACAAGAAGTCCCTGACATGAAGGGGGAGTAGAGGGGATTGTTCCGCCTAGCAAGCCAAAATGCTTGCCCTCACAGAACGATCTCCTTTGTCTGGCATTGAATTCCTCCCTACATGTAATTATGTGAAAGTTCCAATTGTGCTCATATTTGAGACACTTCATGGAATAATCCTTGTACAGTGGTACCTCGGGTTTCAGACGCTTCAGGTTACAGACTCCGCTGCTAACCCAGAAATAGTACCTCAGGTACTAGTTCTACTATAACTTTGCTTCAGGATGAGAACAGAAATCACACAGTGGCAGCACGGTGGCAGGTGGGGGGCCCCGTTAGCTAAAGTGGTACCTCAGGTTAAGAACAGTTTCAGGTTAAGAACAGACCTCCAGAACGAATTAAGTACTTAACCCGAGGTACCACTGTAAATCACAAACAGGTGTTACCTCTGTTCAAACCTAGTAGAACATATGTAGGATCAGCATATAGGGCAGAGATGTAGGCATGGGACTAGAAATCTAATTCAATAAAAACTATTCGTCATGATGAGAATTCCCACCAGACATGCCCAAGGCTAGCCCAAGCGATGAAGACCTGTCTTTTGGGTTCCTGCCTGGGTCATAACAGTGCCTGATACCAACTTTGTGTCATATCACAATCAATTGTCACTCTGAATCAAGCTGTTATTTTTAACAGAGAACTGAATCAACAACATTAATTGCTACCAGTGTTTAGCCCCATAATGTGCAATGGGAGAGTGGCTGCTTGCACCACCACAGAACTCAGTTAGGTTTTTTATATAGAAATCTAAATTTGGGGAGCTTCCTATAGAGTAGTAAATTTGGACTGATAAAGCTGAAAGCTTCGACTGGGTGATGTATTCCCTCAGTCAAGCAAATGCTTCACCACAATGTGAAGCATTTGCTGATTTCCACATGTTCTCATCTCCACATGTCTTCTCTCAGCTACACCAAATAAGACATGTGAATGGTCCTTGCACTTCATTAGCAACTAGGATCCCATATACAGAAACTCTTATCACCACACTGTGGTTATGTCACTGATATGCTGAGTGACTGACTACATGAATTCTCTGGACTGCATAAGGAGTTTCCATGCGAACAATGGGCACATCCAGGAATGGCTAACTATGGTATAGAAACTCCAGTGGGCTGATCCATATGGTTAAAGTTGTAGACTAAGGTGCAATCTACACACGTTAAAAACATTGTGAAAATGCTTTTTTTTAAAAAAAAAAATCATTTTGAAAAATGCATTGAATTTGCTATAGCTTAGAGCAGGCATAGGCAACCTTCAGCCCTCCAGATGTTTTGGCCTACAGCTCCCATGATCTCTAGCTAACAGGACCAGTGGTCAGGGATGATGGGAATTGTAGTCCAAAACATCTGGAGGGCTGAAGGTTGCCTATGCCTGGCTTAGAGTCACCATCTAGTGTCACAAATGTATATTGCACTTTACAACACATTCAAAACATTGTATTTGCGGCTATGTAGCTGAGTCCTAAGACTAGAGAGATCCATTTTCAAAACACTACTCAGCTGTGATGCTGGATGACCTTAAACCAGTCATTCTTGTTCTTAGCCTGAACTACCTTTTAGGCTTGCACACCATGGTGTGCTCCTTGGAAGAAGGATGGTAGTCAGGTTGGCATCTAATGAAGCAGATTTGTTAGTGCAAGGACTTCTGGCTGGGCAATGGAATTTCCCTTCACCCTGGATATCCTCCCCAAAACTGCTCCAGAGGGTTGGGGGAAAAGGGAAATTCTATGGGACAACCAGATATTCTTGTACTAAATCAGGCATAGGCAAACTCCTGCCTTCCAGATGTTTGGGACTACAATTCCCATAATCCCTTGCTAACAGGACCAGTGGTCAGGGATGATGGGAATTGTAGTCCCAAACATCTGGAGGGCCAGAGTTTGTCTATGCATGTACTAAATGAACTACTTTGTTGGATATTGTCCTGAATGAATGAATGAATGACTGAATAAAGTATTTCCAGCCTCAAATTTAAACATTCTTTGCACTAGTCCTGAAAACACAGATCACTCTACCAGAATTATCCTCAGGCAGCAAATCCGAAGTCTCATTAAAGAGTGATGGATATAGTCAGCTATTTCATTTATCATTATTTTTAACTCGTGGAAATCGCAGTTTGGATTTCTGCCTCATGTGCCCAAATTCATCAGATCAGTCCTGGCAAAACACTTCGGCCAATTTTAGCATTTACAACTAGCACAGCTTAGCAACACATTGATGTGGTGAATTTCATGTGTAAAGTTAATTAGGTACCAACTTATTACATGCTGGTCGCATATTCACCTTCTGAGTTTTGATACCAGCCCTAAATGCTACTACTGGGGAGTTGCTCAGGTTGCCTGGGCCAACTATATGCAAGAAATTCCTATTTGTTTATCAAAGGACAGCAATCTCTTTTTTCCTACCCTCCCTTCTACACAGCAAGAGGGCTGCTAATTAGAGACCCTAGACCTCAGGCTTTAGCCCTGGGGTTATCTATAACTATGTTTGCTAGCTTTCATTTCTAGCCAACAGGATGGCTGCTTACAATTGTTGCCTGTGGAAGATTATTACCTATACCCAAAGCAAGACAGAAACAAAGATGAAATAAATCACCAGGAACACATTGTGCCAACTTTTTCTTTCTCTGTATATTTTATGTGAGGAAATATGCTAATGTTCTTTGTTGTAAATGTGAAACATCCTCTTCATGTTCATTAACAGAAAAATGTATTTACCATAGGAAGGGATTCAGAGAATACAGGTGAATTTTGCACTAACTGAGGTAGTGAATCCACAGACTGATAGTTAGCACAGATTCCTAGCAGAAGGATGTGCAGCTGAAGCCAAGGGCAGCACGTCCTGTTTCACTGCTTGAGGTGAAACAAGAAGTGCTGCGTGAGGAGGCAAAGTATGTATCTCACCCTGAATACTCCAGAGTAAGGACAGGGTGAAACAAACTGATAGTGTAAATGTAACATCAGTATTGGATTCTAAACCACCAAATATTTTCATGAGATGCCCAGGTAGGACCACTGGTGGCTGTGAGAAGGTGGGCATATTCATTTATTTTATGTACAAGGGTAAGTGTTTAGCATTATGAATGTTTTGTACTATGGTTAAATACCGTAGCTTGAAATAAATCACGAAGAAAAACTGTATCTGATTAGGCCTCTGAACTCTATGAACATGACTGCTTACAGGAGCCTCGGTGACTGTTGCTAAGGAACACAGCATCTTTGGCGGTTAACACTACTGAAGGGGAATGTCCTAGGTTTACTGATCAGGGGTATTAGAAGAAAATGATCTGATTGGGGTTCTGAGGGTCACTCTTAAAACTCCTATGTAGCAGGAGGCCCTGCAAGATGACCACATGTCATTGGCCAGAGGCTGAGGCCATCAGAGAATAAAAGGCCACACGAAGCCCTGTCAGGGGTCAGTTGGCACTGGAATCAACCAGAGAGAGTCAGACAGAAGGCTAAGAAAGATGAGATAAAACTGCTGAGATTAAGGGCCTTTCCACACCTTACATTTGCAGTGGAATAGTTGCTGTTTGATCTGATTTTGTAGCATATTGTCTGCACCTTTGCTCACACGTTGCTGCTATTAGAAAGTGAGTGTGGGGTTTTCCTTTCCACATTAATACTGGATTGTACCTGAATTGAGAATAGTTCCATGGCTGTAGCTACACACTTAACAAACCCTTGTGTTCCTCCAGCCAGTAAATATTGCAGTTATGAGTAAGCACACCGGGGTAATAATAATACATTTTATTTATACCCCACCCTTCCCAGTTTAAAAACCGGGCTCAGGGTGGCTAACAGCAAATATAAAAGTGCTTTCATGGCTTTTAAAAAGTGTTATTGAATGCCTAGTATTCCTCAGTACTGATTTTGTGGAGGCAATGGAGATTAGAAGAGGAACTATGTGTCTGCCTGAGCTTATGGCGAACTGGTTAATGTGATGCAATTTTATCTTCCGTTAATGAGTGCTATTATGGGCAATACTTCAATTAGGTACCACCATCTCTATCTTCCATGTTCCTCGTTTAACTGAGCTCACAAACTGACAGCTCACACTGTTCAGAGGCAAGTGGCAGGCAACAAACACCTCCCAAAGCACACCTCCCAACCCCAAGCCCCTCCCCACAGAAACGGGGATCATGCTTGTATACATGCCACACAAATGAAATATTAAGAATCCATCACAACAGTTGAATTCAAAAAGTTGCATTCAACACCCGCCCCCAGTGAAAGAAGAAACATTCTTCCAGAATACTAGCTGAATGATGACAATGCCATGTGACAACATACAAAAATAGGGTTGCCATATTTCACAAAGTGAAAATCCAGACACAAAAGTTGTTGAACTTTTTTTGGGCAAAGTTGTGGACAGATTTATGCCTGGCCACTGCTTCCAGCTGCAGTATTCCAGCTATCTAGGGGAATTTCCAGGTGTATAGCAACCCTAGCAAAAAGAAAATGGGTGGGGGAGCAAATATTCCACTCTAAGTGGTAAGTGCAGAAAGGCCCCAAGGCTGAGGAGACGTTCAGCAGGCTACCAAAGCTGGTAGACTTAGCAAGTATTCAGCAAGGAAGTAACTGAAAACCCAGTGGGGGAGCTTCATGCTCCAGCACTGGGGGGCAGAAAGCAGGCAGGCGTAGGGCTGGCCCACCTCCTGGGGGCATGGTGCGCCACCCGTAGGGGCATGGCACCCAGTGCAGGCGGGGGAGCAGCATCAATGGCACCCCGCCGGGATCGTGCTGCTGGGGGCGGTGTGCCACACTCCTTGTGGAAACCTCAAGTAATCCTGGCTCATGTGAAAAATTATCTTCAGGGAAAAAGCCCCCATTCTGACTGAATGTCCATTAGACCCACCTGTCTCAACCTTGGATCCCCAGATGTTGTTGGACTACAACTCCCATCATCTCTAGCTAGCAGGACTGGATCAGGGATGATTGGAGCTGTAATCCAACAACATCTGGGGACCCAAGGTTGAGAAAGTCTGCAATAGGCCAATGAGATGGGGAGTGAGGGCTGGACCTGAGAAAAGACTTAAGTTCAGAACTGAAACTAATGCTGTTCTGTGAGTGCTGGCTTGGGATGAGGAGAGATGGAAGATTTGCTTTTCTTTTTTTTTAAAGGTACATGGTGGCAGCAGCAGTTCATTAACAGTATTAAGTTAGAATTTCTCTCCATAGTGGCTTTTGGAGCCACTATTGTAAATTTGCTTTGGCACTTCATTGTGGCATAGGAAAGACTACCAATAACTGTATTGTACTTCACAATTCTCTAGGATTTCACTGAACAAAACTTTGCAGTCATTAGTGTGTTTTATTTTGGCAATAATACATTCACAGATCTCTAGATAGATATTTTTCTATTAATAGAGAGATAAAGAATTAATTTTACACTTAAGTTCTCAAATGTACATGGCTAACTAAGATCTCATGGCTTTGTGGTATAATAGGCAAAGCACAGATATTAATTTGTCTAAAAGAAATTATTCATTTTGATGTTTGTTCATTTCTGGATCTCTAATTTGAACTGACCTCTGCTGACAAAGCAGCCAGCACCCTCATTCTGAGAGGGCTGTACCAATAGCAGACTCTTATGCTTCCGTACAACTTGTTCATTCCAGTGTGGTGTTTGGAGGATGGCGCACCAAGCTCAATAATTTGTAATTCATTAACGAAAAATTAGATGAAATACAGTGGAATCTTTGTAACAGCTCTATAATTTACTCAATCTGCAAAGAATTAAAATTTCATTAGGAATCAATAAACTATCAGCTACAGTGATGTGAAGTGTATCCATTATTGATATTCAGAATTATTTTCATTTTTAGAGCGGGGGGGGAAACAAGTTGAGTTGGCTTTTGAGAATTATGCAAAGGATCAATAGAAAATACAGCAAACAAAAGACCGTGCAGTTCTGTATTTCTTGAAAGTGCCATGGCTGTTTCTTTCAAGTCTGACATTACTAAGCGCTGCTGTGTTGGAGACACGGTCTATTGTTTATCATATAATTTCAGACAAATCAAAAGCTTCCCAAACGCTATGTAAATCAGTCCCTTTCCTTTGCCTTCTAATATAGTCATTCAGCTTATGCACATCTTTCTTTAATGATTGAAGAGGGGGGAAATCAAAAGGTGTTTCTTTCTCGGATAGAAATGAATAATATGTATTGAAAACATTTAAATGTTGATTTCATGCTCTGCTGTTCAGTGCTCTTTGCTTTTTAGAAGCCCCTGGGAACAGGGCAGCGCTGTTCATTTTGTCCACAACTGACACAGAGTGCCATCTCAAGAATGGCAAATTACTGATAAAGAACTCAGTGGGGGTTATGTTTCTATGCAAGATTTGGAAGCTTGTTAGAATCATAGTATTCTATTGGCCCAAACCATACTAAACTTATAAGAAATGAAGACCTCTGTAGAGTAGGGCCTAGGCCTATACATAGAGCTAAGTACTATGACATGTAACATCTGATTGTCATGAACTGGTGTACATTGCCTGCATGGTGATATTGCCTGCACATCAAAAATGAGAACTCAAGATACCTCAAATGTTACATGTGTTCAAAGATAATGTGGGGATCTGCGGCAAACTGTACCAAACCATTTAGTGTGGGCATGTGAAACCTGTGTAACTGGAGAAGCGGAAACCTCATGCCCACCATTCTGGGGAAAAGCACTTCAGTGGAGATCCATCACCATATGTCTGTAATAAGATGCAATGTTTTATACTGTCCTGTACAGGGGTCCATGCATAGGGGTCCCAAGAAAAGCAAACCAAAAAGCCCCCCAAATGGCTGTGAATGGAATGTGCTTAGGGAACTGCCCTTCATCCAGGAATGCCTCAGTGTGCAGGCCATTGGTATTCAGTTTAATCCATTTACTTGCTCACTCCAAAAACCAATTGGAATAAAATGAAACAGCCAAAAAATGTGGCCCAAACCCACTTTAAACCAATCACATAAGGGGCAGTATGGAGTAGGTTTATTAGCTTTTGGGTAATTTAAAAATCAATGGCCTTTTAAACTCTCTCTCTTACTCTGTGTCTCTCTCTGTGTGTTATTATGGTATGTATTTTTGTGTTTTTGTATTGTAAACTATCCCGTGACCTTTGGATGAAGGACGGTATAGAAAATTAATTAATAATAACAATGTGAACCAGAAGACCAATTGAGGAACCCACCCCCAAAATCCCTACCCAACTCCCAATTTGCACAGTCCACACTGCCTAATATGCTTATCCTTATCCTTAAGCAAATGTGCATAGGATTGAAGCTTTAATTGTTCAAAATGAAAAGATTGCAACATTTCCAAACTGACTTACAAGTGGATGAACGTTATTTGCATTAGAATGCTGGGAAAATGTGGAATGCTGGTGAAGACTACTTGCAAGAATACAAACACACTGCAGTATCTTAATCAGTGTACTGGATCCCACCCCATATCAATGATAGGGGCCCTTTCTTGGGAGTAAAGAAGTCCAGCTTTACTTACGTAGACAGTCAGTACAAGCTCAGCAACAGGAGAAAAACAGGAATTAGTTCAGATGCCCTTAGGTGCCAGTGATGCAGAAAAAAACCAAACTCGGTTAGGAGAGGAACTTCAAGGCTGAGGGACAAGGCCAGAGTTAATGACTGCAAGATCAGGAGCATGAAATTGTTTCAACCATTGGTCCCACTTACAGATCACACTTTTATACAGAGACAGAGGAAGACCAGTAATTTGCACAAATGCCTGTCTCGCTGAGAGCTCCTGAAACCTTGGGGTGAAGGGACGGTAGTAAATTGTAATAATTAATTACATCATCCTCATAATTGACAGCATCTTCCCCCTCCTTACACAGGGAATTACTGTGGGTCCATCATGTTCAGCCTAGCTACAGCAGAACCAACAGCATTACAGAATTACAATCCTGCACACTGACAAAAACCAAACCATAGCAATAGCTGTAGAAATAGAAGTTAATATAGAAGGATCAATCAACATGTAGCATTGAGAAAATGCCACAATGATGACACTTTACTCTCTCCACATCGACACTCATATACAATGTACCCAAAACTGTTAGGGGAAGTCTGTTGTGCTTTTAGGTCAGAAACCACCCATAGCCACATCTCCAGGGCTTTCTCAGATCAGTCCTGGTAACCCATAGAATACCAGCTGCACCCTTTTCTCAAGGCTGTGATGGAAAGAACTGTTGCTTCAGTCACTACCAGCAACCAAGTTTATAACCTAAAGGCTGGGAAGAGTTATCTTTCTTGCTGTTAAGACATGGGCCAAAATGATTGGCCTTTTGCTAAGTTTCTCAATAGACAGTGCTTTTTTTCTGGAGGAACACAGGGGTACACATACCCCTAAACATTTTGTGAATCTTTGTACTTTTGTCCATTTACTGTGTTTACTTTTCCCAATTTGAACTATAAAATGGTGATTTTCTTGAGTCAAAATGAGAGTACCCATGAACATTATTTGTTTTTTAGAAGAAGAAGAAGAAGAAGAGTTTGGATTTGATATCCTGCCTTTCACTCCCCTTAAGGAGTCTCAAAGCGGCTAACATTCTCCTTTCCCTTCCTCCCCCACAACACACACTCTGTGAGGTGAGTGAGGCTGAGAGACTTCAGAGAAGTGTGACTAGCCCAAGGTCACCCAGCAGCTGCATGTGGAGGAGCGGAGACGCGAACCCGGTTCCCCAGATTACGTGACTACCGCTCTTTACCACTACACCACACTGGTTAGAAAATAAACGCTGTCAATAGTTATAGAAAACTGTGCTCTCTGAAGGGTCTGGTGTCATTCTATGATTGGTCTCTGAGTTAGTGAGCAGCATTGCACCCTCCATTGTTACATTAGGTGTTGTGATAAAAGGTGCGGGAAAGTTGCCTCTGACGTAACAGTTACATTAGTCATAACTTCCCACCATTACAATAGTGGTGGGTACATCTTCAGTACATCTGAAGGCAGCCCTGGTTTGGGACGTTTTTAATGTTTGATGCTTTATTATGTTTTTATATTTGTTGGAAGCCACTCCAAGTATCTGGGGCTACCTAGCCAGATAGGCGGGGTATTATTATTATTATTATTATTATTATTATTATTATTATTATTATTGCCATGGTTTTTCTTTTCTCTTCCTCCCATCCTGTCAATATAGCATTGCATCCTACTAATAGAAAGGGGTTTGATCCTATTCCTGTGGCCGCAAATCAGGAATGGGAAGGCACTATTATCCTCTCAGGTATTTAATTGAATTTCTTGCAATTTTGCATGCATTATAATAGACTTTTTAGTCCACGAGAAAACAAGGTTTTAAACATGTGCTGTACGTTAAATATTCAGCAAGGCAAAGAAAACAGTTCTTGAGGAGTATAGTAATTTTACAGTCTCTGGTTTCTAATAAATTTTTACAGCAATCCTAAACTGCATTAGCAAGTTCCAGTTTATTGTCAAGCTTCTGCACAACATCGCTCAATGACATGTCAAATCTTTACCACGGCAGTTGAACTCCTAAAGCTGTCCTTATTGGCAGGAAACTTGTCAGATTAAATTGCCACCTCTTGTCAAGTGAAGATATACAACCTGATATCTCTCTGCTGCTGATGACACAAACAGTTGCTTCAATTTGGACAGATTATGAATTTTCTAGCCTGTCCCACTCTTTAAGGAAGCAGAGATATAAAGCTCAGGGTAAGGGAGGAAGTGTAATTTATTGACCACTCGAGGTACCTGGTTCATTATAGATTTCTAATACTCTTGCCTCCCCTTGCCTATTTCATATTCTGTTGCATTTAGCAACCATGAAACAGTTTGGGCATATTGGTTTAGCTTCCTAGGGGATTAGATAGCAAAATGTCATCAATGTTCTCTGCCTCTTTCTGGTGCACCACTTTGTAATCGGTTGCCCGTATGCATATTTAGTATTTTGAACATATCCCCCCCATGAAATTGCTCTTCCTCCTCTTGCAATGAGATTCTAATGGTAGAATCTTGTGCTGCTAAGAAAATATTATTCAGAACATGTGTATCATTACAGAGCACAGGAGATGATAGGCTAGATTAGCCAATAGAATAGAAATTTGTTTTGTATAATGCTCTTTTACAGGCAAGACATTGGAAAGTGCTTTACATAGCAATGAGTTAAACACTTCTATTAAGCAATAACAGCAGAATGCTACAAAGGCAATCTATTACATCTATGCTTTCAGTAGCATCTCCTCTGCACCCCAGAATATTGAATTGGTTTGAGTCTGGCACCCACTACCCACTCAATGAGGAGAACTTGTTCTTTGTGGATCTTTCAAACAGAGAAACTTGATCTGGAAACAATAACCTGGATGCTTGACCCCTAATGCCAGCAGTTATTTTATAAACACTCCATAAAGTATTAACCCCATGCATTTTAAATTATGCAACCATATCCTAAAATGGGCAACAAATGTTATATGTCATCAGTGCTATCATTGGATACAACTAGTGGGGTAATGGAATGCTGGGGTCCTGCTGCATGCAACTCTAGCCAATAAGCCTCCAGTTGTTTTATTATTAACCTTTTTTTTTAAAAAAAAACTTTGCTTAACCATAACCAGGACACTGAATGTGTACAGAAGTATGGTATGCTACAACACACAAGTATTTGCATTCTGATACGCTCAGGTGTAAAGTCAACAAGATATATGGAGTACAGTTCCTTCCCTTAAATTTGTCAGTATAAATATTGAAGGCTTTAAAGCAATCCACACTTACTTAGGAGTAAATCACATTGATCTTAATGGGAATTAGTCCTGTATAGGAATATAAGGGATTGCACTGTCCAGGGAGCAAGATACTGTGGAGAAATCGTACCTCCTCCAGTTGTAAGTTACCCATCCCTTCTGGTCCCAATGGTTGGCAAAGAATAATTCTCCATGAGTCCGCAGAGATGACTCATTTGCCACAGTGCAACTGCAGGCATCTTGTGACTGTCAGATCAGAGTTGCCGGGCAGAACTGGCATGAAAATCTGGATAGATAAGGGGCTCAAGTTACAGCATTCAGGGTGGTCCTATAGTAGGAGAAATTGTCTGAAACAGTGTGGATCAGTTTGAAGAAGAAGAACTGGAACTGTGGTCAAGGCTGAAGACTTTGTGAAGAGTTGCAGGACTTTGCAAGAAACTGAACTTGGGACTTGATGGCGGACTTGTCTCAGAGAGAGAAGACTACTTGTAACATCTGTATAGTGGTGTAAATTGGTGTTGGCCTAGTAAAGACAACCCTGCTAAACAGCTGTTTTCTGTGATGTGCTTAGCCACTTGACTGAGCTTCCAAGGTGCATACCCTTAACATCCAGCAATTGTTAGTAGTAAATAAATGGTTCGGGAATCAATTCCTCCAATTCAAAATTTCTGAGTCTGTTATGAGCTGAGTCCAACCTACTCTGAAGCTCGGTTCCAGCTCATGATGGGCTCACCAGCCACCTCTCCCTAGAACAGGAGTTGCAGTCAGCAACTTTCCATTCTTCCCCAGAAGCAGCACATTTCCCAGGGCACCAGGTGCCTGGAACACTATTTTGACAGCATTCCCAAGCATAATGACGGCCCTGGTGCCAGCAATCCTCATAATGAGTTTTGCCCCTCCTGCTGACACTTCCACTGCCAGGTACATTTTGGGGGAAGGAAGGAAGGAAGGAAGGAAGGAAGGAAGGAACTCACATGGAGGGAAGGGATGCTAGGGTCCAATTGTGCTGCTGGTGATCTATTCAGGAGCATGATGAGACCCAAACTTCAGAATGAATGTGGAAATAATACTTATTTTTCTCATGCAGAATGATTTATTTTATCTGAGCCATTTGGAACCAAGATGGGAGGAGCAGATGCTGATATTAATTAGAAGAGGATATGAAGCTGATACTGCTTCAACATCAACTGTATTGTGTAGTGCAGTATGGAGTTGTCAACTGTGATAATTCTGGACAAATACAACAGATAAGAGTGCTGGGAAAAGATGACAAATCTGACTTTATCCAACAGAGAAGCCAAGTGGCTCATGTGAGCAAGACAATAATCCCGCAACTCGTTAGAAGCTGGATAAAACCTGGCAGTTTAAAACAGATATGGCAATTTACTGAGTACCAAAATGACATCTGTCATAAAGACAAGAAGTGGAAAACATTTAACGCAGGTAAGGATCTTGACACTACAGTAGATGATCATAAATTTTGTGTGGAAACAATGGCTAACAGATGCAGAAGTGGCCTTTTCTTTCATTATTTTGCCAGAATGAAAGTTAGGCTCTGTCGCTTTTAAAAGAGGCTGTGATATTTTTTAAAAGCACAAACTAATGTTACCTTATTAAAATCTGATCTACATTGAATTACCATAGATATGAGCAGATAAGCCATATGCTACTGCATCTGCTCTTATGTATGAATAAAGAGACTGTCCCCTGTAGGGCTTGCAAATTAATACGCACTAAGATGTCTGCAATGTACATGATATTTCCGGACATTACTATTTGTAGGTAGACAGTGATCAAATTATTGCTTTTATACCACATGTCACTTTTTTCTGTACTGCAACTGAGTCATGATTACAACCCATGGTACCAATATTAGCAACTGTAAGTCAAGGACTTTGAGACTTCTTTATGTAGGGAAGGAACAACATGCACATGAACTTTGCACATCAAAATAGTGGTAGAAAAAGTGTTTAGTACCTTAAGATTTATGAATAAAACTTCCCTTGTTTCATTTTCAAGTAGAGCTGAAAGAGGTTTTTGTCCAAAATCTGTTTTAGTGTTGCCTAGAATTTTCCAAAATCATGTAATTTTTTCTGTGTTCTGCCTAATTTTGATATACAGAACTTTGTGCTCACATTAACTGATTTAGTCTATCAGGTTTATTTATTTTAAAGTTAGCCTCGTAAACAGACATATTTAATAATACCCAGGATATTGTGGATGTATCTAGAGTCCTCTTTGAGAAACTCTCATGCAATCTTTGAACCTTCTATTTTAGTTTATTTAAATAAAGAACACCAGTACTTCAAGATGAACTGTATCAAATAGAGGTGAAATCTCCCAAAAGCTCAATGGGGTGTGACTGCACTAATTAATTTGTACTCTCAGTGGCATGCCCATGGTAAAAGCAGATGAAGTTGGAAGCTAACTATTCATTGAAGAACACCCCACCCCCAAGAAAAAAAGGGACTCTGCACCTAAGTCAGGAGACAAATGACAGAGCATTAAGATGTTGCAAAGAAAGGAATCAAATGACTAGAATATATCAATGTAGTCATACCTACACCTGTTGTCACCAGGCCAGAATTTCTGTATTGGTGGGAGAAAGCACAGCTGACTCATGCTGATCCAAAAGCGTAGCAAGGCCCCATGACCACCCTGTTGCCTAGGGAGTAAATAACTAGACAACACACAGCATATTGGTTTGGGATCAAATAAGGCCACAAGTTTATTGGTTACAGAAGTGAAGGTTTGGCCATAGGCATTGTGGTAAGCAATGCCGTATGTCACTCCTGCCTGTCTGCTGGGAGCGTTTCTATGGAGGAAGCCAGTGGTGGTGGTGGGGATGCCCTATGACCTACGTCAAATCGGGGCATCCCCCAAGCGGTCCTGTTGGAGGAGTGATATGGCCCTAGCCCCCATCTGGGCATTGAACAGGAGCCACTCCTCCTGGATCTTTTTAACAGGATACTCTTAACTGTGGAGGGGCAGGCAGAGGCTACAACCTCCCCTCCAACCAAGACTAGGCTTATCCAATGCTTATCCGCCTTACAAAGTTGTAACGATTGCTTTGATGTAGGCAAAAACCCAAATGGTGGCACCAATTTGCCAGAGGGGAAAAATTCCTGCCCAGCCTCAAAAATAGGCAACCAACATTGTCCACAGCAAGGTTGTACCATGAGCTAAATCCTAATCTGAGGGAGGGTGGGTGGGAGAACTGGTGCGACAAGCCCCCTCCCCCCCCCCCGGCCTGAGATTTATCCTTCCACTGGGTACAGGACAATGTGCCACAATTGCTCAGTTGGTCCTGCACCCAGGTAAACACCCTCTAATTCCTGCCACCATTGGCCAATTTGGCAGCAGGAAGACAATCTGGCCTGCGATGAGCCGGTTCACAGAGGAGGCCGCCCACCCGAGAAGGAGCAAACGGTCTTGCCAAAGCTCCAAATGGGTAGCTACCATTGTAGTGATCTATAGAAATCAAAACATGAAGGAATGGAAGGTGTGTGGAATGGTCAGTTCTGCTTGTGTAAATGGGACGCCACAATTGTATATTACCCAATAAATGTGTGTATGTGACTGTGCAAAGAAAGTATATTTTCAGTGCATAAGTTAAATTGGCAACAATCAGGTTAACACCATAGATAAAACAGAGACACTGGCTGGCCAGGCTGGCAGGAAGAACAAGTGGGAAATGGAGAAAATCATTTAAGGGAGTTGATGCCAAAAAAAGGGGAAGTAGGAGGGGAGAAGTCAATTAGATAAACCAAGTGGAAGCCAACTTAGCAAGAGGCCAGAATACATAAAGGTGAAAATACACACACATATAGAACTATGCTAATTACAGTACAAGGTTTGCACAGATATATATAACTGTGAATTGCCATATATAATTTAGTGACTTTATACCTGGAGAGTTCAAAACAATCTGCATTATTGAAACTGAAGTGAATTTAAATTGAAAACAGCAAAACATTAATGGAAAAATGGAAATCTGTCCATCCCTACCCTAAATATAATAATATATAAAAATAGGCATTGTTTACTTTATCAGATACCAGCATCATCTCTACTGGCCTTCTTGACATTAAGTAGTGATAAGTAACAGAATCCAATTATAGGCCATTGACCCTTCTGAACTGCATCTGCATGTAATTAATGGAAGTATTATAAACCACATGCTTCATCCGCTGTTCTTTTATATTTTTAAAAAAGCTAAAGGACTATGAAATAAATGCACACCGAGCAGATGTATCATCATAACCAGAAGTAAAGAATCTTACTCATCAGATAACATCATTAACAAGAGGCTGCTACAAAAGTCATACCACATTGCCCTGCTCACAAAGGGCAGACACTCCTTGTCTTCATTTACATTTACAGTGGTACCTCGGGTTAAGTACTTAATTCGTTCCGGAGGTCCGTACTTAACCTGAAACTGTTCTTAACCTGCAGCACCACTTTAGCTAATGGGGCCTCCTGCTGCTTCTGCGCCGCCGGAGCACGATTTCTGTTCTCATCCTGAAGCACAGTTCTTAACCTGAAGCACTATTTCTGGGTTAGCGGAGTCTGTAACCTGAAGCGTATGTAACCTGAAGCATATGTAACCCAAGGTACCACTGTACTTGTAATCTGACCAGATCCCTCGCAAAGCGGTGCATGGCTAGCTCAGGGAGGGCAGTGTGAGCAGCATTCAGAGCCATCACCCTGGCAGCCCCCCCAACTATGCCCCCACAGATGACACCACAGATAAAATGCTCATATCACCTCCAATGCAGCCAGCTCAGATAATCAGTTTCCAGTCGCTACACACATGGGAATCAAATACAGAGAAATAAAGTGAAGGGATGGGGTATGGCAAAGCTCAGGTGATCGGGGACAGATGGCCCACTTGGCACTTCATATTTAGTCATTAACAGAGAACTTAAGCCTCTCAAAATGATCCAGATGAAATCCGGAAGTGAAGCAATTTTTGTGTGAACAGTGAACTGTGCTCTATTGCCAAGGATAAGTTTTGAGAGACGTATCTTGAAGTCCATATTGGAACACAATGCCAGGCCTTGCTATCATTCTTGTGTTCCTGGTGAGATGCAGAAACCTAGTAACCCCAAGGTCTTTTCACAGGATGGGACAGCAGGGTTTTAAAATATGTGACTAATAATACAATGATAGAAACATAGAATTGTAGAATTAGAATGGACCATGAAGCTCTAGATCAACCCCCTGCAATGCAGGAATCTAAGCGCTCTGGGAAAGACCCTGATGTTGGGAAAGATTGAGAAGACAAGGAGAAGGGGACAACAGAGGACGAGATGGTTGGACAGTGTTCTCGAAGCTACCAGCATGAGTTTCACTAAACTGCAGGAGGCAGTGGAAGACAGAAGTGCCTGGCATGCTCTGGTCCATGGGGTCACGAAGAGTCGGACACGACTAAACAACTAAACAACAACAAAAGCACTCTGCCTGCTTGTTTTATTGCTATGATTGGGGAATGAATGAATTAATTATATTTCAGCCATCTTTACTTACTTTTGGCCACTCTGGTCTTATCCTGTTTTATTAACATATGACAGAATATATTTTTTTTATAACTAAACTGTGAAAAGTAAGGAAGAATCAACTTGGTTGTTAACTTTCTTCAGGTGTGCTCTCTGCAAAGAGACATCCCAACTGGGGGAAACCTTTACAGCTTTGGAAAAATCTGCAGAACTCTTGCTTTATTGGGAGTCTTTTGCATTCCAGCATAAAGGCTTTTCAGCCACGTAGGAGGCCTAACCTCTGCCATGTCTGATTCAGATTTAGAAGTCTTTGGAAATGGTAAAGAAGAGGTGACACGTTGCCCCTTGCAATTCAGGGAAGGAGGAAACCCTTATGTGTGAGGGATCTTCATGCTGGTGTCACTTTGCTCCCTACAAGAGGGTATGGATGACTGTATCTGCCTCCTGAGGCAGGGGGTTGGACTCGATGGCCCTTGTGGTCTCTTCCAACTCTATGATTCTATGATCAAGAACCGAGAAGCCAGCAATATGTGTACTAATACATGCAAGCATTCAACAGAGTTTTTTGGACCAATATGTTTCCCCAATATTTTATTTATCTTTCCAGAACAGATTTTACAACAGCTGAAGGCAAGCACTGTACCATTTTGAAAACAAACAAAATACAAAATCATAGAAATCTCTTACATGTCTGCAAAGCTTACATGTCTGCTATCAAAGTATGTTGGGGTGTGCCCTCGCATGTCAAACTGTTTAACAATGCACTTTACAAGGTCTCTAGATTTCTCCCTGAGCAGATGTGTTTTTCCCAACTCTAAGTATTGCTGATAGATACAATATACTTGCCATTATGAATAAGATAAAAAGCAGCTGCTCTGCAAGTATTCATTTTCCAAATATATACAGTTCAGTCCACTGATGATAATTAACTGCTAAAAGGGAATGTGGTGAGCAGATCTCAAGATAAATTGCTTTGGCTGATCATTAATTTATAACAGCCCTTTTCAAACTCCAGAAGTAGCTACAAGAGTCATATAACAAGCAAGCGTAAATATTCTGATTTAAACAACAGCAGCAGGTTAAACATCTCCACGGGGCTAACTTAGCTGAATTGAAATGTCTGATCTCAATTGCCTGTTGCTGTATTATGCTTTTCACTGGCTGGCATAAGGAAACTTCGCTCCCTGACAAAAGACAAAACATTTCTGCCAGCTGAGGTGACATTGTGCTCATTCAATAATGATACAAGGCCCAGAGGTCCTCCAGCAAGATAGATAACAAAGAAAACCCTCATTAGCTAACTGCAGAAGAATGAAGGTCAACCCACAGAGAGAATTTCATGCTTACATGTCAGTTGGAACATTTGTTCTTCATTAATTCTTTAAACCTAAGCTGGGATATCATCTCATAGCATTTTAATACGCTGTCCTCTGTCAGAAATCTCTCTCAGGGTGTTGTTTTCTTTGTACTCTACTTAAGAGGCCATTTCTATAAGCACTTGACTCCACATCATTGGGCACTAATAATGTTTTAGGATTGTTACATGATTGGATTTAATGTGGGCAATAACAGTTTGGAATTTCAAGATAGGATATACTGCTGCAGTCCTCATTTCAAGGAGCTTGTTATGTGGCTACATAAAAAACCTCAGCTCCACACAGGGTTATGTTTGCATAATGGTGAAGTACTAGGCTGGGTTGAGATTGTTTTTAAGTGCATACCTAGGGGTGAATCTAAGATGTCAACCCCCACTCTCTCACACAAAACTATAGTGTATTATATAATTTAGTGCCAGTCAACCTGGACAAGCAAAAATAGGCATTCCTTCAAGTGGCTTTGGTCTGCAAGCTTTGTCTGCACCTGTGCTGATGTCTCCATGTCCTCTGAGACACAGGCAGTGTCAATGCTAGCTCAGTATCCATTTTACTCTCAGTCCAATTTACTCTCAGTCACTTTCCCAGAAGGAGGAGGCTCCTCATTGACAGGAGATAGCTTCACACCAGGAGTTACCTCCTCTGCCAGTCAATTTGGTCCACCCCCTGGATCTAGCTCTCCAATCCTTAGACTACTGGCCTTCTTGCTGGGACCAGATATTTGGCGTCCTGATATCCCCTCCCCTATCCTGCTAGGATGCTCTTCATGGTAGTCCTGCTCCAACTCCCTCCATAACAATCCCATGGCACTCATGACATCCTGTAGAAAGCAGTGGAGACTGTACAAATGTAGTACCCTTGCAAAGTTGGCAGGACAACCTTAGCGGATGACTTTCTCAGAAAGAGTGGCTACTCAATATAGTAGCTAACATTCTTATATTACCTCAGAAAAATGCTCTCCAAGACCTCTTTAGTTCAGTATTGTGGGGAAATCCCCGCTCTATGAATAAAGTCAAAACTCCATGGCAATATAACACCCCTGTGAATTTTTTTTGGAAAATGAGAAAACAGACTCTCTCTCACACATTCCTCCCAAGCGGCAAAATTGCTACACATACCTTCTGCTCAACCCCACGGTTTGTGTTTCCAGGTTTTGTTTATTAAGTGCAGTGTAGAGTGTGTTAATGACTGGGGAAAACACCCAGTATATTTTCTAAGCTATATTTGAAAAGAGGAACTGTCCAGTTTTACAGCTGCCTTGGCCTTGAGTTTATATAAAGACTTATGCCCATTTTCCTATATACTGTACAAGAAACAAAATCCTTGCCAGCCACACTACCCATTTTCTAAGTGCTAACCACTTAGAAACTAGCATCTCCCCATGTCTCAGTAATTTCTTCTCTGACTTTTGCTCATTTATTTATTTGATAACAAGCAAAAAGCTCTGAGAGTGAATAAGCAATTACCCAAAAACATCCTTTGGGATCTTTCCGAAATTGGAGAACAAGATGCTTCCGAGCGAGAGTCCCATTCCTCCACATCTAATTCCCTGATAGGAAACTTAATAGTCTTAAAAGCCGATAACATACCATAGTGACTTAGGGTTATCTAGGCATATGAACCATTTCAATACTTCCTGGATCAAAATTACTGACATACCTTTACTGTTATTACAGGGAAAATGGCTCTACCTCACAGGGTAGTCTTAGAGATTCTGCTTTGAGTCTTCCAAGGAAAGAACTTGGAGGGGAGAAGGGCGATGTGGTGGGGAAATTCAGCAGTGTTGTTTCATGTTTGAACCATTATGAAGCTCTGCCTACACACATAGAATGCCTTTTTCCTATTATTGACCAGGTTGGCTTCAGTTTTGAAATAACTGGGTAAATGAAGAAAGGCTTAGTAAGTCTCTCTGGGCTGGGGTCTGCTTCCAGTGCCTGCAAGGTGAATTCCCCCTTGTAGACAGGATGGTAGGCAGCAGAGGGAATTAGTCTCAACTACTGGTCTGTCTCTAAATGGCAATATAAATGATTCCCTATGACCAGCATAAGTTTCCCATATGAACTTTCACCCTAGGATGACAATGACAGTAGACAGTTTATGTTGATTTCCTCCCCTAATAAATGTGGGTGGGAGGGAGTGGAATTCATTTATTGTTTTGCAAAGTATCTTCACTCTGGCTATCTAGCTTACCTGCTTGGTTCCCTCGCCCCATCCCATTCATCAATCTAAGTCTATTTACTGAGAAATCAACAAGGCACTAGAGCCGCTAACTAATTCCTTGTGCTTGGTGTTCAATCTACATTACATTCATGTATCCTAGATGCTGATGGTTTTAGTTGTTGTTGTTTCCAGCCTTAGGAAATGAATCTCAGTGTGAAAAATGAAGATTAATATGCTTTATAATCACTCTGTTCTGCTAAAGCCAATTTGAAAATAAGGGAATAGGGATTCATTATGAAAACAACTTTGGATAAAAATAGTCATTGTGCATAATTGTAAGTGCCTAAATAAAATTGTGGCTTTATTTGATATTGTGCACATAAAAAGCATCATAGCAACATGCTCAGTGGCTTTTCTTTTTCAAATTGGCAACTATAGCATTCATTCTGCTAGCAGTTTGCTGTGTTGCATTCAGAGTATGTTAAAAAATAAATGGCATTCTGAACTCTTGCTTTGCTTGGAGGGGGATACCTCTAAGGACAATTACATTAATAAATTAGAACTATTATTCAAAGATGCACTTCCATTTTATTGGTATAATACCAAGTGTTTTTTTCTGCAGAAACATAATGTCTGGGGGCAGAGGGACAATTATGCAGAGGCAATTGCATCAATGATACCACAGACCATTCAGCGAATGAGACCTACCTACCTACCTACCTATCACATTTATATCCCACCCTTTTCTCCAAGGTGGAATCCATGGTTGTCATTTATTCCCCAACAACCCTGTGAGGTAGTGAAGCCAAGAGGCAGGGACTGGCCCAAGGTCACCCACTGAGAGCTTCATGACTGAGTAGGGATTTGAATCCTGCTCTCTCAGGTCTAGTTGACACTCTGACTACCACACCACATGGGCTCTGTTATACTGAGTCACACCTAGTGGTTCATCTAGCTGACTGGCAGTGCTCCGTGGGGTTTCAAACAGGGGGCTCTCCCAGCCCTGCCTGAACATGCCATTGGGGATTGAACTATTGAAGATATTTTGGCATCTAAAGCAGAAAACCCCACAAGCACCTCTCCCTATCCCTGGCGGTAAAAAACACATTAATAATAACAATTTATTACCCTTGCATGGCACAGCAAACCTGAGCCACCTGTCTCATGCTGCCTAAAAGTTGTGTGTCAAGGTCCCCAAGACACCCCGAATAAAACACAATTGACACATAATTTTTGTTTAAGATTTTTGTCATAATTTTGGTCACAACTTTATTAAAATTACAAGCGATGTGAGTGGTTGCTTAGGCATTGGTTGCGACTATCTGACCCCACACGGGGACAGTCTGACATTGCACGCCCACGAAGTCAGAAAGGGGAAAACATTTTGGGGAGAGAGACGGAACTGGGAATCATGCCTCACCTCTCCCCAAATGCTCCCAGGGGCTCTTGCATGGCCTTAACCCCTTGACACGGTTCAGACAAAAGCATGGCGAGCCCCTGGGTTCCTTTAACGGAAAACCCCTGCAGCAGCAGCACTTTGGAGGGGCAGGCACAGCCAATCCATACCCCTCCACCAACCAATTCCAAAACCAATGCCTAACCACAACCTTATAAGTTGTGACGGTTTGCTACGCAGTAGGCAAAAATCAAATGGCACCCACTAATCAGCCAAATGGACAAAATTCCTACTGGGCCCCTGCCCCAAAAGCAGACGACCCCATGACAGGCATAGCAAGGTCAAGCGAACAACCTGAAAACAGGGAGGGAGGGCGGCTGTTCTGATGCGTGCAGTGAAAAGAGGAAGCTCAACACTGCGCTCAGGGTATTTAAGAGCTATGGCTGTCAATCATAAAATAGCAACATTTAAATCTCCCCAGCAACAGGAAGCTTAATGTTAATGGTGGCCAAACTCTCTCCGCCTAGCAACAGTGGGTGTCTTGCCAGCCCCCACCGCAACACGTGCTCTCCATGAAGGAGAACACGCTTTCCCTACTGGATGTAAACTGTTTGGTGAGTAAGGTTTGTCAGCATTGGAGTTTATCATACCACTCACAAACATGTATTTTCCTTAAACCAAAATATTGCCTTGAATGGCTATTAATTTTGTCATGAATTACAATTGAGTCTACTCTTTAAAACACACTTAGAATGACTGTTCCCCGCTTAAAACGGGGGGCACCCTTTGCGTGGACGCGTGCAGCCCCTAGATCTGGAGCGGCCCCAACAGCATAGGCTTGGCTTTGCCTTCCCTCAGGTGGGATACCTGGAGGTCTCCGCCTACCTCAGTCAGTTGTCCAATCCCACCTGGGGGAAGCGTTGCCAAGGAGACCAGGCCAGGTAGGGGAGGGATTACCTGCCCACACAATAGAGGGAGGATCTTACCTGGGAATCCTCACTTGGCTCCAGAGCTTCTCCCACCCTACCCACCCTCAGTTAATGTCTTATTTTGCAGGTTAACTTTTCTTCACAGGTTTTGCAGGTTAACTTTTCTTCACAGGTATGCGGGCGCTGCTACGTTAAGGTCGCTGTTAAAGGTCCGGAAAGGAATTTCCCTGCATTGACAGGTTTCGCCTTTCCCGTAGCAAAACGTCACAACTTTGGCGGTATCAGGCCTTGGGCGGAATCCTTTTGTCCATCTTCCTCTTGCGGCGGCGATACCAGGGTTCCCCGTTAAAGGGGTTTTCTGAAGGGAGGCTTTGGCCGTACACCGAAAGGTCGTCATTGCTCTCTCCTGCGGCGGCGGCGTTACAGGGGCGGCTATCTCTGCTTGAACATATGTTCTCCAGAGCTGGCCCATCCTCCCCCCCACACACACTGGATAACCCTGATGCTCCCTAGGTCCCCGGCTGGGGACCGGGGAGGGAGAACGCCCAATGCCTGAGCCAAGGTCTACCCACATTTGAAATTTAATAAAGTTGTGGCCAATTTAATCCCATAGCACGTTGTCTTGAGTCATTATTCCACATGACGGGGGGACCGTGCAGGATCTGGGGGCTCCGCCTGTCCACGCAAATAGCAACTATTATTTCCAGAGGTGTTTCCACCATGAATCTCTGTCCAGTTAGATTTGTTATTTTACTCAAGGGCATGTCCATCTATTTTTCTCATTTTATCAGGTCACAGATCGTAGAGTTCATACATACACATCCCATTTCCAGTATCTGTTCCACACCATTGCTTAGGACGCAACAAAGTGATGGCTCTGTGAAAAGCCCTCCATTACAGCTCTGTCAGAGTCGGAGTTTAGCATTGATCCAGTGGCATCTGCCTTCACAGTGATACCAAGTCAATACATTTCCACCCTCCAGATTTTTTTCTGCTTTAATTTAAAGCTTGTAAGCATAGCTGTTGGCATACAGTTAAGGGATGCATGCCTCTATCTCTTGACAAGTCTTGGCGGATCCAGTAAACATAGGTATGTCTTTGTAAGGAGGTAGGAATACTGCAGACTAATCTCTCTTTATACTCCTGCTTTCAAGATGTTTCACCTAATTTTGCCTGCTTAAAAATAGCAACAGACGATTGCTACCCACACACCATTTCCTATAATTTAGATAGCTTTGATTACAAGCCTGTGCAACACATGAATATTTTACTATTTACAGCATCTGGCATTTGCAACACATTTCTTCCTAATTTATGTCACATGAACTGGTTTCATCTCTCACAATCTTTCATGATGTATGAGCTACCTTGTTAGGTAATGAAAATGGGTTTGTGCAGTTTCATAACAGAAAGCAAGATGTATCAAAGTTGCCTTGAGACTAAATGCTTGCGCTTCTAGAGTTCTTAACAACCCTGCATTCCAGAATCTTCTCATAGAATTGTAGCATTGGAAAGGATCCTGATGGTTATCAAGTCCAACTCCCTGCAACACAGGAATCTTTTTGCCCAGTGTAGAGCTCGGATCCATGACCCTGAGATTAAGAGTCTGGTGCTCTATGGATTGAACAATCCGCTACTGGGAAATTACATTGGATCAGATTTCAGCAAATTACATTGAAACAGTTTCCAGAGGTTCAAAGAGCAGAGCTGCGTGAAAGCCCTTTTTCAAACAGCCTTGTGGTACTCTTTGAACCTCCAAAGACTGCAGATTTAAACAGTAGGGCAGGGCTGTCTGCAAAAGCACTTTCAATCAGGCCCACACTGTGCTTTGTCTGCCTGTACCTGTCCCTGGCAGGGAACTGGCACACTAAATCAATGCAAAATAAAATGCCGCCCCATCAGCTGGCATCAGAGTGATATCAGCTGATTGGTAGGTGTGTGCCGTCATTGTTTATATAACTCTGTGGGCCAAATTTGACCTCTTGGGAGTGCCAGTATTAGTCCTTAGACTGGAAATTCCCCACCCCTGACAAAGTATTTGTAGGACTTTGCTATAAGCAAAAAGGCACACCACTAGTTTAAGCTTTGGGCAGTAAAACAGACTTCCATATAGCACAAACAACTACCGTCTGTTAACTTTACCATTTCTATACACCAGTATCCAGTGTACTCCATGCCCAAACAAAACAAATGCCACAAGAGACAAATTTCTGCATTAAGGAAAGTAGAATTCTGGGACTTGTATAAATTATGCAAATAAATCACATTTGCATATTTTTATTTTGCCTAATGTATTCTGCTTCTAATAGTCATGGGGATAGCAAAGCTCTTCACAGGACACTGAATCTTGTCCCTTGAACATTTGAAGCCTTATTTATTCATTTAATCTGAGCTTGTCCACACACTCTTTTAAACCTCTCCACAGAATAATATGGGTTAGCAAAAATTCCATATGAAAAGAGAAAGTTCTAGGAAACATGTTTTGTTTTTCTACCTTGCATAGAATGAGGAAATACACACAGTTCTGCCTGTATCTCACAATAAAGCTATTAAGTTAATTATCACAATATATATACAGTAGCATGTGGAGCAGTCCTTGGAGAGCATGGCTGATACAAACTTTCCCTGGCTTGTTGTCCTTAAAGTATTCCCCACCCCATTAGGCTAACCCCAAAGTGTCCCCTCTTGCACCGTTATCACAAGCAATTGAAGGATGAAGTGAAACTTCCTTTGTCTCTGAATTTGGGTGCAAAGATTGATTAGAAAACTAAATGGGCTTGGGCAGCATGCTCACAGTCCTGAAAATATTTTGAGGACCACTCTACACATTACCTGAAAGGAAGAGTATACAGCACATATATCTTCTACACGCAAGGGCAGAAGCTTGGGAATTCATTGACAAACGAGGAGAAAAAGTGAGTGTCACACAAGGTAATGAAAACAACATCATCACTGAATGATTAAAAAAAATTCACCAGAAAAACAAATGGATAACGAGAAACACAAAAGAGATGACGGAGGTGGCCATGAGGATAGAAAGAAATGGAAAGAAACCTAAGTAACTCATTATGTGGAGATAAAAAGGGTTCTGCATTTCTCAAGAGGGTCAGCCCAAGAGGAGGAGAGAAATGAGATGGGAAAGACTACAGAAGCATTAAGCTGAGCTGAAAATAGTGAAGAAGAAAAGGGTGGTGTTCCCAGAGCACAGAGATGAATAAATATAGCTCCAAAGACGAGAGAAAATGTGCTGTTTTATGGATATCTGCTCAAAACTGGGAGAAGCACTGAACTATTTATAGTATTAAAATGGATCTATTATAAATAGTTCAAAGTCTTTTCTGGTAAATCTCTTGAATATCATTTGGGGCACTCAGCACCTTTGTTGTAGATATGGCTGTCCATAAAATTCAACAGTATTATGTGCTTGATGTATATGATCTAGTGCCTTTCAAAGACATCTTTATCTTCAGATAGCATACATAAAGACTCAAATATTACAATACTATATTTTTAAAGCATCTTGTCAGGGCCAGCCCTGCTATTAGACACAATGATTCAGCTGCCTCAGGTAGCAGATGGTGGGGGCTGAAAGTGGTGGAGACGTGTTGAATGACAGAGCTGTGTGTGCCACACCTAATCTGCCCCTTTGCCCCCTAAGCTAACCTGGCACCCTCAGATACAGTGCTGGATGCTCTACGATTCAATTAGCTGCCCAACTGGCTCCTGTACAGGAAATTGGAGAAATGACATCTTGCCCTTCACTTCAGGCAGCAATATTTCTTGGCTTGGCCTGATCCACCCAACATCTCAATCATGGCAACATTCAGTTGGAGGTGGGCTCAGTGGCACTTACTTCCAGGAAACTGCTTAGAACCATTGCTTTAGTGTTCTAGTTGCAGTAGAGGTGACCAGGAAAAGGTCCTCCTCTATAGTCATCCCAGTTCCCTAGAACTCCCTCCAATATGACATTTTGGCTGAGGGCAAATATCACTCTTTGTAGAAGACCTTTTGGCCTGTAACAACATTTTCAATAACTAGCTGAGATAGTTTTATGCTTCTGTGCTGAAGTACAGGTCACATTTATTGCTTTGTTTTCTGATGCTACTTTTACAGATCTATACTGTGATAGATTACATTTTATCCTTCTGTTTTATGCTGCTTCTACTTGGTAACTGGAATTTTTAATGTTTCTTGCTTTGATAGCATGGTTGTGTGATGCCCTGAACTATTCTTTAGGAAACGTATGCTGTAAATCCTAAAGCAAGTCAATAATTATCATACAAGCATAGAAGCCACCCAGAGCGACTGGGGCAACCTAGTCAGATGGGTAGAATATCATCATAATCAGTCAGGCCATTGCCCTACCTAGCTCAGTACTGCCTATATTGACTAGTAGTGACTCTCTAAGGTAGTGAGTCTTTTCTAGTCCTATCTGGATATGCCAGGGACTGACATGGGGCCTTCTGCATTCAAAGCAGATGAACTGCCATTGAGCCTTCCGATCATAGTTGGAATTGTAGTCTCACAGGTATCAATGGTAATAAATACCTGCTCAACTGAGCCTTCAAAAAGGAAACACCTAGAAATTTATTAATAGTGCTTCAGAGTAGGGTTGTGATATTTCAAAAAGTGAAAATCCGGACAGTTGTTTTGAGCTATTTTTAAGGAAATTTGCCAAAACATTCCTGTCTGAAAACCTGGTTTTCAGATGCTTCCAGATGTCATGGACAACATGTATTTAGTTGGACCAATGGCCCGGCTCAGTATACCTGGAAGTCAACAATGGGAAAACATGCTATCTGGAATTTCTGTGAAATGAGAAAGAGAAAGTGGAAATTCCAGAGAAAAAGTGCTGGTGTAGAATCACCCTATGTTTGGTTTCATACAATAACAGAAGTGTTTTTCATGATTTATTTTTAGTAGTAGTACCAGAGATCTGGAAAGGGTTTCATCCAATTCCTGCCACATCTATGTGCCTTGATTAGCCCGTAAAGCATTTTTACATCAGAGTGTGTTCGCAGATTGTTTTGGTGTTTTTTTTTTTTGTAGCTCTGCTCATGAACTAGCCTGAATTTCATATTGTATGTAACACACACATTTGCTGATTTGTATAGTGGCATCTCTAAACATTTTAGCTGTCACATTTTACATAATATACACATTGTATATCCTATCATTAGCCTGATCGATGGAGAAGCAGCATATGTTGCCAAAAAGATAGGGGAATAATACAGCATAGTATTTCCTTCTATATAAACTGGGAAGCACAAAGTGCTGCCAATAAATAAATAAATAAATAAATAAATAAATAAAATAAATAAAGGCTAATGACTGCCCTATAAATCCATAGTGCTGTTTTCAGGTTCCTGTCCACTTCATGAATAGCGGTTTATATTAATACTAGCGACTCACTTCAACAGGTGACATTTTTATCCCCTCAGGCTGTCCATTATCCAAATGATGGGCCATCTGGAAAGGGATTCTGTTCACTGAAAAACGTGACAGGGCTGATGGTTTTTTAACTGCTAGTCATCTATGATTGCTAGTAAGCGCTGGAAATTAGCATTGATCCCCAAAATGGAAGAGGCTGGAGAATACTTAAGACAAGGCTTGCGGAAACACCTTCACGGCAGATGTGCCAGCTAATTAATAGTTGTCGTTGGTAACTTTGCTTCATGATTTGTAAATTAATACCATTTCTGTTTTCTAAAACAAACAAACAAACAAACAAACAAGAATACACCTGGGAAAGCAGTTTGTAAAGGCGACCACAGAAAGTGCAAATTGGAAAGTGAGGTGAAAATCACTCACTCCTGTTTGCTTGCAAACTAGCATTACTATATAACATCAACAAATCAGCTAATTTGACACCAACAACAATGGTTGCAATCAGTTAATTTGTCAACACACAATGCTGGGAGATCAGAAACAAATACTGACAGAAAGCAAAAATAAATAAAACAAGAATTCCTAGCATTTCTTTGGAAATGTGTGCAGATTGTTTTAAAAAATGAGACATAATAGTATACTATTTGCCTCTTCGAACATACATTTGTTCTTGGCTGCCACCAGACATTATTTAATATCCTGTTCCTTAACTCAAGGACTACTGAAGTGTGAGACTGAGGAGAACTTACTGCACTGACTGAAAGCCACTTTTCTGCTACCATCTTCCACCTATGCTCAGTCCATGTGACTGGCAGGGAACCTGTGGCTTTCACTCCCATCAGCCCCGGCCAGACTGGGAATGGTGAGGTATGATGGGAATTGTAGTCCAGCAAGGTCTGCAAGGCCTCAGCTTCCCCATCCTACGTCTTTGGTACAAGGCATGGAAATTGAGTTGGTGTGTGTGACTTTTTGCCCCTTAGTTTTTTAGATGAATTCTGGTGTCCTTTAAAAGATTTGGAAAATAACATTGTGAACCCTTATCAAGCCAAGATTGTGTGTACAATAGTTTCCTGGCTCCTCTTACCTTGCCATCAGAAGACACACATAAAAGTAACTTGCAAGTTTCACAGTCTACCTTGTTGCTTTCTGTACGCTTTTCCATAAGGCTTCCTTCATGCCAGAACACACAGCATGGAACAAACATGTTTTTCACTCATCCCTAGGATCATACTGTGTTCCTTTTTAAAAATGCACATGCTGAGTCTCTTCACAAAACTTCAGCCTACCTGAATTACCTAAATAATTTAACCCCCCTTCTTTCTTTGGTGAGCTCACCTGCACATTAATATAATTATTGCCACATCCATGGAACTAATGGGGCTTTTGTTCTGGTTACTGGCCCAGCGTAGTGAATGTTGCGAACCCAAGGCAACTTCCTTTAGTTACAAATGAGCAGGTGCTTTGCTCTAGGGTTCTCAATATTGTAAAATGGTATGATTGTAAGGGATGTTGCTGTATGTTACTAGGTCCAGAATACCTCAGGAGGTGGTGTGCTCTCCTTCAGTTGGAGTTTTTAAGCAGAGGTTGGATGGCCATCTGTCATGGGTGCTTTATTTGAGATTCCTGCATTGCAAGGAGCTGGAGTAGATGACCCTTGGGGTCCTTTCGAACTCTACAAACATCTATGGTTCTTATTTACCTACCAGTGATCCTTTAAAGCAAGGGTAGGGATCAGGTTGTTGTTGAAGAAGAAGAAGAGTTTGGATTTGATATCCCGCTTTATCACTACCCGAAGGAGTCTCAAAGCGGCTAACATTCTCCTTTCCCTTCCTTCCCCACAACAAACAGTCTGTGAGGTGAGTGAGGCTGAGAGACTTCAGAGAAGTGTAACTAGCCCAAAGTCACCCAGCAGCTGCATATGGAGGAGCGGAGACGTGAACCCGGTTCACCAGATTACGAGACTACCTCTCTTAACCACTACACCATGGCTGCATTCCAGATGGTGAACCTTCTGGAGACTACAGGTCCATGGTGGGCAGGTGCCAGAGGTTGGAGGAATGGTGTGACTCTTACCTTTACCCCACACATCTGTATCCAGACAAACAAGAAACACTATCACTGTTCAAGAGCACATTCTAATCAGAAAAACATTTGGAGAGGATGTAGGTCAGGAATGAGGAGGGAAGGAACCCAAAGGACCAACAGAGAAGTTAGAGAACCACGTCCTACAATTCTCCAACCTGATTTAAGGGGAACCAGTATAAACAACCATTACACTATTAAGGGTCACTGAGCAGTTAAATGTCCTCAGCAGCCATTTAAAAGAAACAGTAGAACTGTTGAAGTAGCCAACATTACACTATTCCAATCTTTAGCTCTTAAAGATCTCTTCTAAAAGATCTCAGCATGAGGTGTGAAATCCCTTTAATTATTCTGTGGTTACTGGTTCTTCTAAATGTGCTTGCATGTGGCATAGTGGAAACACAGCCACTCAAGGCATATTCTGAATAACAGGATTCTACATGTTTGTTCTACTAGATGGGTCAAATTCACCCATATTTTCCCCTTTCTTTCCAGACAGAAATGATACTATCAGCTGGCCTGCTTGAAGAACATTGAAAGGAGTTCACAGTAGGATAAAGGTGTGAATAATTCAATATAGGAAACACATTGAATCAATTGGTTGTGTGAAGATGGGGTGGGAGGAGGAAGGGAATATTGCGAAAGCCAGAGCTTTCAAAACTTGCCAACAAATAAAATGAAGGACTTTGTCACACCACAAGACACAAAGCAGTCTTAATTTTTAAAGCATAGCTCTGAAGCACAGAACAATCAAATTATTTGATTGCTTGTCTAACATGAAGGCAGCATTATCAACGGACATTCTGCAGCTGTGAGATAAGATTGCAGGAAAGCAATCCTGCAAAACTACTTTTCCGTGCAACTGACTATGATTTGGTGATTTGGACATTTCAGATTTAATAAAAAGGACTATTTAAATATATATTTAAAAAAATCTTCAGACCAAGGGGACATATTTACATTGTAGCAGGTGTGCATGTATTTCATTATTAAAAGTCCTCTTTTCAAAATGAAGTGACCGAATTAAGCATTTGAAATTACTTTTAAATTAAGGCACACACAGCTGGTGCAAATATAAGGGGACCTCCTAAAGTGCTCTCTTCTGATTGGGACAGTGAGTAGCCAGCAGAGCATGTTACTTGCCCCCCCCTTCCCCTGGTTGATTTGAATGGCACTGTAACAAAAATATTTAAATGATTTCTGGTCCTCTCTGATATCACAAATCATCACACACAGAGAGCTACAGGAATAATCAACGATCCATTTGAATGATGGCTCATTAAAGACACAAAAACATTGCAGGTACCAGCCAAGTTTGTGTATGCAGGGCTACAACATTCCCAACTCCCTAGTAGTTTCTTTATCTGTGAACCATGATGATTCCATATTGAGGCCAAACATTGCCTTGGAGAATCACAGGATGCTCCCACCAGCAAAACAAGAGGAGGTGTGATTGTTTTCTCTCTTCCCCCAATAGCCCTCTGTGCCCCTTAAGTATCTGTAACTTTCTGGAATGGGACCTCCTAGAAGCACCAATCCTACAGAAAGCTTACTCTGTGGCAGGGAGCAGGCAACAGACATCCCAGTACTTTTCCATCTAGGTCAGGGGAGAAACGTCATATCAGCCTAGAAAGATTCCTAACTGTCCTCTCTCCCTGGCAAGTTTGCTGGGAAGACACAGGTTGCTGATTTTGGAGATGGAGTACCCCTTGGACCCCTCTGGCAACTTAGCATGCATGGGGACAATGATTCATCAATGGGCATAAATTTCCTTTCACAGGACATTGAAAGGAAAAGCACCAGGTCAGCTGGCTAATGCGATTACCATCTTATTTTCTCCAAGTGCCTCTAGCCCAGAAGCATTTTGGGGGTGAGGAAGGAAAGATACCAGCTGTTGCATCTGCCTGGCTTAGTACTTCTCCTTTAATTGCCAGATCTTTAGTATATTGAATTAAAAAGTAATAACAATAATCCTGGTGTCAGCCCTGGTGGACCCCTATGGAACCCATGGACCCTAGCGTTATGCCCTGGCGTTCTGGGTGATGGCAATGGGCCTGCTCCTCTTGAAAGGTTTTGCAGACAGGCATCCTTCTGTCTCTGTAGTTTCATAGAATCATAGAATCATAGAGTTGGAAGAGACCACAAGGGCCATCGAGTCCAACCCCCTGCCAAGCAGGAAACACCATCAGAGCACTCCTGACATATGGTTGTCAAGCCTCTGCTTAAAGACCTCCAAAGTAGGAGACTCCACCACACTCCTGGGCAGCAAATTCCACTGTCGAACAGCTCTTACTGTCAGGAAGTTCTTCCTAATGTTTAGGTGGAATCTTCTTTCTTGTAGTTTGGATCCATTGCTCCGTGTCCGCTTCTCCGGAGCAGCAGAAAACAACCTTTCTCCCTCCTCTATGTGACATCCTTTTATATATTTGAACATGGCTATCATATCACCCCTTAACCTCCTCTTCTCCAGGTTTGTATTCTGATAAATGCAGGGCTACAGGTTCCCCACCTCTTGTCTAGCATGTGGGTTCCCTGTAAGGCAGAGACCAAAAGTAAACAAAAATGTGCAAGTCATATCAACACAGCATGAGATAAATTTTAGATGGTGAACCCAGTAAAGAAACAATGAATGCCTTATTGAAGAGTCGAAACAAAGTAAAAAAATAAAATCCTTCTAATAGCACCTTAGAGACCAACTAAGTTAGTTATTGGTATGAGCTTTTGTGTGCATGCACACTTCCTCAGATACTTCAGATACTATTGAGGAGTACAGTGGTACCTCGGGTTAAGAACTTAATTCGTTCTGGAGGTCCGTTCTTAACCTGAAACTGTTCTTAACCTGAAGCACCATTTTAGCTAATGGGACCTCCCGCTGCTGCCGCGCCGCCGGAACACGATTTCTGTTCTCATTCTGAAGCAACGTAACTCAAGGTACTATTTCTGGGTTAGTGGAGTCTGTAACCTGAAGCATCTGTAACCCAAGGTACCACAGTATTACTTATTGGCTCTAGAGTTCTCACACAGGCTAACTCTCATCCTTAAGTGGCAGAATGTTCAGATTTCTCATGGGACAACATGGCTCCCTGCATTTTTGTCTGTTTCAAAGAATATCATCTTTGATTAGCTATTGAGGAGAAGAATCCTGGAACTGGAGAAAGAAGGCCTTCTACCACCTAAGAATGGGAGTTGGCTTATGGGAGACAAACTGGTGGTGGTTTGCATTCTGATGCACTGTTTATTAGAGATCAAAAAACCTCACACTTGGTCTTCTAATTAGAACAATGCCAACTTAGCAGTGGCAGGGATTTTTGCAAGATCTTACAGGGAAATCTTCAAACAGAAAGTACTACTCTGCAGTGGAAAACAGAGGCGCAGGTGCATCTCTTTTCAGAAGCAGAAGAGGCTTCAGGACTTTTTTTTTTTAAGCAATAGACCAAGAAATAAAGGTTTGATGAATCAAGCGTGGAATCAGCAAAGTAGAATAAAAAAAAAAAAATCCACAGGCAAATTGGTTTCTGTGAAACCACACATTCTGTTTGAAACCCGAACTTGCAAAATTCATAGTAGTCCTAGAGGCTGACATTTTTTATTTTATTTTTTGTAACCTGCTAAGCTCCATGCTTTAGTGACGGGACATCTCTTTAGTTCTAAGACCCCAGGGATGCAAATAAATTGCTAGCAGTGTATTCGGGGCTATGAATGAAATTACTTCTGAAGGGAGTAACACATTTGCATGCATGAGATTTGGAAAGACAATAAAATAAAAGATGTGGCCAAGGCTTGAATAACATCAGCTTTGGAGACAAACATTTTCAGCTCAAGCCTTAAGTGTATATCTTGACCAAAATATAAGAAAGAAAGAAAGAAAGAAAGAAAGAAAGAAAGAAAGAAAGAAAGAAAGAAAAGAAAATGGAACAGACATTCTCAGTTATAGACTATTATGAAAAATCAAAACTTTGTTGCATATAGTTACTTTCACGGATAATATAATAGCACATAAACCTGCAGATTCATTGTAATTAGAATATGTACCATGAAATAAGCAGTGCTGTAAGGGGCTGCAGGATAGATGGCCTCCTACTGCAATCCCAGCAGGTCAATTAATTCCCCAGTCAGACATTCAAAACTCTGAAATTCAAAATCTATTTGCCACAAAGCTAACATTAATTGCTCCACAACATTTTAAGAAATTTAGTCACTCCTGCCTTTATGCTACTCTCCCATTTTGTCCCACTGGGACGTACCCTGGTGAGTCTCTTCATGGACAAATCTCCAACTCTTTCCACAGAAGCAGCTGTGAGTTTTTAAGACCAATTTCCCCGCGGCCCTTTCTCGTTGCTTCCCACATCAAACTTTATGAAGCTTGGATTCTGCTGATCTTTGTCAGTTCAATTCCAACCGGCAACAGACACGAGATAAAGCTGATTGTCATCAGTTGGAGGTATTGTCTGGTGAAAGGAAGCTGCGCCAATTAATTCTGTGTCATGGAAAAGTGCATGAGCAATCTGTGCAGGATCAGGAGTGAGAGAAATGGGAAGCAAGCTTAGTACGTGTGACCATATAGGACAAAGCTAAAGCAAAGCATCACATCAAAGGAAGAAATCAGGCATCCCAATGAAGAAATCAGTAACATGGGGGTGTATAAACAAAATAAAGAGCCAAAGATAAGGAGCAGCTTCCAGGGCCAGGAAGCTACTTAGTAGGAACATGCTAAAAGCCCAAGGAAAATTACATGTTGCAGAAGCAATGATATATTCCTGCCTTTTCTATAGCAAGCGGGGAGAAAGGGAGACTTCCAACTTTCACAATCTATTTTGTTTCTTGTCTTTCCTGAACCCTGAGGTCCGCCAGCCAGAACCAGGTTCAAAAGACACACATAATGGACAGAGAATGTACAAATTTCAGCCACTATATGCATATTCCTTAAAAACCCTGTTAGGAATTTTGCATAGTGACTGGAGACTATACAAAATTCAGCTGAGATATGTACATTTTTCCAAGGCCTGTTGACGACTGTGTATACTGAATGGTAAATGTGCATACTTCCTTCTTCATGTAAGCCTTATGTGCACGTTCTCCATGATGCCTAGTGAATGTGCACAATGGTCAGTTATTATGCAGTTATTTGCATTCCCCTTAACATATATCACTCTCCTGCTGTTATTAATATCAGATTATTATCATAAATGTTGGTATGAAGGCAGGCTGTCACCTATCTCTGACTTGATTCTCCTAGTGGCTTAGTTCTAGTGATATCATAACATTTGGAAGGGGAGACAGTCTATAGGGCTGACAAGCAGTACAGTGGCTGTGAAGGAAACAAATAATCAGATCTAGGCTGGATCTAGATGCATCAAAGAAGTGTTTCGGTTTAAAGCGTTGTAAATTTAAACAGGGAAAACAGGTAGAGAAAAAAATGACTCTACATTGCCATCTGGTGGCACAATGTTATATCGCACATACAAGACACATACAGTAAATTGCTTTTTCTTTACCAGTCTAGCTGAGTCCTAAGAAACAAAGTAAGCTACAGGTGCAAATTGGGAGTTATTGATAGCCATATCTGAAATATTCGGAGCTTGTCATTATCTCCCCCCCCCCGTTGCTGTTTTTTGTGTTGTTGGTTTTTTGCAAAGTGTGCAGTGACCTTAGAATAGATTATTCATCATTCATTGCTAATTGCGAAAACCTAGAGATCGATCTGATGATTGTATTGCTATGACAATACATGGAGTTATAAAAAGGAAGATCTAGAAACCGTCCTCTGAGTACTATCTCAAATTAGAAATGTGCATAGTGAAGTGCTTTATTCAGGCTAAGTTGCAATGCTTCAAGTGGACATTCATCTACACTTGGTAGTTTATTCCCATCTCTGAGAAATGCAGTTTTGGAACATATTTCACATTCAGTTCATGCTAACTTACCAAATAATTGTACTTAGTGGAAAAGTCCCTTTGAAGTTCCATTCTATTTGAACTGGAGAGATTTAAGCATATACTTATCTAACTCATTCAAATCAATGGGATTTGCAGCAGGATGGTAAGCATGTTAACTCAGAAGGAAGTCCCACTGAGTTCAAGGAGACTTCAGATGCAATCCTAACCCCATTTACTTAACAGCAAGATCCACTGAATTCAGTACTTCTAAGTAGGCATGGCTAGGAGTGTGCTGTTACTCTTCAGTAAGTGTGTTTAGCACTGCAGCCTTTACTAATTGATTTTAGCAGGATGGTGCTCATAATTAGGTGCTCTGCATTCTGAATCATATGTTTAAAACATGTGGCATTTAGATGTTTATGTTCCGACTCTCTTAGAGAGTCTGTTCCTTTATGTATTTTTTTTTTTAAAAAAACTCATGCATCCAATTTTCCGCACTTTCTACCCTGCCAAACCAATCCTTGAACACAATGAAATTCAGAATTTTTGTTTTACCTACAATACGTTCCCAGCCAATGCCTCTTTAAAAAGGCCTTTTAAAAAGCTCATAACAGTTGGTGACACTGGAATAAAAAAGTACACTTCCTTCTGAGTCGCAACAGCTAGATTTTCAGGCATAGACAGAAAACCACGTGTGGTGATATTCATGCTAGACCTGCTAATCTAATATTGGTTTTCATATACAATGCACACAGACAATTAGTGTATCATTACGCCATAGTATATTTCTATGCATAATTACCGGGTTCCAATTATTCCCACTCCGTAAAATTAATGGTGTGACTAGTCTGTTCACATCAGCAAGATGGGGGTACTTATTAAGAAAAATTAGCCTTGTGACTTCATGTTAAAATGTCTCAAAATGTGTGAATGGTGCGAAAAGAATTTAGCTATTTTCCAGCCAATCAAAGGTAAAGTTGGCACAGCTTTATGTTGACCCAGAATCTTAATGTGGTTTCCAAAGCAGGTGAACACAAAAATAAAAGCTAAGGAAGTTTCAAGATATTCGGGTTGCCATACAGATAGACAGGTTTTTCTGACACAGATAAACCTCTGAAGAAAAAAAAGGAGTGTGTGAGACAGCCCTTTGGTTACTCTGAAATTTCTATGAATCTTCACCTGAACTCTCATTACAGATCTAGGAAGTAGGTACCATAGCTTTCACAAGATGTTTGCTTTTGTTTTGCCTGCCATGAATGGAAATATCTCAGGTGGATATTTGTTAGAGTAGGCTCTTAGACAATAACCAGTAGCTCTTGCTGTAGACTTCATTGGGATTGACCAACAACTCTAAGTCACTCATTGAAATTCTTAGCGATGAATTCCATCCCATAAGCATTCCACCTATTAAATTATGCCCACAAGACCATGGGGGAAGCCAGGTATCCTTTTAAGTCAATCTTTTGTAGTATCACACATCAAAACATCTTTAGTTAACTTTAGCGGGGGGGGGGGGCTTTCTCAGCTTGCTGCTGATAGCTGAAAAGATTAATGTGTTGCTCCTAGCAAAGCGATCATAGTCCCCTTCACTGGAGTACCCAGTGGGCTGTGCTGGGATGTCATGTGGTCTGGAAATACATCATGTTAAGTGTTGTTCAGGATGGCCCACAGCTTGAAAACTCTAGAGCATTCCAACAGAGTGATGTATCAAAATGGCTAGGAGATTAGTCACGGGTGGGAATGTCAAAAGAAAAGAATGTAATAAATACAGAGGATTCCAAGCTGTCTCACAATGCACAAAAAGGGCTTACAAGAACTTAAAACAGTGACTGCCAAGTGCAGATGCAGGACATAATTCAAGCAGCTGATTTTATTACAGAAGCTGGAACCATTGGACTGACTGCATCTTGACAACCACTAACACAGACATAGTGAAAACATTAGGAACATTTTTCTTTTTGTGAAATATGCCTCCTCTCCCCCATTCCCCTTCCACCTTTAGAGGACTATATTTCACCAATTGAAACATTGAGTGTACCTAGGAGCAAGCCTTTGGGTCTTGCTGTTCACACTGTAAAATTGGAAATGCTTGGCTTTGTTCAGGGGATTATTGTGGTGGTGAGTATTGCTGTATGACAATTGATGTTGTTGTATATCCACTTATATATACATTTCCTGGATTACATCCGATGAAAGGAATTCTCTAATAATTTAAGACTGGTAACGTGTGCCTTTTTTAATGGAAAATGGGTGTTTATGTGCTATATACCAACTATAGCTATCTGTGTTTCTGTTTATACACCCAGAGTTTGTTACATCTATTTTAACTTGTATATCCCTAAATTATGCATGGTATCTCTTTGCTCTCACAGGTGTAGCACCTGTGCCACTGATTTCCTTTCCTTTTTGGTCCATGACAGTAGGCAACACAAGAAAGGAAATCTGTGTGCACCTCCAGCTTCCCTATCCAATCTCTCATCCTCTCACACTACTTCTGGAGCTTGAATCTCTTGAAAAGTGGACCACAGGACTGAATGGGGATTTGGGAGTTGTGTACACTGTTTTCCTGTTCTCTGGAATGTTCTGCACTACTTGTGCCTAAGCCCTGTTTGTCCTCAGGAGGGATGGGTGTGTGTGTGTGGAAACTGGACTTTCCACATGATGTGCCTGGAGGATCAGAACCAACACGTCTATTTTAGAATCAGTTCTTTCTCCGATTCTAAACCACAACTGTATTTTGCTGCATATGCTGAGAAGGAGCAAATTCAAATTCCTTAAAATAGGCTTAATATATTTTATATCCCACAGAATGATAAGTAGAAGCCGGCACCTGCTGACAAGCTGCCTGTAGAAACTCACTTGAAGAATGAATGCAGTTAAACAATGCAAGTGAAAGAGACTCTAGACTACCTTTGGAAAGATGCCCTGTCACAGGTTGCACAGATAAAGCTATTTTGACAGCAAGCTATACATACAATACTGAGATGACTCTAGTGTTTTTCACTTACACTTCATAAAAGCTGAGGACGGTACATTAGTCAAGGGACTGATACTGCATACAAAGCAAATATGATAAAAATTCCATACAAATTCTAGTGGAAACACAACTCTGAAATGGGAGAGATTTGTTGGAAATAAGTTTCTCCTGGCTATTTTTTGGCAGAAGCCAGTGCTTTTTTAAAAAAAAATGTTTAGGGGTACTCTCATTTTGACTCAAGAAAAATCACCATTTTATAGTTCAAATCGGGGGAAATAAATTCTGTAAATGGACAAAAGTACAAAGATTCACAAAAGGTTTAGGGATATGCATACCCCCAGAAACAAGCACTGATGGAAACTACATACAACAATATACTAGTAGATCCTTTATTCATATCTTTATTACTTTATTCACCTGAGGACCACTTCTGACATAATATTTAATTATTATAGTTTAGGTTTTAGCCTGCCCTTCATCAAATGATCCTGGTTTACAATACTGTACAACTACAGTACAAACCATTCAAATAAATTAAGAAAATAAAAGCAGAAAAATATAAATAATTATCAATAACAAATTCAGTCACCCATGACTCTTTGCGGCAGCTGTCATCTCACAAAACAAGTAGGTATTTAGCTGGTGTCCAAAATGCCCGTAGCATCAGGGATGGCATTCCATGCTTGGGGCCACCACAGAAAAGGCCCTCTTCTCAATGCTGCATGATGTACTTCCCCTTAGATCTAAGAATCTGGGAAGCTGATCTAGGAAGACATATTCCTTCAGATACATGGGTCCCACTTCATTCAGGATACCAGCAGCTGAAATGTCCTGGAAGTGTGTGCAGGCAGTCTGTGTAAAACATTCTTGACACTTGTGTGTTAGAACAGTACGTAAGCTGAGTAAATTAATAAATACATTCTGCACCTATTTTTACAAAATTCTTCAGGCTATTTGCCCATGGGTACCCTTTACAAGGTATACTATTTTCAATCAAATTGTCCAAACAATAAGGCTGGGGAGCTAATCCCTCCACAAAGGTAAAGACTCTCCCTTGAATTAAGTCCCCTGCACCAAGCTCTCTGAAATGTGGTAGAATTCATTCAATTCAATTATTTCAATTCATTCCCTCAGAAGGGGCAACTACACCTGCAAATTTCACCCACTGCTGCCAAGAAATAAAAGAGCTATAGGCATACCCATTTTATATATATCAAACTGTAGAAATGTTTGGCACAGAAGCCCATGCATTTATCTGGCAGGCTTCTTCCATTCAGAAGAGGTTCCTGTGTCTGCAAAGTTTATCAATTTCTGTCAAAAAAATAGTTGTAAGGAGTCTGTCACCCCTCTCTGGCCTTATCATGTCCAAGTATGACATGTTATGGTGACAGAAGGGGGATTGGTCAGCGGTCCAACCCTTATCCATAGATAAAGACTTCAAAGAAGAACAAGATGGGGAGCAGCAGCTATATAATTGGGAAGCTCCACAGCCTACAAAGGCTAACAACTTGAAGCATTTAACATCTTGGGGAAGGAAAGCTAATGAAAGAGATAGGTATTCCAGATGCTGGAGGAAAGAAGTGAGGCGCACACTGTGACAGAATACCACAGCTCTGTAAAGAGGGGAAAATATTCAGAAAGTGCACTTGGGATCTGTATAAGAAAAAATTAAACAAGGTGGCCCAACAGTACAGTGGTACCTCAGGTTACATACGCTTCAGGTTATATACACTTCAGGTTACAGACCCAGAAATAGTACCTCAGGTTAAGAACTCTGCTTCAGGTTGAGAACAGAAATCATGCTCCGGCGCCGTGGTGGCAGCAGGAGGCCCCACTAGCTAAGGTGGTGCTTCAGGTTAAGAACAGTTTCAAGTTAAGTACAGACCTCTGGAACGAATTAAGTACTTAACCCGAGGTACCACTGTATTTGGAACTCAAGTTCCTGATGATGAGAAGAGGCTGAGGCTTCCTGTAGATATAACAGCCACAACAAGTTTCTTCTTGGACCCTAAAGTACACTTGGCGTTCTGGAGGAATTTAGGCTCCTGAAAGTTGTGGGGCTTCTTATAAAGAGAAAGTAAACTGTGACAGTAGCCTTTTGTTCATTTTTCTTCATGGTAGTTAGTGGTGAGACTTGAAGTCTCATTCCACTTCAGGCCTGAGTCAAAGTACCGTATTTTTCGCTCTATAACACGCACCAGACCATAACACGCACGTAGTTTTTAGAGGAGGAAAACAAGAAAAAATATATTCTAAACGAAATAGTGGATATATGATTTTTGTGGTTCATGCTGTGGCCACAGACATGTAATCTGACAATGAGTTTGGAGTAGCCCAATGCAAAAATCCTGAGGATCCATGTGGATCCATGCTTTGTAACCACGGAGGAAGGAAGGAGAACCATGGATCCCCTGCTCACGACTGCAGCAGATCCCCCCCCCCGCCACCCGCAGGCATTCGCTCCATAACACGCACAGACATTTCCCCTTACTTTCTAGGAGGAAAAAAGTGAGTGTTATGGTGCAAAAAATACGGTAGGTTATGCCTGAAGCCTGCATTTCTCAAACTTGGGTCCCCAGCTGTTGTTGGACTACAACTCTCATCGTCCCTAGCTAGCAGGACAAGTGGTCAGGGACTATGGGAGTTGTAGTCCCAAAACAGCTGGGGATTCATGTTTGAGAAACACTGCCTGAAGAAGAAGTCTGAAGGAGGAGGAGACAGCTACTTTTTGCTGCAGAATGTACAGCACTGAATTTGCAGGTGAGGGCTCATCCACCTGCTTGTGCTGTGCCTAGAAAGCTGTTTTCCACTTGACCCACACTTTCTAGGCATGAGTCCAAATTGCTCTTTGCTCCGATTGAGCCCTAAAGAGTGGTTTACCCCAGGGAAAGCAGAGGGGCAAGAGGAAGTGTGGATAAGCCCTAAGTGGTTAGGATGAAATTTCCGTATTGCTCTTCCCTCATCACACTTTCTGACCTTGAGGTAGCTTGGTCTTCTTCTGCAAGACCTTGCCAAGAGAGAAGTGTGGTTTTTTTTTATCACACTTCAGGTGTAAAAAGAGCATGTGTGGTAGAATAGTCAGTATGGGCTCACAGACATCAGCAAAAGTCCTCTTTTGGCTGATTGATTTACAAGTTTTGAACATTTTTACCTGAACCACCTGTCTTCCTTGATGAAAGATGGGTTACTGTAACATTTTTGTGATGATATACAGATGTACACTCGATGCTGTTCCACAACTATGCACGTAATTTCTGGTGCTGAAGATTCCAGGTCTCAAAACCTTTGTTCATCAATTCAGAGGCATTCACACAGATGGAAATGACTGAAGAAATGATGCAGCAAGTGAATGGAAGTGGTGGGGCTGGTGGCTTATTCACCCTAAACAATAATAAGCAACTTTTAAAGATCAAAGAAGAGCAAGATTTTTCCTTTCCAGCAACCCATTATAAAATCATTAAGAAGTCTAAAGGCCTTGTCTCCTGTGTCACATGGATCCCTGGGTGATTTATAGAGCTAAGTTATTCATCATGATTACTGTGGTACTTCCAGAAAAGTCATATTTATCAGAACAAATTGTATATCCTGCCTACCTCTCAAATGACCCACGTTAGGTGGGACCATCTTCATTTCAGACCTATATTTATCTCCATCAGGAGCTTAGCTTTACCATCTGGTAAGTGTCTTATTTATTTATTTGCCTACTCACTAATTATTTTTTTAAAAAAAATTTTTTACTGGATCAGCCTCTTATTTTCATGTGAAATTACTCTGAATAGAATAGAAACCGACTATGGTTCAGAAACTGCAGCTGGTGCAGAATTCAGCAGCCAGATTGTTGACTGACAGGATGGTTTGAATATATAACACCAATACTGGCATGACTGCTCTGGCTACCAATGTGTTTCCAGGCTCACTTTAAAGTTTTATTTTATAAAGCCTTATGTGCCTCAAGGACTGCCTCTCCCCACATGAACCAATATGGACCCTATGATAATCATCTGAAGATCTTCTTCATGTGTCCGCTCTATGGGAGATTCAGAGTTTGGCAACCTGAGAATGGGCCTTTTCAGTGATGGTTGCCCACTCAAAAATGCTGTCCACAGGAAGGCACAGCTTATGTCATCTTTATCTAGTTTTAGGCAAATACATTTCTCTTTACCTGGGATTTTGAATTTTTATTTGAACGATAGCTTTGTGGTCCCATTTAGTAGTCTGGGACCCCTAATCCCAAATCTTTTAATCTTGCAGCAAATTATATGCACAGATCTAGATAAGACATTAGTTTACCTAAAGGATGGTGAAACACACTTATTGGCTAAAATCAAAGTATTTAGATGCATTTTTTTATTTTTTTAATAAGAACATATTAATTCCAAAGTTATACTTCAACTTTGTCCACTGCCATAATACCACAGAACAATCACTCCAATCACCAATCCCTACTCACTATTATGTTGACTTGCCAAATATCCTACATTTGAACTTGAGGATTTTGTAATATAACCAGGGGCTGCCTGCCATGTTAACTTCACTCACCAGGCCCATCTGACCCCACCAACCCTGGCCCTTTGCCATCTCCTATTCTATTCTATTCTATTCTATTCTATTCTATTCTATTCTATTCTATTCTATTCTATTCCATTCCATTCCACTCCACTCCACTCCACTCCACTCCACTCCACTCCACCCTATACCCATAGATCACAGGGCAGTTTTACCCCTGATCAACCCCGTCTCCCTCTGCACTTCACCAGTCTCCCTCCCCAATGTCTTTACACCTCACCAAATGCTCCTCCCTCTCTTCCTGGCTTCCTCAACCTCGACCCTCCAGATGTTTTTGGCCTACAACTCCCATAGTCCCTAGCTAGCAGGACCAGTGGTCAGAGATGATGGGAATTGTAGTCTCAAAACATCTGGAAGGCTGAGTTTGAGGAAGGCTGCTTTATACCCTCCCAATCCTTTCCTTAGCCAGACCAGCTTGCCCCTCCCCAACATAGCTACAGTCTTTTACATTTTTTTATGGAAGGAAGAAAATATATTATTGACTACCACTGTATATACTAGAGTCCCCCAATTTGCTAGGAGTTCTCCTTCTGCATGTCATGCAGCTGCAGAATCACATGGCTTGCAGTTGGCTCTGCTTGACAGCCAATCAAGGGGCTTGCTGGCTCTCAGGGAGGTGGGGCCCATGAGTGGACCAGAAGGAGGACTGAGCCTCCTTCTGGGCCACACACAAGCTATTTAGGGAAGCCTGCCCCATCCATGCCACGGTGGTCATGATGATGATAGGGAAACTGCAACTGCAAAACTCCCTGATGGAACATAATTGATTCAATATTATTTTCCATTCCAGCAGCTAATTCCGGAGAAGTGTTGCATCTAGGGATCTCTATGGGGAAAGCTGCCTTTTTTCCACTCTTGTACACTTCGGCATTGGCCCTTTCCCTTAAGTTTTTACTGGCTGAAGAAAGGAAGGTGCAATCCTATACCAACTTGCCTGGGAGTAAGTCTCCTTGAATTCAAGAAGACTTACTCCTGAGCAAGCATACACAGGAATGTACTGGAACTACACGAGCTAAAGTGGCCAAGTTCTCAAAGGCTCTTGCCTTGTTTCTGTCTGTGCCCCTGACAATTTGTGTCAGAAATAAAGAAAGAAAGATCATAAATTTATAGCTGTCTCTGCCCTTCCAAAATCAGCATTTTGTTCTGCTCACTGACAGTCTTCTGCTGAATCCAGCATTTCTAGTCCAAGCCCTTGTAATTGGTAAATTGTTGAATTATTATTAAAAGCCCTGACTGAGGCTTCTACTCTTGACTTTTCCGTTTGAGTAATAGAAAATAATCACTCTCTCTGGCTCTTGTGATTTAGTTAATTAACTGATAGAGAGGCAGCACAAATAATTTTTACAGTTGTGTACTTATTGTTTTAAGAATTATATGAAAATTAATCCCTTACCAGATGATTAGTGTTTTTTAAGATCAACTAATGAACAAAAACAGTCTTCTGTTTCCATTTTAATGTATTTTTAATCACCAGCTAAATAACAAAGAAGTGTCTTTTAAAATAATTAAGACTACACATCAAGTCTCCATAGGATATCAACAATAAAGGGGTTAATGATGCATGCAGTAATCATGAAAACAATTTTTAAAACTTGAAAGAACCAAAAGCAACATCCCTAATCCAAACTCATCTGTGCCAGACTAAATTTCCACAATGTACAATGATTGTATTCATCCTGCAGAATTTGCAGAAAAAGTAATAGATGGTACACCAGAATGGCAATTTTCCATTTACACACAGCCAAATATTTAAATTAAATTAAGCCCCAACAAAAGAAGGGAAGATGGAAACCACAGAGAACATGATCCAACTTACTGTCTCATGAAAGAACACCACAGGGAACATCTTTGTAAAATTAGAGCAGAGCTTTGTAGGCATTTTTTTAAAAAAAACTCATTTAGGAGTCTGTTTACACAATCACTTGTTACCCCTTAACTCCAGTCTCTGATCTATTTATTTGATCCAGAGAGTTAATCAGAGATAATCCATTTTCAAAGTGTTAAAAAAAGCCACTGGACTCTTGCCTCTCCTGCCTCTCCTCTGCTAGGTCCCCAGATAAGTAGATAGGGTCATTTTCTCAGAATGACATGCAGACTCTGGATGTTAAAATAAGCACCAAATGAAGCATATAGCTTCTAATATAGTGTGCAAAATACAAACTCTTGAACTTTTAATGAGTTCTAGGAGATGAGTTTCCAGGAAACTCACCAGACTTGGGTCTGGATATGAGCTTTGGTATCACTCCAAAGAAATGAGAATTTCCAGTTTACCCCCTAAACCCAATCCCGACCATTCAGCTGCTCCCATCCCTTGAATAAAACCCCTCCTTCCTCTTTCAAAACACTGGGGCAACTGCAATGATCCTTTGGATACAAGAGCTAAAACCTGATCTCTCCCTCTTTTTGGTGCCAGGAAGGAGGGTTGGTCCAGTAGGAAGAAACACTCAAGAGGTCCTTGAGGGATATAATTGCCCTTTTAAAAAGTATTAGGCAAATTCATCATTGGCTATTAGTCACCATAGCTAGATGACTGGTTAAGAGGCAAATCAGTTTCAAAATCAGTTTCTGCTAATCTTTTCTGTAAACTTTAGTGAAACTTGCAGGAGGGCTGCTAAACTTCAAGCTCTGCTTATGGGTTTCCCAGAAACACGATGATGGATTAGATTAGCCATGCCTTGATCCAGTATGGCTTCGTGGTTAGAATACTGTGATATCCCGGTATCAATCATTAGATGGATTTACTCCTTTATGAAGGGGTTAACCCTCCTTCTTCAGCAACCTGTGAAACCTGTAGTTCTTTTGGACTTCAAAGTTAAAGTGTGTGGCAGCAAGACTTCCGCATCTGTGAACACAGATCTCTAATAAATAAAAAATAAATCTGATGCATAAATCATAAATTGCATAGACTTGGGAATATGAATGTATCTTTGTCTGCTTTGGATTTAATATCTTATGCAGGATGCAAGCTAGTTGAAGGAATGGAAGAGAAGAAAAATATTTTTTCCACACAGGCCTTTGGCCCAGACTTCTTTGCACAGTTTTACTTTTTAGTAACGATGAAGAATTGAGCAATATGACACATTCAAGTCTTGCAACTGCCATTGTATGGATGACGGTGATATGGAAACATTTTTTTGGGGGGGAAATATCCCGTTTCTTTAAAATCATTTTTGGAATTCTCCTAAAAAGATACACTTGATGTATATTTAAAATGTGTAAATGATTTAACCTTATTTCCATGAAAACATGAGCAGGACTGTAGTCCTAGTCTTTTTATGAAGCTCATGCGCATTTAATTTCTTATAGTCTCCTATGAGTTTGTATAGAGCACTGGCCCAGGCATACAGGAGGACTGGAGCATCCCTGCAGAATGAACAAACCCTGATATTTAGCATAGTTCAAAGGAAAAAGCCCTAGAGACAAGACCTTTCCTTTCTTTGGGAGCTTACCCTACAATGTAATGCAGCTAGGATGCTTTACCTAATAGCTCACATTTATTATTCTTGGTTTTATCCCATTACCCCTAATTAACACTCTTTGTACCATGTTAAATAATCCTCCAGTCTGGGTGTTTACTTCAATTATTTTAAGGCAGTTAAATCAATCCCTCCAGCCACCTAATCAGTAGTATTGGTCTCCCTGGGCTCCCTTTAATTTATCTATGTCTTGCCAGTCCAAAAGTCTCCAGAACTAAATGCATTACTTCAGAATTGCTGAGAAAAGAACACCCATCTCCCAGTGATGTGGTGTCTGCCAGTGCCTATGCACACAATGCTTCAAGCTATTTTCTGTAACAAACTGAAAACTACTATAGCCTTCACTTTCTTACTCTCAGACATCATGTACTAAAACGGTGGAGGCTGTTCCCCCGCCTTTTTGATGCACTAGCTTCCATCAAAACTGTACAGCCAAAGAGCATTTCAAATTCAATCCAAGAGCAATGAAAGTTGGATAATGTCTCATATAGGATTGTTTTTGTACATAGCACCGTACATCTCCTGTACTAAAGTGGGCAGGGAAGACAACAAAGACAGGGCCCAGAGAGGTGTGTATTAAAAGGACAAAACACAAGGAAAAAGCAGTTATGTTTACTTTGGCTTCATTTAATTTGAGATTAAGTGCTGAGGTATAAAAGTATGCGTGGTGTGGAGAAAATGGACTTAGAGGAGGCTTCTTTCCCCTCCCCCCCCCTCATAATACCAGAACTCAGGGTATTAGCACATCTTCACACAGCGCTTAGTTAAACTATGGAAATCACTCCCACAAGAGGTAGCAATGACCACCAAGTTGAATGGCTTTAAGAGAGGATTAGACAAAATCATGGAGGATGAGGCTATCAATGGCTGCCAGCCCTAATTGCTTTGTCCCGTCTTTACTTTCTAGACAATATGACTGTCTACATTAGTTACTGGAAATCACAAGCTGTTGCACTCAGGTCCTGCTTGCTGGCTTCCCATAGGCCAATCTGAGAACAGGATGCTGGGATAGATGGGTCACTGGCCTGATCCTGCAGGCTTTCCTTACGTTCTTCTGCTTCAGCAAAAAGGTTCACAAAGGTTGTGTGTTTTCAGATGAGGTCTGAGGGAAGAAGCAGAGGAGCAGACCCTAGAAGTGTCCCTGTTTTCCAGGGGCAGTCCCAGATGACGAAAGCTTGGCAATATATTTAATTGCATTGCTACACCAAAATGTGTAGCATTCAACATAGATTATCAAGCAATAATGTCTGTGAAAGTAAATCTGAGGTAACAGCGTTTTACTGACGTTGAAAACCTGTGGTTGACTTCAGGCAGTTTATGTAACACAGAAGATACATTAGTTCATAACTTAACTGTATTTCTCCCAGGAAACAAAGAACATCCCCAAGGGGTGGGGACTGAAGATAGGTTTATTCTACCTCCTCTCCCACACTTCTTTCTTCATTATAAATGAAAATTATATGATTTAGAAAGAAAAGGCCGGTTTGATTGATATTCAGACACAAACAGTTCAGCTATACTCTAGCTGTAGAAAACATCCATCCCGGGTGCTGCTTATGTCGTGGCTTGTATAAACCACATTTTCCCATTATGTCCAAATTTGGAAATGGTAGTTTAAGTGTTGTTTGCAAATTGGGAGCTCAAACCACAATTTAATCCATTGCTCTGGCAAACTATCCACGTAGACTGCCTAATTCTTGCAAAATCTAAGTAAATGTTATCTCTGATGTGATTAGGGGTTAAAGGAATATATTGAAAACTCCTACTATTTGTACACTTAGTTTTGCTGTCCAGACTACAAAAGCTCATTATTTGCCTCCTGGTGCACATTTGAAGGGACTTGTTGCTTATTTTAAAGTCAGGAAGGCTTGTTATGGTTAGGACCCCATCACATGGCCTTTGGGGACCCTGCAGATGCAGCACTTGCCTTTGATGAAAGGCTGTGTAAATTCAGAGTCACATTGTCCGCCATATGCACACTGGTCCTCTACTTTTCATTTTGCAGTAACAATATGGCTCATGTGTATTCAAGAGACTTCAAAAGTGCAACCCAAAAGACGGAGAGTCTGAGAGGTCCTTTAATGCCTTTGATGTACAAAGCAAATCAGCCAGAACTCATCAGAGACTAGTGATGACAGGGGGTGGGCAAATCTTAGCATGATCAAAGCATTTGGAGTTGGTGACATTTGCAAAGATATTAATGATTCTTCCACAAAGGTTTCAACCATCCTATAAACAGGATAAATAGAGGGGATTCTGAGATGGATGATGCCATTAACTACAGCAAATGTTACTGAAAATAATCAGAATGGTGGCTCATTTATTAAGGAAATGTTCAGCACATTCATTTACATCGCCCCAAACTGATTGGATAAACACATTCTTTGTCTTGATAATACTCTTGAAAAATGAGGACTAATCCAGTGAAAGCACTAGTCTGCACGTCTGTCATGTTGTGGAGTTACAAGGCATCATTATCCAATTCATACATATGCAGAATTATTACAGATTGATCAATTGTTTCTGCTGATGCAGAACATCTCATACTGGCATAATGTGCTTAACAAGTCCTGTGGTAATAATGCTAAATGCTTTCACTTGCTCTTAATGAGTCAAGTGACAGTTATTATTACTTATCTGGGCCAGGAGCAGGAGTGCTAAGTAACTGTTAGCACTAAGTAATTGTTATCTCTAATGTGACCAGGGGTTAAAGGAATGTGCAGTGAATTCCTACTATTTGCCATTTGCTTTGGGAAGGAGATTTCTCTTTGCAAATTATATACTTTTTGGCAATGTTTAAACTGCAGTAAGATATAAAATGCAGCTGGGCAACTTCATTTTATGATCCCCCCTCTTGGCCTCCTAAAGCTGATGCCCCCTTTTAATCTTACCAGAGTTCTTTCCCTCCTGTTTCTTGCCTAGCTTTTAAGAATCTTTCCTCCCCCCTTCCATATAGTTTCTGAATTATTGGGAGTTGTGCCTCCCCCCCCCCTGGTTGTAGGGCTTGGGGAAAATAAGTCTGAAAACAAATTTGAAGACTTCTGCTTTTGATGTGAGAGAGCACTAAAGTCAGCAAGGTTTCACTTGCTTTCCACAACAGTAGCTGTGTTAGTCAGCTGGACGAAAAGATAAGTAAGTTATTGGTGTATTTATTTGAGAGTAACTCTAAACCCAGTAGTGCAATAGGACTGAGGAAGCCAGGAGACTTTTTCCTCTGGCTACACCAGGCATAGTCAAACTCGGCCCTCCAGGTGTTTTGGGACTACAACTCCCATCATCCCTGACCACTGGTCCTGTTAGTGAGGGATGATAGGAGTTGTAGTCCCAAAACATCTGAAGGGCTGAGTTTGACTATGCCTGAGCTACACCTACTATAGTCATCTGCTGCCACCCCTGCAATGAATTACCCTCAAGGAATGTAGCCATTGACAGAAAAAAATGTGCAACCTTTTACGAGGTATGATAACAATACCTCAGTCTAACTACTAGTTGCTTTTTAGCATGCACTGGGTGTGAACTACTTTGGCTTACAGATGAGGTTCCTCAACAAAAATGTGTGGCTGTTTGGTGTTTTGGAGAACTTGCATATTCATGTCTAATATGCCTCTTTGTCTGTTACAGTTGAGGACAAGGTTTTGTTGTTCTGAGCTGGTTATTGGTGATAGTGAATAGTATTTCTACATTACCCTTGTAACAAACAGATCATTATCTGGTAAAAGGTTGAAAGTGTTGCTTCCTAGAGCCAGTTTTAGGGTAGGGAACCAATTCGAGTAGCTTCCCCCCATAGCCCTGTGCATATATTTTCAAAACTCTTTGTTAGATTTGTCAACCAATCTCAAGAGTCATTCTTGAATGAGAATGTGGAAATGTTGGCTCACTTGGTTTAGGGGGGAAACATGGCTCCAAGATAGCCTTTCTGCCTATAGTGTTGACATGTGGCCTTGCGTAAAGCAACAGTAAACTAGGGGTGTGCTTTTCATCTACACAACCAAGGGTTTCTGTTCCAGTGGAGGAAAACCTGACTTCATGGTTAGGAAGCGTTGTGAGAGGTGGGTTGCAGTGGTGGAAATGCGTTGCATCCACCATCAAAACCTGTTTCCGCCTCTGAAAGTTGGCTTCTAGGCTGGAGAGTGAAGTGCACACATTTTCCCTTCCCTGTATCAAAGCTAAGTCTGAAGGTAGGGAAGATACTGTGAAAAAGAGACATTGGCCCACCCCACCTTATCTAAGTTGCTGCTTGCCTTCTGTTGTTTTAACACTCTTATATGACAGCAAATGGACATAAATGAAGACTGGGATTGCATAGCCAACAAGCATGTAGAAGTGGACATGGTAGGTCTCACACCTATTTTATTAGCCCATGACATTTTAAAAAAACCTGTGTTTCATTGATGATAAATATAAAGTTATTGGGGCAGGGTGTGTGTGTGTGTAGACGACGACCCATGTTTTGATTTCAGAGAAGAAGAAGAAGAAGATATCCCGCTTTATCACTACCCTAAGGAGTCTCAAAGCAACTAACAACCTCCTTTCCCTTCCTCCCCCACAACAAACTGTGAGGTGAGTGAGGCTGAGAGATTTCAGAGAAGTGTGACTAGCCCAAGGTCACCCAACAGTTGCATATGGAGGAGCGGGGATGCGAACCCAGTTCACCAAATTATGAGTCTACCACTCTTAACCACTACACCAAGGCACAATCTTTAATTCAAATCAGCATTTGTTCTCCCCTTCCCATTCTGTCCGCTAACTTAGGAACACAGTATTATTGCATTTAAAGAAAAGCAGTCAAAATATTTGCCATTCATTTTGATAGAATTCCAGTGTGTACATATGTTTGGTCTGTGGCTCCCAAACCAGCATGGCTGAAAAGAGAACAGATCAGAAAACATGATGAAGGGCAAAAAGGACATTTGAACTTGGCGTTGTTCACAGCTTTTATGCCTTGCAGGGGGAAAAGGTTGATAGCCAATAGTAAGTGTCCTGCTTGCAAAATGGGCTATCGCTAATGCAAAGGGGACTTTCCTTTCCCCTCCTCTCCATTTCCCAACACACATCCCAAATCTGCTCCAGAAGGTTGAAGGACCTTCCAGAGCAGATTGGGGAAGAAGAGGGGTTGAAGTGGGAAGAAGAAGAAATGCAAATCCCATTGTGTCACTCTAAATACTAATGAGTCAAAATGTATAATATTAATTTAAATAAAAAATATATTTGTGTGTATTCATGGGTCATACTGTTGTGATTATATCAATCATAGTTTGCGGTGCGATTAAACTGTAGTACATTTGGATTGAATCTAACACTGATTTAGATTTTGCTACATTTTGCTACATTGGCTTAAATGGGCTGTAGCTTTTGCACCACTTCCATGTGATAACTCTGTTTAGCTACTTTGGGTGAAGTGGAACAGGTTTGCTTGCAGACAGTAGGCAAAGAGTTGTGCCAAGACTTCCAAAGGATAAATACATTTGAGAATTACAAAATATAGTTGGTGGAAAGCTGCAAAGGTAGAATTACAGGAACATAATGTTTGTCTTCCATAATTTACTCAGCTTTCACTATATGCAGTTTATTTTAAAGAAAACAAGAACAGTTCTAGAAATGGCATTAACAAAAGAAGCCAGTAACTGTTGGAAGGGAAACAATCCCATTTCCCTGGCTTCATAACAGAATAAAACCCTCTTTTGTTCTCATGTCAAATCTTTCACACAGACAGAAGGTAATCATTTCTCTGTGCAGTGTTGGCAAAACAACCATTCATATTTCTGGGCAATGTTTGATCATTATTTTAGAGGGGAAATTAGAAGAAGAAAAAACTGCTTTCATTGCTTAACAACATGTTTCAGTTTGCTGCTCCCCTCCCTTTTAAAATGTAACTCAAAGGCAATAACCAGTCCAGTTTTCTGATTTGGTGGCCCTTTGCCCTGGGTTATCTGAATTCTGGATTCAGATATGGAACAGTCTCTCTCTCCCCCCCCCCCAATGTGACAGTCCTAATAAGAAACTTTGAAAGCTACGCTTAGATATCTAATTTAACCACATGCTAATCTTCCATTAATACTGGGTAATTGGGATGCCTTGGGCATGTCAATAACCCTCAGCATAATGACCTACCTTAGAGGGTGGTTGTGCAGAAAGTCTTCAGCTTTAAATAGTGCACACACAAAAATGAAACAAATAATATAAGGTATTTCCATGGCATATATTGCTTGGGAATAATTAACACCAACTTACTGCATCACACATTAATGTATTTTTAAAAAATAAAAAAATCACCACTTGCAAATGATAATAAGGCACTTTATATGCCACCAAATGTTGCAAGGATGGTGTTAGTACAGATGGATTAGTCCCATGCCGGTTTAATCCTTTCCCCAGTGCCATATTCCCAATTAAATCACCTACTTCAAAAGCTGCTATTTGGCCCATAGGGAAAAATATAAATGTATCTGCGGGCTATCTGTTTGTTATTCCTGCAGGATACATAGCACTTCAGAGGGGTTGGTTGGGCATATAGATTGGGAAAACAGCACAGAAGGAAAGGATAAACACCCTTTCTCCCAGCACAGCTTCCTGAATCTTCAAACTAGTAATGTTTGCTAATCGGGAAGAAAAGTGGGAACTTTTAATGTAGAGTCTCCCTTGTTTTAGTTCTGTCACTGTGTTTCTACCTCCATAATCAAGAGCATAATCCAAGCTATTTCAACAAGCATAGAACCAAATATGAGAAGCATGTTGCTTTATTCTAAGTAATAAAAAGCTCAGTTATTTCCATCATATACGATGTGCAGTTTCATTCATCCAAACCATCTAACAGTTATTCTTCTGCTTTTTGTCATTTAAATCTGTCTAATCACTTAGCTAAATTCATGTTTCCTTCTCTTGTATGAAATGTCACTGTTCGTTAGAAAGTCAATTCCATTGCTTATCAGCTGAGGGAAAGAGGGACTTTCAATCTGGTTCTTCAGTCACAAGGGATGGCATGTCGTATGTTAGTGTCTTATTAAAAGATCTTTGAAGTTCTTGCTTGAGGAAGCTCTTCTTTGGGGATCTTTTTCCTTCTCCTTTGTGTAACAACCCATCACTGGTCATGCAGAGTCCCCCACCCCCTCATCCACAACTCAATTAAGCTGAAGTGTTTGGATGCAAGTTCGGTAGAGACAAAAGTATTATTATTATTATTATTATTATTATTATTATTATTATTATTAAATTTCTTTATTACTAGAATATATACACAAAGCTCTCAGTTTATGAGTGAAACAGTAAAATAACAATATAAAACAATGTATACAACAGCATGAAAAAACACAAACCATTGGTTTTTTAAAAATCTTTCCCTAAAGTTCAATCAAGCAAATAGGCTTCTGATACTGGCAAGCATCTGAATGGCCTCTGTAAAAATGCTTCCACCCTCCTACTCCTATTAACACATGTCTCCAATCACATATTACACACACTCATGCATGCATGAATAAAGCATCAATGGAGGCACGTTTCCTAATATCAGGTCTAGAGTCACTGTGTACCATGGGGATGGTTCCTTGCATACTAATAACAGGGTAAAATAGGAAGAGAACACAAACCCCATAAGTTATATTTGAAAGTGGTTAATAGGTACAAATATTCATGCAACGACTATGCAGATAGTGCTCTCCCTGGATCCACAGCTTGACTGACTAGATCTATGGAGAAAGAGAGGAAGGGAGGGAGGGAGGGAGAGAGAGAGAGAGATTGAGAGGAACATAAGGCAGGATAATTACTGTTGCCATATAAAGAGATGGGAGGGTACTGAGAATCCAGCAGGCTGTATTGGATGCCTACATGCAATGGGGTGAACTCAAAATGCAAATGATACAGGATTGGAGCGTGCAAAAGTAGAATGAAAAGATAAAACAAGAGAGATATGGAGAGACTGAAGTACCCAAAATCACTAGTTATGATGCAGTATGAAGTGATAGAAGCTCTTCCTTGGGTGTTTACAATGACTTGGAAGTTAAAAGTTATGGCTCCGATTCACCTACTCAGTCTCTTCAACACAAGTCCGCATTTCATTTAACCTAATTTAGGGGGAGGAAGCCACGTTCTTGTAAGGGAAACACTTGCCAATCTAATGCAAATCCCTGAAGAGATTGACCAGTGGATTTTGGTCTACGTACTGTCCACCCCTGCTATGCACAACACTTCCTCAAAGAAAACATTCATGCATGGAGCTTTGGTAGCTCATCCGACTAATTAATTCTGTATCTGAATAACACAATGTTGCATGCTACCCCAAGCAGTGCGAGATTACCCAGGATTTGTGATTCCTTTGGAATGAGGTACAGCGTGGACTGTGGTGTCTGTATGATATGTCGGGATCTCCGCTTGGCCAAGCTGATAGACCTCATCCTCCTCTGGCCGAGTCCGACGTAATTAACAACCTGAGCATTTGATGAGGCTCAGGCACATTCCTGTTCAGCAGAGTTTCCAGCACAGGGAAGTGATGAGATTTATGGCTACATCGCTATGCTTTATTTCTTTCTACGCAGACAGCAAAGAAAAATACATCCTCTCCCTGTGAAAGCAGAGAGCAACTGAACAACAAAGGAACAAAGGAACAGGAAACCAGTAACGTCACATCCGTCTCCCGTCTCCCGTGAGACTTCCAACAGTATGGAATGTGGAATGTAAACAGTCTTGTGACTCCAAAGCAGATGCACAGTGGCAAACAGAAACTAACATGATATACGGCTTATTATACAACCTGAGCCTACAATGGAGGGTCTCACAGCATTGACACCCCAAGAGGGCCTTCCTTCTCCCATAGCCATATCCTTCGATTCAAACAGAAATGAGGCACCTTTCTCTCTCTTTCTGGTTTCAGTCTGCTTCTAGCCTCCAGCTCACACACTCAACTTTTCACTCAACTCTGCCCTTTATCTTTCTAACTACCAGCCAAGTGATGGAGGAGATGCACACACTTGCCATCTGGTGCTTAGCCACTTCTTTTGTTCCCTTAATAGTAAATTACCTTACCAGGAATTTGAATCCTTGCTTCTCTTTTAACACTTGCTGGATCCAGGGATTAGAAGGGTCACTGCATACCACCGAATCTGCCCCCTCCCCCAAAAAAGCCCTCTGATATCACAGTAATATCAAAAGCAACCTTCTATCAAGTTCCATAACTATGTGCAAAATTCCATGGGAGACAGCACTGCTCTCAGCCTCAGTGGATGGAGAGGACAGTTCTAAAATCTATCTAAAAACTGCAGTTTTGCCTTGATTTTGCATTCTAGGCAAGTCCTTAGTCACATCTCAAAGCTAAGAGGGACCATCCCCCTGTTGCCACTAAAGAGAATAAAATCCCTTCTAGAAACATAAAGAGAGGAGTTTTCTATATACAGTATATAATTTTTCAAAATGGTATGTAAAATGTATTGGTTTCTAGACAAGCATATTCTAAAGGCTTTAAAGAACATTCTTTTCTTCTTCTTTTGCTGCTTTGACTACTCAAAATAGCTGAACTACCAGGGTGTATGTCCTTAGCTGCTATTGTCATATCTGATCTTTTTCTTTTTTAATGCAAATTTAGCAGGAGATGAAAAATAAAAATAGATGCCTGTTCTGTAAGCAAATCACCACTACCTAATTATCATGAAACAGAGACTTCTTTTCTTTAAGAAAGATGCACAGCTGAAATCCAAATGCTCAGCTTATCTATAAAGAAATTCAGCAACAATATATAAAAAACGTAGCTTATGGAGTATGTTCCAGAGTGTTTATGCCTCTAGTCCCCCCCCACCCCCCACTGCATAGTCCACATCAGTAGATCTTGCAGTGATCTGAAATTATATTTTTACATGAAAGCTAGAGAAATTATAGCAACATCTGAAACCCACTTATGCCTAAATACTGAGATTTAAGTTGATTTTTTCCCATTGATGTTAGCAGGCTTAATTGGACAGTGTGGTACAGTACAGACTTGATCTCAATGCATACATCCTTTGGACTAACCACAACTGAATTCACAGGAAAGGACTGGGCTGCAAATTGCAGCTGTAATGATGCTCTCTTTAGCCCATCTGGGATAGGTGTACAGTGCTGTGGAGGCCCCTAAGCAGTTGTAATCTTGCCCTACCCCCGCTTCATGGGATAACAATGAACTAAGAAAGCTTGATTGTAATTTTCTAAGAAATCTTGATTGTAATTGTAAATTTCAACTGAAAAAATAATTAGCTTAACCTTGTTAATCTCAATGATTTGGTGCCAAAAATTGTTTATTCATATGATTTATATAGCCCCTTTTTACAGGCCATAGAGCAGTTTACAACAAAGCAAATAGATGAAAATTCATAAAATCATAAAAATAATGCAATTCTTTAAAAACAGAGTGACAAATCAGTGAAAAACAATTATTAATAGTAGTAACAATCTGGTCCCTCCACCTCCAAACACTCACCAAAGAAGTTGCATCTTAATTAACTGCTTGAAAGTATAGAAAGATGGGACCAGATGTACTTTCATAGCGAGGGAGTTTATCTGAGGAGTCACCACTGAAAAGGCCCTTTCCTGGGTCCCAACACTGTATAATTCATACTGTGGAGAGGCCACCAGGACAGCCTTGTCTGCTGAATTTATTGGTATGGAATTCTTGAATACATTTGGGTTCTAAGCCATTTAGGGATTTCAGTGTCAAAGTAATTGGGCTCAGAAACCAGAGGGCAACTAGTACAGCTGTTTTGAAATAAGGTTGATATGCTTATGGCTTGCTGTCCCTACCTGCATCCTTTCTGCAGCATTTCACACTAATTGAAATTGCAGAACCATCCTCAAGGAAAGCACCCCCCCCCAGTGCATTACAGAAGTCTGTCTTGAAAGTTACCAGGGCATGAATACCAACGACCAGCCCAACCCTATCCAGAAATGGCTCTCATTGGTGCGCCAGCTGAAGTCAGACATAGCTGCTCATAGCCACAAAGGTCACAAGGCCTTTAGTGACAAAGATGATCCACAGAGCAGCCCTAAACTATGCACCTGCTCCTTCACGATAAGTGCATCCCAATTAAGAACCAATCATTTTGTCAGCTCCTGGAACCATCCACACATAGCATTTCCATCTTGTCTTGATTCAGATTAAATTTGTTTGCCCACATCCAACCCATTTCTGCCTCCAGACACTGGCTCAGAATGACCCTCTCCTGGAACCAACAGAACAAAGAGACAGAGCTGTGTCTCATCAACATCCTGGTGACACCTCCAAATCCTACTGATGACTGATCTCAGTGGCTTCATATAGATGTCAAATAACATATGTGAAAAGATTGAGCAGGATCCTACAAGAAAACTCTCATGGGGCTGAGCAAAAGTCCACAAACACATGTTCTCTGAAACCATCTTCAAAGCCATGCCCATAGCTGTCAACTTTCAGATTTGAAAATATGGGATCAGGAGCCTCAAAAATAAGGGATGAGCAGCCTCACCTGTCCTAGGGACAGTCTGCGGGATATCTAACAATCCGGGATAGCAGCGGGAAGCAGCGCTGGAATAAGGGAATTTCCCATCAAAAAAATGGAAGGTTGACAGCTATGGGCATGCCTCCAACTCACTCAGACAGCCTAGGAGGATACAGTGACCAGCGATGTCAAAAGATATGGAAGGTCAAGGGGAATCAACAGGATTCCATGCCCCCTGTTCATCACCTGAGAAAGGTTCAAAATTTCTTCACCACCTTTTTACCTTCTTTTCACCTTAATAAAACATTTCAACATACAATTATTTCATACATTCTAGGGAACATGATCAGGTGCCTGTGTCTCTTTCAGGTGTTCTTTTTTAAAAGTAATGCTATATAATATATATATAATGTATATAACACACACACACACACAACACACACACACACACCCAAAAGGGGGGAGATCCTGTAGGCTAACTTCCCTGCAAAATTTGCATTACACCTTGATTCATTTGCAGATCAGTGACCATTAATATCAGTTACTTATTTATCTTTCTATTTCTTCCTTTAAAAAAAAAAAAAGCCCATAAAGTTTTAGTATTAACAATTTTATTGCATACTATCCTCGTTATTCTTATATATACAAATCATGGCAAACAGCATTACAACTCTTTATAATAAAAAAGAAACACCCTTGTTTCAATTTGCGCTCTCTCTCTCTCTCTCCAACCAACTTTTAACAGTTGGAAGACAACAATTCATTTTTATTGCAGCCTGGAGGGTTTTCCACTTACTTAGAGGCGAGATAAAATGCAAAGTTTGCGCCCCCTCCTTTTTTTGAAAGTCCTCTAGAAATCACCCAACAGCAAAGGAAAATGTCTGTGGGAGTCTGAACCAGCGGTGACTACCTTTTTAAATTTTATTTTTTATTTTTGCCCAAGGGCCACATTGCCATCCAGTAAACTATCTGGGAGTCACAGCAGGCTGTGGTAGGAATGGTGGGAAGAGGGCATTGCCACCCTCACAGACTCCCATGCATGCACAGACCACAGAAACAAACACACACACAGGAACATCAGAACAGCCTGCTCTATCAAGTCAATGGCCCATCTAGTCCAACATCCTGTTTTCCCAGGGGCCAATCTGATGCCTGTTGGAAACCCACATTTAGGATCTATGCTTAGCAGTACTATCTCCTCCTATGGTTTCCAGCAACTGGTATTCGGAAGCATCACTGCCTCTGGCCCCGGAGTACCATCAATGCACAATCAGAGCATATACATACAGTACCCACTGCCTGCACACAAAAATCCTTGAATAGGTTTTTTAAAAAAAATGTGCAGAAAGATAAATAAAGCATTTAATACATTTATCATAAAGAGCATAGAGTGGCAAAATTTAAAAGCATATATTAAATTATTACAGAATTAATATTAGTTACAGAATCTCTCAAATGTGTTAATCGCCAATGGATACCAGAAAAACAGGGTTACGAAGCTAATCCAAAAAGAAACACCCCCCAAAAACCAAGACACAGAAGAAAACAATGGCATGGCCCTCCTTCCTTATATCAAGGGCACTACAGACAAAATCAGCAAAATCCTCCATAAACACAATATCAAAACAGCCTTCTGCACCAACCAAAAAATAGCCAATATCCTCAGAAACCCAAAAGACAAAATCCAGCTGGAAAACCAAGGGGTCTATGAAATACCCTGCAAAGTCTGCCCAGCCACGTACATTGGACAAACAAACAGACGAATAAATGCACGTATCGCAGAACACAAGAATGCCGTCAAAAAAGAAGAAAAAACTTCCTCTCTTTTCCAACACATGAAAGAAACAGGACACGAAATTAATTTTGCAGATTCCAAATTGCTCTTTAACATGGAACATCACCACAAGAGAATAATCATGGAAGCCATCGAGATAGAGAAACACCCTCACAACATGAACAAGCGTGACGACACGTCCCGCCTGCCAGACATCTGGAAATTAGCCCTCCCCACAAAAACCGACACCAGAACCAGAGGCACACAGAACGCCGTCACCAATCAACCACACCAGACCCAAACCCAGACCCTCTCCACAGACATATTACAGACTCCATCCAGTAGCCAAACTATAGTGGCACCTCCGGATGCTGCACCCCCCTGCAATCCCTACACAGATCTGGCTGGCACAAGGCACAAAACCACAGCTCGCCCCTATACACGAAGCCAAGCCAGAGCACAACTAAATGCAGCACAGCCATCTTCTCAGAAAAACTCTTCACAAGCTCAAGAGGTCAAGACACAAAAGCTTTAGCAACTAATCTACACTTAATGACCCACCCAGTGGTATTCAGAATATCACTCATGAAATCACTCAAGATATCCCTCAAGTAATTAAGGAACAAAAGAAGAAGAGGCACACTAATCTAGGAACTTCCTCTCTGCCCAGAACGTTGGAGGCTATACACCACACCCCTCAACAGTATTTATAGGAACTCAAACACCAGATTCTGCTCTGTTCCAGTAACAAGAAGCCGAAAGCACCAGCCTGAAGATGACGAGTGAGACCTCGTCGAAACGTCGCACAGACACCCCGACTCTTACACGGGAAGACACCCGAAGACACCAAAACCTGCATTCCTGTACCCGTGAAAATCTACGAAAGCAAATATATATATATATATATATATATATATATATATATATATATATATATATATGCTTAGGTTTTTTAAAATAAACAAACTCTTCTCTCCAGTGCTTTTTCTCCAGGGGGTACTCAAAAGTGTGGTGCTGTAACAGCTTCATGGGGAGCACCTATTTTTCTAGAAGAAAAGCACTGCTTCCCTCTGTGGTCCTCTAGTCATATGAATGGACCATCACAACCACCTCACATGATCACATTGGGGTCTTGATTATTGCTAAGGATTGGTGAAGCCTATTCATCTCACCTCAGACCTGGAGAGGTCTTTCCAAGCCTTTGTGGGAGGAAACGTTTGGGCTTTACCTAACAGTTCTTCAGCGCTCTAAAACCCAAGTGTATCTGAGCATTTGGCTATGTTATTGAAAGGTTTCCACTTCTGAACTGGCTCATTCAAGAGCCAGAACTCTCATCTACCAATTTCCATTCTCCTTTTGAACACATTTCCAAACTTTCCATGGTGAGTGTACACGGCATGGTAGCTAAGGAGGCTTGTGAAAGTCAAGGGCTCTGTTTAAGTGACTCTTTGCAAGAAACACTTTTGAGTAGACTTGGAGCTTCCATTACTGACTGGAACTTTATGGATTTTTTTTTAATCCTCTCAGTAAATGAAACAGAGAGTTTCCAGACTTGTCACTGGGGGCTCTGACATTTTCCAGAAACCTTCATTACAGAGAATCAAGAACCAATGGAAATTTAGAAAAAGCACTGCTTTTTGCCTGCCTCTTCACAGCCATTTTCTCTCTTCCCTCCCACCTGAAGTGTGGCAAGTCTGGAGAATTACAGGAAAGGATGGAAACTGAAAACTGGGAGTGCCCAAACTGACCTATTACAGCCTACGCTGAAATTTCAAAGAGAGAGTTGAACTCAAGTTACAAAAATTTGGGGTCTTCCAAATGAGGACAGGTAATTTTTGAAATTCGCCTTTCCAGAACACACTGCCATCACTGGGAAAGCTTATTCCCCTCCCACAAATTTTGCCCTGCTGAGAATAGCGCTGAAGGAATAAAAGCAACATAATTCATTTAACAGATTGTTGTTGACATTTTAAGATGAGCCCCGGTAGTTCAGTCTGAAGTTTATATAGTCCAGAATCGCGTTTCCTAAAGTGGTTGACCAAATACCTCTGGGAAGTCCATGGACAAGACGTGTGCAGATGGAGAAGTAGTATAATGACATCATGGCTATCAGCTTACCATGGCAGTGAAAAAAGAAATTGTGCATACTAGTGCACAACTCCCACCCCCCATCTTTCCCATAGCAACATTCAAAACAGGACACAGTTTGTCAAGCATGACGGTTGAAGCTTGATTTTTTTTCTTTTAAGAACCACCAACCTCATGTATATTCCTCAACAGTAAGTGCATAAGCATCAGTGATTCTACCTAATTTTGGAGAAGAGCTGTGATGGACAGCAGAGCCAGACCTGAGTCTGGTGATGCAGTTCCTCTGAAACTCCACCAGAGTGCTGGAACCTCTCGCTGATTGGTTACAGAGTCAGCTAGCCACAGAGTGGGGAGGAATAAAAGGAGCAGTTTCTGAGGAAGAGAGTTAGATAGGGGTTGGTTTTTGAGATATGGCTGGATTTGGATAGGATTTAATTTGAGGTGTTAGACAGGTTCCGCATTAGGAAATAGGGAGTGAGATAGGGAGAACTGGTTCTGAGTTAAGTTAAACATACAAACTATTCATAGTGAGAAGACAGAGCCTCACAGCTTGGATAGGGAGACCGGGTTGAGGGTTTGGGAAAAGTATACAGATAGGAGTGTTCTGGGAGGGCTGTGACTGAACCAGGAGAGGTAGATCGTGTGGGAATACAGACTACCTGGGTCTTAGTATAGCCAGGAGGGGAGAGTTCTTCTAGGTCAGGGGTCAGCAACCTAAGGCCCATGGGCTGGAAGCAGCCCGCAGAGGTCGTTTGACCTGTCCCCGAACTGCCCCCGAACTGAGTTGCAGAAACTGAGTTGAGCATTTTACCTTCTACTCTAGAAACCTGAATATTTACCACCTGAAGTGTAACACCTGATTTTTAGTAACTGGAATTTAAGAAGAGTTGTGCCTATAGCATTGCTTTTAAGCCTGAGACATCTTATAGTTAGTCAAAGTAAATAAGTTAACTTCTACCTGAAATAACACATTTCCTGACCCACCTTGTTTCATAAACTTTTTTTTGTTTAATAAAACATTTGTTTTTGTTCATCTGGTCAACTTCTGCCCGAGACTCTAAATTAGTAAGTTTTCCCTCACACAAGTCCCCCACTAGATAATCCATGGTGAATTGTAGAAATTCATGTTATTGGTGTACCATGAGGTGGGTGCACCATATTTAATTGGGGGCAGTTGGGGGGAGTGGATCTGCTGCATTATCAATTGGTGGTATTAAGTGGTGGGTCTGTTATAGGGTGGGTCTGAGGATAGGTGGGTCTGTTATAGGTGGGTCTGAGGGTGGGTCTGTTATAGTGGTGGGTCTGTTATAGGTGGGTCTGAGGATATAGGGAAAAGAAGCAACAGACAAAAAATCAGAGGTAACTAAGCTGTTGCCTCAGCCAGCATGGCTGATAGTCAGAAATGATGGTAGCTGCAGTCTAGTAACATTTGGAAGGCTACTGGTTAACCACTCGTGCCCTAAATTCTGAAAATAATATGCATTCTGTTTTGCCAAGCTCTAGAGGGCAAGTGAGATGGACCAGCTTGTAATTTTAACTGCTGTTCCATATCATTTGCATTTTAGGGTTGTGCTGTGCTTTTAGTGCTGCTCAAGGTAACACCTTGAATGGCAGACATGGAAAAACAGAATACGGTAACAAGAAAAGAAAGTAAATGCATGTGATTCAGTGTACTGAGCCTTGTGCAAACTGCACTCGAATCTCCTCCAGAAGAAGAGCATTGAGAATACACATGGACACACCAGCTTTCACAGGTTTGATTGCAAGGGCCTTTAACCTACCCACAATCCTCATAACAAGCAGCTGCTTTCTGGCAGCTCCAGAAGACAGTGCTTAAGGAGACTCACGAGTGTGACAAAAAGTTGGCAAAATTGATTGGTATTTCAGGTTTAGTGGTCTCCAATGAACATTCCTAAGTTTCTCTGTCTGATTTTGATGAAGTGCTTTTATTTGTCTTCCTATCGGGAGAATATGGTGAATCTGCACAAGAGAAGCATGGCTTCTGTTTAGTTTTATCAGGCGCCACTTAGCCATGTTATAATTTATTTTTCAGGAGAAGGAAATTTCTCAGGAGGGTTTGAGGCTAACACAGTTATAAAACAGCTGGCTACTGTTCAGATTTTGTCTTCAGACAGCTGCATTTCTCAGTTTAAGGGGGATGGGGTGAATAAGAACAGGCCATCCTGATTTTAAAACCACATATGGCAAGTTTCTTGTTCTACTTAACCCCGTACAAATTTAAACTTGGCAGTGCACAGGTTAATATGAAAACTGGTTATATAGCCAGCACTGAGGAACCTTGTAGGCTTACTCAACTCATGGTGAATAAAAAGAATTCCATATCTCCAGGACAGAGAGTGACTTGGATGTGTCTTTTCCCTCTATTTACAAAGCAGACCCAGAATTCTTTTTGCTAGCTATGGAATTGGCTGGGTATAGTTTCTCTAAAGGGACACCAGACCTATGTTTATCTCTCATACAATGTACAATACAAGAGTCATTGGCTTGCCTTGGCTTTATTGGGTGGGAGGCACTTCTACTGAGGTCACATTGATTGTAGTGTTTGTTGGTACAGTTTTGCCCCATATAATTCTCTAGAATCATAGTGATTGGCCCGTCATTTAAAAGCTCGAAGCCAAAAGATCAGACATTGCTGCCTTGAGCACCATTACTGTTATTGAAAGGCAAACCTGAGTACAGTTGTAGTAGGAATCTAAATCCAACATCCCAGCGCTTTTTCTTTCTTTCTTTTGAAACAGAGGGTTTTGTTTATTTCCTTTCTCTTGCTTTTAATCCCATTTGAATGTTACAGAAATGGCACACTGCAACAAACAGAAGAGAAAGAAAGACTGAGAATCGGGCCACGAGGTGTCACAAACCACCAAGTGTGATGGACAATATGATTTATTAAAAGCAATGCTTTTGCAAGTATATGCATTGGTTCTGAAGAAAAGCAATGGATGAAATGAGAGAGACAAAAAGGGAAGGAGAATATTTCTGCTGGTGGGTAATTGTTCTTCCTATCACCATAATGAGCTGCAATGTTTCATTATCACTGACTTAACCAGACAAGACAATGTTTTATACAGTACCCAGCCCTGAAACGATTACATGTTGTTACCAATGATTTTTGTTCACTGACTACACTGCAAATATGGGGAAAAGAAACCAATTACTACAGGGGCAGAGCTGCACCGGCTTATTCAGGTTTTCTGCAAAACATTAAACGAACAGTACATATAACACAAATGCAGATGCTCTCCAATTCAGGATAAGATTTTTGAAATGAAATTCACTGCAAGCTACTCCTCAAAGGAAATGTTGAGCCCTGGTATCCTATATAGGAAATTATGTTTATGCTATGATGTAACACTGTAATATCTTTAAAACCTAAGTGGTATAGTGCCATCTTCCCTGACCCTCAAAACATGCTGGTAACAAACAGATGTAATAATGTTTTACACAAGTATAGAGGCTAACACTTCTCAACATCAGTGTGAATCTTTCTCTAAGGAATTCAGATGGATCCCACAGCTATGTACCTCTAAGTTGCTTTTACCCTCTGAGACTGCAAACAAAAGGAAATCAGACCAAGGCCCATTGAGTCCAGCAATTTGTTCTCACTGTGCCCCATGGGAAGCTTGTAAGGAGGACCTGAAGGACACAAACAGGACAAATATCATAAGCAAGAAAGAGACTGTTTGATGCTGTTTCATACTTCTACCTTCTCTCTCTCTCTCTGTGTGTGTGTGTGTTTCTTAGAGAGAGATATGTTGCATCCACACTGTACATTTAATGCACATGGCTCGGAACTGTACTCTATTGAGGGTGCTGGGAGCTGTAGCTTTATGGTGGCTAAGCTACAGCTCCCAGGAGCTATTTTTTCAGCTGGAAGCTGCTGGAACTTTCAGCAGCTCTCAGGTGGGCGCCATTGCCATTCTAAGAGAATGAGGGAGGTGTTCATGGTGAGTTCTGGCACCTCTTTTTCTAGAAAATTAGCCATGGTTCCCAGGATTATTTGGGAAAGGCAGTGTGCTTTAAATGTATGGTGTGAGTGTGACTTGGAAGGGAATGGACTGGATAATAGGAACAGAACTAAAGTTGTAATCCTATACACTTTTACCTGGAATTAACCTCCATTGATTAGCAGTGAGACTTTCTTCTGGACAGGCATGTACAATATTGTACTGTGAAAGACCTTAAGCCCACCTGCACTAAACCATTTCTGCTGTCTCTTGATGCAGCGCTGAGGGCACCTCTTCTCCTCTTCCTAATGAAATGCTGATCTTATATTGTAGTTAGCTGTCCTCTTTGATTAGCGTATTGGGATGTGGAGCATGCTGTAACAACTGCATGGATTTGCAGAAATTAGTTTATTATTGTAACAACTCAAGGGAGTCATATGAAATAAGGGGAAACATTTACATTGGAACAAATTACATTTTTCTCAAAAACTAATTGTTACACTGAGAGCTCTTATACTCTTGTAATTGCACCATCCTAATTACACACAATGCATTATTTAAAAAGAATGGCATTGTTTATTTGCAATATCCTTTGCTTATTTACAGTTGCATATTTGAACAAGGAGCAAGGAGTTCTTCCTACAATGCAGCCGAGAGATTGTTATCTGCTCACAAACACAAAATTAATTCAGCAGAGAGAATCTATTCTCAAACAGAGAGGGAGAAAGAAATTTCTCCGGAGGCGAGACATTCTACAATTGTTTCTAAATTTTTGTGTATAATTAGCAAAGCACTTACCATCTGCAGTGATTGACCTGTCAGAGCTGCTCCTAAGAGATAATTTCAGTGACATTTTAAAAAAAAGACTATGAATATCAACAAGCTGAATTTAACTTGTAGGGAATAATGTTATCCTGTAAATAGAAATTACAAGCACTCAGGATGGAATTAGTTTATGAAGAATACTGATTAACACTGGTACCCCTGATCAGATGAGTTCAGCTCAGTAGAACAGTAGGCATTATTGCCAGTGATAACAGTAAACTTCCTTTTGATTGCATAAAAACAGCTTGTATGCAGTAGGGAAAGGTATTGCAGTGAGCTCATGGGTTTTAAGAAGAATATTCTGAGCCACACCCAGACATACAATGGTTCCAATTAGAAGTGATGGACCAAGGGGTCAAACAGGATTGATTCTCCTTAACTTTAATAGGTGTGTCTAGAGCAGGAAACTGACAACAACATCCTTACATTTGAGTGAAAAATCCCCCTGTCCCTATTTTGAGCACAATGAATGCCTATTTAAGACTCAAGGTAGTGACAGGCAACAGATAATAAATTTGCCAGAAACAGTGTCTCACTGATTACTCTTTGCAGACGATTTGTTACTGACATAAGTAATTTGAAATTTCTATTGTTGGTTTAATACTGTTTTTATTGCTGTTGCTTAATATTATAGTGTAAGTCAACCTCAGGGCTCTAGAGAACCACATTAACTTTGCCCCTTTAAAATATGCATCATTTGCCTGTAGACTGCCTGATAACAGCTTCATCATATCCAGCACCACCCCACAGCATTCTAGTGTGTTTCTGAGTCTTCTCATTCCTGACAGTACAGGGAAAATAAGTACATGTTCTGGTGCTGAAGGATATAGTGATTCATTCCAGAAGCTGGAAGGATTTTGAGTAATTACCTGTTTTCTTCACTTTTCATAATCATTGTATGGGCTGCCAACTCTTACTGCTATTTCTCAGTGACTATAGGGATGTCACAAAACATCCTTTCATAGTTTTAATCAAAAGTTGAAGCTGTCTGACTTTTCTGGATATGATGAACCAGGAATACCTAACATTCATATTTCTATGATGTCACTAAGATAGAAGCATAAGTTGGCATTGTTAGTTTTCCACTGACACGGCATGATTTCCCTTTAAACTGTAGAAACAGAATAGAAAACCTGTTTCCATCCAGCTGCCAACACTCCAAATTTGGAACTGGCTTTGCTATCCATGACAAAATCATATTCACATTGCTTTTAAAATGTCAGTCATCCATACATAGAGCGAAAGTTTATATGATCACTTATGAAAGGGAAAAGCCACCATAAGTTGACTTTCCTGTTATTTTTCATTGTGAAGATTTATCATAAATGTGCTCCATGAAATCAGATTTTAATTCAACAATGTCCTGAAGAATGGTCAAAACTAAACTTATTTATATCATGATAAAAAATACTTCAGGGGGTTTTCAATTAAGTTCCATTGTTCAGTTCATTTATTTCAGTGGGTCCACTCTTGAGCACAACTTAGCTGAATACAACCGATCTTATTTGGGGTGCATTCATTTATAAAGTCACCATCCAAAAATTATAGCCATCCAAAAACTATAGCAGGGTACTCATCACAGTGTCCTTCATATCCTCATTTCTTCCAGCTCCCTTTGCCATTTATGCTTCTGTTTCGTTTCATTCTGTGGCAAATCCTCCAGGGCCTGAAGTTTGTATCCCACATTGACTATGTCCCACAGCTCATGCCTTTCTTAAGACTATATACTGATACAATTTCTCAGATTTGTATATGACCAAACCCTTAGTATCCCTTCCCCAAGCTAGGAACCTCACCCTTCACATTTCCTTTTTGTCTTCGGCTTGTTCTTCCAACTACTCCTATTGCATGTCCTTATTACCCACTAGTCTCACCTACATTCCTAAATGCCCTCCTTCTTATCCATCTCATTTACTTAGTGGAAATGAAGGGTTTTTTTAATCTCTTTCACTCAATGATCAAAGTACTGTCATTGGCAGGTGTGGTGGTAAAGAGACCCAGTGCAGGTATGTTTAAATATGGGGAACTAGTGAAGAGCATCTAAGGTAAAACAGGTAACCATTTCAGTGGAACCTCGGGTTGCGAACGTGATCCGTGTGGGAGGCATGTTCGCAACCCGCAGCACCGTGTCTGCGTGGGTCGCGATTTGTTGCTTCTGCATATGAGTGAGCGCCGAAACCCGGAAGCAACCGTTCTGGTACTTCTGGGTTCGGTGCAGTGTGCAACCCGAAATCACATAACCTGAAGCGTCTGTAACCCGAGATACTACTGTACTACAAACCTAAACAAGTCTTGATGTATATATGACTGTATCAGAACGAATACCTTAAAAAGTAAAAGTTCACAGTTTTATTCAAACCAACCAGTAATTTCTTTCTAGCAGATATCTTTTGCAAAAGTCACATAGAAAACAAACTGATGCATGTTGGTGGAGATGAATGCATCTCTAGTTCTAAGACAGGGAGATAGAATATTGAAGTTGTTAATAAACACAGGGGAAATATGATTGCTTGATCTGAATGCGCAGTAGGAAACAAGCAGTTACTGCTCAGTTCACTAGGATCTTACCCCTCGGTACATTAAAGAACAAGAATTCTGACTTTTCATCTTATTTCAGTCAAGGTTTTTTTCCTGGTAGTGGTCTTGTCAAGTCCAGCCCCTGCCCCTCATACAGAAGTGTACAGTAAAACAATAAATGCAATTGATCTTTTCCTTTTGATTTATTTTTATGATTTATTAGTACAGAAGCAAAGAAGACTTGACAAAGTTTGAGGTTAAGCAAATGCATGAGTGAAGAGACCTCCTGCAACGACAAGTGTTTCTATGCTTTTTTGATCCTTCACAATATGAGCGTTAAGACTAACACATTTTTCCAAAGTGGCTTTGACAGTAAATAAAAAAGTGGCCCTTTCTTCTTTTTCTTTGTAAACATCAGAGGTTTTCGCCACTCTCTCCCTTTTGTATTGTCACTGTTAGGAGTACCTCATTATTTCCTCTATCACCTCATCAATCAGAAAGAAAAGGTTTTCTTTAAGAGCACTGTCTCTGAATATTCACCACAACCGAAGAGAATAAAGCAGCAATGGTTATTTCACCTTAACACTTAGAAGAAAAACACGTTCCTCTTAGCCCCATCCTTTTCACCTCTCTGCTGTGCTTTACCCTTTCCATATTATCCTCCATCATGCTTAACCAAGATACCTATGTATATTGAGATGCATATTTCTCATACAAATGAGGCATAAGAAGAGAAAAATCTAAAAAGAATTCTGCCATGTCACCAGTAGAACACTAAATTAGAGTGAAGCCAACCTGAAATTTCAGGCCACTAATTATCCCATGTTAGTTGCTTTTGAATTATGGTGCTGGAGGAGACTCCTGAGAGCCCCATGGACCGCAAGAAAAACAAACCTATCCATTTTTAAGGAAATCAGCCCTGAGTGCTCACTGGAAGGACAGATCGTGAAGCTGAGGCTCCAATACTTTGGTCACCTCATGAGAAGAGAAGACTCCCTGATGTTGGGAAAGATGGAGGGCACAAGGAGAAGGGGACAACAGAGGACGAGATGGTTGGACAGGGTTCTGGAAGCTACCAGTATGAGTTTGACCAAACTGCGGGAGGCAGTGGAAGACAGGACTGTCTGGCATGCTCTGGTCCATGGGGTCACGAAGAGTCAGACACGACTAAATGACTAAACAACAACAGTTGCTCTGAAATGATCAAGGAGTGAGACCAACTCCCCTGTGAGGAAGGGTGGCAGTTTAGAGAAAAGTAAGAGGTAACAGGATAGAAGTTTACGAAATAATTCATGGCATGGAGAAATTGGAGAGAGAGAAGTTTTTCTCCCTCTCATATATATGAGAACGTATGGTCATCCAGTGAATCAGAATGTTGAAATAATCAGACAGATAAAGTCCTTTTTTGAACAAGGGAACTCGCTCTCAAAAGAGGCAGTGATGGCCACCAGCTTGGATGGTTTTAAGAGGGGACTGGACAAATTCATGGCTAAGGCTATCAGTTGCTACTAGCTATTATGGCTATGCTGTGCCTCTACAGTGTGGGGGCAGTGTGGTTCTGAATACCAGTTGCTGGAAACCTCAAGAAGGGAGGGTGCTCTTGGGCTCAGGTCCTGCTTGCAGACTTCCCAGCAGCATCTGGTGGGTTGGCCACTGTGAGAACAAGATGCTAAACTAGAGAGGCCATTGGTCTGATACAACAGGCTCTTCTTATGCTGCCCCCTGTCTGCTTGCTCTAAATCCCAGCAGTCAGCCTCCAAAGAAAGCAAGAAAGCACATTGGAGCTGAATGCATGGTGTATCAAGGTATTTTTTTTCAGTTTCACCCTGGTAAAATGATTCAGACCAGCCCCTAAATAATTTGCTAGAAAGAATTGGTACTGACAAGAACTTCTCATCTTAAAACTTTAGATCATAACTGGCTGGTTGCATCTCCTGTACCAGCCCCTTCTTTTCAGTCTGAGAGCTTTCCTGCTCATGTATTTGAGCACACGTTATCTAGCATCTTAAAAAGAAGAAGGGGGCAGCAGCCACAAACACAGTGGGATCGCAAGGCAATATGTAGGGGCCAAGCTTGCAAGGAAGGATGGGCCATCTATTAGAAACTTTTTAAACAATTTCTATGACGGATATTATGGAAAGGGGGAAAAACGAGAAGACAGCTTTGCAAAGGAGATGCCATTATAATGTTTTGGCTAGCTTTGAGCTTTGTCTGGCTTGGAATATAAAGTAGCTGTACTATTACCGTATTCCTGAGCACTTTTACATTTCTTACTATTGCTAAGGAATGTAAAATAAAATAAAATTCTGTCAAGGGATGGGGGGAGACAGAAAAATCAGCCAAATGAATCCCTCTCTGCCAATAGTGACTCAGTGTACTATTGAGCAAGGGCAGCATTCATTAAAAGCTTCACCTTGGCAAGCAGTTTAAAGACATGCTATACATAGAGATAAATCTATTTTATATCATGCCTATGAGTGTTAATCTTGCTGCAGAACACGGTGATTACAGCTTACATTGAATTACTACTTTTTATAATTCATTGCAGTGAGGTATTGCTCTGTGACATCTCTAACCTAGTGAGCACTTCATTATTTTTAAAAGAGAAAATTGAACAAGAAAATAGCTTCTGTTGAACTCTCTGTGCAGATACTGTTTGCTCCTCAACACCCAAAGAGCAAAGCCTAATAGCAAATGGTGACTCTTCACTTTCTTAACTTGCACGGGGTGTGCGTGCGTGTGTGGTCGGGTGCGTGTGCAGTATGTGGGTAACTGGGACAGATCACAGTGTTTTCTTCCCCTTTTCAAGAAAGAAAAGTATTGTGAGTCTGCGGCTGATTAGCATGAATGGGTCTTCCACTATATTTTTGCATAAAGTGATTCTAGATAGGATGCAAGGATTTGACAAAAGAATCTTAACCAATCTTTAATGGCTGCAAATATTTCCCTGAATGGGCAATTCTCCTGCAGCGGGTGGGGGCAGAGGTGGGGTATGACACTGCTTCAGAGATTATGTGCAAGAAAAAGCAGTTGTTTATTTTCTGAAGATGAAGCACCTGGAGATGTAGGTTTGCTCCCCGCACCAAATCATTTTTGTGCAGTGTTTTGCAAGCATTGCTTCCACCCAGAAATGCAGCTGCCATTTATTCCCCTCACCACAAACAACATTCAAAAGTGCTACGCCATAGCTGATTACCATTCCCTTTCTTCAGTGCTTCCACATGCCTATGACCATATACACACCCTTTGCTACTCTTACAACTTTTAAAAATCAGTTTGTAGCCCTGATTGGCTGCTGGTTTAACAGTTTGGTGCATTTTTTTGGGGGGGTACCATTTCACCAAATTTCACAGAGGGGAGGAGAAATTATCCAATCATTGCTCACATTTAGGGATGTCAGTGGAATGATATATATATGTTGTTTTATGTTACATTCCTTTCTCTCCCTGCCCCCCCCCGACTAAGATAAACAAATATGTCCTTGAATATTTTCTTAGTTTTATGGTCTCCCTTCAATTTACGGACAGTATATTAATTTTAAGTCATTGCTTTAGACTACACAAAGAGTAGTGTTACTAATGGATGCCTTGTTAATGACTGATTGTTTAGTTCCTAATGAACCACTATTTCATACCCCGAAGCACAGCTGGCACTAAATAAGGCAGAATCGCCAAAGATAGATTGGGCATGGAGAAAAAAATGTGTCCTCTGCTTCTTTACAGTGGTTTCTCAAGGTCAGAATTGATGTTCATTAGAATGCAAAACAGGGCCTGACCAAGCGCCCAAGATTGAAATATTTATTTCTGTCCAGAAGACGAAATGCCTTAAATTACCTACCATATTTACCAACTGTGGTTTTATGACACTTGTGAAATTGTTTTAGGAATTTGTCAATTCAAAAATATTACTAATTCTGAAGTACTTTTCTCTTGCTTCCGTTTTTTCCTTACAATAAGTGACAATGAGCAAGAGCAATCATAACCAAGATTGGAAGTTAAAGATCTACAAGCACATAAAAATGTCCAAAACCAGTTTGGGCATTGTTATTTTTTATATATATATAAAAAATGGAATCGTAAAGTTGGAAGGGACCCAAGGGTCAATATATTTTTGACAAGAATAAAATGTGCTGGTTGAAATGGAATGGAACAGACTTGTCATGTGTGGAACTTTGAAAGCCTAAATTTAGTTCAGATCATCCACCCCTAATCTCTGATGCTTTTACCATTTCCATTGACTTCCCTTGTGCCTAAGACATGCTAGGACTAGTCTGGTTCAGGTTCTGGTGGAGGAAACTGGTGAGGCAGCATTACATGTGTAGGGAGAATGTTGGCAAAGGAAGTGTTGAAAATAACCAAGCAAGAAGTGTAGAAGCATCATTCCACCCTCCTGCCTTGTTCCAATATAGATTAAGCAAGTAACTTAGTTTGACTTCTACTTCAGTGCTTTAATTTCTTGCCTCATTTGTCTTTCTAAATCTTCATACAGTGAAAACTACAAGAAAGAGAAAATATTTCCCCACCAGTATCACACTGAGTTGAGATGGGAGCATGGGGAATTTTTAAACGACTGAAAGAACTTCATCTCTGTCCAGAGACACAACAGAAGTAGGTTTTGGAGAAAGAACAGCATCCAATTCCCAGTTCATAAAGGAGAGATTCTCAAGATAAGTTCAGCCTCCATTAGCAAGCCTTTGGCCAGGGAGGGATTGAAAGGAAGTGCAAGTTGTATGAGCCATGGAGCCTATATGCTTGGTTGCCAGGTAGGTGCCATCATTATGGCCCAGAGTGGATAAAATTAATAAATAAAATTTTTACTTAAATAAATAAAAATTGAAGATGATATTTAATTTTGTAAACAAACAAACATACAAAACCAGCACTGTTAAAATATCTGAATGTAATACAGTACACATAGTGTTGGATCAAGATCTTGCTCCTCTGGGTGGGAACTCATGAGTGTAATTGTTCTCAGGAGACTTTCACACTGGGAGAAGAGGTGGGCAAAAGTCACGCCAATGGTTTCACTGGATGAAAAGCCTCCCATCAATGAAAGGAGCCTTCCCATCCACGGAAGGGTAAATCTGGATCCAACCCACTGTCTACACTGTCAATTTAAACATGAAGGGTGGGATTCAACTAATGAGTCCTACCAGCAGATGTCCAGCACAAGGGCTTCTACTTCCACATGGCTTAGGAGGGGTCAGGAGAATCCCTGGAACTGCACAGGGGGGGGGGGAGGCAGGATCCATCTGTCTAGCAAGCGGAAATGCTTGCCCTGATGGAACGATCCCCTTAGTGTGACACTGAATTCCTCTCTGAGCCTGTGACTATGTATCAGATACCTTGAGTTAAAGCTTGCTTTTTGAAATAAAAGAAGAAACCGGATGCAAAAATGTGATAAGGTCAGCCGCTATAAATATAGCAAGATAGGTCATACATGGTGTTTATTACATTGCAAAATTTCAATATTTAATCTATCAACCAAACTCCATAGATGTTTGCTTTCCATGTCCTGGACAAACACTGCTGTGTCAACTAACTGGCAGTTTGTTGTTTTGTTCAAACCAAGACAAATTGCAGTTAGTTTTAACCAGTGTTAGTTTTAACCAGGGACACATACCCCTAAACATTTGTGAATCTAAGTTTGCCCTCATTGACGTACAATATTTCAATATGAGCAGGAAAATGAGAGTACCCCTAAACTTTTTTTTTTAAAGCACTGGTTTTAACTATAGTTTGTGCAAACAAGCCAATTTCAAACCATGCTGTTGTACCTAAGTCCTGCCTGTGGGCTTCCTATGAGCATCTGGTTGGCCACTGTGAGAAGAGGATGCTGGATTAGACGGGCCAGTGGCCTGATCCAGGAGGGCTAGTTTGGGATTCACAGGATGCTGTGTAAGTAAGTCTGCAGGCTTCAGTTTGCCAGTGGATGCAACAGGCTGATGCAACACTTTCTGTGAAGGTGCTGGGTCAGAATGACTCAGCAGTAATGTGCTGGCAGCTGATTGGCTGTCATCTGTTTAAAAGGGAAGCCTGTCCAATAGTGGGTGTGGTGTAGATGAGTGTGGAGTCTTCTTTTGTCTCAAGGTGCAGCCAGGTACTCTGTCTGATTATACGAACTGCTTCTGTAGATATTTGTATATAAATTTTGCTCACAATAAATAATACTGCACTAAAGAACATGGGACTCTGAGCATTCTGCTAAAGCGCCGCGAGGAATTCGCGACAGGCTGTTCTTACATTCATAGTTTATGATTCTGAAGTAAGGCAGAATTAATAACCACAGTTTTCCTGTTTCGTTGTTATGACAAACTATGGTTAGTAGGAAATGAAAGTAGATACTTCTGATCTCCTCACAGCTGCACCAAAGGAGAAGAACAGGTTCTTATGCAAACACTTAAAATGGTTTAGCATTACATCTAAACCAGGCCACTAACAGCTGCGATTTTTCTTTTGTACTTTTTGTGTGATATGAACCTCTGTTTTCTGAAAATGTCCAGGTCAGGTAGAGATTTGCTTCGATTCTCCTAAACCCAACGCAAAACTGTGGTTTCTCGGCTCTCAGTGTTGTTTAGACACATTACCTCCTTATTAATGCCAATAATAATATAGCATGTGCTGTAATGATAATCAATTTAAATATCTTTAATATGCAGGAAATGCGGGCATAAGACCTAACATTCTCTGAATAAAGGACAAAATATTTCACATTCATTCATCCATCTTACCAGATTTTGTGAAAGACAGTTCCATATAGCATAGTGGTACATTTGTGACTAGAATCTGTCCAGTGAGTGATGGATATAATCTGAATTATTCAGTTACAGGCAAAATAATGATTTTAAATTTAATCTTCTAATATTAAGCAAAAGGTCATCATATATGCAGTCCAAACAACTGCAATTGCAGATCATCCAGAATGGCTATTCTCCTAATTTTTGAGGTTTATGAATTAACAAGGTCCCCCTATTTTTAACAAGAATGCAGCAGACAGAAGCAATATACATCTGAATTTCAAATGCTGGAGACAAATAACATGGGGTGGCCATATTTTTCTTGTAAATTGCCTAGAGGCATCTAGTTAACCATTTTCAGGGACAGAATACTGAACTGGTCTAATCCAGCAAGGCGATGCGTACATTCTTGTAACATTAAATGTGAAATCATAAACAATGCATGGAAGTTTCTTTCTTCAGCTATTTCTATTTAAATATAAGCCACAGTTCTAGTTAATGAACATCAAAATATTCTTCTGTTAAAAGATGTAAGAAATGAAACCAGCTTCAGGTTCTATGGCTTAAATTTAATAACTCTGGCTGTTCCAGAGAAATAATTTTGTGTGTGTGTTTTTTTTCTGTTCCAAGTGAGAAGCCTAACAATTATGCACATCTTTAAGATAGTTCTAAGTCCTTCATTTTTACTTGAAATAGTTCCTATTTGGTCAAGAAATTGTTTGGAAAGATGGAAAAGTTGCTGCTTCATATTGAGTTTGCAAGTGACTAATAAATCTCTCCACCATCGCACACACTTAAAACTTTCCCGTAGGCAATTTCCACTTGTTCTGCTGACCATTTACATCAATATTGCTTGAAACATCCAAATACAAAATATAATCTCTAGCCTGCCTTCTTCCCTTGCCCTTATAAGAGATGCAATGACCTTTCCCCCCCTTCATTTTGTCACATGCTTATTAGAACCAGCAGCACAAGAGGTTTAGAGGGTAGACACAGTCACATTCAACAGCCAGGAAAAACCTTTGTGTCAGGAAAGCAAACGATGACATTAATAGAAGAGGTTATAGAGTACAAAATGAACTTGACCTTGGGGTTGGCAAGTATTATTTTTTCTGCAGCAAAATATTTTGATACTTCATAATAGTCCTGCATTCCTAGTTTTCTCGGATCAATTCCCTGTTGGCATCGCTGTAAATTCTACAAGCATAATTGACTGGAGAAAAGCAATAATAGGAAACACGGCCAATAAGGCAAAGGAGAACATCAGAAACCATGCTAACCTTTAATAGAAGTGTTTGCTTTCATACCAATGATCTAAAAAATGGCTCTAGATGGGTAGGCTTTAAGGCAGCAATACACGTGATCCCAGATTAATCCACAGGGCTCACAGGGCTAGAAAACAGGCTGTTACACCCAGTGCTCAACTGCTAAAATTAGTGATTATGGACTCAAGGTTGTCACAAAGTCATATTCTCTAAAGCTATTTGATGTCCTAGGACCCATGTGCACTGTGAGGACAGGCTGCTTTGTGCAAAACTTTCTCCTGTTCTGCAAAGTACTGTTTCTCCATATATTCCCCACCACCAAGGTTAAGTTGTGGGTGAACATATCAGACGACGCAGTGATTCTTCAAACAGCTCTTGTTTATTCACAGGCCAGAACAGAACTGAACTGAAGGGTTCAGTCAGCCTGCTTATATAGAGCTCCAGTACAATGTAACTGTAACAACTTTCTGTAACTATCCAATCACTGAACGTCACTTTCAATCCCTTATTTGCATAACTATCTACAGTACCCCCCTGCTGACCCAGGGTGAGAACTTCAGTACATAACAACCAAGAGTTCCCTTTATAAGCTGTGTTTGTTTGAGCATGTGTGTGCAATATGAGGTCAAAGAGCTATATTCCCAAGCCACACACTGAGTTACGGTCTACACGTGTGGAGTTTCTATGCTTGTGCACTGACAATATTCTATGTTCTGGAAAAGTGGGTGGAACAGTCACTGATGAAGGGGCAGCTACTTACTTTTAACTTCTTCCTTCCCATTTGAAGTCCATGGAAGGGAATTTTTGTGCCAGGATAGCAATGGGGTAGAGTTACACCCTTAACAAAGACATAGAGGGATATCAGGCATGACATAAGAATGTTGTTGTTAACTACCCTTCCCAATACTGTCCACGATTCCACTCTACTTTAACAGGCTATCCAGGGTGTTCTGTTCCTCCACCAGAATTCTGCCAAATTTTATGGTCCGTCAGCTGGCAGATCTTCAGTGCAGACTTACAGCCTTAATGCCTCGATAAAATATATTAGCTATACATTTTAACCTTACTTATTTGCAGATACAGTATTACAACTGCAACGAGAAAAAGCTGAAATATGTAGTTTCCAATTTTAATGGTCTTAGCATATTAATGAACATAAATAGATTGCCATCTGCCAATATATTTTAACTATCAGACTTGATTTGATTTTAAAGTAACTTGTTTATCATTTCTGTTTTTCATTGTGTGGGAGGTTTTTTATATATATTTTACATATATTCTGGTAATATCTGAGCATGACTTCACTCCCACAAACATTAAGATTTATATGTTGTTGTGGCCCGATAATAAATTGACATTTAATTACACATCTGAGTAACATATTTATTCTAAAGCTATTGCCGTTCTACCTTAGGAAGTGACCCTATATCAATTTAGTTTATTAATTCGTTTAATTAAAGTAGTTAATCTTGAAATGGCTTTCAGGCTGTTCAAATAAAACCAAACAAATATTCAAATTAAATCAGCATTTTTCCTTTCGATATATGTAATTAATTTTCACTAAACTCAATAAACAAACTGCATGGAAAGTTGTTCATGTGACAAGAGAAAATGGCTTGCTGTCAGCTTAATCTTCTTTAACACTGTAAAACATTCTGGTTATGCTAACAGGCCTGTTGAAAACCTTTTGCTGGAAAGCAATAAATATTAACATATCCCCACTAGTGCTGCAGGGCAAACATTTGTTTGAAAATGATCATCATTAATCAGTATTTTAATACAAATGATCAAATAGCCTCTATGGCTAGCAGCAGCTTGACTGTGATGAAACCTCTCATTTGCAATCAAACTATCAAATGCTGTTTTCCCTTTCCCCTTCCTTCACTTTAGAAAGTGAAATATTAGCTTCACTTTGTTGTTTTGTTCTATAGGGTAGAGGAGTTATTGGTTCACCACAATATCATTCATTCTTCTAATTGTTTGCTCAGAGATGCTACCAAATTTATGAGGTGCTTTTTATGAAACTGTTATAAATTATTCAGCCTCCCTTCTTCTGAACCAATGGTTCATAAGTATGTGATAGAAGATGCCCCAGTGAGGCAGGAGAATCTTCTAGAACAGGAACAGGAAACCCTGCGGTCTTCCCACAAAACTGTTAAGAATATATGAATACCAGACACCTCATCCTACTGAATATTTGCCAGTCTAGGTCAGTATTGTCTGCTCAGGCTGGCAGCATCGCTTTTGACTACTGCTAATAATTCTCTCCTCCTTTTATGCTGCATTCCTGGTAAGGATTGTTCCCCGAGTGCCTGTAATTAATTAAAGGGAACTGTAGCTACTGACTATGCATTCAATGTAATGTGTTGTTTGTCTATAAAGGGTTAGAGATCATTGGTCCTTCTAGTTCACTGTCTATACCAACTGGGATGTCTTTCCAGGATTTCAGATACAACTCCTTCCCAGCCCTACTTGGAGATGAGTCTTGGACCTTAAGCAGCAAAGCATGTACTCTCCCACTGAGTTATGGTTGTCGAACTCAAATTCCCTTCAGTCCAAGTAGCCAAGTGTTGGAGGACACAGAAGCTGCTGTCTTCCTTGTCATTCCTCTCCTGGTTAGCTCAAATGAAGAAACGGGTCATCTGGAGCTGATACAGTGGAATGGCAACTGCATTATCCAGACCAGGCACAGGCAAACTCAGCCCTCCAGATGTTTTAGGACTATAACTCCCCTCATCCCTAGCTAACAGGACCAGTGGTCAGGGATGATGGGAATTATAGTCCCAAACATCTGGAGGGCCGAGTTTGCCTATGCCTGATCCAGACACTCAGAGTAGCTCCATGAAAGGCAGGTTGTTGGGGTGTTGGAGGGAGGTTCCAGGAAAATCACAAGGGACAGTGATGATGGAAGGAGGAAAGAGAAACAGTGAAGGTAGGAGGAAAACTAGATTGACCACAAGTAGAGCCAGAGGGAAAAGACAACTTAAGAGAATATTGTAGAAAAGCATGGAGAGGTGAAAGGACTCACTATCTTACAGACACAGGGGAAGGTAAAAAAAAGCCCTAAAGTAGAAAAGTGATCCTGTGATGAGAAGGGATCCCAAACCCAAATGGTATGGGCCCCAACAACCTAAGAATCAACATTGGGCATAGAAGATCCTTGGGACCTTAAAAGGTGGCTTCTGGCACCAGGTATACTAGGAGCTGTAATCCATCAACATACAGTGGTACCTTGGGTTAAGAACTTAATTCATTCCGGAGGTCCGTTCTTAACCTGAAACTGTTCTTAAACTGAAGCACTTTAGCTAATGGGGCCTCCCGCTGCCGCCTGAGCACGATTTCTGTTCTCATCCTGAAGCAAAGTTCTTAACGCGAGGTACTATTTCTGGGTTAGCAGAGTCTGTAACCTGAAGTGTCTGTAACCTGAAGCATCTGTAACCAGAGGTACCACTGTATAAGACTGCCATGGGTTCCCCATCCTGACACCAGAGAATAAGCCCTGGGGTCAAATGGAGCAAGCCTGGGCTGGCCAATCCCTTTATCTTTTTTCATTTTCAGCTTTCTTCCATCACCTTCAGTTTCTGTTTCCTGTCCTTCACATTCATAGAGCCCTCTGCAGGTGGAAAGTTTATCAGCACTTTCCAGATTAAAAGCAATTGCCCAGTTACACAACTGCACACAGTTTGTGTTATATAAGTCCGAGATCTGTGAGTGGAATGGACATGGCTGTTCGCAGCATTCAACAAATGCTTGGACTGGTGGTACAGAATAGTACTCTGCGGTAGAGATAGCACACTGCATTTTTCTAAGAAGAGGAACCCTCCTGTCTTTGACCTATGTCTCATATAGGGGTGGTGGGGCCATACTACAGACAATTTACCAAGTGGTAAATTACTCTCATACACATGCAGCCATATTGTAAATAGCTTTCTGTTGCATTGCAGGGTTGACCAGAAAAAGTGGGGAACTGAGCAAATGGTGCAAATGAGTCCTTTATTTAGTTGTATGGCTGAGGCACCTATTCTTCTTGAGCTATGCCAGTAAGGAAGACTTTTTATTCCTTGGAATACTGAAATAGAGCTACAAGAATCACAAGACAAGACACAAGACAAGGCACCGATCTCGCACTGGCCAGGATTTTGGTTGCTATCCCAGAAACAGCCTCACTGTCGAAGAACCGTCCAAGCACTAGTTGGCCTTGGATCAAATACCAACTCAGCCTTAGCAATCCTACCTGCTTTACAGAGAATGCTGGTGGTATGTATTACAGAACTTGTTTACTCAGATGGAAGTTGCACTGAGTTCACTCTCGTCTACCAAGGGTTACAGAGTTTATTTGCTATATAAATAGCTACTTCTCCAAGAATAGTGAAAAACAAGTCTGTTATTAAAGGTGTTCCTAGCATGTCCAGAATAAACCATGCTGAAATCCTGTAGAAAAATGCAATATGTTTCACAGTCTTTGTGTATCCATTAAGCTAAATTGAACTGGCTTCAACCTATATTGTGTTTATTTACTTTTAATGGACTGTCTCTTCCTTCTGTAATTTTGGAAGAAGGGGGGACCTGGTGTGCACCTTATTATGATGTTGAATTTCCTCCATCCAAAGCTATTAAGTTTGATAATTTAATAATAACATCGCTATTGGTAAGCAAGTATTAAGATAAGTGTCACTGAAGGGGAGGGTTTGCTTTTTTTAAAAAAAAAGCACTGCCCAGTCCTATTGGTGACTGCACATTTCTCCCTTGCTATAATTTAATGAATTCTTCATTTGCTATTATAAAGTAAATATTTCCTTTGAGTCCAATTAGCATAGCTAAAAGAAAAGGCAAGGCAAAGCTCTGTTCAGCATGCATCAATGTAATGGAAAATCAGTTCTTTTATTCCAGCTTTAATAAGTGGAGCTTGATTAGAGGAAAAGAAAGGGACTATGAAGGGAGGGAGAGAGGAAAGAGAATGAAGGAGGCCTGCCAAATTAGTTCTATAAGAATTCTCAACCTGTCTGCTCTCTGAGTTACTATTCAAATGCTAATTGAGACTTTTTGTAAACAGAATGGGTAATCATGGAAGACAAAACAGACACAGAAAACAAATGAATTACTACACCTTATCCAAACCAGCAGACTAATTTTACTGATAAGCATTAAAAGGGTCTTGAAACTTAAAGTTCCTTGGTCTTTGACAATTTCTAAAATTAAAAATCTTATCATTAATAAAAATAAAATAAAATAATAAAAAATAGAAGGGTTTCTTTGGAACAATGAAACCAGTCATGTCATAATTAGATAAGCGGATTTATATTCACAGCTATAAACATGAAAGTGGACCACGAAGCTTAATAAAGACGAGGTTTTAATTCTAAAAAATTAATTACATGGCATTATTCTTATCAGTACACAGGATGCATTAATTACACAATTAATAATATGATGAAAAGGATTTCTTGCAATTTTAATTTGCATGGGGGCATTTGGTTTTATACCCAGAATTGTCCTTCAGGCATTCTTATAATCTTCTTACTATACAAAGTCAAGACCTTATACCATTTAGCAGAACTATTGAAAGACATGCCTCTTTTTGCCTGCTATTAGGGCTTACATAAACTACTGAGGTTGTAGATCCTTCATGTAATTGGGATCTAAGGTAACAATGCTCAAATTTCTCCTCTTAAATGACATTAGTATAGCTTGTGGGCTAAGTACTAGAGATGCTTCCTGTTTTACATTTCCTAGCATGTTTGCCTAAGTTTATAATCTGCTTAGGCACATAAATTGCACATAGTACTGGTATGAGTTATAAACTCCATACAGCAAACTCTGTGATGGTTTAGCTTTTAGTCAAAATCTTTCCAGGCTCTTGGTCTGATTAGGCAATTTATAAAGCTCAGTGTATCAATGTTTGCAAAAATTGTTCCCTATCAGTGCCTGGAATTAAGGGAAATTAGTCAATTGATGGTGTAATGTAGACAAGGAGTCAATGGCAAAAGTAAGAACATCTATTCCAAATCTCAGGATGTACAGACCACTGATGCAATTATGAGATTTGATACAAGAGATTACCACAAACTGAAGAGGGATTTTTTTTTATTTTATTTTACTTCCGTAATACAATAGGAGGAATTCTTGAGAAATTTTGTCTGGGTTCATTTTCACTCCAGTAGAACCGGGACTATCTTATAGTTTCAAAGATCATAGTATTGGGCCAGAGAGTGTCAAAGAAGGATAGAACTTTCTTTTTATATGCAACAACAGCAGCAAGAATCCTTATAGCTAAACATTGGAAGACACAAGAGCTACCCACGCTGGAAGAGTGGCAGACGCAACTGATTGACTACATGGAACTAGCTGAAATGACTGGCAGAATCCGAGACCTGGGAGAAGAAGCAATAGAAGAGGACTGGAAAAAATTCAAGGACTATTTACAAAAATATTATAAGTTATATGAATGTTGAAAATTTGCTAAGTTTTGGTGAAACTAGCCTCAGTAATTAAATCTGAGAATGGTGGAAATTAGGTCATAATTATGAAAGAACTAAAGTTTAGAGTAATGTCTCTATATCAGGATTGACAGTGGGGAAAAGTGAATTAATAACAAGTATTCTAAATTTAAAGATAATTAGGCGAAATAAGAAAAAACGCATGAAACAAGGTAACAATTTGCTGACATTTTTATTGTAAAGAATGCAGGGGACAGAGGATGTGGGGAAGTCCAGTGGATTATGAAAAATTGTATGGAAAATATAAATATGTTTTCTTCTTTTATCTTTTTTCTTTCTTCTTTCTGTAAAACTGCTTTTGTTGAGATATTGTCTATGTTATTGACCCTGGAAAAAAGCAATAAAAAATATTTTTTTAAAAAAACCAAGATCATAGTATTGTGCTAGATGCTAGGGGTGTGCAACTGTTCTTTGCTGGGGCAAATAATGAAGTGACTAGGAGTGATTTTACTCCTCCCTAAGTTGAACTTCCATTTGAATGAAGTGCCATATTGAATGACACCCTCCCCTACCACACACTTTTTTGGGGGGTTCTCCTAACTCCCTTAGAGCCATTTTTTGGAGGTGCATCAAAAGGAGAGGGGAACCCATTGCACAATTGGAAACCTAGCATAGGTCTTCTGCTGACAGGGCTGGTGAGGTGAATCCCTCCCTAAATCTGTGTTTTCTTATTTGCCTATGTTTCTGTACTCTAGGTCAATGGAAGCGAGGCTTTCTAAATGCTGCCTACAGAACACTGAAGATTTCTGGATTATTTTTTCCCCATACAGATGAACAGCAGAGTTGTTGTTTTTTAATTAAAAGCTTGGTTTATTTTATTTTATTTTTTAAAAAAGATCCACTGCTCTGCTTAGGAGAATAGGGAGGTTCTCTGGAGTTGTTCAGTGCTTCACAGGCATTTTAATGATATCCTCATCTTGTAATACCTATTGATGGATGTCCTCTTGCAAGCCTCATTCCATTCCCAATAAGCATGGGATGCCTTTGCCCGGTGGCACTGTGGTCCATAGATTGCAACAAAGTACTGGGCAAAAACAGCTGGAGACCCAAGTTTGGAAAACCCTGCTCTAGCCATTGGTGGGGGGCAAACTTCATTTCCCCCCATGGTGGAAATAGGCTGCAAACCTCAAAAAACAGCTGGTGAGGAAGAAAAGCTCAACCCTTGCCAAGGGACATTGGTTGCAAACTTTGAGGGAACATGTTTAGCGAGAAAAACAGACATTTTGATCTGTTTCCTCCTCTTCCACCAAACTGGCAGTTTGAAATGACTGACCCATGCTATCAGTGATCGACTCAGAAAGACAGTCTCTCCATCTTTCCCCTATTTCTCCTTGTCTCCTTGTTTGTTTGCCTCCCACTTCCCCTAATTTCTAACTTTCATGCAGGACATCAAATTGTCCCACTCCCATTCAATTACTATCTGAAAGCCAAGCAGGATCCTCTCACTCCCACCCCATCTCCTTAAGCAATATGCTCTACCCTGAAGAACAATGCATCTTCTTGTGCATTTCCTAAACTGAGACCTTGTCAGCACCTGCTAAACCACTTTGTCGACAAAATTTCATGATGTTGATAAATACCATTGAGAGCTATATGGAGGTTGGAAAGCTAATCTCGAATCAGAACAGGTGAAGCAGAGACAACTAATACAATGATGCTGCTTGTAATACCTTTTGCCATGGAGTCCTTGGTAATTTGATGTTTTAAAAAAGAACATATTGCTAAGCCTTTCTTTGGAAAATGGACAAGGCAGAGCAAACTTGCTTTAGCTTTCATAGTCATGTAATCACAGAATGTTTAATGACTTTGAATGAGACCAAGCTGACCTAAAGATGCTTTTATCAGCTGTGGATTTATGATTGTATGTGTATGTGTGTGTGCACACACACACATACACACATTATTGATTAATGAAGCTTTGACACAATGTGCCAGCCACCACTAAAAGCTTTATATACCAGTGAAAAGCATTAGTCTTAAAGGGCGAGTTTCTGGGTGAGTGCAGATAGATATGACTGTACATTTGGTAAAGGAGGCTGCAATCTTGATTCAACTTCAGGTGGGGAAAGATGGGTTTGCAAAATATCAAGAGTATAGGCTGTTTATATGGCACATGTTAAAAGTGAATGGGAGGATCAATACTAGATCGAATGTGAGGGGTGAGGTGTTCATTTTACTTACAAGGGACTGGAACAGGTAGCTGGAGGAGATGGGGAAATCAGAGAATTCCACCTGAAATTGATATTTCTGCAGTTCTCATGTTCATTCAAGCTCAGGTATGGAAATCATACAAGGGGTTATCCACTATCATTGATTTTTAGTCTACAAATGTTATATAAATAATTACATTGTTTTCTGCATTTTTAAATCCTTCCATTGAAATTCACTGGCAATAATTATGAATTACACAATTAATTACTCTAGTACTGGTCGTAGTAGACAGTGACATGGATAATGTAGGTTTTAGCAGAAACTGAACTGTAAGGGGACAGAAGCAACGCTGGTTGCAACAAACACAGGATGGAATAGAAACCACGACCTCCTTACATTCTTAAGGGAGTCTGCTACACATACACTACAACACATATTTGGAAAGGTAATATTTATTGGAACATACAGGTTCCATAGTTAAAACAAAAGACGTCCTTCTGTTCTTTCATGCAATATGGTGAAAGGTGTGGGGGGGGGCAGACTAGAACTCTGTGCTGTGTGTTGAAATTATTTCACAAGATGTCACAATGGAGAGGAGCATTTCTCCAACAGTTTATCTGGGGTGCCTTTTATTGGCATTGCTGGAAGTGACAAGGCATTGTCCTTTAATCTGTTAAAAGAGACCATCTCTTGTGATGGATATTGCCATTTGTGTTGGTGGAGGAAGAGGATGGATGAGAGGGCTAGTATTAGGCTTTGAAAAGCTAAGCATGGTTCCAATTGCTGAAACTAAGCAGAAGGGCAGTAATTAATTTGTGGCCTGGGATTGCACTGGCTAGCCATTGTTGGGAACTGACCTGAGTGTTGAGGTGATTATGATATAGGATGTCACTGTTATTTATAAACACAACTGCTGGTAATTCATATGGCACATCTTAATGGCAATGTATGTTGCAGTCTTTATTTGATTCATCGCCACATTCTCACAGGGTATTGAAATATTTGCTTTTCAGCCTATGAGTCTTTATGTAAGATTTCAAAGGGCATCTTTGCCACAGAGACGGTAGCTCAAGCCATTTACTCTCAGCGATCTCTGCTCCAGTTATCAGAGCCAGGAGGCTATGGGCTGCAGCCAGAAACAACCAGGAGACATTCCCAACCAGCCCAAAGCTTTGAAGACACAAAGCCCATCCTGTTGGAACTGCTGCTGAATCCCATGTCCTTCATATAAAATATTCTGTCACTTTTAATTTTGTGCTTTGTTTACTTTCTCTGTTACTAAAGAAGTGGGGTTTGTTTTTAGCAGCTCTGATTAAGTTTCCATTGATTTTTGAGATAGGAAATGGAACTTTCAGATTTCCCACATGAATTTAAAGCAAGTCAGATATTAACCTCGAGGTAAAACATCTGCCATGATGTTCACAGAATAGGCAAGTACTATCCTGCTAAAAACAGCATCTGTGTTCAAAACAAAGGGCTTGAGAATTAGGTTTTATGACTCATAGGAATTGATAAAACGGAGGAAACACACTAAAACCCCATTAACTATTGCTATGCTGGCTAAATAAATAAATAAATAAATAAATATTATTGTGCTAGCCAAAGGCCATGACAACATCCAAAGAAGGGGGGAGGGAGAGACAGCAGTCGCTACATATGCAGTAAAACCATGATCAATTTCACCAAAATTTCTTATTACACAGAATAAAAAGGAATTCTCAAATAAAATGTGCAAATTAGATCTCAGATTCCCCTTTGCAATTGACTGCTAGCCCATCCAGTTCTTTCTTCCTAATCTTCCTAGCTGCCAGGGCATCAAGAGCCACCTTATAAGTCACAGAGTCATCAGTATCACTCAGCAGTCATTTCACACTCTCTGCCCTGGTTAGATTTGTTTCTTTCATGAAAAGGGGTTTTATGAACCCGTTTCTTGGGTCTGTATATAGTGGACACTGTAGTAGGTAATGGCAAATGTCCTCTACACACGGTTGCCCGTCTCTCTTCATAAGGTATTCTGTTGTATCGTCCATTAGGACAGCTGAGGGCATAGATTGGAAGTGTAGTTCTGTGAAGGCGACTCTTAATGAGGCAGATGGAAGATTTGTCAAATAACTGGCTCGAAAGTGAATCATTTTAACAAGCGGAAACCATGGTGAACACTTAGAAGAAGTATCATAATCATAATTAAGTCTCTTTCTGCTTCAGTCCTATAAAGGCAGTCCCTTAAATGCCTCTTATCCATGTTCAGGGACACCTGGAGCTCTTGTAGGTGATATTGGGTCAAGTAGCATGGGATACCAGCCTTTCAGTGTTGGGTCCGTTCCAGTTCTTTGTGGCACAAGGCAGGAAATCTCTCATCTGAAAAGGATCTAAGTCTTTTCACATAATTCACATAATTTAAGCACAGATAGTTGATTCTAGCCTGTATTGTTGTCACACCAACTTCGGCAAAGAGGAGAGCAGCTGATTGGGGAGGGAAAGTACTTTCCTGAGAAATTAGTTCTGTACCATTTCTAGGGCTTTTCTGGCATTTGGATCAATACCCCATACCTCTACACTATAGAGCACCTGGGAGGGTCACTTTACTAATAAAAAATTTCAGCACTGGTTCTAATAACTGTCCAACTTTCTCCAAATTGCAAGGTAATTTTCCAGATAGGAGACAGGTGGCATAAATAGTTCATTAGCCTAAGTATTAGATTGTTACAATGAGCAGTTAAGTTAGGAAATTTGACATCTGAAGCAGTCTTGCCCCAAGTCAAACCATTGGTGTATCTAGTCATACTCTGCCTCATCTGACTGGCAACAGCTCCCAAGCCTTAGGTAGAAACCTGCTTCCTGGTTGTAGCCTGATGTGGTGGCTTTTAAAAAAAGAGCCACATCTGTTCAGTGACCATTAGCCATTAAGGTCAACATAAAACTTCTACAATCAGAGATGGTCTACTTTTGAATAATAGATGCTGGGACAAACAATGATGAGGTGGGAGGGAGGAGATTTCGCTTTGTTTGTGGGATTCCTTCAAGACAACTGCCTGGACTCTGTTAGAAACAAAGTGCTGAGAGAGATAGGCATTTGGTCTGAACAAAAGAGGGCTCTTCTAAGGATGAGGAAATTAGAGAAGCCTCTTCCTGCTCTGTGTCATGCCACAGCCAGTTTCCCCAGCTAGTGCACTACTGCTGATGTGCACAGAACTGAGTCATTTCTATTGAGAGTTGACATTCCAATAGGCAATCAAATCAAACACAACCTCCCAGTTTTGTATGGTGATCTGACAGATGCTTGGCAGTTCTCCTGCTGTCCCGTGGAGGTAGCAAGAGAGAGAGAGAGAGAATTAATTTATCAAGTCCTGATGGGCTGCTATGCAGGGACAGTGGACTACATTTGGATTGGGGATTCCCAGGTTATGCAGGCCTTGCCCTTTAGAGGCTGGTCCATGCACTGTCAGTTGCAAACTGCAAATACTGTTGCAAATACTGCTTCCGGGTGGCAAATGATTGCTGTTAAAGAATAAAATACAATAAATGTATAAGATTGGATCATGTTTTTGTCCAACTTCACTCTTCCTGTGCAAGTCCTTTATTCAAATTCAACTTAGTGTAGGTGACTAAACCCTGCCTGATCTGTAAAAATCCATTAAGCAGAGAGTCGATCAATACCTTGACATATTCGTATACAAAAGAGCTTTGTCAACAAAGAAGAATGCATTTGAAACTGAAAGATTAAAAAACCCCCAAACAACACCTTGCTGTTTGAAATGTTTTCATCTCCCACGACCCCCTCTCTAATCGTAAAGCCACTACTAGAAACAGAATACGCTGAAAGACATTCTGGAGATTTCAGAATTACAATAGGAAGGTAAAACAAACCCTGAGCTTTAGGTGGATCAAAATTCCAACTAGACTGCCATAAAGTGGAAAGACCCATAAACAATGATTGATGTAAAACAGGAATGGGGAACCTCAGGTCCAGGGGACATAAAAAGAGCCTGCTGGATCAGGCCAGTGGCTCACCTATTCAGTTATCCTGTTCCCACTTGGCCAGATAGGTGGTGGTTCCCTCACTTCTCACAGTGAGGGAACCACCAGATGGCCCTTGGAGTTGGACTTCAGTGTCACTGAGAAAAACGCTGTATTTCTCTTGCCAGCATCTTTATAGGAATACAGGAAGCTGCCTTAACTGGTCTATCTAACTCAGGATCATCTACACAGACTGGCAGTGGCTCTGGTGGATTTCAGATGGGTTCTCTTCCAGTCCTACCTGGAGATGCTGGGGATTGAATCTGGAACTTTATGCATACAAAGCTGATGTTTTACCACTGAACTATGACCCTTTTGCACACCAGACACAAGTAGGTCATGAGGACAATAGCTATGTAACGTTGCTTCTCAACAGCAGTCATCCAGTGACTTATTATTATTATTATTATTATTATTATTATTATTATTATTAACAACAACAACAACAACAACAACCTTATTATTTGTACCCTGCCCATTGGACTGGGCTAACACAGCCACCCTGGGCAGCCAGTGACAGACCTACCCTCCATTAATGTGTCAAATCTCCCAAAAGACAAGTGGGATAAAGTAGCTATGCAAAACATACAATTTACTGGGTAGGCAAAACTTCTTTTGATCAACACAAAACTGATCAAGGAACCGAAGTTTCGTAATAAAACCCATTGAATTTTAACTTCAGCTATCCATCCAAGCCAAAACACACATGTGTGTCTGCTTGGCAAATGGCAATCAATCTCTGGATAGCAAAACTCCCCCTAAACTTAATTCATTTAACAACTATATGACAACTGACATTCACTCCCTCTGTCCTCTCTGGGGAAATGGTCCATGGATTATGTGTCTTATTTGCATAGCAGAGCAAGTTACAAAACACACAGTTACACAGGTCATCCATGCCTTACTAGTGGGATAGGAGAGGAGAAATAGTACATGGGTAGATGAGTCGGAAAAGCCTGGGACACAAATTTTCGCAGTCGTCTAGCAGCCATGGTGGCTCATTTACCAGAAGTAATGTATTTAGCGTTATGAAGTAATGTATTTACACGATTCTGACCAAACTGAGCCTCCTAGGATCCCATTTCTTTTGCCTGCACTCAAACCACAAAAGCAAAGGAAGTGGGTTTGCAGCCACATCCATTCAGATAGGCCTTGGGTCTGATTCTGCAGGGCTCTTCTTCTGTGCTTATGGGATAATCATAACCTTGAAAAAAACTTGAAGAAGTGAGCATGCACACGAAACCTTATAGCAAGAACAAACTTAGTTCTCTAAGGTGCTACTGGACAATTTTTAAAATTTGTTTTAATATATCTTGGAAAAAAACAACAGCTTAAAAGAGGGTTACTTTTAAAACTACAGGTGTTGCAGCAGTTGTCAAGAATCATCATTCAGAAGGTTTGCTGTCATGGATGTATAAACTGTCCAGATTTAGTTGAGCTGAAGGTGCTGTGGGGTGAACACAGGCTAAAGGTTCAGGCTGCCTTCTGACAGGGCTATTTCAAAGGGGACTACGTGTTCACAGTTCTGCAAGAGTTAGCACACTTGCTGCTTGTACCTTGTCTGCATGAAGTGGGAACAAGATTCTAAGTGTGCATTTATTTATTTATTAGACCAGGACCTGACATGGCCAATATCTTTCTTTTCTCAAGACCGCACCCTTTTGAAACATTTTTGCCCTCCCATTTTAATTTCCCCTGCCTGTTTGGAGATAGAACACTTTCATTTAGTAGCCCAGTGAGACCATTTATATAACCTCTTTGTTAACACAAGCTAGCTTATCTTTCCCCCCCTCCAGAACACACATGCTTTTTCAAAAAGCATTGCCCTACCGTTTGATGAGCACTGCCCTCATTTTCAAATAAATAAATACATAAAAGAGAAAATGGATGGTTTTCAGATTGTGTTCTCAACCTACAAAGCACTAGGCTATGCAATCAACATTTGAAAAGGAAAATGAGGTCCAAGCAATCCCACCCCTACCCTGAAGAAGGCTACCCACATTCACATCATGGAAATGTGGGAAATGACATTGCAAGTCCACAAGAGTTAGCACTAATAGCTGTTTGCAAGTTTTTCTCCCATCTGGAAAGGCCAAATGAGCATGATACATAAAGGTAATTAATAGTAAGAGGATGGAATATTGAGGAAAGTGAGAAAAGCTTTGAAGAATCCATGGATAGTTTACAAAATAAATGTTAAAATAACCATAATTATAATTAAAATACAATAGCATATTGCAATGAAAGCAAAGATCTAGTTAAAAGACCGCTTTGAAAACAGAGGAGCAGAGTAAAACAACTATGCAACTTTATATCAATTAAAATTCCAGAACTGAAGGATACAAATTCACAGACCTAGAACTAGGGCTGCAATGCAACCCTAAAGAGGAACAGCAGAACTTGAAAAAGCAGCAGAGCCGCCGCCACATCCAAAGCCCTGTCGCTTGTGGGAAGATGGGAATTTGCCTGGCATTGGAAAGACAAAATGGGTATTGGGCATAGCTCTTTTGGGAGGGCATGTCACAGCCAGGGAAGTCAGCCAGCTTAAAAGACACTTTCAGCACGCACCATAGGCACATAGCACCACTAAGTATTCGCAAGTACCTGAGTCCATGTGCTCACAGAACCCATCTGAAATAAGCTCCTTGCTATGTGGATTTTCTGCTTTGTTTATTTGCAGCCTCAGTTTGCAAGCCATTCTCCTAGGGAATGTTCCACCCAAGTCTCAGTCCCTAGACAGTTTACTTTTGTTCACCATTCTGTGACAGCTTAATCAGGTTTCACTCAGGTATTCCTCTCATCATTCACCAATACTCTCAAGCCTTAGAAGTTTCATAAAAATCCATATATGTAGCAGGTAGTTTACCATAATACTCCAGCTGTTTGTATATCCCATATTGCTCTCAGGAGACAGAGATGGATCTTCATTGTTCCGTAAAGACTGCCGTGGGAATTCAGAGACATAATGACTTATCTAAAGTATCTGGCTCCCTGTCCCTAAAAAGTGTTATTTCTAATAGTAGTTTGGAAGCAATGATCGGCATGTACCTGAGGGACACTTGACAAGTGATATGGACATTTCATGGGGGAGGGAATTACCTGCAAGCTACATGCAGAACTCATTCTTCTCTGATTTTGGCAGGTGGGGAGATAAAAGGTAACTTGACAGATTGACCAAGTACCGCAGTTTCCCCCCAAAGAGCACAAAGCTATCTATATGAGGTATTGGTTGAATGAAACTAATGTGTGACCAAAGGAAGCATTGCTCTGTTTTCTGTAGACAAAGCCTCCTTTTCATAACTCACAATCAATCATACATTAGTAAAAATAAAAGATGGGGTGATCCCCATCAATGGCTTTGCTTCTCCAACGCACAGAGTGACTGTTTTTCATTTATGGAATGCAATAGTCCAGAGATATTGCAGCAATGAAAGAGAGGGGAAATGTGGCACAGAACTGAGAGCCTTACAAGTCTCAGTAACAGAGAATTTGCTTTACTTATCTTTAGCTGCCCCTTACTTGTTTTCATGCCTTAAATATGTGCAACGGAAACATAAGACATTATGCTCTTAATTGGTTCTTGATGCAGCTTTATGAGGGTTTTTCTGACTCTCAGTGGCAGGAATCTGATTCATAGGAGACCATCTTCTTAGCTTGAGTTTATGCATGATCTGTTCTTTACCAGGTTGCCTGAAATTCTTGGATCCCCTAGTGATTGCTGTCATCTTCATGCATAATCACACACAAGTACACATTGGGTCAAATATGGCCAACTTGCTGCCATTTTCATGGTTACGTATAAGACAGACACAAAATATGTAGGTGCCCTTGCTGGTCCACAAAAAAAATTCAAAAGTCACAATAGGATAATATATTTACTAGGACCAACTAAAATGTCACAAAAGAGTGAGAACTTATTGAGTTCACTGGAAATGTCCTTTAAGCTGGATATTAAGCAAAACTCTGGGGCATTGATGGGGAGAAAAAGCTGGGCATTGTCTTGAAGCTCCAAAGTCTAAAGATGGACAGCAGGAGAAGTAAGATAGAATTAATTACAATTTACCCCTCCCAGTTTGGTGTCAACTGCGAATTTGATGTGCCAAGTCATTTATAAAGATGTTGAACAACAATGGGCTCAGGACAGAACTCTGTGGCACCCCAATTCTTCCAGGATGATGACTAAACAACAACAACAAACATTTTGAGAAATTGGAGGACAGATTTCAGCACAGCACCAGTCTCTGCTTGGTGCTAAGCAGATCCCAAAATGCATAGAAGACTGATGGGACAAAGAAAGAACAGAGGCTCTTCCTCCATAGCTTTAAAAGCTAGCACGCATTCTGATCTGTCTCCAGCATAGATCATTACACATGGGTCTCTTGAGAAGAAGTAAAGAAAAATATGGTCAAATGGGGGACTAGCAGGCATTATCAGCTATGAATCTAACATTACAGCTAATATGAAAAGCCAGATGACACTGGAGTGCTAATCTGGTGTCACATCACTGCTAAGAATAAAGGCTTTCTTCCTCAGTGTCAGCATCTTGTTGCTGAAGGGGGAAAAAATGGTTTTCCATCTGTGCCCCAGATTACTGTCTCTTGCCTGCATTTCCAATCCATTACCAGTCTGTCTCTGCCCAAATCATCTCCAAGATCCTTTTTCTGACTTCAGAGGAGAAACACCTGACAGTGACAAAGCCTTGCGTAAAGAGCTTGTAAATAGCACATAGTTGAAGGGATTTGTATTAGTGCATTTGGAATCCATTCATCAGTTCAAGAGCAGATGTGTGAATGAAATAGAAATTAGGGGGGAAGGTCCAGATTATCCCAGGGTGCCACATTAATTTAGGAATTATAGATATGGGTAATAATAACCTAATGCTTCCAAATTCCTTTACAAAAGAAAGAACTCTCTTATTGGCCTTTTTAACATCTCTTTTCTCATAAATCTTTCACAGATGATCAAACCGAATTAGTGAGAGATAAAGAGTTACATTTTTGATTTCCCCACGGATTTTTTAACTGTCCATTTATATATTCTACTCAACTGTTAAATATATAGTAGATGATTTAACTGTGTGTGTGTTTTATTAAAAAAACAGGATTAAATAGAACTCATATTTCCTCTAAAAATTTGGTTATGTCAGCTTTTACTTGGTTTAATTCAGTCAATATTAAGTGGCTTGTTCATTGCATTTAGTAGGCATTTTCACATTATGATTTATACTTTATTTGTATCTTATACATGCATTGTTTTTGAGTACGAACAATATTAGCCATACCGCATGTGTGTATTCTAGATCAGAAGGAATCAGAATCTTCTCTGAAAACAGCTTCTACCATAATGGGCTGGCTGTATTTGTCAGGAGACAAAGTGAAACACTTTCTGATAAACATGGTTTGGCTGGAAAACCTCAGATTCACTCTGTGTATACATTTTTAAAAAGCATGAAATACAGAACACTGCAGAGTCAAACTGAGTGATTTCTGAAGCTAATTATTTGGCCACCAGAGGATTTGCCCACACAGAGAGAAGGACTGAAACATATACGTAATCTATTTCTTTGTTCTTAGTATGTGTTAAAAAGGACATGGCCAGTCTTTAACTTGCTTGCTCAAGTCACTATATACTACACACTACATAAACAATGTGATTAGCAATCATGTTATGCATTATAATTAAATATCGGGGTGGCAGGGTGGCAGGATAGTGTCTGTCACATCATTGGGGGGGGGGAAGGAAAGCGAGGCAAGTGGGGCAGTGGTTAGGAGCAGTAGACTCGTAATCTGGGGAACCGGGATCGCGTCTCCGCTCCTCCACATGCAGCTGCTGGGTGACCTTGGGCCAGTCACACTTCTCTGAAGTCTCTCAGCCTCACTCACCTCACAGAGTGTTTGTTGTGGGGGAGGAAGGGAAAGGAGAATGTTAGCTGCTTTGAGACTCCTTTGGGCAGTGATAAAGCGGGATGTCAAATCCAAACACTTCTTCTACCCAGTCAAGATCTTGATAAAAAAAAATCCCCCTACATGACAAATAACATTAGAGCAATTGATATGTGTGTGTGCATGTGTGTGGTCTCACATGCTCTAGTGTTCATGACTAGGTACCCCAGCACATTTGGTATTTATTTTAAAAACACACACACAAAAGAAGTAGTAATCATGTCATTGATATAACACATAGTTAGGTCCTCAGACCAAGTAACTTGAGATACATATGAGCGATGGGACCATGACCAATGAGTGACAGGAGAAATTTCTCATTTCTTCCATTTTAAACAGGTTGGAACTCAGCACCAAGAGCAGCACACACACACAAACTGGTACCAATATGAAAAATGATGAAGTAGCTTGTTCTACTGATGGGTGCCTTCTCCCTGGTATAACAGATAGCCAGGATGATGTCCCAACAATGCCTAGATATCAGAGATTGAAACTAGGACTTTCTGTGTGCAAAGCAGATGTTCTACCTTTCCCAATATCTTTAATATTATATCTCTAATATTATGTACCTTCACTCTAATAAACTCAGCGCCAGTCTGAACCATTTTGACAGGTCATGCAAGAAATGGAAATATGATCTTATCCCACCTCCCTCTATGTACCTTTCAAGTAGCTGTTCACAGGAACGAAAAAGCCTTCAAGATCTTTGCTTTTGAGGGGCCACCTCTGCCTTCCTCCACTCTTTCAAGCTACTATGCATCTGAAATAGCTCATATCCACAGGCAGCAGAGTCCTACTGTTACCTAGACCTGATCTGCACTATACAGTCAAAGAAGTATCATACCACTTTCATTTTATTTATTCATTTCTACATTTCTGTCCCACCTTCCCCCCAAGGAGCTTAAGGGAGTACACACAGCTATCCCCAGTGTTTTTCTTCTAGAAAAAAGGTACTGTGTACTACAGGCATAGGCAAACTCAGCCCTCCAGATGTTCTGGGACTACAACTCCCATCCTCCCTAGCTAACAGGACCAGTGGTCAGGGATGATGGGAATTGTAGTCCCAAAACAGCTGGAGGGCCAAGTTTACCTATGCCTGGTGTATTACATATCCTTGAGTAGCCCCAGAAAAAAGCACTAGGCTATCCACTCTCCATTTTACCCTCACAGCAATGCTGTGAGGTAAGTTCAGCTGAAAGATGGTGACCGCCCAAGGTCACCCAGTGAGCTTCATGGATGAGCAGGGACTTGAACTCTGGTCTCCAAGGTCCTAGCCCAACACACAGGTCACTAGGCCACAGTGGCTTTCATGGCTTCACCCCCAGAGAAACCAGGGGACTGTACCTTGTTAAGGGTGCTGAGAGTTGTTAGGAGACTTCTATTCTCCTACCAGAGCTACAATTTTTAGAGTTCCCCGGGAAAAGGGGTGGATTGTTAAGCCACTCTCTGAGGGCTATAGGGGTTTTCTTGTAGTTCTCAGCACCAGCAGCAAACTACAGTTCCCAGGATTCTTTGGAGGAATTCATAACTGCTTAAAGTGCCATGCTGCAGCTTTAAATATATGGTGATGATAGGGTCTGGGAAACAGGAGTAGGACAATGGGATGTACAGGCTGTGGCATTTTTTTGATAGGTTACTTAGGATCTTGGCATGGGAGAAAGTGAGGGCTGAGGAACTCCCATTGCATTTGCTTACGTATTTCTCTTGTAAAAGATGACAGAAGCAATCTCCGTAACCTGGGCATATTTAAAATGATTGCATTTAAAATGATTACAGGTTTAGGTCTTTACTGTCCTTGCTTCTGCCCTGACGATAGAGGGCTGCTTGGCCTGAGGCTAGTCAGCAGGTCTTCAAGGTGTGTGTGTGTGTGGGGGGGAACACCTGAAGGATTTATAGATTCAGCAGTTTTGAGAAAATCAATGGATTTTTGCTTGTTTATACATTGATAACCCTTATTCCCTATTATTAGATTTTCAAGGAATATAAGCTTAGTGATGTTTTCTCAGGTAAAATTCAATTTAACTGCATTGGCAATATAAACTGGGAAGCCTCTTCTTAAAAAAAAACACCCCTTGGAGACTTGTTCTGTATTGTTACAAAGCTTCGTACAAGCCTGTCTTTCCTTCTGCACTTCCTTTCTGAATGCTTGAAAGAGGGCGAGAGAGCAGGTGGAAAGGAAAATCAGCTAGTGTTATTCTAGGTGGTGCATTGGCTCTCAGTACCCTTCCCCCATCTAATGAATAGGAATTCATTTGTCATTCTTAATTAACAAACAGCTTTGGATTGAGTACACCTGTCACTTTCAATATCAACAGAGTTACCATTCAAATCCCTGTCCTACGAACTTTATATCATCTATCATAATCAGTCACATTGTGTACAGAGAAGCAAGCTGATTCTCAAGCACAGAAGGCAATGCCTCCCCATCAAAGCATCGGGATACAGTTAAGGCATTATCTCAATCAGCTTTTTGCTGTGTGTGTGTTTTAAAATAAATAAACGCTGAACGAGAATGAGAGTCACATAGCATCACAAGTCTAAGGGTCAAAACAGGTTTTGGGTGGAAAGCCCAGACTGAGAATCCCAGAGGACAGATCCACACTATACATTTAAATCATATTCAAAACACATTTAAAGCACATTATTTCCCCTAAAGAATCTTGGGAACTGTAGTGTGTTAAGGGTGCTGCAAATAGTAGCTCTTTGAGGAGCAACTGCAGTTCCCAGGAACTGTATGTACGCAAATGTATGCAAATCAACATATTCAAATTGTATGTAAATTTGTATCATGGGCCTGTGCCAAAAGTTTTTTAAAGACCTACCAATGCCCTTGTATCTCTCCCCTTCCCATCTGTCCTCACATCCCGCCCTCCCCTTTATTCAATTGACATGCTCTGTCATTACCCTCCCCCAAACTAATATGAAGTGCATCTTTCTCCCCACCTTCTGTTGCCTCCCTTGGTTAAAATTAGTTTGTAAGACACTCAGAGCAGGGACCTCTCACTCTGTTGCTGCTTTGCACAGTACCACATTGATAGACCAATATAAATGAACAAGAACTAAAGCAGAATTGGTGACACAATAGCTCTCACCCCCCCCCCAGGTTTGTAGGTGAGTGTCCGTATACTGCAAGTGCTCTTGTACTCAGATCCTGCTTTCAGACTTCCCATAGGCACCTGGTTGGCCACTGTGAGAATAGGATGCTGGACTAGATGGCCCTGATCCAGCAAGACTCTTCTTAAATTCTTAAAACTAAAACTTTAAGCAGCAAGTCACTCTGCCATTGCTATACGCATTTCCCTGCTTGGCATCATGATTCATTTATCAGATTGAACCAGTGTTTGGTAATAAAAAGTGCAATGCAGCTTTGCAGTTGGGTGCCATTTCTTGACATTCCCCAAATATCAAAATTACTTAATGTCATTTCAAGTTCAACCCATTCCATAAACACAAAGTGAGGAGTAATTCACTTACAGAGCTCAACATTCCCTTTGTCACAGATGGTAAGTGCACAGATTTCTCCCTCAAGGAAAGAAACCCTTTTTATAAAATAATTGCATATTCTGCTCCTTTTCCCATTCACTGATGCTCTTGTGTTATTATACGCTGTCAAACTAGCAATTAGCATGCATCCTCCACAAGGCAAAAATGCAGCTTTTAAGCTCCTCAGAAATCCCGTAGGATGTACACAATAGGTAAAATACTGTGAGAGCTACAAATGAAACAATAATTAAGAAAATAAAATAAAAACACTGTGTAAGTCAATTTTGCCAAGAAACTGTGGCAAAGCTCTTTATCTACAATCTAAGTGGTGCATATCTGTTGTATAAAGGGCAGCAGAGCAAGAATTGTATTTGTTGCTTGTGTCTATTTAGACCTCCTAATCTCCCTTACAGTTTACTGCAATTTTATCCAAATTCTTCTTCTTCCTAATCTTTCTTGCCACCAGCGCAAAGGGGGCCACCTTATGGGTCACTGGGGTATTAATGTCACTGAGCAGCCATAGAATCCTCTCCACTGGGGAGAGACTGCTTTCCTGGACAAACAAGGGATTTAGGAAGTGTCTCTTCGGTTCTGTGTAATAAATAATGCTGGATTCCCCCACCTGTGCTTGCCCACAGATATAGAGTCTATCTGCATATGGAACCCTACTATAACATCCATCTTGTTGTTTGTTTGTTTGTTTGTTTAGAAGATTTAGACCCCACCCACCAAATGGCTTGCAATGCAACTTCCAAACACAGATAACAAACTGCCCAGCAATTATCTGACTGATAGATCAGGAGGCAGGTGGAACTACCCTTCAGTTCTTTAGAGAAACTGGCCATTGCTGTGGTCAGTCTTTTTCTTGGCAACAGAAGGAAGCAAACTCCCTTCAGCTGCTCCTTCTCTCACCCATGGAAGGGTTGAGGTACCTTTCTGCCCCTAAATCCAGACAAGCTTCCACCAGCCAATTCTATGTATGTTCCTTATAATGTTAGTCACACTGTGATCGATGGGGCTGTCTCTCAGGTTCGCAGTCCTAGCCATAGTTTCCCATAAACTGGCAAGCAATCAAAGGTTTGCTCAAATTAAATCCAATTCTGAAGCTCAAGAGATTAACATTCAGAAATCTAAATTTTACTTTAGGGATATCTGATTAGAAAGGGAGTAGTACCTCTGGTGGGGTACAAGTCATGCTCCTTCTAGGGTAGTTTGTCCACCTTTGCTCCCCACCCTGCACTCAGCCCTCACCCATGGCTCCTAGAAGATTTCAGCATGCAACAGCAGCCACACCTCAGCAGCACCTTAGGCTGGTCAGCTAAACTAGGAGAGGATACCTGGTGAGACTCAAATCCTCAGTGAGTCCCTAGGCTTCCCCTGAATCTGAATACAGGCTTTAGTGGATTGAGCAGACAAGATCAATAGTGGGTTCAACAGCCAAGAAGGTGGGTACTGCACATGCTGGAGAGGGAAGTAAGGGACAGATGGGGCTCATCACACTGGGAAGGTAGCCTATTTAGGAAAAGGAAATCCCCGAGTCTATACCACCTCTGCCTTGCTGGATAACTTTGTGAGAAGAAAAGGCTAAGGAGTAAACCCTGCACAAATCCAGAGTGAAGTCCCTAAGTCCCTAAGATGGCTGGATGGTACCTTGTATGTCTCCTTTCGTCAACTCCTGCAGCCAAGCTGGTACCAAACATACTGCTCTGCTTTCCTTTGGGACATATCAGTGAGGCCAAGAGGTGGGTCTTGTTATCTGGGCAGCCCAGGACCTCCGTACACACTGGCCAGGCTTGAGTTCCAAGGAGGTCACTTTGGTTTGACGTCTCCCCCAGAGGGGACAAGTTTGACATTGTCTCTCAAGACAGATGGATACCAACACCACAATTTGATGAAATACAGATGAAAGAACAATCTTGTAATTTTCTTATTGATTCCCCTACTTTTAGTTTCAACCATAAATTATTTACAGTAGTGAACTCCTTACATTATGTTGCTTAGAGTTAGAAATGTGTGAATATGCAAACTTTGATTGATCTATGTTTCTCAATTTTCTAGTCTTAAGTTCAGTGTTTCACATTTCCATATCAGTTTGGGATTTTTTTGCGGGGGGGGGGGGAGGGGAATCCAGGAAAGGTCATTGGAATTGTAGTTTGCAGTTCTCCTAATATATACACATTTCTGTAGACACTTTTGGCCAATATATATATAATATTCAAATAACTTTTTTATGTTATTTTCACTAATAGATGCATTTACATGCATACTTTGCATGAGTATATGCATTTTCGTGCGCACTGCTTTTTTTGTACACAGAACTGCATTATGCAGCCAAGCAATGTGTATGAAAATGCACATACTCATGCAAAGTATGCATGTAAAAGCATTGCAAAATTCAGAGCAGTGCGAATTTTGAAGGATAGCTGTGTTACAGTTCACATCTTGTTTAGGAAAGTGTTGAATTAGGTACATTCGCCTTTAAATGTAAACTGATTTTTCCCTCAACCCTACTAAGAGCCCTACCAAAATTACTCTAACCTTAATTCTAGTATAGGTGTCCAACTAGAGTGGCCACTACTTTCTACTTGGTATTCTTAAAATAACCTATCTGTCTGGTATCGAGAATGATACATCAGCAAAAACAGAAACCAATTTAAAAGTCACAGTTTGGCTTTGCATAGTGTTGTGGCATGCTTAGAAGTCAAGACTAGGGATTTGATACTAATATGAGCTAAATCCTGACAGAACTAAATTGCTTTAGGTTTATTCCACAATGCCAAATAGCTTTATCATAGTATCTTGTTCACTTACTATGACTGTTGTGTATCTTCCCACATTTCCTACAGAAATAATTATCCTGAGGGCCTACTCCAAGTTTTGGAGATCCTCAGCAAGATGTTACCATAGCTTCTGGTGGTGTCCCAGAGAGAGTTTACAAGTAGCCACTGCTGTCCCTTGCCACCACTGATGCTTGCTCATCCATCCATTTGGGTGGGTAGTGATGGCATCAAGAAGCAGTGGTAGCCACTTGCCCTCTCCCTCTGAGAAATGATGAAGATAGGATCCACTGGGCCCAGCTATTGCTCAGAGCATCCAAGCACAGGTAATGACTGCTAGCAACACCTTGCAACTACCTTGTCTTCCCATCTAAGTTTGGGCTGCAAACTTGACTTTGTCCATTTGCAGGTGTGGTTTGGATTGACTTGATCGGTGGTTACAGCAAGTCCCTTTGAAGTTCTTCTCATAGTGACACCAGATAAATGACAGGTGAGAGGAACTGCTCACCTGTCTCTAAGTTGGCCTGAAGGGTCAAGGAGGTTTAAGATCCAGCCCACCATCCAGAAATAATTCCTCACCCCAAGATTAGGAATGATGCAGGATAGCGCAGCAGCTACCAACACCACTTCACCTTACACTCAAAGTGTAAGTCCATAGCAAGAGGTGCCACACTCAAGGGGGCTCAACCATCCTTTGCCATACAATCTTCCATGCCACTGCTTGGGGGGAAAGGTTAGGCAGAAGCGGCTTCTGCCGCTCCATAGAGAAAGGAGCAGCTTAGGGTCAGGAATCAAAGGCTCTTTTATGAACAGGGCTCTGAGGCATCCGCACTTGCCAATCCCTGACGCTTGCATTGGTGTCGGTGCTCCTGAACTAGCCCAATAATCAGCAAATGTGTGTGGATTTATTTTTTTAAAAAATTATTTTGTCCCTAATATTGCTCCATGCCAATATAACCATGTGCAGGCAGCTCTTAACCAATATATCCAAAAGAGGTCAGCAGCAGAATAAGAAATCAGAATCTTGAGCTGTATTATCTCAAACTACAGTGGGGAGTAGGGGTGCGGGTAGTGCTGTGGATTAAACCACAAAGCCTAGGACTTGCCGATCAGAAGGTCGGAGGTTCAAATCCCCGGAACGGGGTGAGCTCCTGTTTCTCTGTCCCTGCTCCTGCCCACCTAGCAGTTTGAAAGGACATGAAAGTGCAAGTACAGTGGTACCTCGGGTTAAGTACTTAATTCCTTCCAGGGGTCCATTCTTAAACTGAAACGGTTCTTAACCTGAAGCACCACTTTAGCTATGGGGCCTCCTGCTGCCGCTGAACCACCACAGCATGATTTCTGTTCTTATCCTGAAGCAAAGTTCTTAACCTGAAGTACTATTTCTGGGTTAGCGGAGTCTGTAACCTGAAGGGTATGTAACCTGAAGCGTATGTAACCCGAGGTACCACTGTAGATAAATAGGTACCACTCCAGTGGGAAGGTAAACAGCATTTCCGTGTGCTGCTCTGGTTTGCCAGAAGCAGCCTAGTCATGCTGGCCACATGACCCAGAAGCTGTCTGCGGACAAGCGCTCCCTCGGCCTATACAGCGAGATGAGCACGCAACCCCAGAGTCGGTCACGACTGGACCTAATGGTCAGCGGTCCCTTTACCTTTACCTTACAGTGGGGGGTGCCATATTTGAACGCTTACTTATGTAACTAGCAAATAAAAACTTCCTGCAAGTAAAAAAAATAAGCCTAGCATGTTAGGGGAGAGAAATTCTAACCTATCCCTACTGGTCTGTCTTTTTGTTTTACTTACATGTAAATGTGCAGAAGCACATTTAAAAATCTGAACCTCCGCCTGCTTCCTGAAGTGGCAGAGTTTATTCTGTCTCCTCAGTATTGTAGCACCTTATTTTACAGTGTGTGGTAAAGACCAGGGAATACTGAGTATTGAGGATTTGTGATCTACTGCCACCACCACTACCTGAACACATATTAAAAGCAACGAACAATACAATATCCTGGAGTGAGTCAATGCACTTCAATACATGAAGTATTAAAGCATAAATGTGGAACCTGTGGCTCCCCAAATGTTGTTGGGCTCCAACTTGCAACAGCCCTGACAAGCATGGTCTAACATCAGGGATGGTGGGAGCTGTGGCTCAACATCAGCAGGAGGCCTACAGATTCAACACCTTTGCATTGTCGTGATTAATCTTATTGTAGGTAGTGAGGAATGTTAGCAGCATGCTGGTTTCTAGGAGGCAGCACAGGACTGAATTTTCACAGAGCATAATGCAGATTCACAAGTCAACACATGCTCCTCCAGGAGAAGGTAACAAATACAAACAGCCTGCTCAAGGACAGCCTGAGTTGTACACTGAGAGCTATAAAAAATAATAATATAATGATTGTGGTGGCATGATTATAATTTAGAGGCTAGAGTCACAGGTGAGAAATAGGGTTGAACTGCCTGGCCGAATGTGAAGTAGAGTCAGTAAACAATTGCCAGGCCACTAAATCACTATTCTCCCTATTGCATTTTAGCTTAGAAACATATAATAAACCTATCAAAAAGTCACTTTCTTTTAGAAACTCAGGATATAGCAACCAATCTATTCAATAATACAGTGTTTCCAGGAAGATCCCTACAGACTGGATATTTCATTTGATTTTGTTTAAGGGTTTTATGTTTTTGCCATTCCTTAAATATATACCACTAAGATTACAAGCCTCAGGTAACAACAGCTTCAGGACATAATTCTGGGTGGACACAATATCACTTTTTAACTCCTCTGAGGGTCCGTGCAATGTGATGCCTGAACCAGCAATACTCTGAACAGATTTAACCTCAAGAACATAAGTAGTACTCCTAGAACCTGGGAGAATCAACAAATTCAAATCCTTACACAGCTATAGATGTACTCAAGCAATGCTCTGTATTAGATAAAGGTAAAGGGACCCCTAACCATTAGGTCCAGTCGTGGCCGACTCTGGGGTTGCGGTGCTCATCTCACTTTATTGGCTGAGGGAGCCGGCGTACAGCTTCCAGGTCATGTGGCCAGCATGACTAAGCCACTTCTGGTGAACCAGAGCAGCGCATGGAAATGCCGTCTACCTTCCCGCCAGAGCTGTACCTATTTATCTACTTGCACTTTGACATGCTTTCAAACTGCTAGGTTAGCAGGAGCAGGGACCAAGCAACGGGAGCTCACCCTGTTGCAGGGATTTGAACCGCCAACCTTCTGATCGGCAAGTCCTAGGCTCTGTGGTTTAACCCACAGTGCCACCTGTGTCCCATGCTCTGTATTACTTATCTGTAAAATGGGAATAAAGTTGTCATATTTAATAAGGCCGTGGTGGGGATTATAGATGACAAAGGATCCAGTGTATACACATCTATCCACACCCTGTTGTACACGGGGATCTGCCTACAAAATAAATACTCAGCATCAGTAGCTTTGCCAGGCTTATTACTTGTTTGGGGAAACATGAATGCATAGGACTGGAGGCAAGTCATCTCACTTATGCTCTATGAAAGTTTCCACACCAGCCATCAGTCAATGGATGGATGGATTAACCTCTTTTTTAAAAGACTTTTTTCTTACCCCAGACAGCACACTTTTGGCCACATGGGACACAATCTAGAAAGTGGTAAGAATAGAAGAAGAGCTCTGCTGGATCAAACCAAAAGGCTATCTTGTTCAACTGGCCAACCAGACACCTGTTTGGAAATCCAGAAGCAAGTTATTCTTAGTGGCTTGAGGATGGATTGGAGCAAATGGATACTGAATCTACAATATAAAAGCAAGGTCTTCCAACAGCATTGCATACTGACTTCCTGAAGAACATGGAAGAGTCATAGCATTTAAAAAAAAAATAGTAAAGGGAAGAATTCAGGAAGTTAGTGGGAGAGAGACAGAGAGGAAAACACAACACACAAAACTTAAAGATAACATGAATTTGATGGTACAAAAAAAGTTCCTGGAAATTTGTATTGTTGATTTTCTAGCATTTTGGAATATATGTTGAGACATCATAGCTAGTGATAAGATGACCAGTGTTAACAGTTTTGAAAAATGGTTTCCCATGCCATCCAAAAAGGTTAAGGCAAATATTATTCTCTTTCACTTGTTGGCAAAGACTTAGACTGAAGAGAACTTATGCTGGGAAGAAGCCACCAAGGGTAAGGAAGCAAACCTATCTCTTGATCTACTATTAGCAAGAACAGCTAAGCTTCTTACAGGTGAAAAGATGAAGGATTTTACATTACACACCCACATGCATATTCACACCAGCCTCTTCCCCACATGGCTTCAAATATTCATAATAAGCAGACCCAAATAACGGTATATTATATGGTTCAATGAATGACAGATGAGCCATCTCCCTCCTTCACCTCTATTATCCATAGTTAATTTAGCTTGAAAATTCCTGGGGAAAACCCAAGACTTTCTGAGCTGCTTTTTTCTTGAGATTTCCTATCAGTCCCTGCTTCTCATCCCCAATCAAACTTAATATTGTGGTGGGTATGAGCGTGGGAAAGAAGAGCTACATTTAGGAGATGGCTTGTCAAGTTCATATTTGCATCCAGGACATTTCAGGACACGCCACTAGGATGCACAGGACCTGTATCTTTCTCTGTTTTCTGGCTCCATTCATTGAACTGGGAAACATAGGAAGCTACAGTTTCTATGCTCTGAATAGTGCCTAGATGGGACGCCACTTGGAAATCATTCCTAATCATATCACTATGAGCTCCTTCTAGGAAAAACAAGAGTGTACACGTAATAAATGAATAGATTCTTCAGCCTCAACACCAGAACATTTGCCTTTTTTTAATCAACGTAACTAGAGTGACTCCCACAAAGCTACTTCAATTTATACCCGATTAAGAATACTCTCCCCAGGTTTACTACTTTGCTTATTTCTTCATAACAAACTCAAATGTATCGTCTCTGTGGAGGCATATGAATCTCTCTAGGTATATAAAGTAAATGAGTCTGATTTCCTGCACTAAATATGCTCCAAACAACAATTCTCCCCCAGATAGCACCACACAAACCAATAATGAAAAGTTACAACTTGGGACAAATAGGAAATACATTTTCTAGCTCATCTAGTTTCACTCAGGTCAATAATCTCCTCAGTGCTTTTTATTGCATTTGTTTGTATTTCTTTCTCCATCTCTTTCGTTTTAAGTGTTTTTGTTGTTGCGGCTGCTGAAAAGAGGAAATTGTCTCCACTTTGAATTAACGTGCTCCAGCCTACAGCAATAAAAATTTGTGTGAAACAAGTAAATCTTCAGTTCATGGGAAACATTTGTTCACACACAAATAGATAGATAGGTATTTGTGTGTGTTGTACGTTATAATAATATATAGCATACAACACACAATCTATTATTGCATAATCAATATACAATATATATTATTGTATCATATATATGTACACATTTGGCAGAAATCTTATACATTGTAACTTTCTACATTTTGTTTCATTAGAACAGGGATGGGGAACATGTGAACCTCCAGATATAATTGGACTCCAGCTCTCATTAGCCCCAGCTAGAATGGTGAATGGTCAATGATGATGGAAGTTGCAATTCAGCAACATCTAGAAACCCACAACTCCCCAACCCTGTATTAGACCCACATTGCACTCATTTCAATGTCACTGGTGCTTGTGGTGTTGTGTAGCTGTATGAACATTTCAGCTGGCTTCCCATAGGTAATGGTAAAGGGACCCCTGACCATTAGGTCCAGTCATGGCCAACTGTGGGGTTGCGGCGCTCATCTCGCTTTATTTGGCCGAGGGAGCTGGTGTGCAGCTTCCGGGTCATGTGGCCAGCATGACTAAGCCGCTTCTGGAGAACCAGAGCAGCTCACGGAAATGCTGTTTACCTTCCCGCCGGAGTGGTCCCTATTTATCTACTTGCACTTTGACGTGCTTTCGAACTGCTAGGTTGGCAAGAGCAGGGACCGAGCAGTGGGAGCTCACCCCGTGGCGGGGATTCGAACTGCCGATCTTCTGATCAGCAAGTCCTAGGCTCTGTGATTTAACCCACAGTGCCACCCGTGTCCCATACTGATCATCCAAATCATGCAGAAACTAAGCACACCAAGGACACCAATCTCTATGGAAGTAGCAGCACTAAGAAGGGTATATGTTATCATACTGTCTAATAGACCCATTTGGAACCCGGTTCACATTTTTACTACAGCCCCAATCACTTGGGCGCAATTTTCAGTAGCAACCCCAATGCTGGGTTAACTACTGGTATGTGAAGCAGCATGAACCCATGTGGCAGTACATATGTCAGACTGCAGTTCCCTTCTGGAATTAAGGGGGTGCCAGGAAATTCAGTTCCAGCCCAGAACTAGATTTGACCTCTTCAAATGTTATTTTGTCATAAGGAAGAAAGATAGATTGGGGTAGAGATTTCACTGGTCAGGCGGAATCAGATTAATGAAAGGAATAATGCAACTCATTTCAGGGGGTTATTGCTACAAGGGGTTGCTTGTTTTGTGTAACAGGTACTAAAATATAACTCATGTGAGTATACAAACATAGTTCTCCCATTTAAGTGGCTTGTGAGGACCAGAGGGGAGGAGTTTGAACTGGTGTGGGTCTGTCAGGAGGTGAAATAAAAGGATGCCATTAAGGGCCTTATGCCCTTTTTACCATTATTTGAGCTAAATAGGATACCCAAATATGCTTAATTTACCTTTAATACAACCATACATGTGAAATGTGACTAGCTGAAGATGTCTGCCCCTCATTCAAATGCTAAATAACCAGCTCAGACACACACACACACAGGCTAGAGCCAGCTGTGAGATTATAACATGTGGACTGGTTAATATAACACCATTCTTCCTCTTTTGCTAGAATAACTTTGTTCAGTTAATGGAACAGATGCCTTTTCCAGGGCATATTCAGACATATGTAAATACCATTTTATGTGGTAATTAGATGTTTTGCAGATGTAGAACTCATCAGTTTATTAGGTGGGGGTATTAATGTAATTGAGAAGATTTAAAAGAACTTAATCTTAAATGTATTACTTGCAAACCACAGAGCCATCCTCTGAGGGAGGGAGAATCTGTATAGGAGGATCTGACGCACCTGAAGCTGTGCTGGCCTCATGCCAGCAGAGTAGAATATGGGGAAAATTTAATCTTTTATTCTTGCCAGTAGTTCTTTTTTACTTCTCTTTCGTTGGCTCCAATGGGTGGGAAAGCTGCAGGGTTGGCATACGTTCCCTGCCACCATGTGGCAGGGGCACATGCAGAGATGACAGGGGCTCTGGATACAGTGGATCCTCAACTTTCCCTGATCTTCCTGTGACCCCTCCTTTCAGCTGTTACTGCCACCCATGCAGTAATGGCAATGGAAGTTTCTGCTGCTGTACTGAGAAGGCATCTAATGGTGAACTTCCATCTCCACCCAGACAGGGAGGACTGCTATATCCTATTGCCCCTGGTATGCCCTCCCAGTGACCATTCGGTTTGCACCCTAAAAAATATTGATTTTAACTGTGAAATTTACTCTGCCTGCTGTCTTGCAGATGAAAATATCCTAGCCCTTGGATTTCCTATTTAAAGTTTCCCAACCATCATTACAAAACACGTAAACCTAGTAAAACTAAACACATAAGAAAACAACCAGGAATGTAGGCTGTAATACTCATACACTCAGGAATAAGCCCCACTTAACTTAATGGGGCCTACTTCTGAGTAGACCTATATAGGTTTGCACTGTTAATTGTTTATACTAGGGTCTAGGAAAAAAATATGGCATGGTTTACTGACTAAATTGAAGAGTACTCTGATGCAGCGCTGTGATAAAGTTAATTTGAAAAGTAACTCTTGAGAGTTTTATGGATACTCAGAAGATGGAGCCAAATGACTTCAGCAAGACTGTTAGTTACCTCTCCATCTGCTTTACGGAGAACATTTGGCAAGCTCGGGTCTTCTTGCTTCCAGCCAGCTAGAGCTGCAGTTTAAACCTTAAAATCCAAGTAATACTACACTTCCATTTTAATAGACTGGGCTGTATCTTAACTAACTTTCCCCTTTGTAGTATACTTGAACATGAACCTGATATGGACAAAGAAAAACCACCTTTCAAAAAACCTGATGGTTTTTTAGACCGTGTGATATTAATAAAATGAAAGATCTCTGGGATTAAATGCATAATGATGCTAAACTATCTGGTTTTGGTATAGATATAGGCCAGCAACTCACAATGAATAATTTATCTGACATGCTTAGCCTCTCCTTCTGTTCCTGTACCGAGATGATAATGATCTCCTTTAATTTCCCCCCTTTTTTTGTTCAAAATCAGTAGTGCTTTGCCAACTTTCTGGAAGATCATCAGCAGTTAACATTCCGTACTTCAAGGCTGCCTATGTCTGAGCGAAATGAGACGTCTCTGCCCTTTAAAGCATCAGGAAAGTGTAGATGGTGTGTCTTGCCCACCTTTGCAGCTCAGAAACAGCATCTTCCATTCTTCCCCTTCTAACTGCTGAAAACATAGTCGTCCTGTAAAGTTTATTTGCAGTGAACCAGATCAGGCCCTTCTTTCATCTGGTATCTTCCTTGGCAGACACCACCCTTTTGCTTGCCATAAATGGACTTAAGTTGGCCAACTGCCTACACTACTTTGGACTTACAAACCAAGTACATCCTCAGCCCATTCCTGCTCTTGCTACATTATCAACATCTTGGGAAGCTGCCAGGCCCACTGAGGTTTCCTTAGACGGTCAGTGTTTTGTGGGAAGGCAGATAACGCCAGTGGAGCTTACTGCTATTCCAAACTCCATTCAGGAGTTGGGCTGCTGCTACATGAGCCTGGCAGAGGGGAAGCAAGCCTTTAAAGCAGAATTTGACACGCACCACCCTTTTTGTCAGTGTAACTGGGTTGCTAGGTCACATGACTGATCTGTACAGAGTTTTGAACAGAGGTATGTCTTCTCCTGTCCCATCCCACCTGGAATGCCTCTTCTGAGAGCCTCACCCTCATCCTGGCTGAGCTAGGAATGGAGGACTTCAGCCAGCTTAGCCCTAGCTCAGCCCTGTTTCAGATGGCTTAGCTAGAAATCCCTCTTCCAAACTCCACCCATCCTGGCAGATCTTGGATTTGGCTTGCTCCCTAAAATGAATTCAAGCTCTCTGTTATGCTGTCACAGCAAATCCACTTTTCAAAAAAGTGGACTTTTGATAATTAGGAAAGTGACGAGGAAAGGCACTAAAAGGAGTGGGTTAACAATCATTTGACAGCAATACAGATAATCTCTGTACAAAGAAAATCAGGATGAATACTGAGTTTATTCCATTCCAGAGATAGCATGGCCATTCACTGCTATACAGAGCACCATTCACAGTTCAGACTTCAAAGAGAGTGTATGAGTCACAAACATCAACCCTCTGCCCTAAGGACCAGAACAACCATCACAGATTTTTCTGGGCATATGAGGAAGTTTTGCAAGGCATCAACTGTGGCTGATACAGAAGACGGGAGATGAAGGAAACTGCATGGGTAAAATCTTCTTGTTTCAGCTACAGAAAATAGTTCCTGACATTTTGCACAATGGGGGGATATCTAATAATAGCCATACTCTGAGTAGACACATTGGAATCAATGACTATGGTTATCATTGGATATAAAGTTCATCTCCTTTTAGTATCACTGATGGCTGCAGGTCTCCCAGAAGAAACTTAAAGGAAAAGGAAATTTATCATTGTGTGATCTTTTCTTGGTTATCAATCGACTTTAACACAGTTTACATAGGTATGTTTTAATAAGGGAAGAGGCGTAGCTCAGTGGTTAGAGAATGTGATCTGCATGTGGATGGCCCCAGATTCCCTAGGATCTCCAGACAGGGCTGTGAATGATCCCTGCCCCAAACCCTGGAGCAGGCATAGGCAACCTCGGCCCACCAGATGTTTTGGGAATACAATTCCCATCATCCCTGACCACTAGTCCTGTTAGCTAGGGATCATGGGAGTTGTAGTCCCAAAACATCTGGCAGGCCAAGGTGGCCTATGCCTGCCCTAGAGAGTCATTGTCAGTCAGTGTAGACAACACTGTGCTAAATGGACCAATGGTCTGACTCAGTGTAAGGCAGCTTCCTAGTTTTATAGAGGAAGCTCTGGCACATAAGTCTAATCGAAAGATTTCATGTCCCATCTTTTGCTTATCTGCATCAATATAAGCCAGAGACTGGGATAGGCCCCATAAAACAGATTAATGATCCTCAGGAAACGTTGAAGGTTCTGCATCACTACAAATGGGCTCTAAATATTTCAAAAATGTAATTAAGCCACTGAAGAAAGCTCATAGCAATCCAACAGATACAAGCAGAAAGGCAATACCTTGGAGGCATATCAAATTTCCGATGGTAGTTTTAACTACTGAATCATCAGTAAGCTTCTTATCCACTCACACCTTGGGGAGACTTCAAAAGTTCCTTTAAGAATAAGGTGAAGAGGAGGTCATATTTAGCACTTCTAAGGACTGTCTGAGATCTTGACCTAACTGGACAAAATATAAAATAAAAATAGAAATCTTAATTCATGCTTGCTTGTATGTATCTTGTAAAAGCAATCTGTGGGACATGGCCAGCATAATAATGCTTGAGCAATGCTGACTGATCCCGAATATTTAAATTGTAAAGCTTTCCACAATTTTCTGATAAATATTTGAAATATTCCTTCTCCTCTCCCCATACCCCCCACGCCACCCCACCCCACCAAATCTGCTCCAGAGGGTTGTGGAAAAGCCCAGTGCAGATTTAGGTTGTGTGAAGGGAGAAGAGATGGTGGGAAGATACATCACACAGCTAAAGGTTGTTGCCCTCTGGCAATGCTAACCATTATGTCTGCATCATAACATTGTGTCAGGTGCTATCACCAGACCACTACACACAACCATTTCCCCCAAAAGCACAGGTATACAAGACAGGAAACATGAAATTTCAAAAAGAGGAAACAGAAATTAGCCAGGGGTGTGCAGAACTGAAGGGGCAGAAAAATCATTAGGCAAGGTGGCTAGCTACCTGATACATGAGTTCAAAACAAGTCACCTCATCACTTCACCATCTTTGTTGGTGTGTGTGTGTGTGTGTGTGTGTGTGTGTGTGTGTGTATACGCAGGAAGACAGAGTTTCCTCCTCATGTCTTATCAGTTTTATTGGACGTGATACTCTTAGCTGGATCAAAGTGGAGGAGGAAGCATTCTCATGGACTAAAGGCAGACCATTTTGGAAACTAGAACCTTTGTTACCTCTCTTTTCACAGAGCCTGTTCAAGCTTGCTCTGGGCCTACCCTTTACAGATTTCTCTCTTTCTCTGCTCCACCCTTCCTTTTCAGCCAGCCAAGCTATATTGATAAAGCACTGTTCTCTGGGCAGGCCTAGTCAGATTGACAGACAGAACACCCAGGGACTGCCTACACCCATGGCACCCGAGTCTATGTATTGGGACTTCCAATGCCAACACACCTCCAGCGCAGGCACCTACCTTTCTCAGTGACTTCTTAAAGACTGGATTTTGGTTTACTAGATTAGTTTATGCTTAAATTGTTATTTTTAGAGTCTAATTTGAAAGTCTGTTCTTCTCAACATTCCTTACAGGCTACCTGCAGCTTAGAACGCCAGTTTTTCTCTGTAAGGTCACAGTATAAGCAATAGCAGATTCTTTCTTCCCTCCATTTCATAGTTCTGTTCTTGGGAAAAGTTGATTAAAAATCCATACTTCTAAGTCCCAGACTTTATATCTCATCACATTTCCCCCCAAAAAATATGTATTAAAAGTAAAGAATAAATCACAAGGGAAAGTTATCTCGTAACACAATTACTGTTACAAAATCTTAGCATTCCAATAAAATCCAGCCTACTCAGAGTTTACGCAAGTTTTTTAGATCTTAATTTCACAGTCATTAGCATCTCCCAATACAGCTTCCTATTTTCTCTGTTTGCACTAGGAAAAAGTTATTACCAGTGGAATAAGAGATTTGCAAGAGATTGTTGTTCAGCCCTATTAATAATATAAAATCAGCCTAAACCACAAAGTAATTTTATTGACTCATGGGACATTAAGCATGCCTTATTTAAAGCCTTCATATTTTATTTCTTGGAGTTCTCTTTTGAAATCAGTTTTATTGCCTGGTTTAGAATAATTCAACATAAGATATGAATTTTTCAGCTAAGCAGACATCACCATCAAACTATTGCATAGGTTTTGGTATGGAAAATTTTGGGAGGGAGAAGAATCAGATTAAAAAGCAAATTAGCTTAAAGTTTTGTTTCTTTTACATTAAACATTTTTGATAAGATGTTTTAAGTACTGTAGTGAAAGATCAGCATGAAGCAACAATCTCATTTCTTGCCTATATCTGGGGATAAGGCAGAATTTATTGGGTCAGCTGTTTGCAGTAGCCTGACCCAATCAAAAACTGACAATTTTGTTTGCAGATCACCATGAAACTCTGTTCAACTATACACATCCAGATTGAGCAATGTCGTTTCAGTTTGCAAAGGGCACAGGAAAAAATGCATATGTTAATGAACACAAAATGAGTTTTTTATGGGAGAAATGCATGGGGTAAAGTGAATTTTTTTATAATGAAGAAGTGCAGACAAAATGGGTAAATTAACCTTTGTGTTCAAAAACTGCAAAAATGGGATAGAATGGACCTCTGATTGAGCACCTTCAAAATAAAAATGGAGTGGAATTAAGCTGCTTAAACTATTCTTAATTATATATCTTGCAGTGGATCTCTGGTCCAAGTGGTGAGTTTACAAGAAGCATTTCTAAACATCACTGGCATCCCCTCCAACATGTTGACTCTGAAAACTGGGATGCTTGTCTTTCTGGCCCAGTTCCTGCATGAGTCATGTGACCCACTCGAGATCACAGAGTTCCAAAATGCATTTTTTGGGGGGCTCTGTCATCTTTTGTGAGGTCACAATCTCCCACCTTTTGCCCCAAAATGTGTGTTCTGGAGTTCTGTGATCTTACACATTTTTGAACACCGTGTTGAGAGCGGGGTATGCAGTGGCTACTGCTCCTCAAGGCTGCCACTACACTTTCAGTATTTTCCTCACTTTACAGGGTGAAAGATAGGGCGGGGAAGAGAGAGAGAGAGAGAGAGAGAGAGAGAGAGAGAGAGAGAGAGGCTTCAAACAGTCCTGCATTGTTTTCCACAGATGAGAGCTGTGGGCAGAACATCTGAGTGACATCCATACTATTTTGGAGTGATCTATGTTTTTCAGGGGGAATTTGCCACAGAACTAGGTTGATTCAGAGTGGCAGGCCCGGATAAGGAAAATATTTAGCAAAATTCAGACTTTTATTGAAAAATAATAATAATCAACTACCATGCTGCTGCATCAGGGACGCAGGTGGTGCTGTGGTCTAAACCACAGAGCCTAGGGCTTGCTGATCAGAAGGTCAGCAGTTCAAGTCCCCGCAATGGGGTGAGCTCCCGTTGTTCGGTCCCTGCTCCTGCCAACCTAGGGCTTGCCAATCAGAAGGTTGGCAGTTCGAATCCCCGTGATGGGGTGCGCTCCCATTGTTCGGTCCCTGCTCCTGCCAACCTAGCAGTTCGAAAGCACACAGTGCAAGTAGATAAATAGGTACCGCTCCGGCGGGAAGGTAAATGGTGTTTCTGTGTGCTGCTCTGGTTCGCCAGAAGTGGCTTAGTCATGCTGGCCACATGACCCGGAAGCTGTATGCCAGCTCCCTCGGCCAGTAAAGCGAGATGAGTGCCGCTACACCAGAGTTGTCCGTGACTGGACCTAACGGCCAGGGGTCCCTTTATGCTGCTGCATCAGTAGCACTGCCTGAGTTAAACTCATGACTGAAGTCTGGTCTGGGACCACACAGCTCAGGACCCCTTCCGCCAAATGACCACAAAGAGAGAGGGGTAGATGATGAGGATCAATGATTAACCAGCCTTGTGCGAGCATTTGGGTCAGCATGCACATGCCAGGGCTCACTGGGACTAATGTTGCACTCTTCCTCCTCCTCCTCCTAATTAGGGCAGCCAATGAGGCATGTACATGCTACTGGTGCAATTTTTAAATTATTATTCATTTAAAAATATATTAACCTTTCCTGCCCCCCCCCAAGTTTGAGCAGAAGTGGCTCCCCCTGGATCCCTTTAACAGGATACCTTAATTCCTTGGAGTGAGGGGGTGGCACTTCCCCCCCCCACACACCATCCGCCTTGACTAAGCATCCAATCCAATGCCTTATCCCCCCTGAAGTTGTGAAAATTGCAACAAGGCAGCCAAAATTCCTAGACAGGCCCAATTTGTCTGAAGGCAAATTCTTCCCTGGCCCTGAATACAGCAACCAAAGACTTCCTCAGCACGGTCTTACACACAGCCTTCCTGCTTACCTTTAGCCAGAGCCAGAGCATATGTGCGGCGGGGGGGGGGGAGAATCCAGCGCAATCTGATGCTGATTCCTGGGCACATCTGGTTTTTATAGCCAAGGAGTGGACCAGAGGGAAGAGGTTTTCCCTGTGCTTCACTCCCCAATCCGTGCCCCCTGGCTCACCTGTGGTTGACTGCAACTGCTGGTAAACCCCAGCCATGGGCATTTATGTTGGGGGAATGCTTTCTGTTGGGAGGGGGGCAGAACCTCAGTTAGTTAAACATTTTGTACTGGTTTACTTGATTGGGGGGGTGCAGCTGCCCCTCCCTGGCTACACCCATGGCCCCAGCAACCAGCACGGGGGGAGGAGGAGGAAGTGACGTCCTCCCAAGCCTGCACTGAAGCTAAAAAACCACCTGGCACTGCTGTGGTCAAGCTGGACCTCAGCCGCCACTCCTCTAACTGGTGGAAGGGGTCCTTCTGTGTATACAACAGCTTAATTCCACCCTAAGGCTGCAATCCTATATCTACTGAGCTGGCAGTAAACCACTGGAACTTACATCTGAGTAGGCAAGTATAGATTCTGCTGTTACAGCCTGATCATATGAATATTTTCCTCAAAAGTACCGTATTTTTCGCTCTATAACACGCACCCAATCATAACACGCACGTAGTTTTTAGAGGAGGAAAATCCGTAGGCATGCCACCCATAGGCATTCCCTCCATAACACGCACAGACATTTCCCCTTACTCTCTAGGAGGAAAAAAGTGAGTGTTATGGTGCAAAAAATACGGTAATTCCTACTTTATTTAGGAGATATATTTGTAAATAAAGTGTATGTAAGACTGCAACCTTATCTTTTGAGTATGTTCCGGAAGCACTTAACAGAAATGTCTATTTTCTCTCAAATGGCATATAATTCTGAGGGACATGTTGGCTGCATAACCAAAGGCTTTTGATTATGTTCCTAGATTGCAATACCGGCTCTGTTTAGCCTCAAACAATACAGGCTCTGTTTAGCAATTTGTAAGTATGCATGCTTATTCAGGAAGTATCTGGATTTCAACATGAGAAATTTGACAAATCAATTTTTAACTTTTTCCGTTGGTGATTTACATCAATTATTTAAACTGCCTTGATTTAAATTAATCCCCACAGTTTATAAAGTAATGTGATCCCAAGATAATATAGTATTTACTACAAATGTTTTCAGAAGTTTGAAGTGAGATGCAACAGTGCTGCCTTATCACAAACATATAGATTATCACCTGGATTTGCTTGAGTTTCCCATTTCTTCCATATCCACCTGCAAGTTCCTTAGGGTTAGCACCTTGTGTGGTATGAGCTTACTGCAAGCACTGCCACAAACCGTAACAAATAGTGAAACTCTGAGAATGTTCTAGTTCTGTGTGACTTACAGCTTGATCTTAACTAAGTTTACTCAGCAATAAACTGCCTTGAGTTCATTGGGAGCAACTTCCCTGTGAGATCAATTTAGTGCCCATATCATGATGGTCAACTCACCACACCGATAGCTGTCTCTTTAAAAAAAATCAGACAAACTCTCATTCACATAGTAAGTGGTATTTGGATCATGATCTTTTTACATGCCTTGCTGTTTCGTCCAAGATACTAAAAATAAATAAATACAAATGAACTCCTTGAATCATTTAGCTTCAGATTTCAGTGCTATATAAGCAGACCTTTGAACAATCAAATGGCCATTACTGAAAATATCTCAGAAAATATATTGCATCATAAAAATAAAATGTTTTAATGAGCAAGCATGAATGGAAATCTCCAACATTATTAATTATAACACTTGATACTTGAAGTGCTTTTTAATCAAAATGTGAACAATCAACCCAGTTATTCTTGTAGTATTAATCATGCCCTCCCTCCCACCCAAAGGAGCCTAGGACAGCAAACAGCAAAATGATTTGTTTTTTATATAAAATAAAATAAAAAAAACATTAATAACAATTTAAAAAATGAGAGGAAATAAAAGACTAGCTTCTTCAGTCATTAAAATGCAATCCACTGTTAAAATATATTTTTTGCCACATTTTTTTCCATAATGCTAAGACTCCTCAGCTTGTTCACAATTTTATTTACATGAAAGCAGATGAAATAATTCCAGTGTTACATTTTTCTTCAATAGAACATTTGAATACTATATAGATGTTGACTTAACAGGTTAGAGTCAAAACCAGAAATCAGAAAGAATCCAGTTGCAGATGCTTTTCTGCAAAATTTACATGGATTTCTGTCACAGGCAGCTGCTGTTTTTCTTCCACAGAAAGGAAGTTTTATGTCTGAATCAGTCCAGCGATCACTGATAATTGCACCTTTATTTTTAGCATGGTCTATCTGTACTCTAGGTTCCTTGCAGTGTCTTTGGAGATACAGGGTTTTTTTATGACAGTTATGGAGGTCCAGATGCAGGAAGCAGTCACAAACAGCAAGTCCCAATTATTTCTATTGTTTATTGTTTCCTTAAGGGGGGGGGAACCACCCTCATTTGAGGGTTAGATTTTCACATCTCTGGCCACTGGGTGCCACTGTTTTGCTGCACAGAAAAATAGCTGAAACAACATTTTTGTGTCATTAATAAGTTTTGATTGTTAAAGCAGGTATCTCATAGGAACATCACTTGAGGACATGTAAAATGTACTCTGATACTAGCAAATGTTCTGAAACCCAAATAGTGACTTGTGCTGTGAACTTTTCTCTCCATTTTGTCTCGAATTTAAGATTTCATTGTATTATGTGACTTATTTTTTATTTTATTTCTGATTGCAATAAACTCGTGGTGGTGATATGCAGATGCAAACATAAACACATTAAAGTGTCTAAAGTTTGACATGGATTTTATTCCCAGCGGAAATCCTCAACCTCTTACATTAAGCTACAAATAACTCTTTGATCCACAGACTTGTTAAGCCAAAATACTTCAATTTAAGTCCTTCCAATAAGTATTGGAAGCTGACACACCCAGACCACATTTTTTCCATCTGCATGCTGTTAATTGCACAACACACTGGCCTGCCTGTCCACAGCTATCAATACACATTGTAGGTGCAGATAGCATAAAGAGCAGAAAACCCAGTAAGTGTACTTATTTATGCATGTGGGCTTATGTACCAATATATAATATATGCTAACACGTGGAGGAAAAAGCAAATTAGGTATATGATAAGTTCAGTAGGGTCTGAGGGATTGCGGCTGTGCTGCTGAGCTGGCTGTCTAGCCAATGTGGCAGTCCTGTCACTGCACTCACACCACACTGAGTTTTCCACTGACGCACTGCTCCATCAGTAACCAGCAGTTATGTGTAGCATTGGTAAGCTAAGTCAGTCCTATCCACATCACCCACTACTGAAAGGGTGTATCATAATCTAGTCTATACTAGGTGAAGGTAACTTATTTGTGAGAAAGGCTTCGGGAGGAAACCATGAGGAACAATCAGTACCTGCTGCCTTGTGGGACATCTTCAGGAAAAGAAAACACTAAGGAGTAAACCTGACACAAATCCAGAGTGGAGTATCTAACGTGGTTGGGTGGCATCTTTTATGCCTCAGTCCAGCAACTACTGTAGCCAAGCTGGTGCCAGATGTATTGCTGTGCTTTCCTTTGGACCACATCAGCAAGGCTAAGAGGGGGGTCTTGCCATCTGGGCAGCCCAGGACCCCCATACACACCACCCAGGCTTGCACCCAAGAGAGGTCACTTTGGTGCTGCAAGCACAGCAAAAGCAATGAGGGAGGGAGCAGTTATGAGCCAATGTTGCTACAGAAACCAGCACATATCTGTGCTGGACTCAGTGTCAAGGAAGAAGATGGACAGAAAACTTCTTTGGCAGGCTGTGCTTTGCCAAATGCTTTGCCAAATGCTGCAGGAATTGAGGTGATATAAGCCACTGTTTGCAGGTCAATAGGACTGAAGTGCCTATTGGTGGATTCAGAAGACCACATCCTCCATTGACTAAGCAGAAATAACCACCATGCTTTCATTCTTATTCTATGCCCAACACAATGCAATTTGTGGGCATGTGTTCCTGTAGTGGGACTTCTATAATCCAGAAAATTGAATTTGGGAGTGGATATGTTTCATTAAGCATTTTATTCTCAAGCTAAACTCAAACACATGCTACTAATTTTAAAAGCATTACAACACAAACCACATTCTGTATGGGACAGATAGAATCATTTTTATAGATAATCCCTCATCAACAGAATAGCTAACCTTGCAAAAGGAAGAGAGACTTTCAGCAAAGTTATATATATACCTACTCAAAAGTAAGTCCCACTGAGTTAGAGGAGGGCTCACTCCTAGGTAAGTGGGTATAGGATTTCAGCTTACATTAATTTGTTAAAAAGTGACAGAAGTTAATAAAGTTATACCATAACTCATATGTGTAACCACCCAGGAGCCACATGTCAGTAGTGGCAGGGGCAAGAGGCAAAAAGTGAGTGGACCAACAAATGCAGTTCTTTCCTTGTATAGCAGGTGACATTCCAAACAAGAAGCATCATCTCAGTTCAGGGACACATTTCAGACAGGGGGAAAAAACCTTCATGAGATTGCACAGCAGATGAAGGGAATGGTCTGGGGGGAGGATGTGGCCACATCAAAAGTACTGTTTACGGTTCTGGGCACCATAATTTAAGAACGATATTGACACGCTGCAATGTGTGCAAAGGAGAGTGACCAAGATGATAAAGGATGATTGGTCTGGAAACCAAGCTTTATGAGGAACAGTTGAGGGAGTTGGGTATGCTTAGCCTGGAAAAGAGGAGACTGAGAGGAGATGTGATAGCCATCTTCAATTATCTAAAGAGCTTTCACATGGAAGATGGAGCAAACTCATTTTCTCCTGCTCCAGACCAATGGATTCAGGTTACAAGAAATGAGATTCCAGCTAAACATCAGGAAGAACTTTCTGGTGGTAAGAGCTGTTTGACAGTGGAATGGACTCCCTTGGAAGGTGGTGAACACTCCTTCCTTGGAGGTTTTTAAGCAGAGGTTGGATGGCCATCTGTTAGTTGTGATTCCTGCATTGCAGGGGGTTGGACTAGATGACCCTTGGGGTTTCAGCCAGCTCTACAATTCTGATTCTTTGATTCTGCTTTACCACGAAATTCCTTGTCTGCACCATTGTTTCTTCCTACCCCAAGCAGGTTGTCATAAAGTGAGATTGTGTAGGTTATGTAGTTAGTACTCAGGACCTTTGTCAAGTGCCTATTGACTATTTTTAAAGATGTCATTCCCCACTCCTTTCAGTCTTCCCAGCCCTCTGGATATTGTACAATGAAGAGGCATTAAAATCTGAATGAAAACTTGAACTTCCCTGCAGACAGCTAGCAGGATATCAAGCAAGCAGGAGAGAAAGAAGGCAAGGCTGCAGACTCTTCTTGGCTTTCATGTTTAGAGTTTAATAGGAGGGGGGAAAGAAAAGAGGTTTATGTTGCCTGCCTCCCCGTCACATGAACTGACCAGCTCTGTTGCAGTACAATGAAAATTGTTCTACTCCAGGGAACTGATGAACTGAAGGCAGAAGGCTGTAAAGATGGATGTGACCCAGGGCACTTCCAGGTGCCCTGACTACAGAAGATCCTGGAAAGCCTTCTGTCTTTAAGACAACAACAACTGATTTTTTTTTAAGGGTCCTAAGTGCTAAATAACCTACAGAATGTCACTGCTACTCAGGGTAGGAAGAAACAACGGTGCAGACAATGACAAATCCACATGTGAACTTGGCTTCATAGTTCAAAGTTATGGCTGTATAAAAATCCAGAAAGTTAAGTATGACGATAAATGGAGAGGGGAAGTCAGCAAGGGAGAAGAATGAGATTTGCAGAGATTGCTTGCCTCGGTTGCATATAAAAAGATCAGCCAGTGAATCCTCTGCTCGCATTGCTTTTGTATCACGCTCACAGCAGCCACCACACTTCTGTCAATAAACGTGAGCCTTGGATCATAGGTTCTCCTGGCAGTGTGGCTGCGACTAAGAACTTTGTGAGAAGTGCTCTGTGAAGTTAGATGCTTGTATGGTCTGGGTCACTTTTAGCCACACTACTGATTTCTCTCTCTCTTCAGTATTGTTAATATGTTCAAGAAGCTAATCCAAGCGAGCATGCAGTTGCTCATGCAGTTAGATTCCCAGTGGCAGCCCTGTTACCATGACATTGTATGACTGGGCCTAAGTAAAAGAAGAAGGTGTGTTATGAAGTTGAAATTAATGCACTATGAGAGATCCTTTGCATTTCATGATTTCAGAATACAAAGCAGAATACAGACTGACCCTTCATGTTATAGTAAATTACTGATACATATAAAAAAAGCCTTAGTTTTGTGACAAATAACAATCACTTTTGAGGAAGATGCTATCATCTAATTGGGTAGTATAAAACTGTTAAGGAAAAATAAGCTTCTAGAAAATGGATCTCTGCAGAATTAAAACAAAATATTCAGGTTTTTTTGGTTTTCAATCAGATAAAGGGAAAGGTATGGGACGCGGGTGGCGCTGTGGGCTAAAGCCTCAGCGCCTAGGGCTTGCCGATCGAAAGGTCGGCGGTTCGAATCCCCGCGGCGGGGTGCGCTCCCGCTGCTCGGTCCCAGCGCCTGCCAACCTAGCAGTTCGAAAGCACCCCCGGGGGCAAGTAGATAAATAGGTACCGCTTACCAGCGGGAAGGTAAACGGCGTTCCGTGTGCGGCTCTGGCTCGCCAGAGCAGCGTTGTCACGCTGGCCACGTGACCCGGAAGTGTCTCCGGACAGCGCTGGCCCCCGGCCAATAAATGTGAGATGGGCGCACAAACCCCAGAGTCTGTCAAGACTGGCCCGTTTGGGCAGGGGTACCTTTACCTTTACCTTTAAGGTAGAATAAGATTAATAATAAACAGGAGGTGGCTAAGGTCAGGTTTTTCTGTGTCAGCTGGAAAAGGTATCTAATGTACCAAACCATGCTAGTTGCTGTTTGGGGCTAATTTTTCCTCAATTATAATCCAAACACTCCAGTAACACACCCATACATGCCATTAAATTTCTGCAAGATAATTTCTCCTTTTAGATATTAAAAGTAGAAGTGAGATGTGGATAGTTAATGTACAACACATATTTTGTGAACAAGTCCTGAAATATAACAAATACTGTGAATTCAATAAAACAATGAGCATGAAACTATCTTCAGGAACCCAAACTTAGTATAAAAGCAGTTTCTCCCATAAGTGGGTGCAAATAAGAAAATTCCAAGGCAATCAATCCTGCCTGAGGTTGTTCAGTGTTGCTCCAAGTGCTTGGGAGAATAATAGGCTGCCAGAGGTCAGTTGATGTTAAAATGCATGCTCACACCTGCAGCCACAATAATCAGGGAAGTCATATGGCTATGGCAAAGTCCCAAGGGCATTCAGCCAGCATGCCTAATTTCCACGATGGATGGGACTCAAATTCAAGATTGTCATGTCATCATGCTATATACCCTGGAAACCTTTCCCCCTAATACCAGGGGGATGTGGACCAACTGGGATTCAACTGAGAGAGAAAAGCACTCAGTACATGCTCTAAGTCACTGTCTTCACATAAAGAGAAATTTTACATAATTTAAAAATTGAGTAGAGCCAGGATTCACATGCCCTCTCTGAAAAGCCAGCCAACTTCTTATCTGGGAGTGGGGAAACACACTTTAGTTGAAAATAAGATTTCAAGAGGTTCACAAAATCTCCCTTTCTGTAAGGTATTTTGCTTTTAACATTGCTTTTTATTGACATTTGTAATGTATATTTTATATTCTTTGTAAACTGCTGATATGTTTTATTTACAGTTCAGCAATATGCAACTTTTGTAACCTAGCTATCTAATGACTTTCCTCCCTTCCACTCTTTGATGCACTCTCACTATAATCTATGAAAATGCTCAGCTTTTATCCTTCCTTCCTTAAAACTCCAGCTGATTCAGGAGGCCTGAACAATATTACAAGCCTGGACAGAGTACTCCACATATAGGGTGGGCATACCCTATGATATTTTATTGCAGATCTCACTTACAGGAGCCCTATTACTGAACACAGTTTCCAAGTCCAGTCTCAAATGAAGCCCTGTCTAGGGATGCCTCCAAACTGTTGCTGTTTTCAGGTGAGATTCAACCTGTCAAATTCTGGTTGCACAATTAAAGTTCATTTGGTGCACTTGCACAAGTCTGTTTCCCCCCAAAATCTGAGGTGGTTCTTCTTCTTCTTCTTCTTCTTCTTCTTCTTCTTCTTCTTCTTCTTCTTCTTCTTCTTCATGACCTCCCCATAAACAAATCAGAAGAAATCATTAATAAATTAATAAATAGCTGATGTTGTCCAATTTCCCTGCATACTTTGTGCAAACAAACTAAGGTGCTCAATAAACTTGTCCAGAAGTGACCTAGGAATTCAGTCACATTCTGGGAGTAAGCATGCAAGCACCTCACCTGGTTCAAATTCAACCAGGTCAGCCAGATTAACTGGTAACTTAAAATTGCCTTCTGTTTTCTTAAAGGTTGACAAAAAGAAGAAGGGAAGGAAAGTTAGAGAAGTTTTGCAAGATGAACTGTTCAATAAAAGCTTCAAATGCACTGTCTGTGTTTCCCAGACATAAATACATTTAACCCTAGAACAAATTGTCTGAAAAAGTCATTAGAGTTCCATGCAAAGTCATTAAGAGTAATTAAGAAAGGGTTGTGTTTTTGTTGTTGTTTTTGCTATGCATTTGTTTTTGTTTTTAAGCCCAGACAATGAAGCTAGTTGGAGCAATTTCTTCAAGGCAAGATTTTTTTGCTCTCTATAATTGTAAAACCCAAGGCCATCCAGTGATGCTGTATGTTGGAAGATTCAGGACAGACACTTATACAGCCTATAGCTAAAGCATGGAATTTGCTCCATGAAGTTAGTGACAGTCTCCAACTTTGATGGCTTAAAGAGGATTAGACAACTTCATGAAGGATAAGGCTATCAATGGCTACCAGTCATGATTGCTATACTCTCCCTCCAGTTTCAGAAGTAGTAGGACTCTGTATACCACAAGCATGGAGTAGGCTATTGCACCCAAGCTGTGTTTACAGGCTTCCCACAGGAATCTTTGTTAGACACTGTGAAAACAGGTTGCCGGATCAGGGGCGCCAACTAGAAGGAGTGGGCTGGTCCCCTCAAAATCCCATAGCAGCCCTGTGTGCGCTCCACAGGGCATCCTCACATCACTCACGCATGCTGTGGGGTGTGCACACAACAGTCAGCATGTTGCCCTTCATGCGCGAGTGACGTCAGCATGCCCCACGTCTGCAGTCACGTGGCCCCGGTCCCATCAATTGCGGGGACAAGCCAGAGCACTTGTGCCAGACAAAATGTGTTTTTGGCCTGATCCAGTTGAAAAGCTTTATGCCGGGAGAGGAAACTCTTGAGAAAATAATAATAATAATTTATTTATACCCCGCCCATCTGGCTGGGTCCCCCCCCCCAGCCACTCTATTAAACATTAAAAGCTTCCCTAAACAGGGCTGCCTTTAGATGTCTTCTAAATGTTTGGTAGTTATTTTTCTCTTTGACAACTGGTGGGAGGGCATTCCACAGGGCAGGTGCCACTACCGAGAAGGCCCTCTGCCTGGTTCCCTGTAACTTTGCTTCTCGCATCGAGGGAACTGCCAGAAGGCCCTCAGCGCTGGACCTCAGTGTCCGGGCAGAACGATGGAGGTGGAGACGCTCCTTCAGGTATACTGGACCGAGGCCATTATAATGCAGAAAGATGATATTATGCATATTAAGCTAGCCACTGGGAACTTGCAGCTGTTATTGTTCCTTTTTCAGCTGGTAGAAACAGCATTTAAAGCATGCGCATGTGTAACCACCCTGATAACATCATAAGCACCTATGTATTACACTCAACATAAGGAGGGGCCTGCTGTTTCTTTGATCTGTGCAGAAACAGAATGTACTGATATGCTGCTCCAATGTTTAGTCCAGGTATAATGATCAATTTCACAATGTAGATCTCCTTCCCCAACAGCCTTTTAACCCTGTTTACCATATCTAGTGTCACCAACTGCCTGTAAATCTTAGAAATATGACCTTTAGAATCTCTATCAGTTGTGGTTACTCTCTGTTCAAGTTATGTTAGGCTCCTCATAGCTTGAAACGTTATTGGACACACTTTGACGTCTCTGCATCTTAAGTGTATCCACCTTCCTTGTGGCAATTGAAATGGAAACAGTGATACACAAAAGGGCAAACGAAGTCAACCCCAAGATGATTGTTTTCACAGTATGAAACTGAAATAAAATGAGAAAGAATCTTGGAAAAGGGCCTTTTATTCTGGAAAAAGGCATTACATTTTAAATAATTTCATAGTTGCTAATTTGTGTTGCCCTTTACTGAAATTTGCACTGATTGGCTGGATAGAGGTCACTGCATGATATGTCAGTAACTATGTTTCAGTGTAAAGAAGACAAAGTATGTATCTGTATTCAGTACAGAGTAATGTTTTACCGGGGTAGAAAAGAGCATTTATGACCATATATCTTGGCCTCATTTAACTCCAGTCAAATTAAAAGAATTCATTTAATTTGCCATTCTCTTTTTGAAAAACTATTTCAGTTTTATCATCAATATGTCTAACTGATGTCTACCAAAGACATGCTTTTAAATCTCACATCACGGTTGACCTAGACTTAGCATCTGACTCCAGCACAGTTACCAGCTGATATAGATTAGAATTTCTGGGAAATGTAAAATGGGTGTAATGAATGTTTTATTATTCTGCTTAATCAAAATATACATATGAGCAGTAAAACCTATAAATCATGGCCACGGAAGGCAGAATATTGTATTATTAATTTGACGCACTTCACACTAAAATAAATACATCAACTATCAAAATAAATGTCTCCCCAGCCCAAGATGGGGAAATAGATCAATGTCAAAGAAAATAGTTCACTTACCAAACCAAAACAGCCTCTATTGAATCACAAATTATTGAATATTGAATAAGATGCATCATCTATCAAACACAGAGCTCCTACAGTAAATCAAAGACTCCATCTGATTCAAAGGTGTCTCCCACTAAATCAAAAGTACCACCTAATGCATCAGAGTCATCTTGAATGTAAAGATGAACCTTCTACATACCACAGCAAGTTAAATAATATCAGGTTGCTTCTTATTCAAGCAAACACATAGATGTAAGGTGTCAGGGAGAGCTCTTTTGCTAACTTTCTCATGATGTTAGATATCCTGTCCGACACTTGGCTCAGGACAGAATGGTAGTTCTGAATCTCGCTACCTTGCCTGCCCCATTCATTAGCCCTACTCCGGCATGCTGCGGCCCATAAACAAGGTGAGTAGAGATGGATCTTTTAACCCTGCTGCATTGCTGTGCTATTGCCCTCCACAAGTTGAAATCTGAAGAGGGGAACCTCCTCTACCTACACAATTTATGTCTTTGGGTTCTAAAATATTATTATTATTAATAATTTTATTATTATTATTATATCACATTGGGAGCTTTGAAAAGAAAAGGAGGCTCACCACTTCCAATGGAGAGGGAGCTTAGCAAGCTAATTTTCACTTGTCCTGCTCATGTGTAACATTTACATGCATTCAGGATGGCCAAATTAAGTTATGAATGCTGACCACACCCAGCCTTACTTGTCTTTATTTGATTTTGTGTGTCTCTATCTTCATGCCTATAGTTAGTTAGTTAGTTAGTTAGTTAGTTAGTTAGATGATAGATAATAGACATACAGACAGACAGATCTGTCTATCTATCCACGATACTCTGCTTTTTCTGCTGAAAATTTTATTCTATTTTAATAGATAGGAAAATAAACATGGAGGTTTATTAGTAAGCAACTTTTGATTATCATAATTTCCTTTTGTTGCATGTGACCATATGTCCTCTCACAGCGGTGACTCTCTGGTTATCTATCTTAGAGAGCACCAACTTTTATAAATGTCATAGGGTTCTAACTTTGGTGGCAAATACATTTCCAAAACAGGTTGAGCACAACAAAATCCTTCATAGATTAAGAAAGTGCAAAGGCATATTGTGGGATGCTCCCCTTGTGAAAGAAATACTTCCAGCTTCATATCTAATGTAACATGTCCTCCATCAATGTGATGCCTTTTATTCATCTCCTTAATTATACTTTATGAGCCAGTCTACATATTCCTTTTCAGTGTCAAAGAAAGGCCTGAGGGGTGTTTGTTGAAAAATACACCTGTTTAAGGTTTGAAAATAACGTACAGATAGTTTATGGGTTAGTCAATAGGCCCATCCCTTCTTTATTGAAAGCTGTTAAAAAGCACGCCACAACATGTTTATTACTGACCTACAGCTTCTCATTATTGCCCTGCCTTTGTCAATATGAGCATTGATTGTAATTGCAGTTTTGGCCGCTCAGATTGATTGGAGCATAAAGTAACAAGAATTGTACAATTATGTCAAAAGGAGGGTAAAGCTCAATAGCCAAAGCAGATGATGTGCTGATTCAGGCAATGGCCTATTGTCCCATTGGGCTAAAGAAGTAAAGTAAGGGGATGGGGGTATTGTCACCATTGATCAGAGACGTATGCACTGGCATTTATGTTTGTGGCCATTATTTGAAAATAGCAGATTCTTAGTACAGTGTGATGGCCTAGGATTTGGACTCAGAGGCTGAACCTGAGGAATCCCAGCCTGCACAGGAGTCCCTGCCTCCAGAACCAGCTGAGCCGGGGCTGGGGCCTGAGCCTGAAGGGTCCTCACCTGTGCTGGATCTGCTCTGGCCCCTGAGGTGATGGAGGACCCGTCAGGGGAAGAGGAGGTTGCCTCTGGGTCCAGTAACCCTCCAGCCTCTCCTGAGCTGCAGAGGCTCAGGTCAGAGAGGCAGAGGGAACTAAGTTCCTGCAGGAGGAGTGCTCGCCTCCAGGCCAGGAGAGGGGAGTCACCTGTGGACTGGGGCCGCCCTATGCCTTGGGGCAGATAAAAGCCAGTCAGCCCCATGTTGCAGGAGCAACGTGGTTGCTAGCCTGTTCCTGCCTGCACTTCTGCCAGAGTTCCTGACCACACCTGACTCCTCGCCTTGGACCCAGCTACAGCTTTGACGGACAGCCTCCATACCGCACCATCGACCTCAGACTGGACTTGGACCTCACCTCTTGATTAGCCCCCGGGACCAGCACATACACTGAGATAGCCCAGTTTGCTGATGGTTCGGAATTGTTCCAAAGAGATTGCAAGTAACTCTGAAAGGATCTCTCCAAACTGGGCAAATGGGCATTAAATAAATTTAGTGTATGCAGGTGTAAAGTAGTGCATATTGGGGCAAAAAAACCCTCTACTACACCCCAATTTTACATAAAAACCTAATGCAGTTTGAAATGGTGGTGACTGACCAGGAACAACCTTGGGGCTTTAGTGAATAGCTCAGGCATAGGCAAATTTGGCCCTCCAGATGTTTGGGACTACAATCCCCATCATCCCTGACCTCTGGTCGTGTTAGCTAGGGATGATGGGCGTTGTAGTCCCAAAATATCTGGAGGTCTGAGTTTGCCTATGCCTGGAATAGCTTGAATAAAATGTTTGCCCACTGCATGACAGATATGGGAAAAGGTGGATTCCATGTTAAAGGTAATAAAGAACGGAATTAAAAATAAAACTGCCAGTATTATAATGCCTAGCTACATCTATGGTTCAATAACATTGAGAATATAGCTTTCAAAACTGCACAGCTGTGATGGCCTGGGAATCCGATTCAGAGGCTGAACCGGAGGAATCCCAGCCTGCACAGCAGTCCCCGCCTCCAGGGCTGGCTGAACTGGGGCAGGGCCTTGATTCTGAAGCGCCTGCACCTGTGTCGGATCCTCAGGAGCAGGCACCAGGTGAATCCACTCTGGCTCCAGAGGTGGTTGAGGACTCAGGGCCTACAGGTGAGTCTCCCCCTGGGTCCAGTAACCCTCCAGCCTCTCCTGAACTGCAGAGGCTCAGGGCAGAGAGGCGGAGGGAACTGGTTTCTCCCAGGAGGAGTACTTGCCTTAAGGCCAGGAGAGGTGGGTCTCCTGGGGGCTGGGACCGCCCCTGGCCTCAGAGAAGATAAAGGCCAGTCAGCCCGGTCCCAGGTTGTGGGAGCAGTGGCGTAGCGTGGGTTGTCAGCACCCGGGGCAAGGCAAGTAATTTGCGCCCCTAACCCGTGGATTTGCACCCCCTAACCCTAACCCCCAGATGTTGCGCCCGGTGCGGCCGGGCCCCCCTGCACCCCCCACGCTACGCCACTGTGTGGGAGCAACGTCGTTGAAGAGCTGTTTCGGCCAGCACCCAGTCTGGTTCCCCCAGAGTTCCTGTCCTTGCCCGGCTCCTCGCTGTGGACCTCGCTTCGCCCGTGGAGGACTGTCTGCCGACCCTCGACTCAGGTCCTGGACCTCGCCCCACGGTAACCTCCCCCCTGGACCAGCACAACAACAAAAGGATCCTGGAAAAGGTGCAGAAAAGGGTCTTGAGCAACTGCTTTACGAGGGAAGGTTTTTTAGATTAGGGTTCACCAAAGGGGTGTATAAAATAATGCACAACGTGAGATTTTTTCTTTCTTTCTTCCTTGTGATAGCAGAGTCTGAGGTCACCCAATGAACTTGGAGGATCTGGTTTTCTGAACAATGCAATGTGCAGGTATTTGTAAGAGACACTCTAATGCTGTGCTGTTTTGTTAAAACATCTTTGGAAGGTGTACAATTTGGAGTACAGAAACAATAAAGACTGAAGGTATTCTTTCCCCACCTATTACTCTTCTGCTCCAAATTATCTTTCGCCCAGTGTCTCTCTCCACCCCTATTTAGCTTCTCCTTTCCTAACAAACCAACAAACTGGTATCAGTTCTATCTTATATTTGTATACATGTCACATGTACAGTGCCGACTCTATCATTAGACAGAATCAGGCAGCAGATGCTGGGGATTCAACTGCCAGGCTGGTCAATTTCTCTACATAAAATTGGAGGGAGTGCCATCTTTTCTTTTGCCTCAGGCAGCAAAATGTCTTGTGCTGGCTGCACGTGCAATTATATCTTTAGGCTTGTTCCTTATCAGGCATATACCTGATGGCCAACTAGTGGAGTGGGGTATGTAATATGAAAGATTGTGTAAGCCTCTGTGCAGCCAGGGTATTGGACTGTGCCCAATAATTTTAATTGTGATGACATTAATAGTTATAATGTAGTAACAGTTTACTAATTCAGTAGTTGAGATCTTTCTTGGGGACAACCATTTAACATGCTGTTATATATTACAAACTTTATTCCTGTGAAACTATGCATTTACAAGTGAGGAGAGGGGCTAATGGGGGAGGTGATTATTATTCATACCTCAGTTCATTCTTAATCAAAGCCTAGAATTTCACAAGGAGTGGAAAATTGACAGTGGCTTCTGCAGCGGGGCCCTGAACAATTATGACTTGATTTATAAGGAGCCACTTAGCTACACATTTAAATATAGTCATCTACAAGATTTGGGGGAGGTTTCAGATAATCAAAATGCCACAGATTTAGCACGTTTAATTTTTACCCCATCTCCTGTGAGCTTGAACTCTGATTGTAATTACAGTTTCATCCTCTCCTCAATGACATTATTTTATCAGAGTGTGCCACTGTATCAGGAGTTACAGCTTGATAGGAGAGGAATTTGCTTGCCATGGGAAGCAATGAGCAGACTGTAAAAAATGAGCTAGATAGCACTGAAGCAAATGGAGGCAGCAATCTCCGGCCCTTAGACCTGAATGAGCTGTAGGCATGACACATAGAGTGGCAGGCTCCCCTGCGTGTGCCCCGGCTTAGAAGGGATTTTATATGTAAAGGGGGGCTGACCATGTGATCTCACAGCTGGAAAGTGGTGTTCTATAGTGCTGCCATTATGTATACCAAGGAAATTGTGGCCATCCAGATGTTGTCAGATTCCAGCGTCCATCAGCCCTAGCCAGCATAGTCAATAGTAAGGAATGATGGGAGTTGAAGTCCAGCAACATCTGTGTGGCTATACAGGTTCATAGTGCACATGTCAAGTATACTGTCAAGCGCCTATTTGCATCTTGGTGGAAAGAACAGTTCCTCCTTTTGAAAGCACTGTCACTATTAGCAATAGTTTTCACTGTGTTTAAATCTGTGGTGAAATGGCCAGGAGATGGGAAACCCAAATAAACTTTCACGGAAATGGGTTTTAATTTGCCGAAGGATAACAGGGGAAATATGAAAGTCTTGATGTGTTTGGAGTAGCAATATGATAACAATCTTCAAATGGTTTCGTGTCCCCTCCCACACCTTTTCTCTAGCATTTTGGGAGGCTTTTAGTTTAAAAGCATTAAGGAGAAGGGGAATGTTGATGGAAAGTGGCCCACAATCTACCACACACTGCTTCTTTGCTCAGATTTGTCCAATCTTTTAGGGGGGTGGGGGAGTTGGACTTCCATTAATGAAGTTGTGCGTGATGCATTGTTAATTCCTTATAAATGATGCAATTTGGAAAGTCAGTGCTATGTATGGAGTTGTCAGCTCTTAATAGATCCACCTTACTTGTTCGCTGGACTTATAAAGCCCCCCCCCCCCCCCGCGCTTCACCACATGGTTTCAGAGTGGGTTACAAAAATATTGCAATTGAAATAAGAAACTAAAATCACAAAACAATTAATATCAGAGTGACAAAATAATAACACAGAGTGGCAGTCCACAGCAATTAAAGTAATGGTCTGCCCATTCCTTGATGAAAACATTAAGTACCATCCCTTAGTCTAATTGTTTCTGCAGATATTAAAAGTCATATATTTCAATTTTAACTGAATATGGTTTTGTAGAATATGAGTTAATATTGTGAAAAACAGACTTAAAAAACCATAATTTGAGTCTTATCTAGCTCCACATTTAAGCATTAAATTAAAATTCATCTATCCAGACACATCTGTCAGTCACTGTCTACTTTATAATTTTCTTCATGCTCACAAGGATAAATTATATCATTTCTTTTCATTGTGTAATATTTAACAGATAAAATGTTAGGAGGGGCAGCTAATTAACAAAATCATAGCTACTATGTATAGCCTGAACATAATGATTTCCCCTGCTGTAGAATATCTGAATGCAAAATCAAGGCATTTTGATACCTGCTACACTAGAAGCAAAATGGTATTACAAAGCCTTCTATAGCAACATTAGATGAAGCACCTGCTTCATGTTCATTATTCTCCGTGCAACTCCATGTCCAAGTTTTTAGTTCTGTTTGTCTTGATTCAGCAAACTTCTAGATGAATATCTGCCCAGAGATGACAAAGACTAGTCAAGTTGTCATGGGATTATTCAACACATCTTTATTTTGCCCAACGCACATCCATGATTCTCCTGTACCATTATTAGTAACACTGATGGACAGGAAACTACCTTGGATGTTGAAAGCACACATAGGGCAATGTGCAATTGTGGCAGCCCACAAGGGGAGCTTCATTTTTAGCAGAGCATAGCAGCCAAACCCACTGGGTGCCTTGCAAAAAAAAGTGGCACATGTGATGCCTCTGAAAACCTCCTATGAAAGGTCTCAGTAAAGATCCCTCATAAATCCACAATCCACAAGACTGTTTGATCTTCCTGCTAAGTTCAGGTTTGCATTGCCTTGGCCTCTGCTACATTCCACATGCCCCTTAACCATGCCCCCTCAATTTTTGGGGGGTGGGTTAGAATTTGACACCCACACCCCACACCCTTTCATTCTGAATACAGGGGAATTGCAAAGAGCTTCTCTATGAGCAAATATGGGGGTAGTTGATGTAGGTGGTTTCCCCCCCCCCTCAGTTTATGAGATGGCTAATGGTAGGGGTCATGCCCGTATCATTTGTGGCCCTCTGTTTTTCTAGATGTGGCAGACATATTGTGTTATGCCACACCCGTCATAGCAGCCATTTTGCGTTATGTCACTGTTGCTATTTTGTGACCAGCAACAACAGCACTCTCTTGAAATTCCAAATATGACCACTGACCCCATAGGGTTGGTAGCCCCTACTAGCTCAGCTGCTTTTGACAAGTTATTGACAACATTATAATACAGTTAAGCTTGTGCACCACTTGCATAACAACACCAACTCTCAAATGTCTTGTACTAACCTTACGCTGGATCTCGCCTAAATTAACACTGCGTGCTTTGGGTGTCTGCTGTATTAGGAAGAGTTTAATAGCATTTTTTTTGCTTGAAAAACAGACAGTGTAATTTCATGCAGCTTTACTTAATAATAAGCCTCACTATATTCAGTGAGACTTACTTCCAGATGTGCACAAGGCTGCAACATAAATTGCAGTTGCTACCATAGACAGAAATTTCATGACAAAATATTCACAACCAAGACCAGCAAAATGCCTTGTATTTTCTTTGTAACAGTATAGTATTAAGAGTAACTTGAAGGACAGATTGGGATTGAGGGATAATTCTGTCTGATCCCCAAAATACAGTCGAGAAAAGGAGGCCCGTGCACAGAGGTATACAGTGTTTGCAATTTTCTCATCCTTAACACGGGTCTTTTGGTAGTGGCTTCATTTGAACAAGAGATCAAGCTAGCTCAATCCCTTTTTATTTTCAAGCAGGTGTTGAAGACCGTTTTTTTCCATTGTAGCATTTCCTGCATGATGCAAACTGGGTGTCAGGGACTGGTCTGCACACCAGGGGCAGGAGGGCTGGAGTCTGACTTGGGAGAGAGGGGCAGTGGTTTGAGGGGGCCTGTACCAGCCAGGAGGTAAGAATCAGAGGCATGGAAGCTTCAGAGCTGGAGGGTAGAGCACAGGGTGGGTCAGAAGAAGACGACAAAGAGGCAGGTGAAGGACCAGGTGCTTCCCCACCCCTCCGCTGTGCCACTGTCTCCCAGAATTAGGGAATTGGAGAGGAGCAGAGGAAGTTTCCACACAGGCACAGTCTCCAGCTACATGCAGACAGCCTGTTAGGACGAGAGTGGAGGGGCAGTGGTCCCCTGTTGCTGCAACTGCTCCATAGAGCATGGTTACCAGATATTTTTCAATGAATCCGGGGACACTTTTCTTTTCTTTTTTGAAGCTGAGTATCAACAGGGAGTCAGTAGTGGGGATGGTGAGGCAAAAGACCCTGGGCCCAAGCACACATGCATATTGTATAAAGGTGCACAGCCCTTCTTTCGCACACTGTGAAACATAAATGCGCAGAGACGGCAACGGCATGCCCCATGCCCCTGACCCTTCCCTGATCTCCTTCGCCCTTCCCCCCTTATTTTGACAGATCAGGGGAGGCTCGGGAGTCAAGGGTGTGTGGCCGTTGCCCAAGAGGGGCAGCCTGGTAGTGCAGTTGGTTCTGGCTGTCTTCAGGAGCTGCTCACAGCCTACTGCCATGGCGCAGGAAAAATGGTGGGCGCCACAGCAGTGAGCAGTGAGCAGCTCCTGAAGCCAGCCAGAGCCAACTGTACTAACAGGCTGGCTCCAGGCTGCTGAGGCTGCCACTGCCACGTTTCCCGGGGACAGATTTGCAAATCTGGGGACATTCCAGGGACGGATTTTATACAAAGACAGATTTACAAATCTGGGGACTGTCCCCGGGAAGCGGGGATGTCTGGTAACCCTACTATATAATGTGGACCTGGTTTATGTAGATATCCAGAGCTGTAGAAGTGACTGTGAATGTTATATGGAATAATAAATACTTCAGTATCTGTTGAGTGCATTCCAGGGGAGCTGATTTGGGCCCCAGGTTATAGGCGCCCAGTGAGTGTGACATCATGACTTCCCACGCATGCCCTGGCCTCAGAACCTGACTTTCAGTGCCACCAGAAGACCTCGTGAGACCTCAGAAAGCATCTCCGAGGTCGCACAAGGCCTTGGAGATGCTTTCTGAGGTCTCACAAGGCCTTAGACATGGCCTCTGGTGCTTTGTGAGGGACTGTAAGTTGCTTTGGGGCTGAACAAAGTTTTGGTGGTTGGTCGGGCACCAAGAGCCCCTTATAGTTGGTGCCCCTGATACATTCTTTTTTCTGGGAAGTGCCTTGACATTTGGCTACCAAGATGACAAGGTGAACTGAAAAATCCATTTAGTTTACGCCGATTGTTTTTGTGCTTAAAAGTTTGATTACAGTATTATGAATTCTGATTGTTTTTAATACATTCAATGTTATTGGCTATTTGTTATTTGTACATGGCTTTGTGATTATTTATTTTCTTAAACTTTACTAAACTGAAACCTGACATTTGAAATGACAGTCCATCAGAACGCTAGATAGGCTTTATAAAAGAAAAATATATAGATAGATTAGATATACAAGCTTATCTTCCAACTCCAATTCCAGAAAAGCTGTGTATTCCTTTGAAAACTAACTTCAGTGGGCCTGGCAGTGCAATTCTCTCCTTGTGTACTTAGAACTAAGTCATTGTTCAATGGGATTTGCTCCTTAAGAAGTTTGTTTAGCAGCCTTTGTGTCAGGAGTCAGGAGCAGGTCAGCAATAAAACACCCAGTGTCAGATAAGTTTAACTCTTTATTCAAACAAACCGCAACAGTGTAGGCCTAGTGATCACAGCAACTCTTCCCAGTAAGTCTTGCCCCCATGAGGCAGTTGCGAGGACTGAAGGTCCCTGTCTTCCCACCCATTACAAAGGTCTGGGTAAAAAGCTTTCCACCTCGCACATAAATGAAGCCAAGGTGAAGGACAAGCAAATGTCAATTGGCAAGGAGATCCATAATCAGGGGGCCAGCTGTCAATTATGCCCTGTCTTATATCTTCACTCACCCAGCTGAAGAGAGACTGTGAATAACAAGCAGGCTATTACCAGCAAGTCACAATAGGCAGGTGAAGCAGAAGAATAGGATTGGTTGCACAGGCTACTTTTTTGCAGGCAAAAAAAGATTATCTAAGTTGCCATATATGATCTAAATAAAATGGGTGTGATTCAGGCCAAGTTAAATATACTCAAGTCCTATTGATTTCAATTAGAATGATTTCAGCATGTTTTCTCCCACTAAACCTACAAAATTAAATGCTGCAGTTCCGTGCACATTTAAACTGGAGGTGAATCTCACTGAAATCAGTAAACCTTATTCCAGTTTATTCCGTCTTCGGATCAGATGGGAAATAACGCTCGACTTCAGCAAGAACATGGACAGCTAGTGTGTTTTCATTTTACAGTTCAGTTTGTATAAATAGAGGTAGCTTCTAAGGCAGCAATGAATGCAGGACATGGGCCATATTACAGCCCTTGCCAGCAGCCAACCTAGTTCACAAAAGTAGGTATGATATTCCCTTAACATCCCACACATTTAAAGTAGGTGTGTTACTGTTCCTAACCTCGCCTCCATAGCTTTTCTGCTAGATTAGATGGAAAATCAAGACACAGAAGATTACCGTAGTTTTTTTAGTCGTGATGAAATAAATGCATGGATGATTATCTCAAAAATCAGTGGTGTGAAGAAAGTAACATGAAAGGTGTGCCTCGAGGACTGTCTTTAAAAGCTTTGCCTAGGACCATTTCAGCAAGGTAGTACTTAAGTGTATGGTTCTGGGTGAAAATTTCCTAGCTCAGGTGAGTATCCCTATAATCTTTTGTGAAAGTGGCTAGTACCCAACAATTCAGCTATGACCTACTGATCTTGTACTTCCATTGTGTGCTTAATTATTTGTGTACTTGACCTTGCAGCTGCTTTGCAGGAATGGTGATCATATCTCCACTATTTCACTGCTAAAAGCACAGATGAAGGTGTTTTGGTTTTAAGACTTTCCCAGGAAAAATCAAGGGTGACTTGATCTCAATTTTTCTGAGTTTTTCTTTCATCATGTAACTCAGGCATAGGCAAACTCGGCCCTCCAGATGTTTTAGGACTACAACTCCCATCATCCAGGGCACAGTCCTTCAATGGCTGCGCTCGTTTCTCTCTGATCGGGGACAGAGGGTGGCGCTTGGGGGGGAATTGTCATCGCGTCACTCCTTGGTGTGTGGAGTGCCTCAGGGTGCGATTCTCTCCCCGATGCTTTTTAACATCTTTATGCGCCCCCTCGCCCAGCTTGTCCGGAGTTTTGGGCTGGGTTGCCATCAGTATGCTGATGACACCCAACTCTATCTGTTGATGGATGGCCATCCTAACTCGGCCCCAGACACACTGACCAGATGTCTGGAAGCTGTGGCTGGATGGTTACGTGGGAGCCGGTTGAAGTTAAATCCTTCAAAGACAGAGGTCCTCTGGCTGGGGCGGGACGATATGGGATCGAGGGGGCAACTCCCATCTCTTGCGGGGGTGCAATTAGTGCCAGCACCGTCCGTTAAGAGTTTGGGTGTAATCTTCGATACCTCCCTCTCTATGGAGGCGCAGATTACAGCTATAACAAAGGCGGCATTTTTCCATCTCCGCCAAGCTAAGCAATTGGCCCCTTATCTCTCTCGCCCTGACCTAGCCACTGTGATCCATGCGACGGTCACCTCCAGACTGGATTATTGTAACTCGCTCTACGTGGGGCTGCCCTTGAGACTGACCCAGAAACTCCAGCGGGTGCAGAATGCCGCGGCGAGACTCCTTATGGGGTCTTCGCTGCGAGATCACATTCACCCGGTGCTATACCAGCTGCACTGGCTCCCGGTGGAGTACAGGATCAGGTTTAAGGTGCTGGTTTTAACCTTTAAAGCCTTATACGGCCTAGGACCCTCGTACCTACGGGACCGCCTCTCCTGGTATGCCCCACAGAGAAACCTACGGTCTGCAAATAATAACATCCTCAAGGTCCCAGGCCTCAGAGAGGTTAGGCTGGCCTCAACTAGAGCCAGAGCCTTCTCGGCTGCGGCTCCAACCTGGTGGAATGCTCTGTCACAAGAGACTAGGGCCCTGCGGGACCTGACATCTTTCCGCAGGGCCTGCAAGGACAGAGTTGTTCCGCCAGGCCTTTGGTCAGGGCGCAGCCTGACTCCCTCCTCTGGCAACCTGCACTGAATTTTGCTTAATCGGTTGCCATCAATTTGATTTTAACTAATTTTTATAATGAAATATTTTTAGAATGTATGATTATTTGATTGTTTATTTGATTGTTGTTTGCCGCCCTGAGCCCGGCTCAGCTGGGGAGGGCGGGATATAAATAAATTTTTATTATTATTATTATTATTATTATTATTATTATTATCCCTAGCTAACATGACCAGTGGTCCCAAAACATTTGTAGTCCCAAAACATCTGGAGGGCCAAGTTTGCCTATGCCTGATGTACAGTAACTGGTGTAATAAAAAGGGGGGGTATGAAGAGTTACTTTGCCAGTCAGGTCTTCTTTTTTAAAGTTTTATACAGGAGACAACTCATTATTTCAAGAAAGGTCTAAGACTGAAACCATAGGAAGAAACACTTAATTAGATTAATCACATAGATAATTACTGATTAGTAGAAAAAGGCTTAGGGGAAAAAGTGATACAGAGAGGCATACATATTTATACAATCTGTGTATTAAACACATCTTCAGTATTTCCAGGCAGAGTAATATAGGGTGTGACTTGAGGGCCAGATTAGTACTGAAGGAAAAGTGAATAATAATTCCATGTGCACTAGCAAATAATTTGTAGATATGTGCTGGATTACTTATTGCAACGTGGAAGATTTCTGAATGCAGTGAGACATCTCTGCAAATTAAAATAAAAAAGGAACATGGTGCAAGCTCAATCTGTGTGTACACCCCACCAAATCATGCTCCTGTGCAAATATGCAGCTTGAATAGGGGCTCTAATAGAAGCAGAATGTAATAAAATGCAACCACTACAAGAACTCATTCAAACAATAAGGGGATTTTTAAAACCTATCCAAATAACTTTCAGGCTATTGTATATGCCTTTCCTTCCTTCCTACCTACCTTCCTTCCTTCCTTAAATGTGACTTTGTTATTTACTTTGCTCTATGCTCTTTGTGATCTGATGGTAGCTTTAGGAGAGGAAGCCTAGTCATACAAATCACAGTTTAATTTCTCTCCAAGAGCATTTCAGAGCTGACCATTTGGAATCTACCTTTCCCTAAAGCAGAATTTCCACCTTTGGTGTGGAACACGTCCTGCTCATTCAGTTGGCTTGCTAGGGAAGAGAGCTCAGCGAGGGAATAAATTAGCAGAAAAATAGGCAGAGTTTCTAGCCTTTACACATCTCTAAAATATCAATAAATATTGTTCTGGAGTTGCAGGAAAATGATGTGCTTGAAATAATGTCCACGGAGGCTACTGACCATACATTATTTAAGCCATCCTGCATTCTCTTTGACTAACCCCAAACTTGAGGCTTTAAAAAGGATTTTAAAGCATTGCTCTCTTCCCAAAAAGAGCATTTCTTTTTTAAGGAAACGTGGCAACTTTGTCACTGTAGCTTCAGGGGTTATTGGATGATATAAATCTGATGGACTAGCCAGGGATGCAACTTCAGAAAGCAAAGTCTTTTCCTAAGAGGGACAGCAAAGCTTAGAGTCACTTTTGACACCTGAGTAATGTGCAAGACTGCAGGCAGGAGGCTCACAAGAAATCACTGAATGTAAGCTGCCAAGCTTAGGCTTTCAAACCGAAGCTGTACACCGTGAACCTGCATTGAAGCACCAGAGATTTAGCTTGTGTGCTCTCTGCGATCTGCCTTGCAGGTCAGAGGTTCATTAAGCTTTCATGCACCCTTTTCTATTTCCTAGTGGATGGCTTTGTTTTGTTTTTGGTACAGCCTACAAAGTGTGTGAAAGGAAATGGGGTGTATTTTAAAGGAGGCAGGTGACCATAAAGTATCATTCAAATCCACCACGTTTGATTTTCGGATACTGATATTGTTCTGCTAAACTTCTCTGAACTTTAAGATTGATATCAGCAAGATGTGCAAATTAAGCAGAGAGGATGCTTAATTGACACATCAGAATATACCCAAGAATGTACACCTGAGGTAGGACAAATGGCGACACTTTGTTAAGATCTCAATAGGATGTACATTCCAGTGTGAATTGTCACTACTGCTAATTACCGTTAATCACCAGAGTTAAGTACCATTATGATCATGCAGAGAGAATGACAATTCACTATTCTAGACTATTATTTAAATTCAAAGTGAAAGATTTGCCTTTAATGAGCAGACATCTTTTAATGGATGGCAGACACAAGCCACTAGATATATCAACTGTTCAGGTGGAGCCTGGAAGAAAAGGTTGGGGGATTGAAATGCTGCCAGCAAGAAGGACATAATTTTGAGTTTTGAAATTGGGTGGCAAGGAGCCACCCTTGCGTTACAGATTAGCACAAGGTGGGTGACTGCTTCCTTCTCTATCCCAACCTGGAATACCAGAGGAGCCTTATCACTAGGAAACTAAGCAAGGAAAAAGACAACGCTTGCAACTTCCTACCACTTGGAGAAGAGGGGAGTTCCAAAACAGTGCCTCAGGACAGCTATACCTCAAGCACTGCCTCTCCCCATATAAACCAACCCGGACCCAGTGATCACATCTGAGGCCCTTCTTCATGTTCCTATTCCATTTGAGGTCCGGAAGGCAGCTATATGAGAATGGGCCTTTTCTGCAGTGGCCCCCCAATTGTGGGATGCTCTCCCCAGGGAGGTTTGCCTGGCTCCTTTGTTGCATATCTTTAGGTACCAGGCAAAAATATTGCTCTTCAACCAGGCTGATGAAATATTCTACAGCCTTTTAAATGTGTTGGGTTTTGGGGGGGGTATTGCTTTCTTCTTTCTGTTTTAACTATTTATTTGTGCTTTTATCCTGTGTTTTTATCTGGTGAACCACCCTGAGATCTTGTGTTGAAGGACAGTATCTAAATCTAATAAAAGAAAAGAAAATTTCCAAGCGCTTCTTTTCTAAAACCATGGGCCAGGGTGCACATTCACATTGCGGTTTGCTAAGCCAATGGCTCACGCTATATCCGTATATATATATACATGGTATTGTGCTGAATATCATTCCTGTATATTGCATTTTTTTGTTGAAAAATATAGGACAGTCTGATACAGCCAAAGGTATCAAAAAATAAAAGTAAACTATAATACATTTCTTAATAAAAATACAAAGCTACATTTACTTTAAAAATCATTTCTAGGCAAACACTTGGTTGTTGTTTTTTTAAAAAATAGAAATCTCTACTCCCCCCCCCCAAAAAAGGGTCTTTTATTGCAAAGAGCAAAAGCTGAGATAGCAGATTTCGTCTTGGCAAGTACCTTTGATAGTTCAGAATGCAGCAGCCAATCAGGATGGAAACATTAGAATCGCAGGAGTAGATAATTGACACATTCACTGCACCATTACTGAAGAAAAGCACAAAGTGATTGTTCAAATCTATGCCCTCTGAATGGCCAGTAATGGCCATCTGCCAATCAATGAATTGCAATTTACATGCTGCCATTTAGATAATTTTACATCATGTAATGATTACACAAATCAGGAACATTCAATCAAATCAAAATGTGGGGGAAAGAAACACAGTAAAAGTAGCACCTGTATCAGTCCTATCAGCAACTATAGAGCATTGTTAGACATATATATCTCAAGCATATATATGGATGCTTAATATATAAATATAATCGATATATGACACAGCAGTGATCATGCTTCAAACCAAGTTAAGATTGCCTGAGCACATAAATGAGGGGTGTTCTGAGTTATGAATCTTCACTGATTATTGATTACTTAATTTCTATACCGTTTAATATATTTAAAAATATCTCTAAGCAGCAGACAGAAGACTGAAGGATCAGGAAAACTTAAACAAAACATTACAAAAATACACGTTACATATAAAAATGTTACATTGATACAAAGTTACCAATACTATAAATCAGTGTCCATTCATTTTCCTGCTGACACACCCTTCTTTTCAGCCTCTGGGTTTTCACTGAGGGTCCAAACAAACTCTCAGCTCACCTTCAAAAGTTTGAGAAGAGTTGATTTTCTGGAAATGGCAGATTTCACCCTAATGTTTCACTCTAGGCATTCCAGACAGAATGTAGCCTGCTATACAGAGGTAAGAGTATCAGCCACTGCTTTCCTCTCTTTTCCCTCTGGCTCCACGCCTCTTGTATGTGTGTTCCAGAAGCTTTTCCATAGGGGAATGTGGCCCATGAGCAGGAAAGAGCTCCCCACACCTGCACCCAGCATTCTGGCTTGCACCCTGAAATGAACTCTCAGCCGGTGAAAATGCTATGCTGGCAGCCATTTCTCACTTATCCCTTCCACTTTATCCTCAGAAAGAAGAAGAGTTTGGATTTGATATCCCGCTTTAGCAATACCTAAGGAGTCTCAAAGCGGCTAACAATCACCTTCCCCTTCCTCCCCCACAACAAACATTCTGTGAGGTGAGTGGGGCTGAGAGACTTCAGAGAAGTGTGACTAGCCCAAGGTCACCCAGCAGCTGCATGTGGAGGAGTGGGGAATCGAACCCGGTTCACCAGATTACAAGTCCACTGCTCTTAACCACTACACCACACTGGTTAACACTATCCAACTTACTCACCCTTCCACAAAATTTTATTCTGTTCCTTTCTTCAGCATGTATGTGCTCAAGCCGTCTTTGTTTCCCTATATGACTTCATTTAACCCTAGAACGTACGTATTTTTTATTTTAATTGGTTGATTCCCCACCCCCTTTGCAAAATAAACTTGCCATTATCCTTTCTAAACCAACTCCAAATCTGAAGAACTGGACCAAAAAGGTTATAAGACTTGGGATCTTAACATGGTATAATCTTTCCCATTACAGTATTGAGTTCCCATTCTCATCCTCCAGCAGTTCACTTAACATCCATTCCAGCCTTCTTGATCTCTACTTAGTAGTGATTCTGATGGTACTGATGCCCTTAAGTCAGACGTTAGGCAAATAAAGATGAACTGATATTTTCATGAAAATAAGCAGCCTCATCAAGTTTTGATATTGATGAAATGATAAAGAATAATAAAATGCATTAATTAAACATAGTGAGTCTATGGGTGTACTGGTTTTTTATTTTACTTTTTGTATCTTTCAGTTCATTACCCTTAGATATCGCTCACCCACTACTCACAGCTTAAACCATTATTAATCCATTTATTATATATCCCTAGAGCTAGAGATGTCAAGAGGTAAACTAGCACACATATTTTCAACTATACCTAGAAATGCTGTATTATTATTGTTGTTGTTGTTGAGCATACTTTTTGCATAGATGCCAGCAAAATATCAATACAGGGATTGCATTTGTGTATTATGGATAAGCTTTGGTGAGCATTATGAGTACTGAATTCCAAGCCAGAGAAGAATTCCTTATTTATCCTCTCTTTATGAGGCTTCACCTGAGGCAAGACCCCTGGCTAGCCCCCGCTGCCCCCACTGTAGCTATGCCAGTGCACACCTCCATCTCCATTTAACCATCCATTTTGGCTATCCTTATTCTTCTCTCTCCCTCAATTAACACAGGCTGGAACTGTCAGAAGGTGTTTTCCCCTTCCTTCCATTTGGCTGTCTGTTTCTGTTTTCTCCCTTCTCTCTTGCAAGGCCTTCTCTTCTCCCTCTGAGCTCCCCATACCACAATAAGGCTCACTGCAAGACTTCCCCTCTCACTGTGTAGCAGCCCTTTCATTCTCTTTTTCTTTCTTCCTCACATATACACATGATGTGTAAAAAAAGGAAGTGACTCCAATTTGTGTGTCTAGACAGCAAGGGTGTTCCTGCAGGATACAGAGCACTACATAAAATTAGAACATGGGTTGCGTATAAGATACTATTGGAGTGGAATACAAAGGACGAGGAGGTTAAAAGTGTTATGATAAGATGGGCTCAGGATGTGGGACATAACATTGATTTTGAAACATGGGGAAAATTATGGACAAAAACAATTAAATTTACAGCATGTGTGGCTCTTAAAGAGAACATGATGAAGATGATGTAACGTTGGTACATCACACCAAACAAGCTTGCCAAAATGTATAAAAACCAGGATAAAACTTGTTGGAAATGTAGGAAGAAGGAGGGGAATTTCTTGCATATGTGGTGGACATGTTCCAAGATTAAAGCCTTTTGGGATACCATATATAATTGTCAGGGGTTCAGGAGCAGAGGCGAGGGAAAGGGAGGAAACAGAGAGCGAGGGGGAGGAGGCAGAAGAAAGGATGAGTGATGACGACGACCCGAGATCTCCGAGTCTGTCCAGTGAATCAGAAGATTCACAAAAAGGAGCACCAGTGGCCAGGGCAAGGGGGGAGACTAAGGGGACACCCCAGGAAGATAGAGCCAGAGGGGACTCAGAGGGGAGCAGTTGGAAATCGGGACCAGCGTCACCGCCAGAGAGCAGGGAAGAGGAAGGGCGCCAGGGATCAAGCGCTGGCAGCTCACAACAGGAGGGAGGGCACGAGTCAGGAGTGGCCACACCTCCATCGGGGAGCGAAGAGACGGTTAGACGGAAGGTGGAAGGTTGGGCGCGCGCGCCAAGTTCAAATGCACAGGAAGGTGGCGCAGGAGGCAGCCCGGAAAGGGAGCCAGGTCCTAAAGCCCGGCGCAAGGAGACAGGAGGGTCCGGGGGGTCAGCGTCAGAAGAATCCCGGAAGGAAGAGACCCCGGGGGGCAGAGGGATCCAGAGGAGAACTGTCAGGCGGAAAAGGTGGAGCAGGGCTAGGATATTAAGTTGGTGCGCAAGGGGCGGAGACTCAGACGGAGCTTCGCCGATCTAAGCATAAGACGTAGAGTTGCGCGCAGCAGCTTGAGAATGGAGACTGTAACTCAATAAAGACTTTTATTTAATGATAGCTGGCTAGCGTGATCCTCTGTGAGCTAGGATCTGGAAGCAACCCTGACAGTAAGCTCCGTCTCTTCAAATTGTGGGCATCCACGGCCTCGCGGAGAGGAGAGAAAGCGGGTGCCTACAAGCGAGCTCACGAACGGCAGACAATATGACGGCTGAACAGCAAATAGCGGAACTCAGAGAAGCAGTGTCACGACTGAATGCCGAGGCATCCCGGAAGAGAGAGGAGGACGCAGCTGCCGCCTACAGGGATCTCCAGGTCAGGTTGGACGTGCTTACGAAGCAAGGGCAACAGACACCCAAACCAGAGGGGATTGGGTTGGGGAGACGCACAGGCGGTCTGGTCTCTCACTTCGATGGGAATTTGCAACAGTACCCCAACTTTAGAGCAGACGTAATGTGTGCACTGCAACTACTGCACAAAGACTTTAGAGATGAACAAGAGAAAGTGGGGTTCATCATGTCCCATTTGCATGGAGACGCAAAAGCATGGCTGTGCAATTTGTGGAGAGATAAGGATCCTGCGCTCCAAAATGCGGACGCCTTTATTAAAGCGATGGATGGGTGTTTTTTATCAAGCATTGACGTGGATCTTGCCCGGAAGGAGGTGCATGGACTAAGGCAAGGGAGGGCCAGCGTAAGGCAGTACCATGCCCGCTTTTTCGCTTTGGTCAGTGCCCTGGAATGGGACAGAGATTCGGCTCCTGTCAGAGACCTTTTTTGGGAGGGCTTGCACAGCTCGGTTAAAGATGAGATTGCGAGGGGGGAGAGACCCCGGACCACGCAGGACATCGTTCAGAGGGCGCTGGCGGTGGGGGTGCGGCTGGAAGAACGTCCGTGGAGCAGGGAAGAAGGGCGCAGCGGGCGCGAACCAGCCAGGGGCTCCTCCTTCCTTCCCAGAGAAGCAGCGCGTGCGCAATCCACGCCTCCAACAGGGGGAGGGGTGGAACCGATGGAGGTTGGGAGTGCAAGGGCTCAGTCAGCAGCCAGAGCCCTAGCACCGGCAGCAGTGAAAGCGAAGCCTCCTAGAGGGAACAGGAAGTGTTATATCTGCGAGGATCCAGGGCATATGGCGAAAGAGTGTCCCCGGAGGCTCCACAAGCACACTGCAGCTTCGGCAATGGTGACTGCAGCAACGCAGCACGGAGAACCACAGCAGGGAAACGACGATGTCTGGCTGGAGGAAGAGGCACTGGGGCCCAGCCAGACGTGTCAGTGAAGCAGTCCCCAGGGACTTTACCGCCCATGGACCCCCTCCCGCCCAAGCCAGTAGTGAGGCTCACCGCATCGCTCCAGCTACCCAATGGAATCACCATGGACGTGCCAATCACCGTCGACTCGGGAAGCAATGCAGACTTCATAGGGCAGGACTTTGTCGACCGGCACGCTATACAGTTGCTGCCTGCCACGCTGCCCCTGCAGGTTGTCACGGTGGATGGCAGGGAGCTGCTAGGGGGGCAAGTGGTGAAGCAGACGCCACCTATGGTGCTGCGGCTTGGGAATCACAAGGAAATCATCAGCTTCAACGTCACTCAACTGTCGGACACGCCTATTGTATTGGGCATGAGTTGGCTGGACAAGCACAGCCCGACGCTGGCTTGGTACCAGAGGCAGCTGACCTTCGGCTCTTCCTTTTGTGCTGAACACTGCATCATGCCCCGGCAGGAAGGGGAGCAAGAGGAGTCACAGCTGCTGCTAGGCACGCTGCAAGCGATTCCCCACAAGTACGCAGAATTTTTGGAGGTTTTCTGCGAGAAGGAGGCAGACAGGCTACCCCCCCACAGACCATATGACTGCAAGATTGACCTGCTGCCGGGGGCGGCGCTGCCCAAAGGGAAGCTGTATTCCATGTCTGAGGACGAACTGCAGGAACTCAAAGAGTTCATAGATCATAATTTGGAGCGCGGTTTCATCCGAGAGTCCAGGGCAGCGGGGGGCAGTCCGGTATTCTTTGTTAAGAAGCGAGACACGCCCCAAAAAAGACTCGTGGTGGACTACCGCATTTTGAACAGTGTGACCAAGCCATCGGACTTCCCCATGCCCCGAATCGACGACCTCCTCGCAAAAGTACGCAAGGGCAGCGTGTTCACCAAGTTGGACCTGCGAGGGGCGTACAACCTCATTCGCATGCGGGAAGGAGATGAGTGGAAGACAGCCATGTTCACGCCCCTGGGCACCTACGAATATAGAGTTATGCCTTTTGGATTGCAAAATGGCTCCCACGTTTTTCAAGCTTTCATGCATCACGTGCTGGCGGGGCTCCTCTACAAAACGTGCATCTGTTTCTTGGATGACATCCTGATCTTTTCGGAATCGCAGCAGGAGCATGACAGACACGTCAGGGAAGTGCTGAGCAGGCTACAGCAACATAGGCTCTACGCCAAGCTGGAGAAGTGTCAATTCGACGTAACGGAGGTGGATTTCCTGGGCTACAAGTTGTCTGACAAGGGGCTCGCCATGGACAGCGCCAAGGTTCGAGCGGTGTTGGATTGGAAAAGACCACGCAACCGGAAGGAGGTCCAACGATTTGTCGGCTTCGCGAATTTCTATCGCAAGTTCATCAAAGGCTTCGCTATGCAGACAGCGGCCATCACGGACACGCTTAGCTCCAAGAAAAAGAAGTTCATCTGGACGGAGCAGGCGGAGCGGTCCTTTCAGGCACTCAAACGTCTCTTCGCGTCGGAAGAGCAGCTGCTGCATGTCGACCCCAGCAGGCCGATGAGGGTCGAGACAGACGCCTCGGACAGAGCCGTGGGAGCAGTCCTGCTGCAGAGAGACCCGCAGGGGGTTTGGCGGCCGGGGGCGTTTTACTCCAGGAAGCTCAGCAAGTCCGAACAGAACTACACTATCTGGGACAGGGAGTTGCTGGCCATTCATGCAGCATTCAAAGCATGGAGGCACTTCCTGATCGGCGCCAAGCACACGGTGCAGGTCTGCACGGACCACAAGAATCTGGAGCACTGGCGCACGGCACAGTTCCTGAACCAGAGGCAGATACGTTGGGCTGAGTTCTTTGCGAACTTCGACTTCCGAATAGAGTATGTCCCGGGGGACACCAACATCATGGCGGACGCGCTCTCCCGTAAGCCACAGTATCTGGAGGATGCCACGCCAGCGGCCGCCATGCACATCTTCGCACCAACAGTGTGGGCCTGCGCTGCGGCGACAGTGGACCTGGAGGCGGTGCGACGAGCGTTGCAGAATGACTCCTTCGCGCAAGCAAAGATGGCAGAGATGCAAAGGGGCACGGCGGCGACCGATGGGTTCCAGCTAAGAGATGGATTGCTCATCCGTAAAGGGGCCATCTACGTGCCGGGAGACGAACTTCGCGCCAAGGTACTGCATCAGCTGCACGACGCGCCCACTGCCGGGCACTTTGGCAAGGAGAAGACGGTGGAATTAGTCGCCAGGGATTTCTGGTGGCCCGGAATGAGAGGGGAGGTCGCGGACTACGTGGCGAGGTGCGACACCTGCCAGAGGGCCAAACCAGTGCACAGACCGCCGGCCGGACTGTTGGAACCGCTGCAAACTCCGGTCGAACCATGGGAGAGAGTCGCCCTGGACTTCGTCACGGATCTGCCCAGCTCGAGGGGCAAGACGGCCGTGCTGGTGGTGGTGGACTTGTTCTCCAAGATGGCACATTTCATCCCGTGTGCGAAGGTGGCCACGGCGGAACAAACTGCCAAACTGTTCATAGACCACGTGTTCAAGGTTCACGGTCTGCCACGGTCTATTCTGTCCGACCGCGGGCGGCAGTTCATCTCGAATTTCTGGCAGAAGCTGATGGGCTTCCTAAACGTCAAGATCAACCTGGCGTCGGCGAGACACCCGCAGACCAACGGGCAAGCGGAGCGGGTCAATGCCATCATGCAGCAGTACCTGAGATGCTATGCGAATCAACAGCCTGCGACGTGGGTGGATTACCTGCCGCTCGCCGAGTTCGCCTACAACAACACGAAGCACGTGTCCACGGGGGTCACGCCGTTCTTCGCCAACAACGGGAGGCACCCCAGAACCTTCCCGGGACTGGAAAGAATGGTGGAGGGGGAGCCGCAGACAGCAGATGCGTTCGCGTCGGAGTTGCAGGAGGTCCACGATCAGCTGCGGCGGCACCTGGAGCTGGCCAAACACGCATACAAGGTGCAGGCAGACAAACACAGAAGGGTTGGCGAAGAGATCCGTGTGGGAGACTGGGTCTGGTTAGCAGCCCACGCAGTGCCGGCCAGGTCGTTGGCCAAGAAGAAACTAGGGCATAAGCAACTGGGGCCCTACCAAGTCGAAGAGCAGGTCAACCCGGTGGCTTTCAGGCTGGCACTTCCGGAGGGTTCCAGAATGCATCCGGTGTTCCACAGATCGGTGCTCACTCCCTACAAGGCACCACACAGGTTTCAAGAACCAGGAACGGCGCCAGGTCCGCTCCGAGAGGAAACCGGGCAAAGAGAAGTGGCACAGGAGGTGCGCATCAACGAAGTCACGGAGATTTTGGACTCCAGATGGGGGGAAGAGGGGGTAGAATACCTTCTCGCTAAGGAGGGCACCCCGGCCAGTGCCAACAGCTGGGTGCCGGGCTACGCTTTAGACGAACCTCTGCTCAAGGAAGAATTTCATGCCCTCTTCCCACATAGACCAATGCCAGCGGACTTTTTCGATGACTGGCTTTTCACGCCCACGCTTTCAGCCAGCACGTTCCGGGGGTTCGACTCGGATGAGGAACCGACACGAGACGCCCGTTCCCCGGAGGGGTCACCCTCGGGATCTGCTTCAGAACCCTCGTATTGGTGGGATGATCGACCAGAGGAGCAGTGGCGCAGAAAGTGGCTGGAGGGTCCAGGACGAGCAACGTCTCCAGAGGGAAGCGAGGGAGAGACGGACATGGACATTTTCGGGGACGACCCGGGTTTCGAGCACGGCGGCACAGAGATGGAAGCAGAGGCGACCGTCGTCGACGAGAGCAGGGAGGAAGAACCGGAAGACTTCAGATGGAGGCCCGCCACGGGAAGTGAACTGTACCCGACCTTCGTCCCCTTGACACGGCAGCACCCAGCTCCCGCACCGGAAGGAGGGGAGGGGGGAAGAGGGGGCTTCGAGGGGGGGATGGATGTCAGGGGTTCAGGAGCAGAGGCGAGGGAAAGGGAGGAAACAGAGAGCGAGGGGGAGGAGGCAGAAGAAAGGATGAGTGATGACGACGACCCGAGATCTCCGAGTCTGTCCAGTGAATCAGAAGATTCACAAAAAGGAGCACCAGTGGCCAGGGCAAGGGGGGAGACTAAGGGGACACCCCAGGAAGATAGAGCCAGAGGGGACTCAGAGGGGAGCAGTTGGAAATCGGGACCAGCGTCACCGCCAGAGAGCAGGGAAGAGGAAGGGCGCCAGGGATCAAGCGCTGGCAGCTCACAACAGGAGGGAGGGCACGAGTCAGGAGTGGCCACACCTCCATCGGGGAGCGAAGAGATGGTTAGACGGAAGGTGGAAGGTTGGGCGCGCGCGCCAAGTTCAAATGCACAGGAAGGTGGCGCAGGAGGCAGCCCGGAAAGGGAGCCAGGTCCTAAAGCCCAGCGCAAGGAGACAGGAGGGTCCGGGGGGTCAGCGTCAGAAGAATCCCGGAAGGAAGAGACCCCGGGGGGCAGAGGGATCCAGAGGAGAACTGTCAGGCGGAAAAGGTGGAGCAGGGCTAGGATATTAAGTTGGTGCGCAAGGGGCGGAGACTCAGACGGAGCTTCGCCGATCTAAGCATAAGACGTAGAGTTGCGCGCAGCAGCTTGAGAATGGAGACTGTAACTCAATAAAGACTTTTATTTAATGATAGCTGGCTAGCGTGATCCTCTGTGAGCTAGGATCTGGAAGCAACCCTGACAATAATGAATTGAAAAATATATTTAAGTATAATTTCAGCAAAAAACCAGAGGCTTTCCTGTTGGGGTTAATTGAGGAAATCCAAATGAAAGATGTAAATTTGTTCATGTATGCAACAACAGCTGCAAGAATACTCCTGGCCCAGAAATGGAAGCAACAAGAACTCCTCACATTGGAAGATTGGCAAGTAAAGATGGTCGAATACGTGGAGCTGGTGAAGCTGACAGGGAAGATTCGGAATTGCTGTGATGATTTGTTCCAAAAGGACTGGGGCAAATTTATACTCTATATGAAAGAAAATTGCAAACAGTTGAATACGTTTGTAGGTTTAAGTTGAAATGTTTGGTAATGGGAAATTAAGGAGCTGATTTACTTATAAGTAGGTGATTGTTAAAAGATTGATTAAAGGTAAAAAAGTGAATTTAGGAATGTGGAGAAATTGGTAATGAGATATGAAAGTCTGTTAGAGGGAAGGAAGGAGGTCGATGCTTTATTTAAGCAATGTCTTAAGTTATTTTTTGATACTGAAATGTAATAAAATATGGAAAACTTAATAAAAATTATATTAAAAAAAATAGAACATGGGCTGCATGCATTCTCAGGACCACAGCTTCTCCATCACTGACTACATATTTTCAGCTGCTGCTTGTGGATCATTGCATGCTATTTCCATTCATCAACCCCATACAAGTCTTTCCCTTTTAGGATCTTGTTTATCCTAGACATCGAGCAATATAGACTTTGTCCAGTGTTTGCCTAGAAAGTGGCAGAGCTCTCACAATAATAGTTCTAAGGACAACACTATACCAAAAACTGCAACAAAAAACCCCCCAAAACCCACAGCAATTAATGACATACAATGATAGGTAGTGCTTTTTTAATACTAGCCTTTTCCCATAGGGGAAAAGCTAGATACTCAATGTTTAATTTGCAGTCCGTTTCTAATAAAGTATCCCAATAGATCAGCTTGCTGTTAATCCTTTATATATGGTGCCAGTTATACACTGCTAGCATTGACCCTGTAATGATATCCCAGTAGCTTAAATGTATATATGCGTTACATCAGCTTTTCTAGCATTTCTGCACTCAGAACTGTTTACTATAGATTTCAATGTGGCATTTCAAACTCCGGCTTAGAGTGGTACTAGCCGTGTCCCAAGATACGCAGGATCTAGTTGCTGCTTGGGTTTCTCATCTACAGCTTTCTTAGCTCCATCATGTTGGCTTTAGTTTAGCAAACAACTTTGCTGGAAATTGCTTTTTGTGCACTACATGTTTTCCTAAGTGATATTTCCCCAGAGCTGGCAGATTGCTTTATCGTAGCAGATGTGCATGTTTTTGGAAAATCACTACCATAAGGAACAGCATAATTACATTTACTGCTGTTTGCTAGTGAACTAAATATCAAATAGAAGAGATGGTACTCTATATGAGCCATACCATGTTGCCTGGAGCCCCCACTAAACATCCTTAGATAATTAACTTCCCATTTCTAAGTGGTGTGTTCTATGTACTGCTTTTAAGTCTGTACTCCATTGTGACTCTCACATATACCTCACATGTAAGTAGTGAGAACATGTGGAGAGGCATGCTTTTTCCTGATACACATAAAAGTAAAGGTAAGGTAAAAAAGACCCCCTGGATGGTTTAGTCTAGGCAAAGGCGACTATGGGGTTGCAACACTCATCTCACTTTCAGGCCAAGGGAGCTGGTGTTTGTCCACAGACAGCTTTCTGGGTCATGTGGGCAGCAGGACTAAACCGCTTCTGGTGCAACAGAACACCGTGATGGAAACCAGAGTGCATGGAAATGCCATTTACCTTCCCACCACAGCAGTACCTATTTATCTACTTGCACTGGAGTGCTTTTGAACTGGTAGGTTGGCAGGAGCTGGGACGGAGCAACGGGAGCTCACCAACGTTGTGTGGATTCAAACCACCAACCTTCTGATCGGCAAGCCCAAGGCTCAGTGGTTTAGACCACAACACCACAGTACTCTAGGATGAACAGTGGGGCTGCAAGACCAGGCATTCAGCTCCATCGCCAAGGGTGCACATAATATTCCATGATAAATTACTACACTCTGGGTTTTTTATATAAAAAAACCAAAACTAAAAACACCACCTTTTGCCACAGATGGAAAGGCAAAAGACTCATTGGCATCCCCATACACCACACAAAATTGGTGGCACCATTAGAAAAGACTGCATTGAAAAACAGTGGTGCACATATCTAACATTAGCCAGAGCAAGTCAGGTAAACCTAGATTATACTGCAGTCACTGGGGAGTTGAGTGCAGGTACACACATGCATCTTCACTGATTAATGACTTCGGCACCCAGTGAGGGCTTGCCTGTGTGAATTAGCCATTACATGTTAAGCATTGCACTTTCATATCACCTCAAATAAAGTTTTCACACACACAGTTGCCTTTCTCAAGCACTAACTGATCAAGCAATTAGAAATGAAGTGCCATAGGTGTAAGTGGGGGTGGGGAACCCATAACCGGGAAATGAAGATTATGGAGACCAAAGAAGTCAGTTCCTGGATTCCCCCCCCCTTTGGACGAATTAGGCAATAGATTACATGTATGTATATATGGCACCAATAAAAGCTCCTCTCCCATTGACTAATAGTTGAAAAGAGTTAGTTCACCCTGCATGCAGCCTAGATCCCATTCTCCCCTGCCCCTCAGTTTTTATTTAAATAAAAACCATTAAGCAAAAAGTTGACGCACTGAAAACATCCGTCTAACATACTGCCTAGTTAACACATTGAAACTTCCCCCAAGTACATACTGGGCAGGCACCCATCAACATCACCATTTTGGTACCTATTGAAGACCTTCCTTCTCCAAAAAGCCTTTTAAGTAGGTATTTGTTTTATATTCCAGGTCATTTCTGTATTGCAATTGAGACTGTTTTTTATATATGCTTTTATTGTTGATGCTTTTATTGTTAAATTACTTCATTTAAATACAGTGGTACCTCGGGTTACATATGCTTCAGGTTACATACGCTTCAGGTTACAGACTCCGCTAACCCAGATATAGTGCTTCAGGTTAAGAACTTTGCTTCAGGATGAGAACAGAAATTGTCCCCCAGCAGCGCGGCGGCAGCAGGAGACCCCATTAGCTAAAGTGGTGCTTCAGGTTAATAACTGACCTCCAGAACGAATTAAGGACTTAACCCGAGGTACCACTGTAAATCATCAGTAGTTTAGCTCTAAAGACTCCCTCTAATATGTCCCAAAAAACCCAGAATCCAGGTCGAACTCAGCAGGTTGAAGAGGGCAGGTGCAAAGTTCAGTGATCAACTAACATATGTTGAGTTGAACAGGACAAACTTAATGGGCTACGTTCAGGAAGTCTAGGAGGAAACAGAAACCCTGGAAAAGAACAGATTTAACACCTACCCAGGCCATATCCCTAGTGCCCTGCTTTGAAGCTTCTATTATGTGGGGAACACCTTTGGGCTGAAGGCACACCTACTGCCATACACTTCATCCTGGGCAGCTTTTCCCAGCGATGCAGCTAGATAATTTTCTACCCTGGACACACCTTGAGACTGTAATGTGTCCTATTTCACTTCTAAACATGTGGAGCACACATTGAACCCCATACCACTGCCTCTACCTATGAGCAAACATGGGGTGGCATGATCCTATCCATGCTTATTTAGGGGTTGAGCACTACTGTGTTCCACAGAGCAGGTACCCCTGCTTTATGCTAGCACTGGCCCCTTTCAAGAAGTTTTATATAAAACAGTTCTGCTTTGTCCTTAACCCAGAGTCCATTGAAAGTCACCACTCCAGCACCTCACCTACTCAGCCTGTCCGGATAGGCCAGAATTCAAATTATTGGTTGGTGTAAAAGCCTGCTAATCCAAGCAGCTAGTCTGGAAATTTCCCAGTTGCCAACTACTTAACCCTGCATTGCTTCCCAGGGGACATAGCCCATTACAACTGACCACCCCATGACTGAATAAGCAGCCATTATCTATCATCATATTAATTACTACACCAAACTTACTGCTTCAAACTCTTTACAATCCCCAATTCATTCATTCTTTTTGAAAACCCTTGGCAGATAGGTTACATTTTTTGTATATCCTGACACCCATTTGAGAGATGGACAAAACAAGTGTTAGAGTGAATTGTTCAAGGGTACCCACCAAGCCTTGGAATCAAGACTTCCAACACTGACAGTGTCCTTGGCCGGCTTCAAATTAATTGTCTCCCAAATTCTCTCTTTTCCTGTCAAAAGTTACACAGGGTTAGCATTCCCCACCCCCATGAAATCAAACTGGAATGAGGATCAGTCAAAACTGCATCAGATATATCACTTATTTCTACATAGCAAAATAGTACTAAAGGCATTAAAGTGTCTGTGTGGGAGGGGGGAGGATCTGAAAAAAATGGGATGGGAGGGAGGAGAAACAGGATAGAGATTCTGGAACCCTGAACTCTACCCTGCAACAGTTTGGGAATACTTTGCTGTCTATAATAAAGAATAAATATGGTTTGACACAGGAAATAATGTGATCCCCCTCCTGCCCTGTGCTGCATAAATTATGGGTAATACATACTGGTTCTCCATTTAGCCAGGGGTCAGTTATACTGTTATGTTAGTAAATTATTAAAACTAAATGATTGTTGCAAATCCTTAAGAGAATTCTGCAGCATATCTATGCTTATTGTAATTAATATTTTAGCACAAGACAATGTCTCTGATGTGGCATGATTAATATAGAGGCCACAGTGTATGGAAATGAGTTTGACTTGATATTAAAACTGTGAAGACACAATATCATAGCCAACTGCAGCATCATATGTTTGTTCTTGTCATCCCTCATGATATACATGCAGACAATTGTAAGGAAAAATATATTCTTGGGTGTTGATTTTAGTACACAAACAAACCAGACAAAAGCTTCAGTTTATTTAGAGAGGGGCGGAATTAAAATACAACCCAAGTAAAATGCAAGCAATATATTAACATTCTATGCAAGATTAACTAGAACAGAAGTCCTGTGTGCTCCTGCCAAAATGATGCTTAAGAAAAGCTATGTCTGAAATCCTAATCACTGTTATTAAGGAGTAAATCCCATTGAACAAAATGGGAATTATTTCTGAATAAGTATGCAAAGGCATGCATAGTAAGTAGCTTTTTCTATGGGATTTTGCTCTGTAACGTCTGTATTTAACACTTACAAAATTTGTTTCTCCTATGCTTCTGTTTTAAGGAACCAGGCCACTTTGGGGTCCTCCTCTCCTCCAAAAAAAAAAAAAAAAACACCCCATTGCACAGAAGAAAATGTCTTCTACACAGGGTACAAAAATTGAGCCAAAATGGAGAGATTAATGACTGGCGATACTGCTGCACTCCATTCCCTGGGGACTTTGGGGAGTGTTTGAGGCTGCTGGAGTGTAGTACTGCACTTAGAGAAACTTGGATCCTGATTCTGGCACACTGCCATCCCCATGTCATATCCCATCTTCACCCACAAGTGATTCCTCATAATACGTTGCACTCATGCAGCTGCAGTATTCTAGTCTGGCCACCTAAAAATGTTAAAGAATGTTAAAGAAGTAACTTATAGTTACTATAAGATGACAATGCAGCAGCACAGAGAAGTAGGCATGATTCTGTCCAAACAATTATTCCTTGTTAGAGGGTAGGGCTGGAGTGTTAGGTGCATCAGACAAAACTATTAATGTGCTGTATTTAGTTTCTTTTCAGATATTATTCTAACAGTCAGATCACTACACTGTGTTTAAAGTTTATGGTAATCTTAGAAGAGTTTTGGTTCCTCCCTATTCTTCTGCTGATCATCTTTTAAATCCTTCAACTAATGCTTTAAAAAAAAAAGCAGTTGAATTGTCACTTGCAGAGCCTGAGTGCATTTCTTTAAATAAATAAAACATACATTATTAAGTCTTGCTCCAGTAAGAAATATCAGTGAAAATAGTTCTCAAGATTTTTGTGTTACAGTGTACACTTTTACATGTGTAAACTATCTATATCTATCTATCTATCTATCTATCTATCTATCTATCTATCTATCTGTCTGTGTTAGAACTTTGGATATTGTCACTGTTTTTCAGATGTCAGCACAGAATGGAAAGATGAATCTCTGAAAAACCAAAATCCTGCACTGGGAAGTAAATTAATCTTGCTCCTCTTACAAAAACAGCTTGTTAGTCAGCTGGAACTACATACTGAGTTTCATCAGAAACCTAAGAGTTCAAGCTTAAGATGTGTTGAAAAGTGTTCTCTGTGTCAGGTATTTATATGTCAGAAACTCAGGTTTTAAACTCTGGGGGAAAGTGAACATTTATCGTATAGATCAAATAGTATGTGAGATGCATGGAAGTTCTGTCTTGTCCCACTAGGGAAATGCTGTGTTTATGGAGTTACATCTGTATACAGGCATCATTATTTCCTGCATTGTCAGTATGGAGCACTCTCTCCCCTATGCCATCCTGGCTTACAAATTAGCACATGCAGCAACAGGTCCTGAGCAGTTAACTACTCCATGGAAATATCTCCCTTCCTCTCAACTTAACAGAAATGAAATAGTTCCACTATGGTTATGTCTGCAAGAAATGAGATGTTATGATTTAAAATGAAAATGAAAAGCCTGGACTCTATGAGCCTTTATAGACATATCTAAAATAGCAATAAGTGACCAAAAACAAAATTGGACAACCACTGCAATTAGCTAGCAGCTAACGAACACCAATTAAAAGACACCTGCTTCTTGGGAGAAAATCAAGGAAAAACCTAGACAGCATCTTAAAAAGCAGAGACATCACCTAGCCAACAAAGGTCCGTATAGTTAAAGCTATAGTCTTCCCAGTAGTGATGTATGGAAGTGAGAGCTGGACCATAAAGAAGGCTGATCGCCGAAGAATTGATGCTTTTGAATTATGGTGTTGGAGTAGACTCTTGAGAGTCCATGGACTGCAAGAAGATCAAACCCATCCATTCTTAAGGAAATCAGCCCTGAGTGCTCACTGGAAGGACAGATCATGAAGCTGAGGCTCCAATACTTTGGCCACCTCATGAGAAGAGAAGACTCCCTGGAAAAGACCCTAATGTTGGGAAAGATGGAGGGCACTAGGAGAAGGGGACAACAGAGGACGAGATGGTTGGACAGTGTTCTCGAAGCTACCGGCATGAGTTTGACCAAACTGCAGGATGCAGTGGAAGACGGGAGTGCCTGGCGTGCTCTGGTCCATGGGGTCATGAAGAGTCGGACATGACTAAATGACTAAACAACAACAAATGAACACCAAATAATGGGTGAAAGGCAGGCTTTATGGGCAAACTCAAAGTTCTGAGTCATATAAATAAAATCAGGACATCATAGCATTCCGTTTATTTTACCAAAATCCTGGCCTATGGAAAGAGAACCATGCTCATTAGGACTAGATGTTCTGGAACAGGAGGTCTAGGTTAGGAACAATGTAGCACAGATATTCCAAAACTCTTTGAAGTGAACGAATGGGTAGTCAATGACCCTGGTAGACCACCGCAGTCAGAAATACAGAAAGTTTCATTTTGTATTGCTGCTAGCTTGCAGAGAACTTGCTAAACGAAAAAGACCTTTCGCTTGCCTCTTTTCATTTTCAATATCCTCGCAACATTCTTGCACGCTCTCTTGCCCAGGCAGCTCTTAGGCTGTACAGTATTTAAAAGTCTGTGGACTGGCTCCAGAGAAACACATGCATGACAGGACTGGTGGAAAATGAGTTCTCTGCCACTGCTTCCACAGTAGTTGCTGATGCCCCATGAAAAGGCTCCAGTAAGGATCAGGAGACCCTGCTGAATGGAGATGGGCTCTGGTGCAGGGGGCTGAGATGGAAAGGAAAATCGGGGGGGGGGTGTCAACAGCAACCTAAGCCAATTGGCTTTGGCTGGCTTCCCTAGCCAACAATGCAGTCACTTGGGGGAGGCAAGGAGGGATGGACAGTGATAAAGTTGCTTTCCCTGACATTTTATACATGCATTTCTCCAGATCCATCCCTCCATCCCTATATAACAAACCTTATTGAAAAACATCTTATAGTGTGGTGGCATAGTTGGAATACGACTACAGTGGTACCTCTGGTTACAATCTTAATTCATCCCGGAGGTCCGTTCTTAACCTGAAACTGTTCTTAACCTGAGGTACCAGTTTTGCTAATGGAGCCTGCCGCTGCCGCACAATTTCTGTTTTCATCCTGAGGTAAAGTTCTTAACCCGAGGTACTACTTCCAGGTTAACGAAGTCTGTAATCCGAAGTATTTGTAACCCGAGGTACCACTGTATTCCACGCTCTCAATGCATGCATTATAGGGGAGGGAGACATGGCATTTTCAGATCAGAAGTCTGGGCTTCAGGCTTGTGGGGTTCACCTGATGTGCTCTTGCTCTAATTTAGAGTGTGACATTCAATGAAGTGTTCCTCAAAGTAGACCCACTGAATTTAATGAGTTCTATTAATGAGGTCTATTAATTTCACTGAGTCTATTCAGAGTAAAACTTAAGTGAATACCACCCATGGACAGTTAAATTTTCACATAATTTCTAGCAGGTCAACCTATTCATTTCAATGCATTTGCCTGACACATAAACATAATTCTCTGTAGGTCTGAATGGGACACTTGCATTGACATAAATGGAGAATGGATGAGACAATTGATTAACAACAGAAAGTTCTTAATGAAGCACAGCAATGAGATTTTAATAATTACTAGTGACTCGGGGTGGAGGTGGGGAATAACGTTTAGGCAGGAGAGGGAAAATGGACAGTACCCAACAAAGCACATTCACTAGTGTGGGACACAGCTGTCAGCCTTCCATTTTTTGTGCTAAATTCCCTTATTCCAGCACTGTTTCCCACTGCTATCCCAGATTGTTAGCTATCCTGTAGACTGTCCCCGGGACAGGTGAGGCTGCTGATCCCTTATTTTCAAATCATGGTGTGAGGATTTTCACTTGTGCAACATAAATCCCCCACCCTCTCTTCTCTTCATGTACCTATCACAAACATACCCTGGACGGTTGCTGGGGTCGGGCAGATTTATGGGGGCTGCAGGGGCTGCGGGGAAGAGGAGAGGAAGAAGTTGTGTTGTGCAGCCAAAAGTGCTTGTGCTGGAGGAAGAACTTCATTGGATACCATCCCTCCAAAAATCTATTCTTTCTACAAAACAATATTTATCACTGGTGTGCAACGAAATCTTTTGCTTCCCAAACACCCAAAATGAAATACAGTGGTACCTCAGTCTACAAACAGTCTTGTTAATGAACGATTCGGACAACAGACTCCACAAAACTGGAAGTAGGTATTCTGGTTAGCGAACTTTGCCCCGGAAGCCGAACGGAAGCTGGACACCAGTGGCAGGAGGCCTCATTAGGGGAAGCGCGCGCCTTGGTTTAAGAACGCTTTGGTTTAAGAACGGACCTCCAGAACGGATTAAGTTTGTAAACCAAGGTACCACCGTATATCCCTAGGAGGTTGAATGCATATCTGTCAACACAATGTAACTAAACAGATTAAATAAAAGGTAACACCAGCCCTGTGCAGACAATGTGCCACATAAATTGATTTTGTGCTTGTGTGGTGAGATTGTAGTTTTCTCCCTTCTCTGGCTTATGTATGTTCATCAGACTTCCTGTACAGAGCCTACATGTGCCAAAAGTGTTCACAGAAAGCAGGATACAGATCATGTGGACAAAGCCTCTGTGCATATTATTATTATTATTATTATTATTATTATTATTATTATTATTATTATTAAGCTTGTGTGCACACAGTTTCTGCACAGCATAGATGAATGTGTGGTATCAGGGATGAATGTGTGGACCAACAATTATGACTTCTTTCTCCCCATCCAATAAATTCATTGTAGCTCATGACCAGGAAACTATTAAATCATGTTATAATAGCATATATGAATGAATTAGGGGATATTGTTGTGTTTCCCCAAGACTTGGAAATATGGAAATCTAACCTTGTGAAACAGCAGGCCCAGTCTCATAGTTGACTTGAACAAACAAAAAGAGTCAAGAGTTTTGCAGAGCCTTAAAGACTATCCAACTTATATTGGTATGAGATTTTCTGTGTGTGAACATAATTAATTGCTTTCAATTGTACATACATTTGAATGTGCATATGAATGCACAACCAGTCCACTTTTTGGCACAACTAGTCATCTATACACACCACTTTTATGCAGGAATATCAGTGGATAAGTCTATGTCATCATATACATGATGGAGACAAACAAGATCTAAAATGTGCCTACTGGCATAATATTGTCATATGCAGATACAGCCTCCAACTTCTACTATCTTTATGTCCTCTGTCAAATACAGGGTTTAAATTTCCTTCCAACTTTGCATAAAATAACAGAGATCAATGACTTTGTTATTCTTCTAATAACAGTGACGGTTGTTTTTTACGTATCTTAAATATGTGCCCTTAATAACTCTGCTTCCCTCTCCCCCCGAAAAAAGAAGACCAGAAACTGCTATTAATAACAAGCAAGCAGACAGAACTCTGCATCGCAAATGTATGCATGGTGTGTACAGCGCAGCTCTTGCAATGAATACTGAAGATTAGTCCTGCATGCCCACTTGAGCCCTGCTTTGCATTTGCCAGTTTATCAACCTCTGAATGATAACGAAAACAATAAATACCCAGAACACACAGCCATCTTGCAGGGCAAAATCCAGAGATGTGAAGTAAGTGGCAAGGCCATCAATACATTCATTCCACTTGTATTTATAGATGAGAGCTGTAATCTTTTGATCAACGCAGGAGAGTAAGCACTTCATCATATGCTGACACTCCTGCACCTGCCAACAAATTAATGTTGGCCTCCTTGGCTGAAAGTTAATTCTGGATAGACGTGCTGCTGTAAACTAGACAGGATAAGTGAGTCTTACTAAAATATTCCCTTGCAGTTGAGGGAGGAAGGCAAGTGGCAGCGACTTCAGTTTCTAACCGTTGAGCTAGAGCCAGTTTATTATAGTGCACTTTGAGACTCCTTGAAACTTGAAGGGCAGAACTAAAGCCATTGTCATGGGCCCCCAGGTAATTTTCCTGGCCAATCACCAGGTGTGTGGCTACTGTGGCTATGCCTGGACCTTCTCTAAGAAGCCATGGAACAGGGATAAAGGAATAGCAGATAATACTTCCTAGGAGGATAGTGGAGAGAGTGTTTCCACATCCAGCTACTCCTATTGTATCTATCCAGAGATAGATTCAGAAAGCTATAGGACCCTTGAGCACATCCAGTGCAGCAGCATTATTATTATTATTATTATTATTATTATTATTATTATTATTATTATTATTAAAAAAGCTTTTTAAATCATCAGGCTTTTAAAAAATAAAATAAAATGTCATTTATAATGTTTGGTGTTAGTTGTTTAGGGCACTTATTTGCACAAAATGTAACACATTCATAAAATTAATAATCACAAATAATTAATGTTTAAATATTATGTTTATTAAATTATCTCAGTTGATCAATGAAATGAATAAGTCCACCAGAAATCCCGTCAATCCCAGTGCGGTTCCTGGTAGTTTGGCCTGGCTTCATCCTCCCCAGGCTGGATACCTGGAGGTCTCCACCTACCTCAGCCAATGACCCAATCCCGCCTGGGGAGACATTGCCAGGGGATTGGCCAGGTAAGGGGAGGGACCGCCCTGCCCACACAACAGAAGGTGAATCTTACCTGTGAAGCGTCAGTTGGCTCCAGAGCTTCTCCCACCCTGCTATCCCTCAGTTAAGTCTTCTTTTGCAGGTTAACCTCTTCTCCACAGGTACGCAGGCGCTGCTATGTCAGGGTCACTGTTGAAGGGCCAGAAAGGAATTTTCCTGCATTGGCAGGTTTTGCCTTTCCCATAGCAAAACATCACAACTTTGGTGGTTCCAGGCCTTGGGCAGAATCCTTTAGTCTATCTTCCTAAATTGGGGGCATGAAGCAGTGACCCATGCCCATCTTGCAGCAGTGATCCCAGGGTTCCCCGTTAAAGGGGTCCTGAGGGGAGGCATTGGCCATACACCAAGAGGTTGTCATTGCTCTCCCCTGAGACGGCAGCAAAATGGGGGGTGGGCTCTCTGCTTGAACATATGTTCTCCAGAGCCAGCCCAATCCCCACCCATTCTGGATAACCCTGAAGTCTCCCAGATCCCCAGCTGGGGACTGGGAAGGATAAACGCCCAATGCCTGAGCCAAGGTCTCCCTACATCTGAAACTTAATAAAGTTGTGGCCAATTTTAACCCCATAGCATGTTGTCTTGAGTCATTATTCCACTCGGGGGTCACCTGGGGTTGGGGGGACTCCTCCTGTCAACGCAAATCCCATCAAACCACATTAAGAACAGCAGTTATGTATTGAGAGATGGAATTGATGAAGAGAATGACTGGATTTCATATGAGTCACTAGCATATGGGGAAAATGGCTATTTTCATGGAGCTCAGAGTCATGTTTAGCATTTCTACTGCACTTGGTGATGAGGCATGACAAGATGTTTTGATAAATCCAAGTAAAATGCTGTTTCATCAATCATAATAGTATGTAACATCCTGTAAATTGGTTTACTATTGCAAGGTTCACAAAACCAAAAGAAAAGATTGTGTAAGCCAAAGATCTGCTGACCAATTCAGAGGAGGAGATTGTTTTCTAGATCACTTTAGGTGGTATAAATTATATACACATTGAAATGCTCAGTGGAATTGCACACCCTTGAACAGATGTTGTCAGCCTTCCAATGGGATGTTTGTTTGAAAACCTGTGTTTCAATGTGCATTCTCATCCATATTCTGAAACCACTAATCATACATAAACCAATTCCTATTTATGCATGTAAACAACTGTATGGCTACAGCCGCTGCCTGCCTGCCTGCCTGCCTGCCTGCCTGCCAGCAAGTTGGGCAACTTAGTTTTCACTGGGGTAGCAAGCTTGCTTCTGGGCTGCATCACTTCAGAATGCAGGGGGCGGCTCACATGACTGAATACTCCTCCATGGAAAAAGATAAGTCAACATAGAAAACCAAATGCTAGGCAAAACGTCTGACGATATCTAGATTTCTAGGCGGAAGACTTAGAGAGAGAGAGAGAGAGAGAGAGAGACATTCTGTTATACTCCCCTCCCGTGGCAGTCTGAAGTGGTAGAGTCCAGACAGTAGCTGAATGAAAACTAAGTCCAAGTTGAATATATGTAACCAAGTTTTTAATTTTTAGAGCAATGTTTCCATTTTCTTTGCCCTTGGTTCTTGTACAGTGGTACCTCAGGTTACATACGCTTCAGGTTACATACACTTCAGGTTACAGACTCTGCTAACCCAGAAATATTACCTTGGGTTAAGAACTTTGCTTCAGGATGAGAACAGAAATCGTGCTCCGGCAGCAGGAGGTCCCATTAGTTAAAGCGGTGCTTCAGGTTAAGAACAGTTTCAGGTTAAGAACGGACTTCCGGAACGAATTAAGTACTTAACCCGAGGTACCACTGTATATTCACACCTACCTGCTCCCTTTCTGACTTGACATACTATCTTTCTTTCTGTAAAGAGAGGAGGTCAGCAGCACTGCAAGCAGGAAATGTTACTACATCATACAAATGGGCTTTTACCATCACAATATAAGACTGCAATATGCCCTTGTTCTTTGTGCACACAAATGGCTGTATGAAGCGAATGTGCAGTGTGGTATTTATGTTGATCTGCAGTACCATTTCATGTGGAGGGTAGAAAGCGAAGAAGAGAAAAATGAGCATTAAAAAAATAACCATGGTATTTCTGAGGTTGGAAGTTTTTTGGGATAAAACTATATATATATATATATATATATATATATATATATATATATATATATATATATTGCTTTCGTAGATTTTCACGGGTACAGGAATGCAGGTTTTGGTGTCTTCGGGTGTCTTCCCGTGTAAGAGTCGGGGTGTCTGGGCGACGTTTCGACGAGGTCTCACTCGTCATCTTCAGGCTGGTGCTTTCGGCTTCTTGTTACTGGAACAGAGCAGAATCTGGTGTTTGAGTTCCTATAAATACTGTTGAGGGGTGTGGTGTATAGCCTCCAACGTTCTGGGCAGAGAGGAAGTTCCTAGATTAGTGTGCCTTTTCTTCTTTTGTTCCTTAATTACTTGAGGGATATCTTGAGTGATTTCATGAGTGATATTGTATTCAGAATATCACTCATGAAATCACTCAAGATATCCCTCAAGTAATTAAGGAACAAAAGAAGAAAAGGCACACTAATCTAGGAACTTCCTCTCTGCCCAGAACGTTGGAGGCTATACACCACACCCCTCAACAGTATTTATAGGAACTCAAACACCAGATTCTGCTCTGTTCCAGTAACAAGAAGCCGAAAGCACCAGCCTGAAGATGACGAGTGAGACCTCGTCGAAACGTCGCCCAGACACCCCGACTCTTACACGGGAAGACACCCGAAGACACCAAAACCTGCATATATATATATATATATATATATATATATATATGCAAATTTTTGTGGGTTTTTTAAAGTCACAGTTTAATATGGAAATGGGATGGAGTGTACTCCTAAGATAACAGATCAGAAACAGACCAATTAATCTGTATTTTGTCACAGCCATTCTCTACCTGATGGCACCCGCCGCTAAGGACTTGCTTCATCATAAAACAACCTGAAACAGTTTACTCTGGTTAGTAGCATTTTGGAAAACTCTCTCTTTCTGTGTCATTTAAAAGAGACTTGTGACACCTTAAAGGCCAAAATAATTATTTAGCATGGAATAGGTTTTCATGGACACAAGCCCATGTCATAATTAATTGTAACCAATTAATTTAAACTATTTTTAAAGGGGAAAAGAGTTGAGAGTGTGGCAATAAGGTAATGAATTACTAAGGTGCATCTTCCCCACATCTAAAGTCAACTCATCTGGACTAAAGAATGGGCACAGACACAAGTCTTCTTCAGAGTCCACACTGCAATGAATTTTGTGGTCCAATGGATTTCTTTTCTTTGCAAAACTAACCTCTTTTTAAAATAGGTAATAGCCATCCAAGTGGCAGTAGCCATGATTTCTAGCAACTTCAAACATTTATTACAAGGTTTCTTAAAGGTGCCCCTTGGACCACCTAATGAATTTTGAGTACTTTTTTAAAAACAACAACCAAGAACCATATATTTGTGTGTAAAGATAATAAAAACAAATAAAAGCACATTACTATGGGAGCTGAATGTAATGGCCTTAAAACTGAATACATGTGAAATTGACACAAACCAGATTTAGACTGATTATGCCTGTCCATACATAGTGGGCAGTGCCAATTTTTTTTATTTGGCATTTTATGTGCAAACTTTTCAAAATCAAAGATAGAGCCTAAGTATGTACAGTACAGCTCTCCTAACTCAAACCATCTAATCTTCTTTTCTCTTCAGCCAAGTACTAGAGATTCCATAACTTCTGCGGTTGCTGGCTTCCAGAGCACACAGAAATAAATATCCAGGATTGCTTAAATTCAATATTGGCTGTATTGCAGAGAGCTTGCAATCTTTCAAAATGAATTTGACTAATCCAGTAGGTTTATACTTTCTTGATGTCCACACATCATTCAAGGTCTGAATTACTTGTGTAATATAGCGGGTTCATCCCCCCTCCCCCTAAAAAAGACTCTGTTGTACACCTGATTCCAGAGTTAAGTACATCCAGTCAAGAGTTTTTGAAAATGTAAATACTAAAAGTTCAGGACACACTGTTTTTGGCTACTTGTTTCACCTAAACTGGAGAAGAACAAGACTGACCAATGCAAGGCTTCACAAGGCACATTACAGGAAAGCAGAGAAAACACGTCAAGCTTTGCCAGGCCAAGTGGAGAATTGTGATCAGAGTAACTATGAGTTGGATAACTTTCATCGTTACAATAGCATGCTGATCGTAAACAGATTAACTGAAAATAAATCCTGCCATTTCCAAGAGACCTACTTCCAATTAATGTGTTTACGATCAGGCTGTAAGCCATAAAAGGCTCACTTTATGCCAAACGGCTTAGTGCATTGAGCATTTAATGTTGGGAGAGCTTTTGTCTTTCTGAACATGATGATCTTGGGCTATTGTTTTCCACATGGCAAACTAAGATTCAGCAGATTTGGTCTCAGAGCTCAAGCTTCATCTGTCTCCATAACTTTGGACACTGTCAAGGAAGAATGCACTTCAACAATTCAGCTTTTGTTTATGGGATTTAAGGTATTTTGTAAGCTGCCCAAGAATTAAGAACCATAAATTTCATTGAAAGGACGCTTCTTACCAACTACACACTACTGTAGAATATGCTGGCTTCAATATTCTATTTCTTTAGACAGGAAAAATATTCCCCAAGTTTACCATCACATTCATCATGCCACATCAAGTGCCATACATTCTCCCTATTTCCATTTTAAAGCCAAGTCATAGATCATAGATCATAAATTATTGATGGAGTTAGGAACCCATTGTGAACAGTTTCTTCAATGAACCTTTCGGGTCCAAGGGAATGATGAACTGTCACAATTTTGCTCTGCCAGCCACAAGACTGTTTCACAGCCTCTGAGCATGCTAAATAGTTCTCTCTTCCTCATCCAAAGTTTTATTGGGAGCGAGATTCCTTCACTAGAGCACAAAACTTGGTTCTATTAAATTCTCCTAAGGAAAAACAACTAGCAAATAATAATAAAAACTCTCAACTTCTGACTCCCTGAAAGCACATTTTCACTCTTTCTGCATTTGTGATTCTGTATTAAACAAGAGCCATTGAAATAATGCTATTGAAGCCCCATGTGCGCTATACTTTAAAGCACTAACATACCAGTTTAAACAGTCATAGCTTGCCCCACAGAACCCTGGAAGCTGTAGTTTGCCAAGGGTACTGAAAGTTATTAGGAGATCACTATTCTCCTCACAGAGCTATAATTCACATAGTTCTCTGAGAGGAAGGATTGGCTGTTAAACCACTGACAACTGTAACTTTAAATTGCAGGTGGGGCTTCAATTGGAGTCTTTCCATCATGCACTGGGTGAAGACAGGAGAACTTAACCCTTCAAACAACAAAAGGGGCCCAATATTTTTCATATCCATCCATCCATCCATCCATCCACCCATCCATCCAATCTATATAGGCAAAAGAATATATTTGATTCCCAACACATTTCAAATTCCAGTCTTTATAAAAATGCAACAGTGAATAGACTTGCTTAAAGAATGGTCAGCCAATAGTCAGCATTCAAAAAGTGTTATTAAGAAAAATGAAAGTCAATCAAGAAGCTCATTTACCTAATGTTATAAGGTTAGCAATGATCCTCATGCTCTAACCAGTGCAAAAATAAACCACTTCACACCTCCAATATGTATGTCGGTCATAACGTGAATATGAAGCAAACCAGGCAAGAGAAATGCCCCCAAAGAAAGCTTTGTGTGAGGACCCTTTCTTTTTTGACTAGAATTGGCATAGGTTCTCTAATTTTGGAATATGTTTGTATACCCTCGCAGAGAAGGAAAATGACCACAGTGTATTAATTTATTTTTTAATGAGCTATAGTTTTGAATAGTTAAAGAAATATTTTCAGCATGTGTTGTGACACTAAATAATGATTACCCCCTAATTAATTCTATTTATGACTACATCAAAGCTCTAATTATAGACCAACATCTGCTTGGTACCAAACATTCAGGTTTTCGCTTATCAGCTAAAATATGATGTCTCATTAAGGTTGAAACAGCAAATTTTCAATAGGATGTCACTGGAATCCACAGTCCTTATCGATTTCTAAAGCTGGATTTCCGGAGTGTCAGAAGAAATGAAAATACACATTTTACTGTTACATAAACCCAACCTATCTAATTAGGATTTGTTTCATCCAGAAAATGTTGGTTTCTGGTTTTTAAAAAGAAATTACAGTGTAAGGGTGGATGCACAAATAGGGATGTAGAATCCCTATTTAAATATGAGTAGACACTAAGGGCACCAGAATGGCAGAACAGTAAGAGAACATAGCATGGTGGACCCCACTTATCCCTCATGTTGACCTGAATGATACATGGCAATGCAGTTCAGTTGAAAAAAATTATAAGTGGGGTCCACTGAAGTTATAAACTTGTAGTGTATCAATCTAGAGATGCCTAAAGCAGCTTTATTCACCACCATGTGCAGAGCTGCTACAGACAATAGCCCCAGAAAGCCAAAGAGCTATAGTTATTGTGGTTGATGCTTGCAGTCTAAATAGTGTTGATGGCTGTTTATTTTATTTTTAAAAAAATGGGATAAGCAAAGCAACACAGGACATTTGAAACAAACAAACAAACAAACAAACAAACAAACAAACAAACGTGTGTAAGGTCAATTAGTTGTGCTGCATAGCCCAGCAAGACTCTGACGACCACGTATTGAGTCACGTTAAGAAAGAGCCCTACTTTGATACCAACAAAACATCAAGTAAGGTGATGTTGCTCTTCAAATAAGGGGGCTGCTGTTGATCCATTCCACATGATCACATTCTACATGCAAGAGTGAAAGTTGTGTCTGTCCTCCTTTCCATGCCCACCCTACCTGACATCCCTGGATGATGATGTAACATTGGAATATGACATTTCCAATAGACATGGACCTTTTTTACAGCTGATTTCTGAGAAATCAGCCATGTAATCTGGTGTCTTTGTGCTTTGGATTTTAAATACCTAGGCAATATTTGCATTGTATCTATTTGTGTGTGTGTGTGTGTGTGTGTGTGTGTGTGTGTGTGTGTCCAGAGATGTCAGGATGGCATGCAACACGGAAGAGTGGGTGCACTTGGCTCCTTTTCACAGGAATGGGCTGAATTAGGAAGAGGTATAAACTCATACAGTCCTAGGACTTTGTGATCGAGAAACATTTCAACACTTTTTCAAAGTGCAAACTGGTGTGCTTGTATGGGACAAACTGAGCAACTCTGAACTAACTTTCGCATGTAAACTCATTTATGTAGCTTAGCATTAGAAGAGTCAGGAACAAGAAAGCTAAAAAATGGTGTCTTATCAGCTATGAACTTGCACTGAACAGCAATGAATGGTATCAGACAATTTAGTCTTGAATGCTGGATACTAGAGGCTACAAATATTGTCTCTCAATTTGCCATTGATAAAAAAAACCACTTAAAGTCTATTCTATCACTTGCCAAATGGTCTGCTCTCCATAAAACCAGTCAACCACAAATCCCAACCTAGTTGCAGAGATCTTACAACAGGCTTGTTTACACATTACACTAAGGGTAGAAGCTGTCTATACACATATACAAACCTGTTTGAAAGAGTGTACATCTGCTGATTTGTGCAGCTCAACTTTTGTGTACACATATCTGCACACGGTACACCATAATTTTCTAACATGGTACATTCCAGATGATGTTGAATTTTTAAAAGGATAAAACGATATAAGTACTTCTACAAAAAAGATAAACTCCTGTCTAAAATGTATAACCTTCTATTAGAATGGGAAACAAAAGATGAACTAGTCAAAGCTTCAATGACACACTGGGCAATAGATATAGGACACAATATAGATTTAAACCTCTGGGAGAAACTCGGGAAAAGTGATTTGAAATTTACCGCATGTTATTCAATGAAAGAGAATTATCTGAAAATGATTCAAAGATGGTATTTAACTCTGAGTAGGCTGGCTAAGATGTATAAAGTAGAATCAGATATGTGTTAGACATGTAAAGAAATGGAGGGAACTCTTTTTCATATGTGGAGATGTAAAAAAGTAAAAGAATATTGGAGAATGATTTATAAAGAGTTGAAAAAAAAAATGTTTAAAACTATTTTCCTCAAAAGACCAGAGTCCTTTCTGTTGGGAATAAGACAGACAGAAAGCCCTAGGTGTCAGAAAAGTTTATTTATGTACACAACAACTGCAGCCCGTGTTTTGCTAGCCCAAAAATGGAAAGTGAGTAAGGTCCCCCGAAAAGAGGATTGGCAACCTGAGATGTTAGAACTCACGGGTTTAACATATAGAACAAGAGAGCAAGAAGAACGTACATGGCTAAGGCAAAATATGCAGGAATAGAGGACATACAAAATGAACCATGGAAGGAGAAGAGAAGTCATTGGATATTTTAAAGTTTGTAAAATGTTTATTTTGAAATATCAAATTGAAAATCAAATAAAAACATTTTTTTAAACAAAGGAATGATGTGAAGTGTAGTTTATTGCAACCACATCTCACATCACTCCTTTTAAAAATAATTATTATGTAGGGCACTGTGTTGATTACCTTGCTGTACGCTCATTTAACATGACATGTGAATAACTGTACAAGCGTAGGGCTCAACAATCAATCTACATGGGTACACCCATTGTATACTCATTGAATGTAATGTGTGAACACCCCCCCCCCAAGGTTAGTAGTTTTCAACCAGGGTGCCGTGGCACCCTGGGGTTCCTTGAATGATGGTCAGGGGTGCCGCGGGCAACACTGCTCCCTGTCCCTCTTTCTTTCCCTCCCTCCTCTGAAGCCCTCTCATGTCTATGCTTCCCAAAAGCTTTCACCGCTGGTTATTGCAGCAGCCCTGGCTATAAGCTCTGCAGGCAAATGGTGCCTCCAGGACGCATCTCCCTCGGGGGGGGGGGAGCTCAGAGACCAGGGATGACAGCAGCAGCTTCCTGGAGGACTCCCAAGAAGAGGAGAGGGGAGATGAGAGGAGGCTGAGGGAACACTCCACAAGGGAGGGTGTTTGAAAAAGGGTGAGAGGCTGCCAGCTCTGCAGGCAAGGGGTGACATAACTGGGCTCCTGAGCCCCACAGGGCAGCCGCAGAAAGAAGGTAGTTGGTCAAGGGAGCCGTGGACTTAAAAAGGTTGAAAACCTCTGCCCTAAAGTCAACAACTACATGGTATCAGATTTCATGTTTTAGTATGGGATGGGTTTAAATACAGAAATATGTTTGCAAAATATCTACCACAAATCTATGGAAACTCCCTTTGTATACAGGTTGGGGAGAGGAATCTGAAGCAGTATTATGTGCACTAAAGTTATGAACACATTGGCACCTGGCCATTTTAGCATTTTCTAATGTTATAAGCAATCCAACAAGCAAGTCAATTTCACATAAATACTTTTTGGGAGCCTTTTCACTCTTCTATCACACAGGCAATACTGTGCCTACCACAATATGACAACTTAAACTTTCAGTTCCTCTGATTTTTTTTGGATTATTATTTTTTATGTTGTCAATATGTTCTACCAAAGCTTCCCTGCAAAAACAGGAGTCACGTTATCCCAAGGGGATTTTCTTTAATATTCCGTTTTTAGAGTGCAGTTTCTATAAAAATGTTTCATTTTCCAGAGTTTAAGCCATAAAATTGGTTACAATTTCCCATCACAAATCACTTTCCCCAACTTTTTACAAGACATTAAAATTTAATGTGTGATACATTTGATATTCCGCTGGATACACATTTTCTCCACTAATTATTTTGCTGGCAACATCTGTGTTCAGCAAATTGAAGTTCACTGAATAGGGTTACACTGTATTAATAAGCCTAAAATCTCTTAGTCCTGATGTTTAATTCATTGTTTTTATGAGTATTTCCAGGAGAAGATTTAATTTGTACATATTAAACACCCCAACCATGTAGCATCATGCTCAGGATGTATTTCATTACCTATAATCCCTAGTAATAAATCTCAGGTAAACACACTCAACCTTCTATCCTTCTGTTCATTTTAGAAGGGGAAAAAAACACTAAATTCATTAAGGAGGAAAGATAAAGATTCTCTGTTAAATAAAAGACCATGTTTATTCTGCATGGACATCTAATTATCTCCTTTCGTTCCTTCAGTTCCCCAGCAAAGCTTCAACCACTTGGGGAGTAAATTCCATTGAACTCAGTGGGACTTACTTTGGAGTAAGCATGTATAGAATTGTGCTGTTGTGGAATAAGGAAATGGTTCAGCATTTGCCATTAGGGGCAATATCTTCTAATCTAACTAATGATATGAATCCTCATGTCTGTCACAAGGGAAGAACTATACTTTAATGCAATTAATTTCTATACACTATGCAGGCAGGTGGCAAATGAAATAAAATCTAATAAGGAATATTAGTAATAGGGAAATGAGCATTTGCCAGAAATACAATTTCTCAGTGAAGCACAACACTTCTGGGGGAAATTAATCATCTATTTATTTAAAGCACTCAGCATTTTAAGAGTTTGTGTATCAAGGTCCGATTATAGGATTATCCAAGTCTGTTTTTTAGCTAATCTGTTCTTAATGAGCAAATCTTAGCCACTCTTACAACACTGTTCAGGTAATTTCCCACCATTCACAAGAGTCATAATTTTGGTTCTTCAGTAAAGCCCCAGTATAGTGCTAAAATATACTGTGAGAGCTACTGAGAAAAAAACTAATTAAGAACTAATAGTTTCATTGCTGGTAGTGGACATAGTGCAGATATGTTCAAACTGCAGGGCAGGTCATGATATAGGCGTGGACTCTTCTATTCATCTGAAATGCAGAGTGCCAACCCATTTCTCTATGATCAAGCTGTATTACCTGCTCCTTCCAGTGCTAGGACATTGAGGGCATCAAGCCTCTTTTAAGTTTCCCCTTGAGATATAAAAACTTCTCCCCTATGGGTCATGCAACCAGGCCATTCAGAGTCAGGATGGGACACTTGTGCAGCTTGAGTGAAACACAGAAGGGGGCATGGTTCATCCCCGTGTTTGTGTTGTTTTCATTGGAAAAATCAGGGTTCTAAAATCTGTAGGGAGACTCCACAAGTAAAGTAGGTTTGTCCTCCAGCCAATGGAGGGTAACTGGAACAGGTATGGAGGTACAGCTAGTATACTCAGTCCGGCTGCCCCTTCTTTATGTTCACACACACAAAGAATGCCTGAAGAGGGCTGCTGTTTGTTCTTAAAGCACATATACCACTTTTTAATCAAGTCTTCTTAAAAAAAATCTTCAGACATTGACACAAGAGAACTTGGAAGTACTATTGCAACTCAATGAGAAGCTTTATGAAATCAGAGACAGGGAAATTTTTAGATGTATATAAGACAGTAAAGTAACATAAACTTCAGAATTTGATGCTAAACTAACCATTTTTAACATCCAGTCATATTTGGGTCAATGGAAATTATGTTCAGATATACACTGAAGCTTTACGAGTTTTCTGCCAACATTAAATCTATTTCAACTAAATTATTGTGTTATATTTGTATTTCATTAATCCCATTACTCTTCTTTCTTCAGAAGCTTCTACACATGCAGGAAAAGGAGACACTCATGAATTACACATATGACAGCTTGCATATGAATTTTGCTCCAAGTGAAAGTTGATTGAAATCTAGGTGTGTACAACCACTGCACACCATTATAAAATGTCAATGGTGTTATCTGCAGACTGGCTATTGGGGGAAATGCTACCCTATATGGGATTCAACTTAAGGTTGGATGGAAGGGGACTATGTTTTGCTTGTAAAAGTTGCATAATGATGGGGATTGCTTTTGAGGGTCTCCTGCACAGAAGGGTGAAAAGTTCAGCCTAGGAACATGACAAGCAGAAATTGAAACTTAAATAAGACGCTTTCACCTTCTGATTGCCTAAAGGCTGGGAGGAAACTGAAAATGGTGCGTATAAAGCTAGAAAATAGTTGTGGAGAGATGGAGTTGAAGAACTGCAAGAGAAAGGACTGCAACTCTTTAAGAGAGCCAGCACACTGGAAAGTGTTAAGAGAGCACAGCTGGGCACTGTAACAGAAAGGAGTATGGTTGTGGTTTTCATGCAGAAGCTTACAACTCAGTGGAATGGCAATTTTATGATCACACTGAATGTATCTTGTGGGAAAGAATGTGCAACCAGTACTGTTGGAGAACTGAGAGTGAGGAAGACATCTAAAATGCTACAGTTTTTTTGTAGACTGATAACTAAGTCACTAAACTGAAGGCATAGATGGATAAGGAAGAAAAGAATGACAGTCCGTCTGAGTGGAATATAGAAGAGATAAAGACTTAGAAAAGGCCAAAACAAGTCAAAGGATAACAGAAAATGGTTTATATAAAAGGGTTGAAGTCAGGAGCTGTTGAACAAACAGATTCTTTCTGCTGCCTTTTACAGGGAGGCTATAATGAGGGAAGGGTTGTCACTCATGGGGAAAGCAACTGCTTTGAATACTGAAAGTACAAGGTTCAATCCTTGGCATCTCCAAATAGGGCCGGGAGAGACCTTTGGCCTGAAACCTTGAAGAACCACTGTAGACAATACTAAGTGAAATGGGGCACATATATTTTTGACTTAGTGTTAGGCAGCTTCCTATGTTTGTCATGGCTTAGCATTTCAGGGTAAGGTTGCAGAACATCTGCTTTTGCATGCAGTATTAGAATACCTTAAAGCTTTGGTGAGTTAACCTTTAATCACTTGCAATGTGTGGAATTCAAAGGCTTTATTCATGCAGGAACTATTTACCAGAGGAGTGGCGATAGAAGGAGAGAAAATAACAGACATATTATCAGAAGACAACAAACAAAATGGCTCAGCGTTTACAGACAAAGGGACTTACAAACAAGTTATATATTGCTAGACAAACTGTGCCCTCATGTGGTTTAAAGTAACACATGCATGAACTAGAAGTTTAAGAAAATGTATTTGCTTTTTTCCAATGTGCAGAAAATCCCAAGTTCCATCCCCAACATCTCCTATGTAGGCAAGCTTCCTGTGTAAGCAAAGATAGCCAAACTGACTCTATATTCCAAAACTTGTACATGCTGCAGAAGCAACACACAATAAGGGAAGTGTTCCGCCTTATACTGTATATATTAGGAAGAGTTATCAGCTGACTCTCTGTCTCCTCCACCACTTGTAACCTTCACATGGATGAGCTATAGATTCTGCCTAATAGTACAATAAATCTTATGAAAGGGTTTTTCCTCCAAAGGGTGGGGGGAATCCAAGATTATTTTAACAGATAAAAATGCTAGTGGTCTGAACTTAGATGAAAATAAACTGCTAGCAGGATTGCTTAATGATTAATAAGTAATTAGTTCTACCATGACAGATAGCTGCTGTCAAACATTCGTAGTACTTCCATGCACTTAGGCTAAAAATGGAACTACACACACACACACACACACACACACACAAGTGAAGTTGTTTTTCTTTTTTTACCGATTCCCATTGACTTTAAACAGTATAACATACACAAGGAGATTGGTAGCTGTGTCAATTATCTCTTTGTTTAACTGATAATGTTTAACTGATCTCATAGAATTGTAGAGCTGAAAGGATCCCTAGGGTCACCTAGTCCAACCCCTTGCAATGCAGAAATCTCAACTAAAGCATCTTTGACAAATCGCCACCCAACCTCTCCTTAGAAAGCTCCAAGGAAGGAGAGTCCACCACCTTCTGAGGTAGTTTCTAGTTAAAAAACATACATGTGAAGATGGTATGGGTTGCTATAGATTTAAATAAATAAAGCATAATGCTATACATATGCACTGATGCATATATGCATATGTCCCAACTACAATATATTTGGAAGATGCATACTGTACTCAAAGGAACATAGGAAGCTGCCTTGTGCCTCAACACAGTGGAGTATCTAGATCAATACTGACTTTAGTAACTGGCAGTGCCTCTCCAACATTTCAGACAAGCAGATCTACCTGCCCACCAGCCTATCTGGAGATGCCAGGGATTGAACTAGGGACCTTTGTTCATACAAAGCATGATTCTACCACTACCAAGTTATGGTCCTTCATCAAATAACATGCTTAGCTACATAGCATTTATTGCCCCTGCACCTTCTTCAAAGGTCTCAGTAGCCTCCCCTCCCCTTCCTAGAGCCTCGATCTACTTATCTCTGCATCACTGTAACTATTATCTATCACCTCTGGCTTTTGGTACAAAAGCAGGGACTTAAAGAGCATTTCAGGTGCGCTGGCTTTCATACACCACAAATGACTTCTTCCGCTGAGCAAATGACCCTTAAGCCATATCAGAAACTACTTCTGAATCTCACTGACGTTCCAAAGCATTTTGACAAGTACAAGACCAAACTCAACCTTGGGCACACCAGAAGGATCATGATGCTACTGGAATCTTGGCTTCCATGAGAATTCTGGTGACATGTACATCAAATTTCCAATGGCAACAAATAAGGCAAAGCCATCTTAGTGGCTCCAGTTTTGGAATGGCAGCGTATTTTCCCACAATTTCAGCAAATAATTTTGTAGTAGGAATATGTCTCAGCTTTGTAGATCGTGCCTAAGATTTCCTTCAGCTTTAGTCTTTGCCCAGCTCATGTCCCAGGTTTTTCGTTCCTCATTTTGCCTGTCTGTCCTTTATTCACTGCTGAATATATCTTCTAATTAATACATGAATAAATAATGTGTTGTAACACCAGGCATCTGTCCAAAGACCAAGTAGCAGACATTTAACTATCCATTAAAGCTCATCTATCCTCAGCTCAATGACAAGTACAACTGCCATAAAAATCCAGCCTATTTGTCACATTCATATAAGAACAGGGGATGTAGCTCAGCAGAGTCATTGACCAGAGCATCGATTGATGTTGCTTCTGCATAGATAAATATGATGCCAGCATGGAAACTAGTCCATTAAGGTGGGGGGTGGGGAGAAACCCTATTAGACCAGATCACTTATACCAGTGGCACACCTCATTAGTTTGATAATAGGATTGTATATGCCATACAAATTCCCACACCATGTATTTGAGTAACTGAGTTATTCAGAAAAAATGAGTTAGACATGATAAACCATAGAGCTCTGAAATAATAAAACATTGTACCAGTCATATTTCACATTCACTGCTAAACCATCTTTTCTTTTCTTTCTCTTCTCTTCTCTGAATGGCAGAATCGAACAGGTTAGCAATATTGTTGTTCTTGAGAGGTTACTTGTTCTACAGAGATTAGAGTTTAATTATGAAGTAAGTGACGTTTGTGATAAATCACTCTTTGAAATGGCTATCTTTTGTCTTCTTTCAGTTATTCTAAGCGGCATTAATTCTGCTCATCCTTCGAGGGGAGAAAACAGGGATGACTCTTTATATCAATGTCACCTAAAAACCAAGAATACGCATGATCGATGAAGGATCTGATATTGTATTTCTTACACAATGAATATTTGTGCTACCTGTCCACAGAGACTTCTGCTTTGTTCCAGTCATTTTGTAGCTTGGAGCTGTGCTTTTAAAATATATAATAAGTCATTGACAAAATATCTGTATCTACCCATATGCATCCAGAAAACATGCAAGTCTAATGGGTCTGACTGTATATGTATATGGATATCCACTGGGTTCCTGACCAATATTTCATTCAATAGCACTCAAAGCACATTCACAATGCTGTGTGATTTACCATCAGTTTAATCCTCTGTCACAGGTGGGGTCAAATACACGCCAAAAGCACTGAAAAAAAATATTTCAGTCTTCAACAAATCTATGTTTCAGACAGTCCTCAGCTGCAATGAGGTATGACAGACATGACTTGACACATGATTCCACCCTATGGATCCATATTGGTGACACAACACTGCCCAGCAACACACCATAACATAGATGCCAATGGGCCAAGTAATGTAACATTACTGTTTGTAACAAACTCACAGTAGGATTGGAACCACAGTAAAACAGTGCCACCAACACCCATCCCACAGAACTAGTACACCAGGATACTATGGTTGATGGTATTGAAAGCCACAGAGGGATCAATCAGAAAGCACAGCTTTCCCATTCCCTAGTCTCTCTTCCAATAAAGGTTATCTATCAAGGCAAAGAAGGCCAGTTTGGACTTGGAACCAGATTTGAACCCAGATTGAAATGGGTTTAGATAGTTTCATTTAACAATGCCTGCATCTGCTCCACCACAACCATTTCAATCACTTTCCCAAGAAAAGGTCTGTTAGTAACTGGCTAATATCTATTACAAATTACTGGCTAATATCTATTACAAATTAGTGGCTGTTTCTGGTGCTCTTCTTTTTCTTCTTTTTCTTTTTCCTTTTAGGAACAAATGCTGTTTCACTACCTCTTTCAAAGCAGTAGACAGGACCTCATCCATTGACAACACATTCACTACATGCTGGATGTTTAGGGATCAATTCTCGCACTGTTGGAACGATTTGAGAAAATCATGACCATCACTGATGCACATAAGGTGCTAGAGGTCAAAGTAATACCCAGGATGCTGTAAATTCTGTTATTTCTTAAGTCTTAGTCCAGAATCTGTTCTGTCCATTCCATATAAGATAGAACTAGAGAGTAAAATAATATTTTGTGTAGTTTTATAGCAGACAAATCACCCACTTCCCTTATTATCACCACAAATGATATCAGGGTAAATAGTACCCTATAGGTTTGCACAGCCTCTTTTACAAACCTGAATTCTTTAAACACTCCCCACCTCTGAGTTAGAACCTTCCTTACTAGGATTTAGGGGGGGAAATTGGATTTCTTTTATTAAAGCTAAATGTATTGATTTAGCTGCTGGGCTCACTGAGACCACAAATATATTTGCATATGTCTATAAGCAACCTGCACCCACACCTCAGCAGGGAGTCAACTTTAATGGCAACTCCCCAAAGACCTTTAGATGCTTACTTTGTTCATGGAAAATATCTTTGTGAAATGCGCTCTTGAGGGTTGCCCTCAACACTTCCGCTGAACAATGTCACTTGCTCCCGTCAAAAGAATCAATAAAGTCCTCAGATTTTATTATTGGCTTCTCCACTGAACTACCAATGTGAGAGACAAGCTTGCCCCTGTGTATGACCTGTGGAGTATGTTTACTATCAGTATCCCACAGTGCTACAGACCATATGAGAATGTTGCAACTGATTAAAGCTACAACTGATCATTCAGAGGAATGTGTCTTGTGCCCAAACCCACAAATTATGGCATAAAATTATGACTGCACTGCGAGAAAGTGAGAGTGCTCCCCAGTTTGAAATCTAGAGCTACAATCACACAGCAGTTTATTCCATTTCCTTGATGTTTCCCTAAATTATTTTGAGCTAATGCCAATATCTTAATGTTATATGAATCTATAGTGTGACTGCATTTTGAACAAATGTCTATAATTGCTTCACCTCAAAGAGGATATTGGTAGAGGTGGAAAAGGTTCAGAGAAGGGCAGCCAGTAATGATCAAAGGGATGGAGCAACTTGCATCCTTTGGGACTTCTTAGTTTGGAAAAAATGGTGTGTCAGAGGCAACATGATAGAAGTTTATAAAAGTAAGCATATTATGGAAAAACTGGTTTCAGGCAGAAGATCTTTTCACAGCCTTATGTGAAGATGCCAGCAATTGAAACTGATGCCTTCATCGTATGATGTAGGTGTTCTACCACTGAGCTATAGCTCTATTCATTGCTGCATATAAAAATGCCCAATTTGGAAATACATGTTATAGCCACAGGTTTGGGGGAATACTGTTGCTTTATTATCTTATATGCTATTTCTTCCTTGGGAAGCTCAAAACAACTTGTGCAGGCTCTCAGTGGTCTTATATTCAGAAATGATCGGGTCTGTACCACCTTAGTTTGAACAATAATACAGTATCAGGTGCTCCTGTGCCATTGATTGGTCATAAAATGATTCAGATATTAAGCAAATGGAATAATACTTTAAAAAATCTTGCATATGTGAGTCTCTGCTCAAGTGAGGAGAAATGACATCTCTAGTGCAAACTGTCGGGTGGTTAACAGCAAGTTCAGGGATTTATTCAGAAAGATGCTTAGAGGTGCAGTAAATAAAAATAGAATAACACAGTCCAGAGTGTCTTCCTATCGTTAGAAGCTTACCTGTGTAAACAGGTTACTGCATTTGTAATTAGGCGCATATGGAAGTTAATTGTGCTGGGATGACAGAGATGTCTTTGCCCTCTGTAAACAGGAATTACACCTGGGGTTCTTGGATGTAACCAGAGTTTGAAGTTAATTAAGTCTGGATAATTTTCTGAATATTAAATTCATGGTGAACAAATATTGCAATAGCTAATTGATGTACAGTCTGTCAGATAGGCCAGACCAGAGAAGGGTTATCACACTGATTAGACAGCATCTACAATTGTATCATTCTATCCAGGAGACAAACAGCAAGAGACTGTATGGTTGACCAAAGTGTTGCACTAATGCTTTCCTTCCTTCATACAAAAACTTGCATATAAAAACAGCAACATAAAACACCTAAAATATCTTTACTAAAGCTAATGTATTGCTGTATTGATGGTGGCCTAGTCCATGAGCTTTTCTCTGTATGGTTTCCCCTTGCATAGATAGATGATTACATTCAGTTTATTTGCAAGCAAGATGGGAGGGCATTGCTAAGCCCTTGCCCCTTTCCTGTACATTATTGCTACACAGCTTAGAACCTACTATTCTGAGCAGAAAGATCTGGAATGAGGACCTTTATTCATTCATGGGGCTCCCCACATGGTTTAAAATCCTGTAGCATCAGACAGATGTGGGTGAACTTGCCCATGGATAGCAACATTCCCATACTGTCCAAATTTTTCACCAAAAGGTGGCAGAAAGGTGGAGACTTTACTTTGGTATCCTAGATCTTGACATTTAGGGCTGATCAGAGGAAACTGAAATTGCAAGCCTCTATCCACCAGCCTGGCAGTAAGCCTCACTGAGCTCAATAGCAGTAGCAGACTTTGGGCTCTCCAAATTTCATTGGTTCCCTGTGTGATGGAAAAAATTGTAGCCACGGCTACTTGCACTTCTACAACATTGTTTTGGCACCCCCTGCAGCCTAGTACCCACTGTGACTGCACCAGTCACAGTACCCTAAAACCATCTATGTCAATGGGATTTATTTCTGAGTAGACATACCGTGGATTGTGCTGCTATAATGTGTTCCACAAAGATAAATTTTAAAGGGGGGGGCTATCACATACTAGTTATTTCTGAATTCTTTCCAGTGGTGTCTTTTTACTGCATTTAATACCTACTTCCATATTTATATTACATTATAGAAAAATTTAAATATCAATTTTTATATGCCAATTCTTGAATTCAACTAGTTTATGAGCCCACAGGGACACTTTGCATCTGAACATCTGGACTCGGCACATGTTCTCTGTGGGAAATAAAAAAAAAATCATTTATGGCTTGTGAGTATTTAGGATTAGAATTCGAATTGGAGATGAGATGCCATATGTTTAATGGATTAGATGACAAGTCATCTCAAGTTTATAGAATACTAGTAAATATCCATGCTTTCTGAATGCTTAGTTGGAACATTCCCAATGGCTACTGGAAATCCCAGTACTCAAAAGTTGAGTCTGATTCCACTTCCACACTCTAAAAACTGTAAAAGCAGTAGGGTTGTGCATGGACCCACCAATCCAATTTGTGGCCCGAATTTGAATCTGGATTGGAACCAGTCAGAACTGAATACAGTTTGTGATCCAGAAAATGCAGTTCTCAGAAAATCCCTTTGACTTGCATTGCAAAACCAATATAACAATGTGAAAAATCCTTCCTTAGAAATATCTGTTTGAAGTGCTCTGGGAAAATAAGATGATTAAACCTTGACCTGTCCATCAAAATGAAAGATCCTTGCCAAATTTCCCTTCTTGAATGCTGGGGTGGGGGGTGGGGGTTATGCATGGTTTGGGTAGCTGAGGCCACTTCAAAGCATGGGGGTCTCTGATCCAACTTGACTGTTAACAGTGCAATCTAACTCAGAAATGTGAGCCCTTCCCTTGTAATTTGGGAGCACAAATAGAGCCAATACACACCCTTGCTACAAACTAAAGGGATCAGGAAGGTAACTGAAGGCCGCCAGACTTAAAAGCGTCACAGTTTAATAGTAGACATAACTAAGTATTAGGTGAATGATGGAGAACAATTGTCCCCATCCTCCAATATTCTTAGACACCAATCCCATCAGCCATGGCCAGCATGACCACTCATCAGGAAAGATGAGAATTATGGCCCAGTGACACCCAGAAGGCCACTGGTTCCCATTCCTGGCCTAGGACAAGGAGACTTCCTTATATCAACTCAATAGAGATGAAAGAGTTTGCCTGCTAACCTACATAATGCTATAGTGCTAAAGAATCTTTGAACACCTACCTCAGATTCAAATCCTCTAACTAGCAACAACAATAACAAAATACCACAAGGATTCAAACTTAGCTGCCATTTGTCAACAACTGGAATTTCAATGGAGTTAGTGTTTCAATCTAGTGCTCAAGTTGCAGTGTTGCTTTCAGAAAGATATAGAATGATTTATTCCTATGAAATATTCAGAATACTGTTTATCACAAAACATGCTAATGCCATCTTACTGATAACAGAAAACTAGGAACACTTTTTTGACTTGAGCTTTGAAGTGATATGTGCGTGTTTGTGTTTATAAGAACTGCAGTGGAAGGCTTTTCACGTCTGCACAGAATGAGGCATTGTTTTCAATGGGGCTGCATTACACCCAGTTAAGCGGGCATAGAATTGCAGCCTTAAACATTTGCTTGCACTTGCTATGTAGCAAATTAGCACTTTTAAACATGTAAAATTGTTTTCAACATACATTCAAGCCGGCATCAACCCATTCGCTGGGAAATGTCAGAGCCTTAGGGCAAACTTGCAGCTACCAATAACCCCTGCACCTGCCTATCTCCACTGCTAAAAGGAAAACACGGAGAGCTAGCTTGACAAAGACTTCTCCTTACAACGTCAATAATCTTTCAATCAAATTAAGAAGGCTCCTGGTAGAACAAGCTCTTTAAAGCTTTTGGCTGGCTTATTTGTTGGCTGAATTGCAACAGGTGGCTTTCTGCACTTTCCATATGATCCTTGCCACATTTATTCTAAAATACTTGACACGAGATCTCCAGGTAATACATAAGGACCAAAAATCCTTCATTTGCTACTCAGGAGAGCATCAATGAATACAAATAGCAGGTTGTGGTTATTACTCATAGTCTCACCTGGCATAATTTGCCTCAGAACTATTAAAACAATTGGTGGCATAATTGCCTGCACCTGTCATTGAATTGCTTTTGCTTCCAAGTAGCTTTGAAACCAACAGTAAACATTGCCTTTATTCTTCATTTAGTTTTCCTTCCCAACACAGTTTAATCTGAATACCCAAGGAGTCCAGAGCTATTTGTTGACTCCTTCCATTTTTCCACTTTTGCACTTCCACAAGAATACATATAGCTTTACTGGCTCAATTAAAAGCGCAATATACCTTGTGCCTTTACGATATATGGTTCTTGGTTCATGACTCTCTGCAGCTGCTAGACTATGTTCTTTTATTCTGAGGGAGAAGCAGCCAGTATCTTATCTTTGCATTAAACAGCAAGTTTATCTACTAATCATCAGCAAGCTACGTTGTACAACACCCACAAACCTACCTGGTATGGTGCAGGTCCTGTCAGCCTCTGTCAGCAACTGGAGAAATTCAATTAAGGGTAAGGAGGAGGGTTGACCTAGCTGTCTCTCCATCATGCACAGGAACAAAAGGCAGTCTTGCCCAGTTCTCACTTAATATTTTGTTCAAAATATTTAAGCCTCGTTGGGGGTGTTCATCCATAAGATTCAGCCAGTGTTTTTTTCAAAGCTCTGCTGAAGTCTTGACCTCAGACTTTATCCCAACAAATTTAGGAAGCTTTTTTCTTTTTCTTTTTTGGGTGAGCGACACTTTACGTTTGTCTACATCTTTGCCCACAGATCGTCTCAGCCTCACATCTCCAATCCGCTTCTTCAATACCACTTCTTGAATTTCTTCTAATCCAATTTGGAACCACAATGTGAAGAAGGCAAGTGGGGCAAACAAAAGCACTTTGAATCAGAAGTGGTCGAGTGAAGGCACCTTCTCTACCATTGTTCCTCATGAAATATGAAACCTTTATATAGTTGAAGATCAGGTGATTCCTCTTCCATCCCAACTTTTGCTGGCAAAGGAGGCATCTAGAGAAGGGTCTTAGCATAAGATCCTATAGCTTAAGACAGATACTTCAGGGCCCTTGTACTCTCACAAACTACTGCAGACCATCAACATATTTATCATATCAGCATAATGAGCTCCCTGATTTGCTCTTCTGGCTATTACGTAATGAGATGGTGATGTCATTCCACTCCTGGTGCAAACCCCAACAATAATCAGCAAACTTAAAGTGCAGTAAACCTTTTAAGAAGGCTTGTATTCTGAGGTTTGTAAATTTGTTTGCAAGGAGGAGGAGCCTGTTTATACTTAATATTACTGTTAAAAATAATCTGAAAAACAATTGTGTCACTTAATCACTAGTTTCAAATATTTTAAGGGACTCATCCCAGATTTTACTCAGGTGAAGCTTGCATATTTGGCAATCAGCCATAAGATTGGCATTCTTATACCCATGGTGGTGGTGGGGAGGGTGCAGGAAGCTGGTGAAAGGTTGCATGCTATTGCTCCAAAAATTCTCAAATGCCCGAGCAGAGCAGAAGACAAGAGTCTCCAGCAGGCATAGGCAAACTCCAGCCCTCCAGATGTTTGGGACTACAGTTCCTATCATCCCTGACCACTGGTCCTGTTAGCTAGGGGTGATGGGAATTGTAGTCCCAAACAGCGGCGTAGCGTGAGTTGTCAGCACCCGGGGCAACGCAAGTAATTTGCGCCCCCTAACCCGGGGCAAGGCAAGTAATTTGCGCCCCCCCAACCCCTAACCTGCGAGTTGCCGCTGGCGCTGCCGCGCAAACAACGCTGCTTGCCCGGAGGAGGATGGAGGCAGAAGCAGCCGCCTGTGGCTGGGCCGAGGGGATGGCGGCGGCGGCAGGGTGCAGAGGCTGCCCGTGCCCGGCCAGGCGTCGGTGGCGGCGTCGGCGCTGCTGCAGCGGCTGCTCCTCCTGCGAGCAGTGAGCGGAGCGCAGCCACAGCGACGGCGGGGGGCGCGCGCGCTAGGGCGCAAGACTGGCGGTGGCGGCGGGGAGCCCGGCGGAGGAAGGAACTTGTCCCTTCCCTCTGGACTCGCGCCCCCCCCAGATGTTGCGCCCGGTGTGGCCGGCACCCCTGGCACCCCCCACGCTACGCCACTGGTCCCAAACATCTGGAGGGCTAGAGTTTGCCTATGCCTGGTCTCCAGCTTGGCAATCATGGCTGCTAGGAACACTTCCCAATAGTGTTATCTCTTTAACAATCCATCTACCCATCTATGCTTTGGAGATAGTGTTTTCAACTCATGTTTTGAAAGTGGACATTTAGATAGAAAGAGGAGTATTTTTTGGTGTGTAGTTGTTCTCATGACCCTTTTAATGAAACCAGGATTCAATGCTCTCTGACCGCCAACACAAAAGCTGTTGCACTAGTGTAAGGATGAGAATAATGGCTCATCCTTACACTAGTGAATAAAGTGCAATAGTTGGACCAGTGGAAGTTTGTTGTGGAACAACTTGCACTATCAGGGTTACAGCAATCTGTTGCACAATTGGTCATGAGAGCCATGCTGATTTCTTGTACCTTCTCTTGTGCACTACATTGAATTCCTCCCAGGGTCAGAGAAAAGTTCAAGGGGGAACTTTCAGAAGTCCTATCAGGAGTCACTTTCTCCAGCAATTGTAGCTCTATGCATGATGAATGCAGTGCTAATAGCTATGCTGATCCTGCTAGTTCATATAGATCACTGGCAGTAATGACATAGAGAACAACACCCCTGTGTGGACTGCAGGTGTCAGGCATATTAATTCAGTGGCACCATCACTTGGAAGAGCAACAGTGGCAGGGGAAAACCGAGCCATACATTTCTGGCTGATTTAATTCCTCTGTGCAAATGAAGGGGCAATGTTGCAAATCTTTGCAAATAGTTGCTCAGTGAACAGTGAGCTGTTTTTGTGTGTTGGTTTTCGCCTTTTGTTTTTTGCAGTGACCAATGTGCATCACTTCCGAGTCAGCAATTGAGGATTGGATATATCATGGGGCTCCAAATACAAAATCAATATTATTGAGTTAAGTCTGCTTTTCCTTTCTGGGTATCGATAAATGTCATAGATTTGCTCTGTTTCCCTTTTAAGTGTAGCCAAGTGAAAGGAAAGCTGGTCAAAATCTATTCTCACATTGCTCAGTGCCAACCTTGAGGTGACAGGAATTAATAAGTGTCAATTCATATCGGACTGACCAGTCTACCACAGAGGGTTTATGCTGACAAAATGCTGAAGTGAAGCTCCTTGAGGAACAGCCAAACGGATGGGTAAGTCAAGGGAACGACTGGAGCATAACACTGGCAAAGGGCTAGAGAACTCCCCCAGGGGTTGTTTCTCAGCTATGCCCAAGACCTTTCACACCCCTCTCTGCCTGGAAAAAAGAGACCCAACCATGAGTAAAAACTCTCTGCTGCTCCTGGGGTCGTGCAGGAAGCTGACATAATGGCTTTGCAATACCTCTCATGATGGGAAACAGATGAGGTCCCTGCCAAGGATAAACAAGTGCTTTCAGGGATGCAGCAGGTGAGAAGACTCCAGAGTATGCTTTGTAAGTGAGAGGAAACCACAAAGATACCATAGAAACCTCTATGTCTACCTTGATTTTTAAAAGTGGCCAGGGGAGAAGAGTGGTTTTTTTAAATATTATATATATTATGGTTTTTATGTTGATCTTTTCTGTGAACCGCCTTGAGAACTCTGGGTATAGGATGGTATATAAATTCAATAAGCAATAATAACAACAATCAAACACAAAGCTTACCATGGCATGTATTTTTTCATGATCTCTGAGCAGTACAACATCCTGTCCTTCTAACCAATGTATGACTGCCAATGGGTCTTTGGACGGCAATAAAAATTTATTATAATAATAATGTATGACTGCAGGAGTCCTGGATGTGTGTGTAGCATTGGAGTGGGTGGATTCCTGGCAGATCTTGGCTCTTTCCTTATCATTTCAGAAATAAAGCACCCCCTGTATCCCAACCTGGCTAGCACTTCTCCTCTGTGGTTATTTGCATTTCTGACAACACTTCTCTTCCTGCTTCCAGGTGCATAAGTATATTTGCGCTGTGCAAACTAACATCAGGCTGCCATTCATTGTGATGATTTATTTGCACCTTTTCAAAGTGGCGCAAAAGGTCTAATTTGAGGCTCTGTGATAGGACATCATTTTGTCAAGCGCTTATCTTTTTTAATTTGGCTCCACAGACACTCCTACAGCACAACTGCCATTGTTCTAATGGGAAAAGGACGAAGGTCGGGTATTTGATCCCTACCCTGGTCACTAGATTAAGAGGTGCTTCATACATAGCAATGTTCACTGGTGGGTAGAAGTGCAAGTGAAGTACCCTTGTGATTCTGCATGTTGCTGCTGAGAACTTGTGAATAACTCTCATGTGGCTCACCCAGGATCCTAAACAGGGACATATATACCGTAACTTTCCGTTTCCAAATGTATATTTCCAAATATACCAATGGAAAGGAAAAATCCTGAGTCTTCCCTAAACTTGCTTGCCACTTTAGGAGCAAAGCAGTCCCAAATTAGGGGCTTTTCCTGCCATCGGCGATCTTCTGTTAACCTCTGGTTTATCTGATGTCCAATAGTTGAGCCATATTGAGTTGAAAAAGAACTAGCAATTGTGAATAAAACAACATGCTTAATGCATAGAATGCAGTCAGTACCTCTGGTTTCTCCCCTTTAATTAATTACAAGTATGGCATTTGATTATTGTTAGGATTGCTGGCAGGGATGGGATTTTTATCACATCCCTCCATAGCTGTGATTAAGGCTGAAATCACTGCCATATGCAACGTTGAGTACTGGAGCTGCACAGAGGCAATTTTAGACCTGAACATGGCCTGGTTAGGAAAAGGATCAACCTCCTCTTCCCTTGCGATGTGAAACCAATAACAAATGCCTGTGATTTATTTATTAGTTGCCCAATAAGTAATGTTCTCTGGACAGTGTACTGAATATAATGAAAAGCAATTTTAAAATATTAAGTAATGAATGAAAGAAAAAGTGCAATGTAATCTGGCCCCAAAGAGAGAAAATTTATGGTCCCCGAGATAATGTGCCCTTCTTCATAAAGACAAGAGTTGTTATTTTTGGTTGGTAACTTTAAGTATAAGTAATGAAAATAAGTGCACAATCTAAACCTCTGAAATCCCATGTTGCCAAAGCACTGATCTGTCCATCTCAGAGGAGATCCACATCCACAATGGACTTTTCCAGGTGTAGGACTGAGCTGGCTCTGAATCTTCCCAGAATCTGCTGGATCTTGAGCTGGCCCCACCACCATCACTTGATACCACCAGGCCCTATCACTAGGAGCTGGTATAGCCCAGATTAGGATTTTGCCTTCCTCTGCCTTTTGCTCCAGCCAGCATAGGCAACACAGCTGGAAATACTCCATCACTGCCCAACCAGAGTCTGGATTCTTCTGCCCGTATATGGATGTGCTATTTTTATTAGAGGCTGTACAGGAAGCAAGTGTGATTTTCTTCACATTGGAACAACAGTGGGGAAAAGTCACTGGCATCTCTTAAATAATGAAAGTTTCACAATACTCTCGCTTTATAAATATTATGATGTGCTAAAGCAGCTGCCCATGCATCAATCAAACTAATTAAATCTGCTAATTAAAAGTTTTTTTAAACAAACAACAGCCACCACCAAAACTCATAACTATTCAACTGGATCGTAAAATTGGGGCAAGCATTATTTTCTTATAATAACTCAAGATTTAATGGCAAGTCAAAGTTGCAAGTGTTATCACGGTGCCTGGGTAGTTAGTACATCAAGCTCGCAAAGTAATTATAAGGAACAATACTGACTGTAGTAAAAGGTGTGTTAGCACCAGAAAGAACTTGAAACAAACAAGTTATGACTGGCAGCAAGTACATGAGAACGAGGACAAGAACAGCTTATTTATACATTTGTACAATTCTTGAATTAGGAGAAATCGCCTTTTCTTATTTTTAGTGCAATGTTTTCTAATGGCATCTGTTTCTTCACTATAATAGCAGTGACTCAATGGAAGAAACTTAACTCCTGCCTGAAGCACAGAAATGAGAGGTGACTACGATTATGGATAAACATACTCAGCAAGGCAACAAACAAGGAATCCCAACAGAAAAATAAGGCGCCATGATACCACCATGGTTTCTATTTATCTGCTGCATGGAAGCCCTTCAAGCATCTGGTCATATTCCAGTCCTGTAAGATGCATATTTTATTTTCCTGACTATGAGTCAGCTACACATCTTACACATCCAAACTTTCTCGAGAGTTAGTGAGAATCTTTCTAGACTGTGTTACTCCAATGCTCTCTGAAGCTTACCTATGACTCACTAAAGACTGTAATCACTAAAGACTTGTTACTTTGTGGTGCCTGTTTTGTTCTTTTTCTTTTTTGTTATCTGTATTTTAAAAAATACATTATTTGAGCATTAAATTCCATGTTTAAAAAAGAAAACGGAAAAAATGAGAAATGAACAGCATATTCAGAACTCCTGTTTTTGGATCACAGAAATTAGACATTCTTTTCATCAAAAGCAGCATATATTTACTGATTCTCTTCTGATATTCAGGACTTAGAAGCACAATTGTAAACACACAAACTTAGCAGAAAGTTTTATTAGACTGGATTATGGGGCAAACTGATCCACATAGAAACAGAAACCCCAAGGAAGCTGTTTCACATTCACACACTGCTCTTTCAGGCATATTACTGTAATGAGCAATACCGACCCAAGGTGAGGAAGCTGGAGAGGAATGAAGAGAGTACTCCTTGATGACCTTGGACTGCATCAAGGCAGCCTCTTTGAGCAGAGTTGATATTGCCAAAGAGCTGGAGAACTGTGTCAGAAAATCAAGAGGGCTGTGTCAGAAAGCACATTGATAGCAGTTGTCAGGTTAAGGTGTAGATCATTCTAACCTCTACTGCAGTGAACTGTGTAAAAAGCATCTGATTATGCTGTTTCCAAATCAGTGTTTCAAAGTGCCATTGATGTTATAAATCTAAACTGATAAATATAATCTATATTATAATGTTACAGTGTGGCTATGTAAAGATGTCAAAAGTAAGAGTAATACATTCACCAATCCCTAAAGTTATACAGAGTTAGCAGGTTACCTATTTTTAAATATGCACAATTAACAAAACAAAAATATTGTAACTCATGTTGGTGCAAATGGGATGTCTGAGAAAACTTTGCAAACTTTGCAGTGACTGCATTAGCCCGTGCATTTTTTTTATATAAACAAGTAGTATAACATACCAAGTATAACATCGAAGTATAACATACCAAGATAGAAACTAAGAAACATATACTCTTGATAAACAGATTAATAACCAATCCAGTAAGTAATGAACAAACTGATTCAGAATATCACAAGTCAAAATCTTTGCATGCTTCCATTGGTACTGAAATGATTCAGAAGCAGTAAAAAGTGTTCCATAATTGGGAATAAATAAATATATATATATTTAAAAGTAAATAATGTTATTGAAAGTTACCCCATAGACTGGAGGCAAAAATTTTGAAGCCTCTTACCTGCCTGGTGAGAGATTCTCTTGATAGGAGTTGGAGGGTGGATGTCTTTAAGCAAATCAGATGTAAAGGTGTGCTTAGCACTTCCAGGTACAAGCCAAGCCTGAGATACACAGGTAGGAAAATTTGATTCTCAAAGTACCTGTCTCTTTATTAATGGGAAAGAGTTACAGCCAGTGCCTGCAAGATTGCTGATGCTGCTCCTTCTGTCTTTTACAGAGAGACCCAGTGCACGAGCATGCCAGAGAACATTTCTCTCTCCCTTACCTTTTCTCTCTCTCTGCCTCCTTCCCTCCCTCCTTCTCTCTCTCTCTCTAATGGTGAGTTAGCGTTCAGTTTATTCTGCAGACATTAGCAAAGTACCGGCTGACAGGCAACTGTGCTGCTTCCTCCTCTGCTCAAGTAAATGTATCTGTGGCGAAAGAAAGACAAAACCCTCCACCAGTGCACCACATCACTCTGTAGGCAAGAGCTGCAAGGATGTACTGTGCTGTTCTTTGGCTGGCAGATGAGCCTTAAAGGGATCCAGGCAAACTCATCCTTTCCTCAGGGAAGCCTCACATCAATAACTTATCAGGGACAGTGCCTATACCTCTCTTGCAGTGGGACACCATTCTCTGCAAATGTCATCATTTCCAAGGCACTGGTCAGATAGACCACATTTTTGGATCAGTATGGGGTAAAGAAGATTTCTGATGCCCAAATTATAGGGAACAACCTTTCTCCAAAGTAAACTACATTCCCACAGTGGGGACCATTTAGTGCAACCAGAGATAGAGACATAGGGGGGCTAAAACTGTGCTGTTTAAGAGGTTGAACTAAGCAGTGTGTAAGCAGGGCAGGTGACACTGTGGTCTAAACCACTGAGCCTCTTGGGCTTGCCAATCAGAAGGTCAGCAGTTCGAATTCACATGACAGGGTGAGCTCCCGTTGCTCTGTCCAAGCTTCTGCCAAACTAACAGTTCAAAAGCATACCAGTGCAAGTAGATAAATAGGTACCACTGTGGGGGAAGGTAAATGGTGCTTCCATGCGCTCTGGCTTCCATCGTGGTGTTCCATTGTGCCAGAAATGGTTAAGCCATGCTGCCCACATGACCTGGAAATCTGTCTGGGGCCAAACGCCGGCTGGCTGTGGCCTGAAAAGTGAGATGAGCACCTCAACTCCATAGACGCCTTTGACTGGACTTAACTATCCAGGGCTCCTTTACCTTTACCTTTTACCTATAATGGAAGTATTCTACATCTCTTCCATGGACTAGAGGAAGGGCTGTAGCTAAGCAGAAGAGCACTCACTTGCCATGCAAAAAGTCCCAACTTCACTCTCCAAATGGCGACAGGAGAAACTCAATCTTTCCATTTTTCACAGCAGAACAACATGATCTGATGCTGAATTTGTTTGTGGATGCACTTCTCTGGATTTTGTGATGCAGTTTCATAGGGGAGGAAATGTAATTATGTGTACAAGATGCATATTTGAAGAAAAAGATATGTGTAATGTATATTCTACATAAAGTATATGTAATATGTATACAAGTTAAATGCAGACTTCTGCGCATTCTTAAAAAAAAATCCACACAAATTGGAATATTACAGACCTATGATTGAGTGCCAGTGAAACTGAAACAGAATTATATTGCTCCTCCCATTCCTAACTCCAGGTAGGGCTGGGAATAACTTGTGTCTGCAACCCTGGAGAACTGTTATGCAGATAATGCACAGTCTGAGTAGATAGCATGGAGTGAAGTGGACCAATGGCCTGATTCAGGCTTCCTCAGCCTCGGCCCTCCAGATGTTTTTGGCCTACAACTCCCATGATCCCTAGCTAGCAGGACCAGTGGTCAGGGATGATGGGAATTGTAGTCTCAAAACATCTGGAAGACCAAGGTTGAGGAAGCCTGGTATAACATCCTAGTTTCCAATCTTACTCTTTTCAGAGGTACGTTGCTAGGCTTGTGTACAGAAAAATCCTGCACAATTAATTTCAATGTAGTCAATGCTCTTTAAAATCTTGGAATCTAGAATGAAGGCCTAAAGCTAGTAGCTGGGAAAGCTTTTAATGAAAAATAAATGCAGACTTGAAATGTCAAAACAAAAATTCAAATTTAAATCTAGGGCAATTTCCTAATTAATTAATTTAACTTCAGGTTTTTACCCCCTCCCAAATTTGGAAATCTTGATTTAATTGTCATTGTCCTCAACTGCATTTTCTTAGCATAAGCAGGCAGAAGATTCACTCTCAAAGGACATGGGATTAAAAAATAGTATCACAAATGTAAATATTTTTATAGCGGACACACACACACACACACACATGTATGCATGTTTTTGAGTTACGTAGAACTCTTTATACAGATAGAAAGAGGTGGTATCCTCAGTTATGGTCATAACAACATACTTCAAATGCAGACAGTGCTATTTTTTCTATTAAAAAAAGATACCGGAACTCATCATGAATGCCTACCTTGTTCTCTTATAATGGCAGTGGTGCCCACCCAAGAGCTGCTGGAACTGTGTTCTGGTAAGTTTGGGCTGAAAGAAAGCCCTGAATGCAGATATTATTGCAGTCACATTAGTCAGCTAGAGTTCCAAAAGCATATACATTGCAATAAGCCGAAAATATAGAGAACACAACTAACTAGTGAAGTAGCAATAATACTACTTAGTGTTCTACTTAATATTCTAGGAATTTAAAATCAGTTCACATACATTATCTTGTCATAATCCTTCCAACAACCCTGCAAAATAGACCGTTATTGTTATTGTTGCTGCTGCTGCTGCTACTACTACTTTTATATTACAGAAGATGAGGCTGAGATAGAGGTGCTTGCCTAAGGACATCTAGTGAGATTGTGGGCAAAGGGGAATTCATTGATTTAAAAGATTGATCTAACAATTTTGATATTCAGTGGAACCAGGAGCTTCCTGGTTGGTAGCTAAGTTCTTTACCAACTACACTATATTACATTTGGCATTACTGTGCCTGCACATTACTCACTGTTTTAGAATTGGCTGGGGAAGTTTGCTAAGAAATTGCTAGCTAGGTTAGACAAATATTGGCTTAGAGTAAGTACTGCCTGCATAAGTAATAGGTCTAAAACCCATATATGCCAAATCATGGTCCAAATTTGATGACACTAGATAAGGTGAGTTCCATTCATTCTTTACCAAGGACTTCCTTCCTTTAAGCAAGCAGTGGCAGAGGAAGGGGGCAGGGGGTGGTCCACCCTGGGTGCCATCTCTGAGGGGGGTGGCAAGAAGGCACGAGCCACTGCCATCGCGCCACGGCAGCCGTGAGCGGAAGATCCTACCGCCATCCATATGGTGATCAAGTGGTGCCACCAGTAGCGGCACTGTGCATGTGCCGCCGGGCTGTATTCCCCACCCCTGTGGGCAATTTGCCCCGTCCCTCAGCACCCCACACTGGTTGCTGGAGAGCCTTCCTTCACCCCTGTAAACAAGCAGCTATCCAACCCCCTCCCATACACACATTGTTCAGCACCCTTAGCCTATATTAGAGATGTACTAAGAAGCATTTTGAACATGGCAACGACAGAAATGAAATGCTGTGCAACTTTTTAGTGTGTAAGTATGAGGGAGCGGAGAGAAGGTTGTGTGTGGTGGTGGGGTTAATCCTGCATTTTTCATTATAGAGCATAACTTTCTGCCCTAGAGCATGATATTTCATATATTAGACTACAGATAACCTTTAGCACCTTCAGTGGGATATGCCACAGGTATCATGTAGGAACTGGAAGTGAACTCTCCAGATACACCTCGGCCTGTAATAGTATGAAAGATGCCCTGAGGACCTTAACCCTGGTTTCATCCAAAAGGACAGTTCACTTCACAAGAAAACAATTAATGATTCCAAAAAAACCCTCTTTCATAGTTACTTTGACTGCTTTATGGAACTCTGATAAGGCTGTCAATTTGAGGTTATACAATGTTAAATGGGATAGTTCCAAGAGATTCAGTCTGCACTTATCGCTGCTTCAGGGGAGATACAAAATAATAATACTACATGCCTCAATTGTGTATTCTATCAGATTCTATCAGATCTTTGCCTTTATCACTTGAGCCTTGTGGTTGCAACCAGGTGTGTGTGTGTGTGCATTTGCACACATAGATTTGCATGTATAGGATTGGTCCTAAATTAGCATTCTATTCCAAAAAAATCAGGAGTTTATTATTATTATTTTACTTGTACTTTCCAATCTAACTTCCCAAAGAAAAATGAGTAGGCAAGTGAAGTGCAGAGAGGAAGTGACAGGAGTCCTATTTACTACTAGTTAAGGCACCTCCAACTGTTCTCCTGTGCCTCTGATCTACTGCACTGTCTCCATTTCAACTCAGACGATAATTAACTGACTCTGCGTGATATCTGGCAGGTACCAGTGGTTTACGGATTCATTTCTTGATGCAGAATGGACTTGACAGTACTTTAAACTTCCAGAGTAGAAAACACGTTGATAAATGAAGTGAAATGAAGGGTGGGGGTCCCGTTTCCTCAGATCTCCTAATTTATTTACAGAAAGTACTGCTTCCATTGAAGTGCGTAGGTTAGTCAAAGTAGGCCATCATGTTATTTAAAGTAACAAAGTCAGTTCCTCATAAGCTAATGCTTATAAATCCTACCTATATGCTGTTTGTCCATATCACGCCACCCTAGAAATTTCGTTTTCAAAAGGGACTGCGGATACAAATTTGCACTTTCTGCACCCAGAGTTTTAGGCATCCTTCCCCATCTCTGTGTAAAGGCTTATTGTAATTCTGTCTTGTTCTCCTTTCCTTCCATGCTCATTCATCCTATGCTGGCTTGGCTCAGATAAGTAGATTCCTCTCCTGACTCCCTTTCACAGACAAAGCCTCTTCCCTGAAAATTCACTCATTCATTTCCTTTCGTTTCTGTTTCAGGAACAGAGATCAATTTCAGCTGGGCCAAAATTGCAATCATCAGATTGTTCTTTCATACCATGTCCCCTAAAAAGAAAGGTACCAAAAATAGTTCCTGGTTCTTTAGATCAGGAATTGGGAAGCTGTGGCCCTCCAGAGGTTGCTAGACTACTGCTTCCACCATCCCTGACCAGTGGCCATACTGGGTGGGGCTGATGAGAGTTGGAGTTCAACCGGGCCACCAGGTGGCGCGTTGGAAGATGGCCGACAATAACATCTCTCTGACCCACATGAGGTAATTAAGGGGCTGCTATGGGAAGTATGCAGTCTTCCTACCCCCCCCCCAGGAGGTGGGGGCGCTGCCTTGCCAGTAGTGTTCACAATGCACCCCCTGATCCGAGAGATGGGGGTGCTGAACACTTGGCACGAGCCCTCGGTGAAGTCACATCTTCCTGACGCCGATTCCAATTAGCGCGTGCTGGTTAGCTTCAGCTCGGAATTATAATTGGAAACATACGATTGGAACGAAGCTGAATCACATATATCAAGTAATGTTCTAGAGATAAGACTGCTGAGTAATGGATCTCTGTGACCGGGAGTGACGGATGGATAAGTAAATCTTCTGATGAATCACCACTAGGAGACTGTATGTTTGGAATGAAGGGGGGTGGATGAAAAAACTTTTTTTTTTCTCTTTGCACGATGTGATATTAATAACCCTTCACCCCAGATAGAAATAAGATTGTTGCATTTTTATTAATCACAAGCAGAAATTCAAGAACTGTGTGGGATGGATTACAACAGGAGAGAGGATTGGTGAACGGTGAGAACAAGGAAAATTTTTATGACGCAGTTAAAAAATGGCGTCTCGCCAAGACAGGCTTGCCGGAGAAAGAAGGACAGGGGGAGGAGAATCAGGATTGTTTGAAAGAGAAGGAATGTTGGAATGCAAGCTTGACCTGACAGAGCCTCCTGACTCATTTGATTTATTTGGCAAACCTGAGAAAAGTAAAGGACAGACCGAAGATTAATTCTTTTTATGGAAGCGTTGAACAGAGGCTGTCCCTGGGCGATATGATCTTTGAAGAGTACAAAACCCACACAAGGATCTGCTTGTGAAAATTATCAGAGATCGCAAAGAAAGGAATATACGATAGCAACAAGAAGAGAAAGAAAGTAATAAAGGACTATCTGGATTGAACTGGATAGAACTGTCTAACTAAAGCAGTAATATAAGTGATGTTTGGACTCGTTCGGAGTTTTGGACTCGTGCGGAGCTTGATGTATGGGTACCCCTAACAAAATTTAAAATTTGGCTGTATAATTTGGAACTAATGTGATTTGGATAATGTGATGTGATTGGCCTGTTAATAAAAATTATTATTATTATTATTATTATTATTATTATTATTATTATTATTATTTAAAAAAGAGAGAGTCGGAGTTCAACAACGTATGGCTGGCCACAGGTTCCCCACTCCAGCTTTAGGTGAAATAAGACTATATCTTGCAAGGATCAGAAACAAGTGTGTATTTGTCAAGCAATGCATTCTAGAACATGTGCAGGAAACTGAGTGTGTGGAGGAATTTAGGCTCTTGCTTAGGAGGAAGATTGGGCAAATGAGGGAACCAGAATAGAATGGTCTTGGATAAAGTCAGAGATGATTATGGTCTGACATTGGAATCATGGTCCTGAAATTTTCTAAAAGCTATCATATAGAGATGGCAGAGCCATGAGAAGTCATCATGTCCAACTTGCAGCAAATGTAAGAAATTTACCATCACAATATCCCTGACAGGTGACCACCAGCCTCTGCTTAAAAGTCTCTGGTGCAGAAGAGACCTGCCACCCACTGAGGTATTCTTTTTCAAAGCAGGGAATGCTCACCAGCATGGCATGCTGTAATATTAGTTTTGGGGTTTCTGAATTCCTGGAACTACTGTGATGAAAATTATATTGTTGGCACCCATCTGCTGAAGAGACAATGGATTGTGCCTCCAGAGATGAAGTCAAACCAGTGCATTAGCAGCACCGAAGTGACCTCCCTGAGGTGCAAGCCTGGGCAGTGTGTATGGTGGCCCTGGGCTGCCCAGATGACAAGACTCCACTCTCAGCCTTGCTGATGTGGTCCAAAGGAAACCAGAGCAATACATTTGGCACCAGCTTGGCTGCAGTAGTTGCTGGAATGAGGCATACAGTACAAGATGCCATCCAACCACCTTAGGGACTCCACTCCAGATTTGCTTAGGGTTTAGTACTTAGTCATTTCTTTTCCTGAAGATATTCCACAAGGCAGAAGAGGGTTAGTATCAGAACTCTACGTGCCCCTCACTTCCCTCTATGGCACATACAGAAACAGCCTTCTTGACCGTTGGACCCAGTATTGGTCTTGTCTGCTCAATCCTCCAGAGCCCATCTTTGCATGCTTGCTCTGCTACCAGGGGTGCCAACTTGAATAAAATATGTGGGCAGCTAAACCCCACTCCACATAATTAATCACATGACATGGCGCACCCGCCATTTGAATGGCAATGCCCATTAACTTTGGGGAGAGGGTGGACCCCTCAAATATTTTATTGGCGAGGGTGAAGACCCCTCAGCCCCTAGGAGTTGGCTTCTATGTCTGCTACATAGTCCTGTGGTTCCAGTGGAAGCAAGGTGACATGGAACAATCCAGCATTATTTAATGAACAACGAGTGATTTGTGGACTTGTTGTTATGAAATGTTTCTTTCATAGAATTATAGAATTGTAAAGTTGGATCGAAAGCTTGGGCTATACAGCTCAGTATTGTCAACACGAACTTGCACTGTCTGTTATGGTTTTCAGGCAAGAGTCTTTCCCCAGCTCTATGAGTCCACCTGGAGATGTCAGAGGTTGAACTTGGGACCTTTTGCATGCAAAGCATGTGCTGCACCTCTTCTTTGTAAGATCCAGCTGAGCACCATGTATGGCATGAGTACACGGTGTTGCTCATTGTTCCACCCAACCTCAAATAACATTTGATTGGGGTTGGTGACGAAAGTCCAGCCGTCATTAAATGGTGCTCAGCATAAAATAAAGACACAGTGAGCCAGCTATATTTTCAGGAAGGTAAGAGCAGCTCCTTCGTCCACTCTCCTCCGATTTTATTCTCCTTTGTTCTCCCCTGTCGCATGGCTGTTTGCCAATGTCTCACGTTACCTCATCCGGTCATGGCTTTTTCCCACCCATCGTCATATAAGGTAATTACTGCCCAGAGGGGGAACATAACTCCATATAAGGTTATGCACTTAATACACTGCAAGGCATGGACATGCAGGTCACCGAGGTCAGCGAGGCACCAGGTGGCGCTACAAGCCTTTGCCATGACTTCATGGCTCCCACAGGTTGGGAAGTGTCAAAACCTTTTGTGATGCCCCACTAAACTACTGTATTTTGAGAAAGCTATGGGAGTCAGGATTTGGGTATCTAGGGGTGCAGTTTCTTGATTGTATTAATCATCCCCTATGTTTGCCGATCAGAAGGTCGGCGGTTCGAATCCCCGCAACCGGGTGAGCTCCCGTTGCTCGGTCCCAGCTCCTGCCAACCTAGCAGTTCGAAAGCACGTAAAAAGTGCAAGTAGATAAATAGGTACCACTCCGGCGGGAAGGTAAATGGTGTTTCCGTGCGCTGCTCTGGTGCCAGAAGCGGCTTAGTCATGCTGGCCACATGACCCAGAAGCTGTACGCTGGCTCCCTCGGCCAATAAAAGCGAGATGAGAGCCGCAACCCCTCGGCCACGACTGAACCTAATGGTCAGGGGTCCCCTTTACCCCCTTTACCCTTTACCCAAACACTGTTAATGTTAAGAAAATAAGAACATGAAACAAGCCTATTGGATCAGGTCAATGGCCCATCTACTCCAGCATCTTGTTCTCACCGTGACCAACCTTTGGGAAGCTTGCAAGCTGGACTTCACTGCAGCAGCACTCTGCTTGCCTATGATTCTCAGCAACTGGCATTCAGAGGCATAATCCCTCTGCAAGTGAAGGTAGAACATGGTCATCCTGGTTATGATCATAACATAGCTATGCTATGAACATAACAGTGTTGATGTTATAAGAATTGCAGAGGAAAACAGACAGGTGCATAACCTTCTTTTGGCCTGACTCTGGAGATTGCTAGTTAATTTTCACAGCTTTGGTGTGAGCTGCTCGTTACGCAATGAGTGTCACTTCTTAAAGATTCAAAGAATTTCCTACAAGTAGAGGTTTTTATTTGCTCATGCAAGTTTCCTTACTTGATTATTATTGGTGTGTTGTTTTTTCATTAAAAAAAAGTATATGGAAAGAAATAATGTCATTAGATTTTTATAATTTGATGAAAGCTTGGTTTCCTTAAAGTGTGAAAAACCCAGATAATCAAGAGCATTCCTGCCTTTGAGCCACTGGAAGGCTTCCCATGCATAAAATGCTAAACACAATCATTATGCTTCATTATTTTATGACTATCTAGCTCTTCTATATATTAGCCGAGATCATTGTTCTCCTGAAGGAATAGTGGCAGCTTTCTTGGGAGTCTATTCATTTCCATTGGCAAAACAGAATCACACATAAAAATTAAAATTGTGGGGGGGGGGGAAGGAAGGAGATATGTTCCTATAGATTTTTTGAGGTGCAAAAGAGACAATCCCTCTTCAGGCATTATGATCCCATATAACACATGGCCAGAGGCAGGAAGCAGACATGAGCATGCTAGCTCTGTTCCCCATCATTTGTCTTATTCATCATGGAGGACAACTGTGTGATGGAGGAAGCCTCCTGTATCCATGGAGGCTGCCCAAATGCATTGCAAATTTGTTCCCAGGCTTTAGAAATGTGCTCCACTGGGGTTCAAGAATCTGCCTGCTTCACACAGCCACAATGACCAGGGTTGGGGTGAAGTTATGTCTAGCACACACATCCTCACTATACCTTCTCATGTGTTTCCCTTACACTGGGTTGTAATGCCTGAATTGTAATGCTAGAGTGGAACCAAAACTTTTAAAAATCAGTTGGGCAGCTTCATGGTTAGGAACAAAAAAAGTTGCCTTCAACCTGGTACAGAGTGCTAATCCATCAAGCTCAGGACACTGAAGTGGATAGTGGCACTGGACAGATTTCTTATATGCTGACTTCAGATACAAGTGAAAGTGGGTGGTACTTCAGGGAGGTACCCTGGCCACAACTCATAAAGGGCTCTAAGGTCAAAAACAACACTTTGAATTGAGCCTAGAAATGGAGCCTATTAAAAGAAAGAAAATGATGAGAACAGGACTGAAAGCTGCCATTTTGGATAGTAACATTAGTTGTATTCCCTTCATCTCGTTACTCTACTGTTCTTTTGTTGGTTGGCTGGTGTTTGCTTTGTTTTCTTTTCTCCCCTCCCATCAAACACTTTTTCAAGGTGAGATTGCTCAACAGCAGGCTTCAGTGAGTTTTAGATCATCAGTTTGGTAATTCTCCATATTTACTCATTCACTTATATTGCATGGGTGAATAACTCTTAATTGTATTTTTGTTGCACAGTTTTTCCATCTAATTTTGCATGTTTGTAGTAACAGGCTGCAGAATCATTACCGTTTCTAATGGGAATGCTATTCTGGTGTGTAGAGCAGAGACTCAGATCTCTTGGGGATTGTTTTCCCTACTAAGCTGCCACATTTTAGAACTTCTAACAGATTATTTAACCTCGCTGTCATTCTGTTCTCTATAAGTAAAAACAAGGCGAGAGAAAACAATCCCCACATTATAGCTTTTGGAAACATGACTCGAATAGAACTGTATTGTCTGACTCTGTTTAGCTACACAGCCCTCAAAATATTTTGTCTCCTATTCAGAGATTAGGGCAAGTGTTAACAAAACAGCCCTAATCCATTTTTATAGTAGCACAGTCAGCATCTTTAGTCATACTGCTGAAATCTGTGAGGTACACACCATACATTTACAGAACAGTGCTTCCCTCAGATAATCATGGGAACTGTAATTTATGCCTCACAGAGCTCCCTTAACTCACTCCCCCCTCCCACTTCCAGTGATGTACAACCCTGCACAGAACAGGCCATTTCACGTATTCAGAACATGTAACACCTGCATCTGGTCATACCCTAGGGATGGCATTTTGCTACAGAAGGAGCTAGGTGTATCATCCTATTGGCATGGATGGATTACTCCCTGGTGATGTTTGGATTGGTTGTGATTGACTTCCACTGCAGGGGTTTGGGACCAATTAATTTGCACCATGTGGGGCCAGTTTCAGTTGTTGCAGCCTGAGGATGTGGGTAGGATACTTGTGCCAGTGAATCCCACAATATACCCTCTTGATTGTGGCTGACAAAATCTTGTAGGAGAGGACTGCCTGGATGTGGCCAAGGAGTAGATCATGGGTAGGCAAACTAAGGCCCAGGGCCCGGATCCAGATCAATCACCTTCTAAATCCGGCCCATGGATGGTCTGGGAATCAGCGTGTTTTTACATGAGTAGAATGTGTGCTTTTATTTAAAATGCATCTCTGGGTTATTTGTGGGGCATAGGAATTCGTTCATGCCCCCCCCCCACAAAGTCTGAGGGACAGTGGACCAGCCCCCTGCTGAAAAAGTTTGCTGACCCCTGGAGTAGATGTGTCTCATTACAGAAGGGAGTTATACCCAGCACTTGTAAGACATGATGACTGCAGACCTCTTGAAGGCTGCATGGATTTAGGGGTTTTAGAAAACTACTGCTCAGCCTCTAATATTTGCTTCCTGAACAAGGTGGCTGAGAGGGTGGTGGTCAGCCAGCTACATATATGCCTGAAGGAAACAGACTCTATACCTATTTCAGTTTGGTTTTTGGCACTGAAAAAGCCTTTGTCACCCTGTTGGAGTACCATTATCAGGAGAGAGACAAGGAAGAGTGTGGCCCTGTTTATTCTCCTTGACCTCTCAGCTCCTTGACACTATCGGCCATGGTGGTCAAACAGGTAGGAACTGTATTACAGTTGTTCCACTTCTGCCAACAGGGTTTGTACCAGAAAGAAGTGCTAGGAAACTGTTGCTCGGCCCACTGACTTTTGAGTTGTGGGGCCCCGCAAAGGTCTAATCTTTCTTGTATGCTATGCAACATCTATATGAACCATTGGAAGATGATATCCAGGGATTTGGAACTTGTTGTCATCAGTATCAATATGCTGATGACATGCAGCTCTCTCCCCCCCCCCCCCATCACAATCAGTAGAGATTATGAATCTGCTGAACTGGGGTTTGGAAGCAGCAGGTTGGATAGGGGCTAATAAACCGAGGCTCAATCTTGACAAGATGGAGGTGCTGTAGGAAGGTGGCTCATGTCTTGGGGAATTAGGTGTACAAGCTATTCTTTGAAGGGTTATACTTATCCTGAAGGAACAGGTTTATAGTCTGGGAATACACCAGGATTTCATATACATATAAAGTTTCATATACATTATTAAGTACTGATATTTTGACATATACAAAGCATCATTAATCTTCCTCTTTGATTTCATTTTCCTTCTATATAATAGAAACATGAAATTCTGCCATTTTCACAGTATATTAATTCATGTGCTTCCATTAGTTATTGGATGTGAATTCAAACACCTAATTAATAATATGTGCAAACTTAATTTTCATGATGTCATGCCCTCTTTCAGTATAATGATAATACTTAAAGAAGCAGATATCAAGGAACTAGATGCTCCCTTCTGCTTTTCCATAGTCTGACCATACAGTGATGATTAATCACTTTTGGGAATTGCCCTCCAAAACCAGGATCTAAAATTGAGATCTTCCATATCTCTCAATGTATTCATGAGCTAAGGGAGGAAGACGATGAAGAAAATGTATTCAGGATTTTAATTACTGTATCCTTTTGTCCACAAACCTGGGAATAAGGAGATGAGACACCAATTTTCTTGGTCTAATAAAAAGCCACAGCACTATTAATTGACTTCGAGGATCTAAAGTGAGATGCTTTTGCACTAATTAATTCTTCATTTCTAGTGAGGATATAATCTGCTGGGCTCAGATGGCAGATACCAGTTCTCTACCTGTCCCATACCTCCAGGCAAACGTATCGTGGCTCTGAGCTTATGAGCAGTGCAAGAACTGTTCTAGGTCTTCACAGCCACACATACAGAGGGACCACTGGCCAGGTCATTTTGCCCTCCAACCATCAGCTTTGCATGGATGAGCCAGAAGTCATCAAGGAAATGGGTGTTCACAGAAAGAATTCAGCTGGGGAGGTGGGGTGGAAGACGATCTATGACAAGTCATTGACTTGACCATTTGCCGTTTCTATATAACAGAACCATGACATGGTGCTGAGAAGAAGCAATGAGAACAAGGGTGATTAAATGTATTGTATGGGATTATACATTTTAGAACTAATTCTTAACATATTCTAACACATTTGTCTGTTTAACAATAGTAGAGTAAGGCACTGAAAAGAGAGACAGCTTCAATTTGTCCAATTACAGTGGTACCTCGGGTTAAGTACTTAATTCGTTCTGGAGGTCCGTTCTTAACCTGAAACTGTTCTTAACCTGATGCACCACTTTAGCTAATGGGGCCTCCTGCTGCCGCTGTGCTGCCAGAGCAAGATTTCTGTTCTCACCCTGAAGCAAAGTTCTTAACCCGAGGTACTATTTCTGGGTTAGCAGAGTCTGTAACCTGAAGCGTATGTAACCTGAAGCGTATGTAACATGAGGTACCACTGTAATAGCAATCCTGTAGGTCTCAAACCTAAAGAAATGCTTCCAGCCCATCGTTCAGCCTGGACCCTTAGGTCCAGCTCCGAGGGCCTTCTGGAGGTTCCCTCACTGTGAGAAGTGAAGTTACATGGGACCAGGCAGAAGGCCTTCTCGGTAATGGTGCCCAACCTGTGACAGACCCTCCCATCAGATTCAAGGAGGGAAAAACAACTATTTGACTTTTAGAAGACATCTGATGGCAGGCCTGTCCAGGGAAGTTTTTAATGGCTGATGTCTCTAGGTATAAGATTTGTGGAAACAAGCAATGAGGCTGTATGTGTGCATGAGGAATTTCTTGGGTTCACTGGAGCTAATGTGTGCCCAGATCCACTGTTTTTCATTGCACTGTATTTTCCTTAACCAATGCAATAGAAGCTGCCTTCTTTGCCAAAGCTTGGTTTGCTGTTCAACAGGCCAGAAGTGGGATCTGCCGGATGCATTATATGGTGATTTATGTACTACAGCACCACCATGAAGAATTAATTATTTAACTCACCCCAAAGCCAGTCAAAAGAAATGGCTGCAAAATGTGCCCAGAATTTTTAAGCACACTGAATCACGTTTTTGTTACCTTTAGCTAAATATTCATGGAAACACCTGCAAGTCCTGGCAACTTTGAATGGAAATTCGGAACTGGCATGGTGTGATTAAGTTTAATAGGCAGTACAGCAGACTTCAACAATACTGAGAAACTTATTTCTGTGAACACAAGCTGCTGACAACAACACAGGCAAAATTCTCGCCAGTCAGGAATCAACTAGGCAGTATCTCCTACACGCCATTGCAGGTGATGGAAACAATGAATTTGAAACTGGCTCTGTCATAAGGACACTTCTCAGGATCTGTAAGACCAATAAGAGTTAGTGGTGGTTTCCCCTCCCCATGATTCTAGACTTTGTGCAAACTGGGAAGATACGTATTATGTTCTCATATTGCAATACCCTCTCGTCAGCTATCTTTTTCATTATTTATATTTTATTGAAGTTTTCAACAGATGTTCAACAACTTTTGCATAAGCTGCAAGAAATGGAAGCTTGCATCATATTAACATAAAATGTGACCGTGTATGCATATGCACTCATTTATTGAAGTTTACTTACTCTTGTTGTTCTTCTTGGTTGGCATATAGTTCAAAGTAAACTCATCCTGTGCTTTTATGAATTTATCCTAACAAGATCAACACCAGGAACTGGAACCTCCAGGAGGCTAGGGAAGAAGACTCACCACCATTGCTCTCCTCAGCATGTCCTTTTTGTTGCCAAGACAGCTATATGAGACCACATTTTGTGTGGCTTGGTCAACCCAATTTAAAGCACCCATCAAAATATTGCATTAATTGGCTATTTCATGTGACATACTGACATTCAGATTTTGTTGACTTCAGAGCTTCAAAGCCACATTGCTTGGACAGGAGGAGTTCCCAGATCCGACGCAGTCCCCCCCCGTCATGTGGAATAATGACTCATGACAACGTGATATGGGATTAAATTGGCCACAACTTTATTAAATTTCAAATGTGGGTAGACCTTGGCTCAGGCATTGGGCGTTCTCCCTCCCCAGTCCCCAGCCAGGGACCTTGGGAGCATCAGGGTTATCCAGTGTGTGTGTGGGAGGGGAGGATGGGCCGGCTCTGGAGAACATATGTTCAAGCAGAGATAGCCACCCCCGTTACACTGCCGCCACAGGGGAGAGCAATGACGACCTTTCGGCGTACAGTCAAAGCCTCCCTTCAGAAACCCCTTTAACGGGGAACCCTGGTATCGCTGCCGCAAAGAGAAAGATGGACTAAAGGATTCCACCCAAGGCCTGATACCGCCAAAGTTGTGACGTTTTGCTACGGGAAAGGCGAAACCTGCCAATGCAGGGAAATTCCTTTCCGGCCCTTTAACAGCGACCTTAACGTAGCAGCACCCGCATACCTGTGAAGAAAAGTTAACTTGCAAAACCTGTGAAGAAAAGTTAACCTGCAAATAAGACATTAACTGAGGGTGGGGAGGGTGGGGAGGGTGGGAGAAGCTCTGGAGCCAAGTGAGGATTCCCAGGTAAGATCCTCCCTCTATTGTGTGGGCAGGTAATCCCTCCCCTACCTGGCCTGGTCTCCTTGGCAACGCTTCCCCCAGGTGGGATTAGACAACTGACTGAGGTAGGCGGAGACCTCCAGGTATCCCACCTGAGGGAAGGCAAAGCCAAGCCTATGCTGTTGGAGCCGCTCCAGATCTAGGGGCTGCGTGTGTCCATGCAAAGGGCGCCCCCCGTTTTAAGCGGGGAGCGGTCATTGTGACTTCATTTTACTCCTGAAGCCTTTCTCACAAATGAGTATGACTGCAAGGCTGCAGAGGTTTAGAATCAGAGCTTTCCCTCTCCTATATGGACCACCTTCCAGGTTGCCAAGCCCTATCTGCCCCTGACTTCCCACAATAGCACAAGCAGAAATTGCCTTCTTGACCATCAGTCCCGTTATTGGTCTCATCTGCTCAATCCACTGCAGCCAAGTCCCTGGCTCACCAAGGGTTTAAGAACCATCAGCTACCCTCACCAGATAACCTACACACCAAGGAGGATAGTTAGTTACCTTGATAGAAAACAAATTCATATGTGATCAGTTATAGATCTGATTTCTTGTCTATGTTGTTGAAGCTACAACTTCAAACAAGTATGCCTCAGTGTATGGAACCTGACAATACTACCAGTTACATTTTTCAATGCCATTTACTTTCACACATTGCCAGCTACCCTTTTAAATGGTTTGCAATACACCTTTGTTCCATGTTCTGTTCCATGTTTCTTCTGGAGAGAGAATGTGAAGAAAGAGTTCAAAGAAACTGACATATATGAAATGTAAGGGAATACTCAAAGCAACCCCGTTTAGATATCTCCTTTTTAGAATCAGAAATGAGAAATGACAGATGACACTTGAGCCATACATTTCTACTCTTCTATATGAGATTCCATTCTCTGTAAAATGATTTCCACTGAGTTTCAACAGAGTTTAGAAATAATACTATTCTTGAAAGCACAGTAAAGGAAAAATGTGAATGTTGTAGCAATGAAATCAGCTACAAAGTTCCTTGGCTTCAGTTATTTGGTTTCAGCCAATTTCATATGTTCACAGGACTGTATCACAGATCTGTAATTTTATTACAAGTCCTTTTTGGAAAAGTCTTCCTGAGGTGACCTTTAGGTGTGCTTTATTCTCTGTCCATGGCTACCTACAGACATTCATTAGACTAATTTATATCCAGAGGAATACCATTAAAAGCCACTAAGAGTCCAGCTAACAGGGATATATTCTCCTTCTCCATTTCCCAGCATATGTCATCAACCATGGTGATCAATGCCATTTCTGTCTCAAAACCAGTCCTGAAGCTAGATTTAAATAGCTCTAGATCATCCATCTCATCCAAAAACCTCTGAAACTAAGCTGACACACTTGCCCCAAAAAACAATATTCAAGGCCTATATTGATTGAACATTGTTGGGCCAAGAGAAGGTATTGTAAATAGTGGCTTTCCCAAGGTCATCTTAAAACTCTACTTTGCTGACTTCATTTGAATCTAGTCCACCGGCAATTCCCCACACCCCACCCCCACACCCTGGATGCAGATTCAAGTTCTCAGAATAATGTGTTCTCAGGATAGTCCACTTTCTAAACTAGTAGATGGGAGGAGTGGTGGGGTACACAGAGAAATAAGGAACTAAGTGTTAGCTTTCTGGGAGTTTTCTGTGTAGATCGTACAGCAATGCTGAACATACACGATCAGTGAGAAGTGGCACTAGGTCATGAATGCACCATGAATATTTTCTCTTGAATTCACAGCCCTTCCATACAAATAAATTCACTAGCAATTTCATACCCATGGACAAGATCCTGATTTAAAGTCTTGTCACATGTAAGTTCCATTCAGCAACTTCAAATAAAAGTGTATTTCTTGATGGTTCAGTTGGTTTTTATTGCTTTCTATTCATCCTGGTTCAGGGAATAGTGAGTAATTTCCCTTTGAACAGCCTCTCTGTGAATTCTCCTATGCCATTTTCTTTTTTCATGGGGGCAGGAGGCTTTATCAATTATTATTACTATTATAATTACTATTATTATTATTATTATTATTATTATTATTTTAAAATAGTGGAAGAGTGATGTTTTCTATCTTAAAAATAAAGAGAAAAGCTATTAATGAGAGGAAAACCAAAATGTAAAAACTTAGAACATAAGGAGAAACCTGCTGGATAAGGATGAAGGACCATCTGGTCCACCATTCTGTTCTCATAGTGGCCAGCAAGATGCCCATTGGAAGCCCTTGACTAGGACATGAGCACAATAGCTCTCTCCTGCTTCTGTACCCCTGCAACTGGTATTCAGTGGCATAATGCCTTAGATGCTGGAGGTCACATACACCCATCATGACTAGTAGCCACTAGCAGCCTTGTTGTTGTTTTGTTGTTTAGTCATGTCTGACTCTTCGTGACCCCATGGACCAGAGCATGCCAGGCACTTCTGTCTTCCACTGCCTCCCGCAGTTTGGTAACTCATGCTGGTAGCTTCGAGAACACTATCCAACCATCTCTTCCTCTGTCGTCCCCTTCTCCTTGTGCCCTCCATCTTTCCCAACATCAGGGTCTTTTCTAGGGAGTCTTCTCGAATTCGCTCAGTTCCCCTTTAAAGCTATCCAGTTCAAAGAAAAACTAAGGGCACTTCCAGATTTGCCTGTTTACTGAGCATTCACTCTGATTTGTTTGCAGGGAAATTAGATTACACAGCCACTTAACAAGCATTCACTCTGATTTGCTTACAGAGAGACTAGGCAATGTTGCATCAAAGAAAGTGCTATCACCTGCTTTCCTGTCACTTTCCTTACTGCAGAAATTCTAATCTTTTGATGAAACAAGTTTGTTGTGCAAGAGCTCTAAATCAGCTTTAATTGCACAATTTGCTGGTATGTGAATGAATCTCAACCAAGAACAGCGAGAGTCTGGAAGCACCCTAAGCCTAATTTCCTCCTACTTTCAAGCCAGGATGAGAAGGAAATAACAAAACCTTCTGAACCTGCAAAAAGGGTGTTTCATTTAAAGGAGGAAGTGTTTATATGAAGGCACCAGAACCCTGAACAGCCTAATAGTACTTTGCATACACTGGGCAGGCTAGAGTGTCAATTATGCTTCATTGCTGAAGAGAACAAGAAATTTGAAAATGTAAACAATAGGCAGGGATATCATGTGATACAATGTCAAAGAGATGAGAACATAGGCCATAGAGAGCATAAAAGGAAAAGACAATTTTGTCTTTCCTCTTATTTTTGTTGCCTTCCCACCCCTTTTGCTATGGAGTTGTTATTTTCCCCCTTCTGCTATGCCCTATCTTCTATCTATCAGATCATAACTACAGTATTATAATCTAATTACTTCTGTTCCCATGGCTCAAATCCTACTTGCAAGTTTATCATACTATATTATTTCTTCAAATACAGTGGTACCTCGGGTTAAGTACTTAATTCGTTCCGGCGGTCCGTTCTTAACCTGAAACTGTTCTTAACCTGAAACACCACTTTAGCTAATGGGGCCTCTCGCTGCTGCTGCACCTCCAGAGCACGATTTCTGTTCTCATCCTGAAGCAAAGTTCTTAACTCAAGGTAATATTTCTGGGTTAGCGGACTCTGTAACCTGAAGCATATGTAACCTGAAGCGTATGTAATCTGAGGTACCACTGTTGTCTGAAAAAGGCATCTATTCAACAGTGCATATTTCCCATGGAAATTGACAAGGGATCACGGTGTTGTTTCCTACAAAGCTGCTTAAAAAATTTCAGATGAAGGCTGTTTATTGCTCATTTTGGTTCAGCAGTATTTGTCCTCCACTGATGTGAAAAGAACAGTGTGTGACAAGGAGATGATGCGTGTTGAGGAAAACCATCCAATAGTACATGCTGCAGATACCAACAGAGTCAGCAGTTTTCTCTCTCGAAATATAAATGGCCCTTCCTAGGACCTCTAATTATCAACTGTTTAGAGGCTTAAATAAACTGACCCAAGAGGTTTTCTAATCACCAGTGTTCTAGTCAAAATCTTCAGTCATTTTTATGACTCTAGTCATTGCTGCCCCATGGAAGGCTAGGGTCTTTCAAAAGCAATCTTATCATTATAGTGCCATTATGACTGTGGTGCAAATATCACTCATGAGACAAAAGCCGAGTCTTCTGCGATATACTTAATCATAATGCTGTGGTCATAATCCAAGAAATGTAAAGGACTTTTGAGTCTTAGTGATTTGAATGGGAGAAGTCTAAACACATACTCAATTCTTCCACTGAAATACATTAGTCTTTAAAATGCTGATCTGGGGAGAGAGAGACTGGAAAAATATAGAATATGTTGAAGGGTACTAGCCTGTTTAGGATTCAAAAGCCTTGCCCCTACAGGAAAATAAATGATCTTCAGAAGCTCAGTCTACAAAAATACTCAATGGATTAACAGGTAAGTGTGATAACATTGTTTTTGTTTCATTATTCCATTTGCGCTCTCTCTGACGCATCCTGTTTGCTCCAGCAGTAATGCATAGCAATTGTGAACATTTCATAATTCATTTATCAAAAGTCTCTTGTTTGTATTTCATTTGCCTTTGTTTCTTATTATTTTGAAATGCATTTTACTATTATTTGTGGTGCTGACAGTGGTGGCAGCAGCAGCAGGGGAGCAGACTTCAATTGCCCCTGCTGGCAGCCATTCTTTCTCCATCACCACCACTATTCCAGGACACTGGTGTGGGTGGGTGTCTTTACCCCTGGGTGCACATATAACATTGCAACTTTCAGGTTGTTTTGGGTGGGGGGAAATGGCAACTGCCAGGGATGGCCATCAGATTCAGATTCTGCTGTCACTTTTCAACTCCCACTACAGCCAGAGACAGATAAATTTCCACCATTTGCTCCCCATATACAGTGGTACCTCAGGTACATACGCTTCAGGTTACAGAGTCCGCTAACCCAGAAATAGTACCTCGGGTTAAGAACTTTGCTTCAGGATGAGAACAGAAATCATGTGGTGGCAGCAGGAGGCCCCATTAGCTAAAGTGGTGCTTCAGGTTAAGAACAGTTTCAGGTTAAGAACGGACCTCTAGAACGAATTAGGTACGTAACCAGAGGTACCACTGTAGTATGAAATAAGAGTAAATAGATTCAGAACTCCCATCCACACACACATTCATTCCTCTCTGCACATGTTTTGGTACATGTGAAATTAAACCAAATGGTCCCCAGTTGGTTCAGTTTCTCATCCTTTCCAAAATGAATGCATCTGCCCAATGGCCACACTGGTCCTAGGCTGCTCACTTCATATTCCAAATATTCCTTCATCATCCTGTACTTGAACGTCTTGTTGTCCACACACCTCTGGTTCCTCTTGTGGGCCTGCAGTAATTTGAAGTTGCCGTGATCCAGTAATTCTGCATCAAAAGAGATCCTGATAATGGTGGTAGAACTCTCCCTTACACCTAACTGAAGAAACAGCTACCAGTACAATATTTTTGCAAAAGCTTTCAACAAGAGCTCGTAAAGGCTATGTTTCCTCTATCCCTTGCTCCTAGCCAATATTTCCTCGCCAATATTCTCAAATACTGATGACTCCTCCCCAAAACCTTTACCATTCTTTAAGTTCGACAGCCAGCAGGAGGGAAGCCAGGAGCAACACACTGCCTATTTAATTGAGCATTGATCTCCAAGGTTGAGCCAAGAATACATATCTCCCTAGATTTGTTGATGCTCAAAAAGCCTCAAATCAGCACTGAAGCGACATGGGGAGGGTACTGGAAAAGAACCACAGTTCTGTGTAGACCAGCATTTGTGAAAGATCCAGAATGGATCCAAAGTGGTGTCAGATGTGTTTTGCACCATTTACTTTCTTTTGTGTGATGTTGAGGATGTGTGAAGCAACCTCTGTTTCATGCTTTCCCCCACTCCCTCACATTGGCCTTCTTTAGCTGTAACCCATAGCTGAGACCAAAAGTAGTGAACTCAAGATGTTCCTAACATCTAATTTCCTAATCGCCCTCATGAGCAGAATTACAGAATACATACTAGACATTTAAACACAAAAGGGCTGCCAGTGTCTTGTGTATGCTCACAGTGCCAACATTTACTGGTTGGGGGAACAAGGGAGTAGAAGGGTTGTGACTGCAGCCACAGAACTTTTCTCAGTCCAAATATATCCCATCATTGGTGTGGATGGGAAAAAGAATAACCACCTTCCCTCCAAAATAGAGATATGTGGCTGGTGCTGTGGACCACTACAGCTTTGCTTTTAGAAAAACAAAACAAGAAACAGGAGCTACAGTGCTATAAATGGTTGCCCCATATAAACAACCTAGTGAAAGTTGTACTATGTTATGACATAATATGGAGTACTAAGTGACATTTTGTGGCTGCTGTGGCAAAGGGAGGGATAATAGAGAACCTGCAAACAGAAGTGTGACTTAATTGAACTCCAATTAGAGGAGAACTAGCCCCGCTGTATATCGGGGAGGGCTGTGTGGAGAGAGTGTCTTCCTTTAAATTCCTAGGAGTTTATCTCAGTGAAGACCTGACTTGGAAAATCAATACAAACCAGGTGGTTAAGAAAGCCCAACAGAGACTCCATCTCCTCAGAGTATTGCGAAAGAACGATCTCCTTCTACCAGTCCACAATACAAAGTGTCCTTTCATACTGCATCACGGTGTGGTACGCTGGTTTGACATCAACTGATAGGAAGTGCCTACAGAGGGTGGTGAATACAGCACAAGATATTATGGGCTGTCCCGTGAGTCCGCTGGATGACACCGCGGAAGAACGTTGCCTCAGGAGAGTGAGGAAAATTCTCAGGGATGATTCACACCCTGGCCGGCACTTTCTTGATCTCCTGCCCTTGGGCAGAAGATATAGAAGCATGATTAGTCGCACCAACAGGGTAAAGAACAGCTTCTATCCATGGGCTGTTAGGCTGCTGAATGAAAAGATAACAACAGGGCAACTGACTTTCGGGTTTGGTGTGTGTGTGTCAGCAAACGAAGGGAATTAAGACTAAGAGAGCTGAGTGGGGGTTTCTTGTGTAAACTCACTGTATAAAAGTTGTAAAAGGGACAATAAAGTATTTCAATTTCAATATGTTTGGTATGCGAGTACCCTTAATTTAAGACCTAGCCTGTATGCTGCATAATTTATAGCAGCAAGAATTGCACAACACAGAGAATTGCTGCTGCCTACTAGCCTAACCATTGTCCATGGAATGTGGCTGTTACCAATCCAGTGGCAGGACCAGTAGAGTACTTGCAGCCTCCAAGGCCACCAATGGTGTGCCCCAAGAAAGGTTATGGTGTGCCATCTTGACTTACACAGTGAGGTGCCACACACTGCATCCTACCGAACCAGTGACCCATTGTATGGAGAAGTTGAGAAAGCAAAGGAGCTCTGCCTGCATGACCTCACTGGCCACTGCTGAGTTATACTCTATAAGCCTCTGTCTACTGCTCAAACACCGCTTGTGACAGGTACAGGAAACAAAACACAGAAAATGCCTTGTGGAAGGCCAAAAGAAGGCAACCATAGCCATTCAACTGATGGAAGTAAAAAACCCCTTCTTAGTCCAATCAATCAGTAGCTGACCTTGATCCACAGTTATGTTTCAGCTACCATAACAGGAGTTAGTGGCTTGGAAGGCATGCAGATATACCATGGCCTTCTACCAGTCTTCTCTACTTAATAATGCAGTGAGAAACAGACTATTGTCCATTTCAAGAGAACTACAATACATTCTAAGAATGGGATCCCGCTCTTCCACTGTGTAGATAGGAGAGGGACTGATAGGGCTGATGGCTTAGTATAGGAGTGTTTCCAATTCCAGAAAAGAGTGCTGTGCAGACAGGTCACATGCAACAGCTATATGAATAGATAGCTACAGCATGCTGTATATGACATACTATTATATCTCTGAGGTGGGTGAAAAAAATATCCCACTGAACATATTACTGAAGTATATCTTGGCTCAATAAAGTTGCAATCCAAGAATAAGGGGTGGAGGGATAAGGGGAGGAGAATATTAAACGGTCTCTGAGGTGGAAAAAAATAATGATCAACTTGGCACACTACGTGCTGTGCTTCCGCCTTAGACTGAACCAAGGTTATAAATAGTAATTGGTAATAGGGAAACTGCTACAACCTAAGATTATATGGTACAGATAGATATAGCTTCTAGGAATGATCTTTGCATACAAAAATTCAAAAAAAAGGTTTCCTGCTCACTTCAAGGAACGGCTGCTCGTGAATGGTGATTATGTTAAATGCTAACCACTAATATGTTTTCATTTTGTAATTACATTCCATGTGCTCTGTAAGGAACTGCCAAGTTTGTTTCACAAGTATGCATTTTTTCATGAAGGATTATGAGCATTTTGTGTCTGTAGAACTTCCAAAATGGGATCAACTGAACCTCAGGAGCCATTTCTTACCTCCCAATTTCATTCTTTAATTAGCACACAACAGGGGTGGGGTGGGTTGTAAATGGACTCTTTCTTTCATTATATCATATGCAGTTTCAGGATATGCAATTTGTGGGTGTGTATGTGTGAGTGGTTTCTTTTAAAAAAAGAAAATAAATACAAGAATTTAATATGTCAAGATAATATGGTGCAAAACCATGAGTCTGGCAAAAGTGAATTACTCTGCTTTTATGAGGTTGAAGGGGAATAGGAGAAAATAACAGGCACTGGCATTATGATAGCAGAGAATTAGACGTAAAATGATAGTCCTATTAGTAGGGAAAGTTAAGGGTTGTTGTTTTTTCCCTACATGAGACTGAAACATGCAGAAACAAGGAAATAAAATTTAAAAAATCTTTGTTTCCTCTGGGGAAAGAGACCAGTCAGCTGTGCATTTTGGAGCAAGGCCTGCCTAGGACATATCACTCATCAGTTGGCAGTCAAAATGTATCTTGCATCTGATGACATTTCTTAGTGGCAGAGCTTAGGGCTGAAATGGGCACAGTAGCAGACCTGTGATCTTTTTCTCTCTTTTTGCTTTCATTCACGGTTACACTACTCTACATTAATCACACATTCCTCCTCTTTCATCAGTATAAAGCACTCCAATTCAAGGAAGTGCCTTGGAGGAACACAGCTGCCATATTCTGGAACAATTTGTCACTCCAGGCGGCCGTGATTTGAGGCATTCCTACTATGCCTCACACCTAGCATAATTTAAACGAAAAACTCCAAAATTCACAGTTGGAGTGATACCATTATTTGGGTCAAACAAAATGTCACAAAACTGAACAAATCAAGTTTTCATGTTCTCCAGAAATGTTTATCAGTGAGATATGCATGTAGAAGAACTTCTGTGAGTTCAAGGTAATTTCCCTTTTCTCTCTTCCTGCCCCCCCAACTTCTTCAGAGGGTTGTGGGAAACCCAGACCAGATTGAGGGAGGGCACACAAGGGCAGGAGAGGGCAAAGATCCGACATGCTTGCATTACTTGTTATGTTCATGCAGTAGTTTAGCTGGAAACAACCCACAACCCAAAGTATATAAGCTGACCTCATAGCTAGACCATCTAGCCTAATATTTGTACCTTATCTCTCTCCCCCCCCCCCCCCGCTTTGTATAAAATCTTGTCTGAGGCAGAGTTTTGGAGAACTCAAATGTTTGCCACAATAATTGGTCCAAATAATTTGTATGTGGGGACACAGTCTTGCCAGTAATTCTGCATCAGGATGAGACTTTTAGTGGTGCTAGGTTTTTCTCTCTCTGCCCCCCCAATCTCTGTGTGTGGTGTGTGTGTGTGCACGCGCGCCTGAATACAGTGGTACCTCTAGTTAAGTACTTAATTTATTCCGGAGGTCTGTTCTTAACCTGAAACTGTTCTTAACCTGAAGCACCACTTTAGCTAATGTGGCCTCCTGCTGCCGCCGTGCCACTGGAGCACAATTTCTGTTCTTATCCTGAAGCAAAGTTCTTAACCTGAAGCACTATTTCTGGGTTAGCGGAGTCTGTAACCTGAAGCGTATGTAACCTGAAGCATATGTAACCTGAGGTACCACTGTATACAGGAAGATTCAAGCAGATCCAAGGAGCAGGAGTAGATACAAGCTGACTTCCCTCCATCAGTCTGAGATCATACTTACCCAGTCAGATTTTATCTGCCTACTCAACAATAGCTTGGTAGCAGTCCGAAATCTGGACATTCAGGTCAATAGATTAATCTCTGGCTATTCACTTCTGTACCTATTTTGGATGAAGCAGAATGAGAGTAAGTGTTGAAGAGCAAAGCAGCCCAAACAGGAAAACAGCCTTGTGGAGCATAAAAAGAAACAAAGGGGATTACTTTGAAAAGTCTTCACTAAATGGCCTTTGTTCAGCCTGTGCCTGGCACAAGGATTTATTTCACATTCATCTGGTATCTTATTCTTATGAAGTAGTTTAAGCAGCTGCCAGTTCTCAAGAAGAGGGTGGGGAGGGATATATAATAGGAATAGAGACTCAGATGCAGCTCCAAATTGCAGAGTGTGACTACCTTATATTAATAGCTGTTATGTTCTGTGCCACAGGACGTACACACATGTGTAGGACTGATTTATACTCTACCTACAAGGACGATTCACTGCAGGAGTGGAAACCACACCTTGGTTTAAGCAAGCCATGAAGGTGCAATGTCAGACAATCTCACGGAAACATGAACAAAACTAGAAATATCAGTTTTTTGGAGCCTATCAAATAAAATACTACATTGGCAAACAACTGTTTGGCTTATGTCTGTGTTACAGAATTCTATGGGGGCAGGTAGGGAATGATCATTGATAATCCAGTCTCACATATCTTCATAGACTGGAAAGCCATAGACGAGCTGAGTGTTCTACTGTATATGCTCCTAAGGTCATGGTAATTATATATGGCTGATACAGCCTACAGCAGTGGTGGCAAAGCTATGGTATGTGTGCCAGAAAGGGCACTCAGAGCCCTCTATGTGGGCCATCGCCCCAGCAAGGCCGTAGCTTCCATGCAGGGGGCAGGGGAGGAGGAGGAGGAGGAGGAGAGGAGGGCTCACATGCAAGCAGGAGTGGAGGCAGGGATCTCTCAGAAGTGGAGTGGAGGCTTCATGCTGAGAGATCCCTGCCTCCATTCCTGCTTGCACACAAGTAGGATCGGGATCAGGCAGTTGAGCTGAGGAGTGCCTGGCTGCCTTCAGGTGGTGCAGGGGCTCTCAGATGCAGCTTCCAGGCTGCCTCCACCTTCCCCAACCCCAGCAACTATTCAGCCTGGCTGCCTTCACAGGGTTGCAGGGGATCTGATGTGGAGGTGGGGGCTCCTTTAAACTTCTCCCTTGAGGGGAGTGCAGCTGTGAACCCCTCAGAAGAAAGTGATGGAGCCTGCACCCCCAGCTGAGCAGCCCCAATCTAGCTCCTGTTCCCATGCAAGCAGCAACGCTACCTAGCAGAGCAGAATGATCACATTCCTACTTGCCTGCAGGCAGGAGCAGGCTGGGGTGGAGTGGAGTGGGGGTGGGGTGGGGACATCCCTTGCCTGCTTGCTTGCCACTCTGGTCCAGCCTTCCCTCACTCAGTGCCAGGGCTGCCAGAGCTGGAGGAGGGGGTGGTTGCTGTTGTAGCAGCAGCGGAGGAGCGCAGCGCTGGAGGGCAGCAGGTGCCTTTTCGCTTGCCACCCAGCCTGACTTCCCTCACTAGGAAAATGGAAGTGTGACACTCAAAATGGAAGTTATACTCAGAACAGAGCACGTTCGGCTTCTGAAATAAGTTCCAAAACTGGAAGTGTTCAGGTTCCAAGTAGTTCAGGAACTAAGCTGTTCGAAAACTGAGGTACCACTGTATTTATTTTTCCCAATTTGAACTGTATTTATTTCACACACACACACCCACACACCCGCAGTGGTGATTTTCTTGAGTCAGAATGAGAGTACCCCTAAACATTTTTTTAGAAAAAAAGCACTGAGTTATATCATAAAATTATATATCAATGGAAAGATAATTTAATGAAGAATGTAATGCAATAAGTTTTATGAAGGATTATTTATTACAGCAGCAGTCATAAAGAAGAAATGTGAAACACAGAGAAAAAGTGAGATATACAGGTTAAATTGCCGTGTTGGCACTTTGTGATAAATAAGTGGGTTTTGGGTTGCAGTTTGGGCACTCGGTCCCTAAAAGGTTCGCCATCACTGGCCCACAGCCTTAGCATTTCAATGCTTTTTGCAATATCAAATTGGCTAAGTACTGCATAAAATCAGGTAGTCAACTGATACTTCTCCCACATCAGAAAAATGGTTTAATTGTAAAGGTCTCAACCCTGCCTATATACGGATGTGTGATGTTAGAGATTGGAACCGTTGCAGCCACTATAGCAGGTGCCATGTGGTGTTTTGATTCAGAATTTTCCTCATCTGGTCTGACTTCACAATCATGCTCAATGCAGTTCCTTAGGAGTTCCTTCTCCACTGTATGATCACATGGTTGGGGCCAATAATGTGAGCTTCCCTAACCAAGTCAGCACCCTGCTAAGAAGGGAATGTGCCAATGGCATGGGAAACACACTCACTGGTCTTCCCTGGATTGTTGCCATAGTCACCTTCACTTCTCATTGGCATGGGACTGCAACACTGGGACGAAGCCTTAGCAGCACTGTATGTGTGTGAAGGTGGTTGTACAAAGCTTGGCCATATCTAGTCAATAGGCCCAAAACATTTTAGTGAATGGAGAATGGTTCCAGGCCCGGTACAAGGCAAAGGTTATATGAGTGTTTGTTAATATTTGAACTGCAATTCCCATTAAGAAGAAATCGGTTCATGGCAGAAGCTTAAGGGAATATGTACTGGTCATGAAAACACAATCTGCAAGGTCTCTGGTTTACATGGGAAATTGATCTACATCCTCTTCTCTCCGCATTCACTCGGTTAATTGAGATAATATGTGATAATGGCAATCCACTAATAGTTGAGTGTGGTTTTAGGGGAAGTGAAAAAGCAGAAAGCATTCTACGCTCAAACAGGAATGGGATAAGATTTATTTGGTCACCGTCAGACACAAAGGAAAATAGACGCAAAGGAAAATCTTTCCAAATGAACTTTCTTTTTCTTTCACAATATCGAATTTAACAACCATGGGTTGTTCAAAAACAAGTGAAAGGATTAGGGACGGTCCATTCAAAAAAACAATTCATGCTCTCAAAACAAAACAAAACCATGCAGATATTTGAACAAAAGTAATTATTTTGGTCCCCAACTTTCCATTGGAGTTGGTACTTATGTAGGCTCTGACAGAAACTATTCACTGTTTTTCAAGATCCAATCTATTATGTCCTCTAAAGGACATCCTGTGTCTAAAGAGGAAGATAGGGAGAGTCTCCAAGCACAAGAAAGAGAGGTGAGGAGAAGAAAAGTCTCAAAATTGTATTGGCATGGGAGGAGGCAGCTTTGCTATATGCTACTCAGAAGTAAATGTGTGCCTTCCCTGTTTTTTTCTGCTGTGTTTTAGATGTCATACAAGTATACATTCACTTTCGAAAAAGCTACAAAAGCAACATGCTCCAACAGCATATCTGACCAGTTTCATTGGTGAATCTGGCATAACAGTGGTATATCTGGCCTTCTACTGACATAGCACAGCTTCTGCCGAATCCTATAGTTGGCATCTCAGAACTACATAATTTTGCCGGAAAAAAAATCACAATATTTTTTTTTCTACAAACCACCACTATTATTAAATTGATTTGATAATGGTGATGATTGAGAACCCACGTGCTGTTGTAGTTAAGTGTTAAACTAGGACCTAGGAGGCCAGGGTTCCAATATCTCCTTGTCCCCCCACTGGGTCACTTCCTCCCAGCCTCCCATACCTTACAGGGTTGCTTTGGGGATTAAATGAAGAGATAACCATGTATGTTGTCTTGAGCTCCTTGGAGGAAAAGGTGAGATATAAATGCAATAAATAAATAATAATTAAATACTGCATTTTTAAAAACTGCTGGAGGATCTTTCCAGCCAAACTTTCTAGAATAAGCAACTCTGGTGGCCTCTGCAAAGCCAGATTCCATTTTATCCTTACAGAGAAGAGACGTTGATATGTAGTTTTATGTTAATTCTGCTGTGCTCCTCTGCTTCCCCCGACCTGAATCATGAGAAAATTATTAATCATTCAGTTAAGCCAGTATTTAGGCCAGTTTAGTCCTAAAGAAGATTTCTATAGATTTCTTTAACAGGTGACATGGTTTATTACAATCCTCTAGGTTGGTTGGTGCTTGCAGTACCAAATTGTACAATAAACTTATTCCTTTTGGGTGAGGGCTATGGAATGGGAATCAAATAATATGTATTTTGAATAGTAAATCTGCAAAGATACATTGTCACATGTAACTGTCACATGCAATTAAAAAACACATAACTATGCCACACTCATTAGTCAGACATAACAATGGAAAAATTATAGTTATCTAAAACCACTTGCAGAAATGTAACAAGTCCTTAATCAAGTGATGTGGATATTCCATAGGTCACTACATCACATGTGGCTGTATTGAGACTCTAACTTGACCCAGAATCGGATAAGGGCAGGAAGGGTTTTTGTGTGATATGGTTATTATTTCCAGCTTTTGTTTGGATTCCCTCACTTACAAAACCTTCTGGGCTCATGTAGTATGCTGCTTGTTCTGCATTGTGTAGGAGTCACTCTCCCTGGATATGAAACTTTGCTTAGCTCATGTTATCTTCCTATACTGTAATGTGACATCTTGGTTAATATACGGACTGCCAGACAGTCTACATCCCTAGAGAATTACTTATTCATCTAGCAACGTTTGCAAGCAGGCCAAGAGATAAGCCTTTGCTCTAATTCACATGCTAGCTAATTAACCACAGCGTTATTAGGCTCCATTTATGGTTATCAGCATCATAGCCCTCTGCTAAAATAATAGCATAATGGGTATGAAGCATGATTAAATTGGCAAGGAAAAATGAAGGATTTCCTATGCACAGACAAAAAGTTAAAATTGAGAGGTAGAATATTTGGTCCTGATTTCCCATCATGTTGCCCTATGGACTGAATTCCAATGGCGTACAGCTGTAATACTGCCATGGGTAGGGGGGTGGGGTGGAATCAAAATTCCTCTTTCAGAAAAATCACCCAGACACATACCCTTTCTTTTAAAATTCTGTGTTTTATCTGTGTTTATAATACTGGGTTTTTTTTACTGCTTGTATTTCTGTTTTGATGTAACTATTTTATTGTTTTTGTGTTGCATTCTTGTATACCACTTAATGGGGGTTTTTTTTATATAAAAAAAAATGTGGTTTACAAATCCTTTTAAATAAATTAATAATGTGGCAGGGGATTTTCCCAGTAGTAGAGACTAGATAAAAAAGGAGCTCAACATTTAATTGCAATGATACCAAGCAGCATAGCAGCTATCAAATACTGTCCAACAAGGGCATGAAAGTATGCTGTTGTGAATATGAAAACCAAATACCCTATGACTGAGTTAGAATAATTGGAATTTTTTCTGTCACTAAGAAGCAGAATAATCCCACGAGGTGGGGGGCAGGGGGCACTGATGGACCAGGGCCACAGCCACTAGCAGGAACCCTAGACTCTTGAGTTACTGTTTTTTTTAAAGTAAGTCATTCTAGAAAGGAACTTGTGAAGCACAACAAACAGGTCCCCTTCTAAGTGACTTCTTTGCAGTATGTTTAGTCAATGAGTGAAGACAGTATTGTGGTAGATGAGTGAATTGTTTGGCCTAAAGGCAATAGGGATTGCTGCTGTCCTAAAGAGCTGCTGTTTCCCTTTTCCTTTTAGTGCATTTTTCCTGCTTCTACACATTTTTTGCTTCTGTCCCTGGATTTTATATAGCTTGCCCTTTCTCCCCCACCCCACCCTCAAAGCAACCAGAATGCATCTTTCCTGCAATTGGGTACCCTAGAAGTTTTCTTCAAATACTAAGGACCCCTGACCATTAGGTCCAGTCGTGACCGACTCTGGGGTTGCAGTGCTCATCTCGCTTTATTGGCCGAGGAAGCAGGCATACAGCATCCGGGTCATGTGGCCAGCATGACTAAGCTGCTTCTGGCGAACCAGAGCAGCGCACGGAAACACCGTTTACCTTCCCGCCGGAGCGGTACCTATTTATCTACTTGCACTTTGATGTGCTATCGAACTGCTAGGTGGGCAGGAGCAGGGACCGAGCAATGGGAGCTCACACCATAACGGGGATTCGAACCGCTGACCTTCTGATCGGCAAGTCCTAGGCTCTGTGGTTTAACCCACAGCGCCACCCGCATCCCCTTCAAATACTACTTTCACAATACATGTGGGTGGGTGTTTTCTAAAAAGAAAAGTTGCTTCTGTCCCCTTCGCGGCAAATGCGAAACATTTGAACTTTTCAAAGTTGCTTAGATATGCTGTGTAGGAACTGATGTCTAGACACTCAGTGCATTGTATAGATAAAATACAGAACAATGATTTACATGCCTACTCTGTGTTTATTGGGTCTTTTTTTCCAGGTAAGTGAGTATAGGATTGCAACCTAGGCTTTGATTTAGAAATGGAATTGGATGGAATGTAGCTATGTAGCAGGCAGAGATTCAACAGGTCAAACATTTTCTAGTATGGAACAGCAAATATGGGGAAATCTTCATATTTTCATATTCTGTCTGTCAAACATTTTATTCCATGTGTGGCTACTCGTTTGTGAATATACTGTCCCTGACACTGCCCTGTCATAAAGTGCTCTTTGTCATATACATCTAAAGTGTCTAGTTCCTTTTACCGTTTTTGAAACTGCACATTATCAGCTTTCCAAAGGCACATTTTGTATCCACTAAATGTAGATACAAAGAACAAAACAAAAAGCATCCTGTGTCATAACAGAGAACCTAACAAAGATCTTAATCATTCAATCTTTGATTGTCCCTTACACTTTACTTTGATTGTCCCTTACACCATACTTAGTGTTAAATTTCCTTTTCTAACTGTTGCAAAGGGAGTTAATTGCTGATCTAGTTAGTTTAAATAGATTGGATTCGATACCAGCGAGCGGGGAAGCTAGGTGAATTTTTATGTCCCTTAAAATCAATGAGACTTCAGCACTTAATTGTGCATTTGTCCCATTAATTTCAATATGAGTTAGGCATGTTTAACTTACCTTGGATTGCATCCATTAATTATATTATAAGGGATATGCTAATACAGTGGTACCTCGCAAGACGAATGCCTCGCAAGATGAAAAACGCGCAAGACGAAAAAGTTTTCCATTTTTTGCGTCATTCCGCAAGACGATTTCCCTATGGGCTTGCTTCGCAAGACGAAACATCTTGCGAGTTCTTGCGAGTTTGTTTCCTTTTTCTTAAAGCCGCTAAGCCGCTAAGCCGTTAATAGCCGCTAAGCCGCTAATAGCCGCTAAGCCCCTAATAGCCGTGCTTCAAAAGACAAAAAAAACGCAAGACGAAGAGACTCGCAGAACGGATTAATTTTGTCTTGCAAGGCACCACTGTATCTGCCTAATACCAGGAAGGAAAAAGAAGTTATGTATAAAGTTTGGAATATCCTGGCAACTGTTATTCAGGTTAATCACGCAATTGGATTCATGCAAGGCATTCTTTGTGGGGCTGCCCTTGAATACAGTTCAGAAGCTGCAGCTAGTGCAGAATGCTGCAGTTTGGGTTTCCTATGGTACCTTTAGATGGAGCCACATAGCACTGATCCTTCAAGAATCATGCTACTTAGCCCATTTTAAGATCAACTATGGTTGGCTTCAGACCCAAATACTTGATGATGCATCTTTGGTAGTATGTCTAAAGCCTAGCTTTGAGATCAGTAGAAGAGCCTCTGTAGATGGAGCCACCAACTATCATTGTCTGTTTGGCGGCAACATGTGGCAGAGCCTTCTCTGTCCTGGCACCTCAGTTATAGGATTCATTGGAAATACTCTTGAAGGCAGATCTATTAATTCAGGCCTTTGGGGAAAACTGAGACAGCAGGAGGAGGTATTTGTCATTGAGAATTTTAATGACTGACTGTTGATGCCATCCCTCCAACATCAGCATCACTGCTTAAGCATTGCCTCCTGGTCAACTACAAAAGTTATTACAGGAAACACACAAAACTGCAGTATTTTAAGCACCAAAATCTATGAATTTATGTTTTGCATTTAGGGAAGCCTGAGGGAAAAAGAAAACTCCAAATCAATCAATACAACTGTATGTGTGTGTGTAGAGACTATGCTATGTAATCATGCATTTGTGAATATTCTGGAAGCATGAAACTTTGAAAAATCATTATTGTTGTGATCGTGCAGTATCCCAATATTTATTTTTGGGTCCAGGGGCATATAAACTTTTGAGTTTGGCGATGCATAAACTTCCCTTTTTTAGTGTTTCAAATGTCTAAGGAAATTAGGAATATGTAAGCAACTGCTTCCTGCCAACCTAGCAGTTCGAAAGCACGTCAAAGTGCAAGTAGATAAATAGGTACCGCTCCGGCAGGAAGGTAAACGGCATTTCTGTGTGCTGTTCTGGTTCGCCAGAAGCGGCTTAGTCATGCTGGCCACATGACCCGGAAGCTGTACGCCGGCTCCCTCGGCCAATAAAGCGAGATGAGCGCCGCAACCCCAGAGTCGGTCACGACTGGACCTAATGATCAGGGGTCCCTTTACCTTTAAACAACTGCTGCATCCTGGTGCTGTGGTGAATCCTGGATTGGCACAGGATTCCACCCCTGGCATCCCTGCCCTCAGCTGCCCTGAGAGTCCCTTTCACCCAAATGCACAAAACGGGGACACTAATCAGTTTTCACAAGGTGCCACCAATTCAGCTCATTGGAGAGATAAATGCCTTTCTTCTGTGAGAAGCCAGGCAGAAAGGCACTTTGGAGGGAGGCATTTTTGCTCTGGAGAACTCCTCCCCATCTCCCCAAATCCCCTTCCTCTCTAAGAATCTATTCCAGTTCCTTTTAAGCTAGAGAGAGGGCCAAGTTGCAGGATCTCTCTGAGTCTCTCTCAAAGCAGGAGCCCAAGAGGAAAGGCCCGCTACATATACAGGTAGTGGTGGCGGCTCTGTGACACTTCAGGTTCCCAAATGAAACTGGCAGTGAAAGGTGAGGCAGCAATGCAAAGAAGTGGGACGGGGATCTAAGCGGTTTGGAAACAAAACAGATCCTCCCTGTTGTGTCCAATGTTGCTGAGCAGCTCCTAAGAGTGTGCAAATGAGAACCCAAAGTAGGTTTCTGCTTCTCTCTTTCCCTGGCCAGGAGATGGAAGGAGCAATGAATAAAATGGTGGAGAAAGATTTTAGGGGGGGTTTTGAGGTGGGGGGGGAGAAAGGCTAGAAGTTGGTAATTTGGGACTGCATGACAAAGTGAAAAGCCATGATGCCTTAAGGGTTTTTGTGAAGTTCGTGGCATTTTCACAGCGATTGCATGCATTTTAATTTTAGCATCGTTTCATATGTTGTTGTATATCACCATGTGAAATTTGGATGAAGGGCAGTCTGATACTAATAGTAATAGATAGGTTCAAGTTCTCTGTAGAAGTGAAGGTTCCAACCCCTCTTCAATGTAGCTGGTATTTCTTTTACTATCCTTAATTAGGTAACCTGAAACAACCTGAAGGTGTGTAATACAAAACGGAGAAACAGCCGAGCCTTTTCTGTTTCTTTGCCATCTGATACAGCATAGAGATACTGAGGAGGGAGATGTACTCTCCATCTCAGCCCTACAAGGACATAAGCAACAAAAATAAAATAGTAAAAAAGAACAAGCTAAACTCTCCACTTCCCCCAAAACCATATCTATAACCTGCTAACTATTTGAACACATAGGCATTGGAGGTAATTGCAGAGAAAAGCAGCTCATGTTTGTATTGATTAAAGTTCACTATCTTGGATGGCTTTGGCACACTAAAACCCATTATGACTGAATGCAATGGAGGACAGAGTCCCTTTACTTATAATAGTTGCACAGAGGAGGGTACTTCAACATATATCATGTATCTCATCTGTATATGGCATTCTGCAGCTAAAAAACCATCACCCTCTTCTATAAAACAATGGAAGATATGAGATTGTTCTCATTTGCCTCAGGTCAACAACCTAGTGCCTGATCTAGATGGAGAACTGAGTTCACAGATAGTTGATTTAGCTGAGTTAAAAAATGGTTCTAGTTACATCTTTTTTTATTTTTTGGTGGGGGCCCAGTTGGTCAATGGAAAAGCTCAAATGCAAATCTGTTAAATCCCCAGCAACCTTAGGCTTACTACTACCATGTACCAATTATACATAATCCAACCCCCACGGACAAATCCAACAATGTAGGTAGAATAGCAAAGATGGGAAGCTAGACCTACTCAGGAAATTCTGGTGAGAAGTAATACTTAGCAACTTTCATAGGGTGGCAAATTAGGTGGCTGTGTTCTGATACTTCTGATCTTTGCAGTCACCTGCCCATTCTTGGGCTCCTATAATTTGGCAATTAACATGCAGCTTCATGCTACCTAATTAAGTGAAGATGATTTAGGCACTACACATTTTCTGGGGATTAATGACAACCTAGGAGGAGCTGATGTCCCAAAGTGCAGCTAAGGGCCATTAACTTAAAATGATCATTAATCCTGTGAGGTGCTTGGTGCCAAGGTCACTGCTGCTATTATAAAATGGCACAGGAACAGAAACGTTATGTGGGGTGGGGTGAGGGGCTGTGTGTGTGTGTTTGTGTGTGTGTGTGCGCGCGCGCATGCCTTAAAATCCAGGATAGATACTGAATTGTTGTTACATGTCTTTCTAATCCTCACAGTGGAATGATCACTCATCACTGGTGTGAAATGGCCAGGAATATTTAAGAAAGGAATCTCTGTATATTCACAAAACTACATTTCCTAGATATATAAAGGAAAGCAATGACAGTAAAAACTGGTTTAAAATTGATTTATAATTTAGAGAGCAGATGTGTCCTAAGACTGTACACATTGAATGAAAAATACGCTTCCTGCCTCTCAGAAGACAATTGTTATTTTTAGAGTCACCACAAGGGCTCATTATTCCAAAGTAGGGCACCTTCACTGCAACATTAAGGCCTATGATGAGACCCACAAATCCTGACAAACACGGAGTAAGCCTTATACAGAAGCAGAACAGAGTTATAAGCTTTCAAACTGCCAATGAAAGTAAAATGCAAGATCTGAGAGCTGCCTAGTCTCCAGCATATCCAATAATAACATCCTACTATTTACACACATGGGTAACACTTGAAATACATTGCCTAAGTCTAATACAGCAAAGGAAATTAGTAGAGCATAATTAGCTGCACCCTTATTCGAGGTAAGGAAATGGAATGCCACTATTTCGAATGTGGAAAATCGAATTGGGGGTTTTATTGCCCAGCTGATGATATCATCCGTCTTCCTCAGATAAATGTCTAAGTGTGTGCCACATTAATGGGCCACTGGATAAAAATGCTTCTCTAGGCTCAATGGAATGGATCAATAAGGTAGGAAAGATGTTATGAAGGTTTTGTGTTTTGCTTCTGGAACAAATCATCAGCTTGGTATAATAAGGATGAAGGTCAAATGTTGTAAGAGAGATTACTCCTACCACTTCCACAATATTAATAAGCATTTTATAGGTACTTTTGTTTTTTGCTCATTCATCAGGCAACCTATTTTGCATGTATAATGCTAGAAATTCCAAAAAACCCAAAGGCAGGCAATTGCTTACAAATCACCCCTCTCATGTTGTGTCTTCAGTAACAACCTAATCTGAAACTAACAATATTGAAAAATTTGTCATGTTTCATTGAGGCGCTGAAAGTGAGTATGTTAATGCTCCAGCATTGTATGAATACAATGGTGCAAATTTCAGAAAGAAAAGAAAAAATCCTGGTGAATTTCCAGGGACAGTAACTATATCTAATATAAAGAGATGTCAGAGGTTTCTCTCCCTACCTTCAGAGATTAAATTTGATATCAACCCAGTTGGCTATGTATCTCTTTTGTTACTATACATTATTGAGGATTCTCAGAGCTGAGATTTTTCACAATGGAGCAAATCCAATAAGAATCAATATAGGAATAGCTGCCGGAATTTATTTCTACTCTCTGTGGACCAGTTCACACATGCATGTACATCACTGGATTACTAAACACTTGGGGCATGAGCCAGCAAAGTTAAACACTTTTAAATCCCTTTATTTCAACCTGAGGCATTTAAGCATGTGCCTTTCTCACTTGGGGAGGGGGGAGAATGCATTTGTCTCTGAGTGCCAAATGTAAACGGAAAATTGGCTCTGAGAGGAGAGGAAAGAGGTTAAACCAAAAAACAAAACAGACCTGCAGTTTTAAGAGCAGAACTCCCAGGGGAGTGTTTAGTTAGTCACCTCCTGACAGATGCCCTGGAGCACTTGCAGGGGCCGGATTCTACTGACACATTTCTCTTTAATTGTAGTCTGTAGGGATGTTTGTGTCCCACAGAGCACAAGGTTTAGAACCTCTGCTTGTAAAAAGCATGCTTATGGAGTCCAGCTGAGTCCTTAAGCTATCAAGAAGAGGCGAAGGTTAAAACACCGCACTGGGTACATCAGTGACCTAAGAGCAAGAGCTGTTGATATTATGAAGATAGATTTCCCATCCTCTGTCTCCAGTAAGTGTCTTCCCTAAACCCTTAATCGGTCCATGAAGTTTCCCCATTGCACCATCAGAAGGACAAGAGTTCACTGGTGAAATATGACTTTTATTGTTCTGACGGCAATAAAACTTGATACCTGTGATTCTAGATCTGTGAATTAGATATGGTTCCTATCCTACTGTGCTGGTGTAACATTTTCTCCATCTGAAGAGAAGAAGAAATGCAGACATCTAAATGTCACTGGTAAACTCTGAAGTTGAGAGTATTGGATATGTGAGAAGATCAGCACACAATGGATGCTTCTCAATAACTCAACTATTTATTGTTGCAAGTCACTGGGAAAAGCCCTGGACAGAACGCTTAGACTGGAATAATAACTGCAGCCTGACTTACACTTATGATACTAGTTCATCTGGAGTCAGGACTGTTTAAACCCTGAGGACATGAGGCCCAGCCATGACACACTGGCCTGTGCTACACAAGTGAAACTGTTTCTTCCTGTGTACTCACATGTCTATCTCAGTCTTTGGACTCCTGAGCTTGACTCTTAAAGAGATTGTGCACAAAGGAGATATTTTTGGTTTGTCAGAGATGAAGCAAGATCTCTGTGAGATGATGCAAACCAAGGCAGAGATACCTGAAGCACTTCAGCAATTCAGGCATTTAAAAAATGTCATGGTGAAACATCTGTAAAAAGTGAAAATAAAATCCCTAAGCTTACCATAACACCGTAACACAAGAGAGGCATGAAAGGGAAAGAAAAGGCAACACTGGTTTGGGAGAGTTTGCAGAGGAAAAGATCCATTGTGGCTGGAAGGACTAGCTTTTAATCAGAGGGTATGATTATATGATGGTTTGGGGAGAGAGCAGCCTTCCAAAAGCAAAACCAATACATTCCATCAGTGCAAGGATTTACACTTGCATAATGGAACTTCGTCTCCTCTCCTTCTACTGTATGCCACCTAAATCTGTTCTAGGGATTCCCTAACATGGAGCAGACATGGAGAGGGTGTAGGGCACGTGCAGGAGGAACAGATTGGGGGAGTTCTGTTGCACAAGTGTAAAACTGTGTGTTGACAAGACATAGTCATTATTATCTACCACCCTAGTGGGATGGGGAGGGGAGAAAGAGGTCATTCAGGACTGCCAAGGCTTTTTTATAATCAGAGGGAATGGGTTTAACCTGGAAAATGAATCCCTTTTCACTCTTCCATACACTACACCCAGCTTTCCCTGTCGCTATGGCTAGATTGGCATTGTAATATTGGTATATATCAGTTATGTGTACAAGGGTATTCCATACTGAGAGCAATGATAATACCTGTTCTTCACACATAACTTTAAAAACAGTATTAAAGATTGTCAGTAGACATATCTGTAATAGCTAGCAATGCTGTCAGAAATCATGTGGACCCTAATGAAAATTTCAAAACAGAAGTGCAAGGTAGCATCTGAACTGGAAAGTTTCATATGAAGTCTGGTGACTACTTAATAATAAAGGAAGTTCTGGGAAGATTCCAGGGTTATATATGGAGGCTACTATTTGTGTATCTACAATTTCTATTTTATGTATGGGAGGGCAAAGTTCTTACCCTACCTTCTCAAACCTTGCATGTTAGTTGTCAGGGAACTGCCATCAGAGGCAAGAGGAGAGGTAAGACGCTCCAATGATGCAGGGGAGGGAACTAGCAAGGAGAGAGAGAGAGCTTCCACTGGGGAAAGAAATCCAGGGGACACCAGGGAGAAAGGGGAGGCTGAGAGTACTGCGGAGGGGAGGCTCCGAGACTCTTCCAGTGAAATCAGCGGAGAGAGCACAGGACCTCCGCTTGGCACGCCCACGCTGCGCAGAAGGCTTCCGCGCAGAGAATCTAGGAGGAGACTTGGCATCAAAGAATTTCTATGTTGGAGGAAGTTTAGGAGACGCCCACTCACGGATTCTGCCAGTGACTAAGACAGTCGCGTTGTAAGGGCTGTCAAACCAGGGAAAGGTTTAGCTATACGACCAGCTTGGAGCAGTTTGCAGTTTACACACAAGCAACCCCAATTCCCATTACAGCAGTGATGGGTGAACTCATTTTCTCTTCATTCTGAATTGGTCACATATTTAGGAGACTATAAGAATTCAGAAGAAATCGCGTAAGTTTTTGAAAGTTCTCCCCTAGCTTATATGGCATACTGATGTTTCTGAGTACATGGACATTATTATATCACACCCCAATAAGTGGTAGTTCCCACCATTAGCCATTGTGGAGAGCCACTTGACATAGTTGCCATTTCCCTGGAAAAACAAATATACCCAGAAACAAGGGAGGGTTAAAATATTTCCTGGGAACATTCAAGAAAATGGATCCACAAAGAGATAGGTCTGTTTGAGGAATTAATTATTTTCAAGTCATGATATGAACTGATCTGCTCTGCGCATCCTGGACTAATGTGCTGATTGGAATTCTTCTTCAGATGTCATACCTCTTCAGCCTGATGTGCAGAACATATTCCTACTAATAAGTTCTTCTGCCTTTCTTCAAGAGACCAGGTTTCAATGTTTTATCTAGAGGAATTTCAAGAAATAATATCAGCCCTGCTCTTCTGTGTATCAGTCAAAACTTTGCTCTAACATTATGACACTATGCAGCCAAAGTACAAAATACTGTCAGTTTCCTGCTGTGAAAGTTGAAGAGAAAAGATGTAGCTTCTACTGCAACAGTCATGAGTTTGTGAACTCTTGAAATTTAAAAATGTTGGTACTTGGGTGGGTGGTGCCTGGAACAGAGCCTTCCAGGCTTCGAAGCATGGACATAACAACAAAATTAGGGCCAGAGCCAACATTTGGATGAACCAAATGTTGGGGCCTTAAGGTCTACATCCTTGGGTCCATCTAGCTCAGGATTGTCCACACAGGGTTTCATCCTGGGGGCACTGAGGATTGAATGCAGAACTTTCTGCATGAAAAGCAGATGCTCTACAACTGGTCAAGTGTGAAGTTTTTAATGGATTGAGGCAAGTTGGAGCTTGGAACCCATAATAAAACTTGACTGGTAATCCAGTCCCAAGATATGTTCTGAAGGCACAGAATGCTACTATCTTCATGAAGCTAAGTAGCTCTAGAGCTGATCAGTGCCTGGATGGGAGCCCACCTGGGAATCACAGGTATGCTGACGTGTTCATGGTGAAAGAAAAGCAAAAAAATAAGTTTAAGAAATTAAATATTTTAACACAATGTACAGCTTTTATAAAGACAGAAGGGCCTCAAGATATGGCAAAAAGAGATTTCCAAATTTTTATGGGAAGGGAAGAGACTCAGAATTAAACGTCTGATCTTAACAGATATAAAGGACAGAGGAGGCTTTTCCCTACCCGATCTGAAATTATATTACGAGGCAGCCTGCTTCACACAGTTGAAGGATTGGTGCACATTGCAGGACCTGGACCTCCCAGATTTGGAAGACTTCTATAATCGTTTGGGATGGCATGCTTACCTGATATATGGAAAAGCCAAAATCCATAAAAACTTCACGAATCATATAATTAGGAAATCTTGCAGTCTGGGAGAAATATAAAGACCTGTTGGACCCCAAAGTCCCGTGGTGGACTTCCCCAATTGAAGCCTCCGTGGTGAAAAGGAAAAATACTCAGGAATTTGGCCAACATATAAAACACTTCTAAAGGAAGAAGATAACCAACTAAAATTAAAAAGCTTCAAGGAAATAAGACAGTATGTTTCAGATTGTTTCCAATACCATCAGGTACAGGAAAAATCCAAATCTGATAAACAAAGGGGTTTTGCAATAGAAATTTCTTGATTCAAATCTGAGCTAGTAAATTCTAAAAGAAAAACCCTTCTCAAAGGATACCGACTCCTCCTTGACTGGGAAGACAAGGTGGAGGGGGTCACAGCGGAAATGGTCAAGTGGTCACAAGACTTTGGGTATTCAATAACCATGCCCCAATGGGAAAATTTGTGGAAAAATAATTGGAAATTTACAAACTGTTATGTCTTAAGAGAGAATTTTCTTGTATCTAACACCTTGGAAACTTTCAGAGATGTACAAAAGCAACCCAAGCAATTGTTGGAGGTGTAGAGATAAATACAAGATGGGGGACACCTGGCTTGAGAGCAGTGCATGTGAAAAGGATCTAGGAGTCTTGGTTGACCACAAACTTGACATGAGCCAACAGTGTGACGCGGCAGCTAAAAAAGCCAATGCAATTCTGGGATGCATCAATAGGAGTATAGCATCTAGATCAAGGGAAGTAATAGTGCCACTGTATTCTGCTCTGGTCAGACCTCACCTGGAGTACTGTGTCCAGTTCTGGGCACCACAATTCAAGAAGGACACTGACAAACTGGAACGTGTCCAGAGGAGGGCAACCAAAATGGTCAAAGGCCTGGAAACGATGCCTTATGAGGAACGGCTAAGGGAGCTGGGCATGTTTAGCCTGGAGAAGAGGAGGTTAAGGGGTGATATGATAGCCATGTTCAAATATATAAAAGGATGTCACATAGAGGAGGGAGAAAGGTTGTTTTCTGCTGCTCCAGAGAAGCGGACACGGAGCAATGGATCCAAACTAGAAGAACTACCTAAACATTAGGAAGAACTTCCTGACAGTAAGAGCTGTTCGACAGTGGAATTTGCTGCCAAGGAGTGTGGTGGAGTCTCCTACTTTGGAGGTCTTTAAGCAGAGGCTTGACAACCATATGTCAGGAGTGCTCTGATGGTGTTTCCTGCTTGGCAGGGGGTTGGACTCGATGGCCCTTGTGGTCTCTTCCAACTCTATGATTCCATGAAATCAGGAACTTTCTATCACATGTGGTGGCTATGTAAGAAAATCCAGGCATTTTGGGAGAGCACCCATTCTGAATTACAAAAAAATGCTAAAGATTTCTTTTAAGAAAAAAACAGAAGCTTGTCTTCTGGAGATTACAGATTTGGATATCCCACAAAAAAGGGGAAAAAAGAGAGGAATGGTATCTTTTTATATGTTACAGTTGCAGCAAGAGTTCTTATTGCTACAAAATGGAAGAGTCCTCTATTCATGAATGGATTCAAAAACTGACAGAATATGCGGAGTAGATAGTCTATCAGAAAAAATAAAGAACAAATCAAAACAGGAATTTGTCTCAGAATGGGAGATTTATTTGAAAAATAACTATAGCAGTTTAAACTCTGTCGCAGCATTCGAATAATTTCAGTAGTAGCTTTAAGAAAGATAGGAGACCTAAGATAAACTAAGAATTAGTAAATTTATGGTGAAAGTGTGTAATGGCAACAAGTAATATATAATTGAAATAAGGAATAGATGGGAGGTCGGGTCTATAGTCCAAATACCATTTTCTGCTTTATTGTTTTGTACTTAATATTGTGTTTATTACTATTTTTATTTGTATTTTTGTTTTTCTTTGTTTTTTGGTGTATCAATAATAATAAAAAAGACTGAAGGGGGGCAGTCTTGCCCTTCACCTTTCTGTTAGTATTAAAGTCAGCTAACCAAATGGTTGGTGGTGGTGCTTAATAACCAGTCAGAGTGCTATGATGGCCACTGAGATAACTGACCTAAGAAAGACAAAATCTCTCTGTTTATTTCTCCTCAAGTTATATCCTATTCTCGTGCAGGTTACCCAGCAAAGTATTATCAGTTTCTTTTCTCGCTGGACTTCCATCTGCATTATTTAAGTGACTCTGCTAACAACTAACAGGTGTAGTCACCCAGTATGGAGATCCTGAGGCAAGTTCCAGTGATGGCAGGACTCTTGTCACCTGCCTTGGATGCCAGGTCAGTCAGCTTCCCTATGTTCCCAGTCTCCAACTCTGGTTGCTATTGTGCCAATAAATGCTAAGCCTCTGGGTACCGCCCCTTGCTCTGGATTTTTTTGGGGGGAAACTTTCCTTTGCAATAGTGTGATTCCTTATTCACTGGTGTTAGAGCCTCTAGCATGGTTGTTCGGGAACCTTCATGGTTACTTGCCATGCCAGTGTCACTAGTCCTACATATATTGATGACATAAGAAATGGCATGCTAGTTTTTTGACAAATTGGGACTGTGAATTCAAATTTATTTTCAGACTTCGGAGAGTTTGTTACATCCATGGCCTGCCCCAAATACTCTAGAGCTACCCTCACATCTGCTACAATAATTATTCGTATAACTGGTGTATTTATTTAAGCAACTGAGGCTGTAGCACCCCAAAGCAAAGACGCAGGTTTTGTAAAAAGGTACATATTATAAACAAGAGCTATGGAAATAAAATTGACCACATAATTTTGAACTGGAAGGACTTTTTTGAATTGGAAGCTAATGATGAACACAGTCAAGATTGGGAAGAGTTCAACATATCAGAATTAATAGGGTGTGAAATTCACTCAGCTCCAATAGTTCCCGTGGGACATAATGTTTTGGCTTGTGACCTATCAATCATCTGGTATGATAATAGCAGGGAAGATATTCTAATAAGGGGTTGTCACAGGATCAGTGTTTCTTGCGTTGGAAATAAACATGCTGTTTTCATTTCAACATTTATTTTTCCTTTAAAAGATAATTATAAAATAAAATTATTGTTTTCCCTCATCCGTGGCATTTATGTAAGCATGAAGGCATTATTCACTGACATTTTATCCAGTTGACATGAAATCTGAAACAAAAGACTGGTGGTCCAGAATTCTGACTGTCAAAAATGCATTTCATTTAGGAAATGAAAAACCACTGATTGACAATATATGCCAACATGACTAGAAACTTTGCTATTTCAAAACTTCCAGTTAACACTTGAAACTTTTAAAGTGCCACTTTCCTTTTTATATATTTATAAAATGCTTCTGTAATCATCATACCTATCAATAAATCAAAAATTTCTACAGACTTTGAAAGCTTTGTGACAAAATGTAACACAAATCCTGGCCTGATTGCAGTGGCTACCAATTAGTTTCTGGGTTCAATTCAGTCCTTTTTTTCTTAAAAAAATGTTTAGAAATACTCTCATTTTGACTCAGGAAAAACCACCATTTTATAGTTCAAATTGGGAAAAATCAATACACTAAATACAATGAAACTGACCAATCACTGTGCTAGATTCCAACTCCTACTTCACATATTAAATGCTCGCTTCCATCTGAGACTTGGGAAACACCGTGACAGAAAATGAGGCCGCCATCGAGGGTAGCAATGGAACTGACGATTTTCCATGCTAGAGAAGAAACTAAATATATATATAGTTTCTTCTCCTGTTAGATTCACAAAATGTATGCAGGGTATGTAGAAAAAAGCACTGGTTCAATTCAAAGTGCTGGTTTTGACCTATAAAGCCTTAAACAGCTCAGAACTGCAGTACCTCAAGGACTGCCTCTCTGTATATGAACCAACCCAGACTGTCTGAGTATTATCCATGACAGGTCCAGAGGGTGAAAAAAAACCAGGCCTTTTCTGTGGTGGCTCCCCATTTGTGGAGTGCTCTCCCCAGGGAGGCTCACCTGGCACCTTCATTAAATAGCTTTAGGCATCAGGCAAAACCATTCCTCTTCTCATGGGCCTTTGGTTAATGGTTAATTAAACAACCTATGATCTTTTAAACTGGGGGTATTGTTTTTGTTTGTTATGATGCTGTCAGGGGTTGATTAGCTGCTTGTGCTTAAAATTGTGCCCCCTCAGAGTTTGTGCGGCCCCACAAACCTCTGTGTGTGACAGAGCTCCTCAGACATGTCTGCTCTAGTCACTAGTAGAGTCTGACAGTGGCTGCTTGCGGAAGCGCTTCCAGCAAAGAAGCTCCTTAACGGAAACGCGTCTCCTGGACTCACGACGTGACAGTTTCCGGCGAAGTATGGGTCTCCCTGCAGTTGCTTCTGACACCTCCCCGCTATTTTCGCTGGACGTGTCTCTCACCCCTTTCTCTCCCCTGCTGTTTCCTGCCTGGGCTGCTGCGTCTCTCTCAGCATTACTGAGATCCTCCTCCAGAGACCCCTCGCTCCCCCTACTGGTCCCTGCTTTGGCTGCTGACTCTCTCCCAGTCTCTGGGAGCCCTACCAACTCCCTTTCCCCTGATGTCAGTTCCCTGACATCCACCTCCCCTCCAGGGCCCCCTTCCCCCCCGCCCCTACTCTCTCCTCTGGGCGGTGAGGAGCTGAAACCCCGAAAAGAATCCTCTTCATCTTCAGACGTCTCAAACATTTCCCTCCATCGGTCTTCGTTCCGGCTCGCTGAATCCTCCTCCGCCTCGGAATCAGAGAACCCCTCCAACTCTTCTTCGTCGGTGGTGGCGAAGTATTCCCTCCGGAACCTCGCCACTGGCTGAGGTTTACGAGGGAATCTCTGATGAAAAGTTTCTATCAAAACCTCGTCATCTACATCCTCTGCCCTGACCCAGGTGTTTTCCGACTCCGGCTCCCCTTCCCACATTACCAAATACTCTACTTGATCTCCCTTCCACCTGGAATCGAGAATCTCCGCTACATGGTAGCTGTGTTCTTTTTCCTCCATAGCTGGTCCCCTATTGACCCTCCCTTCTCTGTCCCCTTTATACGGTGACAGCAACGACCTGTGGAACACTGGGTGCAGCTTCATGTGGTTCGGTAACCGGAGTCTGAAAGCCACTGGGTTGACCTGCTGCGTGACTTCAAATGGGCCCAGCCTCTTGGGTCTTAACTTCTTACAACCTCCTTTGAATGGTAACCCTTGGGTGGACAGCCACACCTGGTCCCCCACCCTAATGCTTTCCCCTTCCCTTCTGGTTTTGTCTGCCTGCCTCTTATATTCCTCCTTCGCCCTGTTTAAATTAAGTTGGAGCTGGCGATGGATCGCTTCCATTTCTTCAACGAACTGTTCTGCGGCTGGAACGCTCCAGTTCTCCCCTTCCCCCCCTGGGAAGGCTCGGGGATGACACCCGTGATTAGCCAAAAAGGGGCTCATCCCCGTGGACACGTTCTCTGCATTGTTGTAGGCAAATTCTGCCAACGCCAGCTTCTCCACCCAATCATTCTCTCTGTCATTCACATAACACCTCAAATATTGCTGGAGGACACCATTAGCTCTTTCCGCCTGCCCGTTGGTTTCTGGATGACGGGCAGTTGAGAAATTCACCTCTACATGCAATAAGCTCATGAGCTTCCTCCAGAACCTGGAAGTAACTTGTTTCCCTCGGTCAGAAACCACCCTCAAGGGGGCGCCATGCAGCCTAAACACATTTTCCACAAACAATTTAGCGGTTTCTTCCGCTGTGACCGCATGTGAGCAGGCTATAAAGTGGGCCATCTTGGTTAACAGGTCTACCACAACCATGATGGCTGTTTTCCCTCTGGACCTGGGCAGATCAGTCATGAAATCTATTGCCACTGCCTCCCATGGCCTTTCCGGCGTGGGTAGTGGTTCTAATAAACCGGCCGGTGCCTGCCTCTCCCCCTTGGCTCGTTGGCATTGGTCACACCCTCTCACATACTCCCGCACATCTTCCCTGACCTTGGGCCACCAGAATTCCCTGGTAACCAGCCACATGGTTTTGTGTTGCCCAAAATGCCCTGCTGTGGGGCTATCGTGCAGTTGCTTGAGTACCTTTTCCCTCAATTCCCCTTCAGGTATATATAACGCTCCCTTGTAGTACAACGCCCCGTTTCTCTCCTCAAAACCCCCGGGTTTGTCTCCCTCCCTCCTGAGACCCCTGAGTTTGTCCTGGGCGTATTCATCCTGCACCGTTCCCTCTACCAGTTCCCTTTGCCCCACCAATGCCGCCCCACACACCCAGCGGTCCTCGGGAATGACATGGGTCTCTTCGGGTGCACCCTCCCCCTCCAAATATTCAGGTTTGCGTGAGAGAGCGTCCGCCCTAACGTTCTCTGGGCCTGGCACGTAACAAATCTCAAAGTTAAATTTGGAGAACTCCTGGGCCCATCTCAACTGCCGTTGGTTGAGCACTCGCGCAGTTCTCCAATACTCTAGATTCTTATGGTCCGTGCACACTTGAACCTTATGTTGTGCACCAATTAGCAGGTGCCTCCATCTCCGGAAGGCCTCATGAATCGCAAGAAGTTCCCGGTCGTACACCGTGTAGTTCCTCTCGGATTTGTTCAGCTTTCGCGAAAAGAAGGCACACGGTCGCCACTCTGACTCCTCCTTCCCCGGCTGCAGAAGAAGCACCGCCCCTATGGCTCTGTCAGAAGCGTCTGTTTCGACCCTCAGCTTTTTTTGTAAATCCACATGTAGAAGTTGTTCATCAGAGGCGAAGGCCCTTTTCAGTTCCTCAAACGCTCGCTCCGCCTCCCCCGTCCAAACAAACTTCTTTTTACTGCTGAGACAGTCCGTGATGGGCGCCGTCAGGTGGGCGAAGTTTCGGATGAACTTACGATAAAAGTTTCCAAACCCTAGGAACCTCTGCACATCCTTCTTGGTTTTGGGTGTTTTCCATTCCAGCACCGCTTGAACCTTGCCGGGGTCCATGGCCAACCCCTTGTCTGACAAGCGGTACCCCAGGAATTCCACCTCCTTGGTATGAAACTGACACTTCTCCAGTTTCACCCACAGCCTGTTGGCTTGCAGCCTGCTCAACACTTCTCTGACGTCTTTCACATGTTGCTCCTCATTCTCCGAATACACCAACACGTCATCTAAGAAGGCCACGCAATTCTTGTAGAGCAAAGGCCCCAGTACGTGGTTCATGAAGGCTTGAAAACACGCGGAGCCTGTTTGTAATCCAAAAGGCATAACGAGGTATTCAAATGCCCCCAAAGGGGTAAACATGGTGGTCTTCCATTCATCCCCTTTCCTTATACGTATCAGGTTGTACGCCCCCCTTAGGTCCAGCTTTGTAAAAATCTTTCCTTTCCGCACCCTGGTCAAAATATCATCAATCCTGGGCATAGGAAAAGCCGCCGGCTCTGTCACTGCATTTAACCGCCTGAAATCACATACAAGTCTCGGCTTGTCCGTGTTTTTTTTATCCACAAAAAACACTGGGCTACCCCCCGCTGCCTTGGACTCTCTGATGAAGCCTCTCTTCAGGTTCTTGTCAATGAACGCTCGCAACTCCTGCATTTCCCTGTCTGACATGGCATACAACTTGCCTACAGGAAGCTGTGCTCCAGGGAGTAAATTGATCTGGCAATCAAAGGGCCTATGCGGGGATAGTTGGTCAGCTTCCTTCTCGCTGAACACGTCGCTGAGATCAGCATACTGTGGTGGCACCTTCCCCTTCCCCATTACTTCAGTCCCTGCCAGGGTGGCTTGGGCCCCTGCTGACCCCTTTTCCCCCCTGCAGTGTTCCAAGCAATGTGCTGAACCGAAGGAAACCACTCTTTGATGCCAGCCCACCAGCGGATCATGTAGGGCTAGCCAGCTCATTCCCAAAATAATGGGAGCGCCTCCCAAGGTGGCCACATTAAACGCTATCAGTTCTGTGTGCCTTGCCACCCTCATTATCATTGGGACGGTCTGCAAGCTGACTCCTCCTCCCAACAGTTCCCTGCCATCGATCGTGGTCACCTGCAGGGGGTTGCTTAAAGGGATAGTCTGTATCTGGTGTTCAGCAGCAAACTCCTTGCTCATAAAATTGCAGGAGCTGCCTGAGTCCAACAGCGCCTTTATTTTTAGGGGGTGTCCATTTTGCAGCTCTAGCGACACTTCAATCACTAGAGCAGGTCGAGGAGCTTCTGGCACGGGCACTTTTACTGCTCTTTGGCCTGGCTGCAGTGCCCTGACGGTGGCAACCAGGCGTTGGCTTTTACCTGCTCCGTTTCTCCCTGCTCTCCCCCCTCAACCGCTCCCACCATCCCTTGCCATTCCTTCCTCTGGGGGCAGACTCTGGCAAAGTGGCCTGGCTGTTGGCAGAGATAGCATTTCCGGGCTCCTTTTCCCTCCTTCTTCGCCCCCTCACTGGGCTTTGAAACTGCGCGCGCGCGGGCTGTTCCGATTTCCATCGGCTCTGCCAGCGGGAAAGCTGGCTCAGGAATGTCTGGAATGCGTAACTCCTTCCAACGTTCCCCTCTCCCTTCCCGCCTCTCCAAGGCTCTTGCCTCCTGGCGCGCTCCAATGGTCAGCGCAGATTTGGTCAGCTGATCCATAGACACCGCCCTGGGGCTCCGGGACAGCTCGTCTTTCACAGCCGAAGAAAGACCTTCTTCAAATAGCATCTGAATGGGGGCTGCCGATAAATCCCACCCCAATCTGTGAATCAGCATGGTAAATTCAGTCCAGTACTCACGGACAGATCTGCTTCCCTGCTTGCAAGCCATTAGCTGTCTGCGCACCACCCCTTCCTCAATATCGCTGGAAAACATGATATCCATTGCACGAAAGAACTTCATAGTGTCCTTTAGGATATCATTGTGCGTTGCCATCAGGGGTCGAACCCAGTCCCGCGCCCCCTTCTCAAGATGCCCAATTACGAAAGCAACTCGCGATTCCTCATCAGGGAACTCATCAAACTGCACATTCAGGGCATATTGCATCTCTGTCCTAAAGGCATGGTAATCCTTGGGGTCCCCCCCAAACTTCTGCACCAATCCTGGTACCTTTCTGGGGAACTGAGTGGTTCTCCCCTTTTTGTCTGCATCCTGAGCCCTTCTCTCCTCGAGCCTCGCCGTCTGCAGCGCAAGTTGGACCTCCAGAGCTTGATACCTTTCTTCCAAGCTTGGACCAGCTCCAACCCCTGCCTCTCCGGTTCCGGCTGGGTCGCTCATGATGGCTTTCTCCTGCACAGGCAGCGTACAAAGACTGTCAGACTGCTGTCAGGGGTTGATTAGCTGCTTGTGCTTAAAATTGTGCCCCCTCAGAGTTTGTGCGGCCCCACAAACCTCTGTGTGTGACAGAGCTCCTCAGACATGTCTGCTCTAGTCACTAGTAGAGTCTGACAGTGGCTGCTTGCGGAAGCGCTTCCAGCAAAGAAGCTCCTTAACGGAAACGCGTCTCCTGGACTCACGACGTGACAGTTTCCGGCGAAGTATGGGTCTCCCTGCAGTTGCTTCTGACACCTCCCCGCTATTTTCGCTGGACGTGTCTCTCACCCCTTTCTCTCCCCTGCTGTTTCCTGCCTGGGCTGCTGCGTCTCTCTCAGCATTACTGAGATCCTCCTCCAGAGACCCCTCGCTCCCCCTACTGGTCCCTGCTTTGGCTGCTGACTCTCTCCCAGTCTCTGGGAGCCCTACCAACTCCCTTTCCCCTGATGTCAGTTCCCTGACAGATGCCATGCACTTTTATGTTTTTATATTGTAAACCTCCCTGTGATCCTCAGATGAAGGGCAGTATGAAAATGTAATATATAAAATAGAAATTATTGGGGGGGGGGGCAAATGCAGATAAAGTGGACTGAAAATCAGATTTCCTTCTGATGTCCTGAATGTAACTTACTTAAGTTCTGTTCATGAAATGTTGTTCCATTGTTATGACACTGAATTTATGGATTTATTATTTTAATTTAAAAGCATTTCTAAACCGCTTAATATTTAAAATCTCTAAGCACTATACAAAATTGCAAATATAAAACAGTATTTAAAAACACACAGAGATAAAACAGATTATCGGTGACAGCCACCCTGAAAAGGCAGGGAATTCCATAAGCATGGTGCCACTACAGAGAAGGCCTTATGACATGTATGTTAGACGGCTTCTCCCACAGGTCTTAATGTATTAGAGCATCTTCTTCTGTACCACATGCTATCAGATATATAGGTGCTGAGTTGTAATAATAGGACTTTATATATCAATACAGTGCAAGTGCTCTGAACTTGGGTAAGTAGCATATAGTCAGCCAATGCAGCTTTTTCAGAACTGGTGTGATATCACAGTAGGTAGTCAAATCCTTTATTTTCTGTGTCCTTGCTTAAGCATCTGTTTAATTCTTACAAGGCACCTGAAGATATATCCTTTGCAGCCAGCCATCTATTTTGAATTTACATAATTATTTAACAGCACAAATGTTTCCAAAGGGAAATGTAAGCAGCATGACCAACACATTATGCAAATGTTGTTTTCACAGTAATTTAGCCTTGCCATCCCTCCCTCTCTCCCTCTCTATATACTGTATATCACATCATTTTGGAAACAGTGTAGCAAGCCATGGTGTTTTAGGGAGAAAAGCAGACAACAGCTAGAGCAGGCACCCCCAAACTCAGCCCTCCAGATGTTTTGGGACTACAGTTCCCATCATCTCTGACCACTGTTTCTGTTAGCTAGGGATTATGGGAGTTGTAGTCCCAAAACATCTGAGGGCTGAGTTTGGGGGTGCCTGCTCTAGAGCATATCTGCTAGCTTATTTTCAATATCTGGATACATAGAGTAACATATATTAACTAGCAATTCTAAAATTGTACGTCAAGTGATTTCCTTTACAAATATATTCACCAAACATGAATATATCTTACTATATTATAAAATGCAAAAGTGTTTCATGCTGCAGTTCACTTGGCCACAGACAGGTGGTGCGGTGAACCAATCTTAGGAAGGCCTTCAGAGAGCTGCTGGGCCATTGCAGCAGCATTGGAGGGCACATGCATCAGGTCTTCAATGAAATTCATAAATTTCTCACTGAATGAGAAAACTACTATAGAGTGCATGGCAGAACAACCCCATCAAATAATGTAATGGGCCAGTGAGGATCTGGTCTTCTCTACCCCACTCTCACCCCAGTTTAATTTCTCGATAGGTTCTTAAGCTCGGTGACAAATGGCTAATCAAGGCTAACCAGTCAGGCTTGCCCATTTCAGCAGTAAATGAGGTTTGATGGCATGACCACATTCATAAGATGTACTGCTTTACACATAGAGCCACAGTGCACATGTGTGGCAACCTCCATAAAGGAAGAGTTCCTATTCTATCAAGAGGGCCTGTGAGGAAAGTGAAAAATTCACAGGTTTCAGACAAAATCTGATTCCAAAGAGCTTAATTTTCAAACTGCACTTTTGCAACAGTTCCAAGGAATAGATGTCAAGAGGAGGACTGAAAGGGAAGTTCATCTTTGATAGTGGTTAATATAAAAATCTCCGTACATACAGTTGGTATGTTACTAGTGCATATACTAGGTTCCACTTTATTAACAGTCTCCTTGCATGTCAGCAATTGTGATGTAATTTAAATGATGTCCCCACTACAGTGTGTTGAGTTGTGTTTTCATTAATATGTAAGAAAGCTATTAATATGAAAATTGCTCATTCTGAATTGTGTTAATGATGTGCTTATCATATTATCATTGGACTCATTTCCATCCAGATGCTGAGCAATCTGAGACAGAGAAGACTCCTTTGCAAAGCAATCACTGCCACCTCCCTTGGGGCCATCTCAAGTTAGGACCTATAGACATAGTTTAATATGGCTGATTGCAAGGAGTGGGAAGTGTAATCATTTCAACAGCACCACTGTTTTGTATGCACAAATGAAACACACATACACACATTCGTTTGTTAAATGAAACAATTTAAAAACTTTAAATACCACCTGCATTGCAAACATATCCAGGCAGTGTAAAATAAATTTAAAAATACAAGCCGAATCCAAAATATACAATAGAATTAAAATCATAAAACAATCAGTGGCCAGATATAATATCAAAAATAATTGCAATGGACTAGGCAATGTCTCATTCCTGTTTTCTATCTATGACCGCAATCAGAATACAATTAAAGTGATAACATCACTGTACTCCTAACCCCTCTGCAGCACCACAAATCCAACTCAATGGTGTAACGTTGGAAAATGTCGTTCACTTCCCCTACCTGGGCAGTTATCTTTCCTCAAGGGCCAACACTGATGCTGAAATCCAGCATCACTTGAGCTCTGCAAGTGCGGCAGAGTGTTTGAGGACCGGGACACTCGCAGGGAAACCAAAATGCTTGTTTACAAAGCTATTGTACTACTAACCTTACTATATGCTTGTGAAACATGGACCACTTAGGAACGCCATCTCCAACCCCTTGAAAGATTCCATCAATGGTGTCTACGAAAAATTTTACACATCATTTGGGAAGACAGGCGAACTAATACCAGTGTACAGGAAGAAGCAAAGATCACCAGTGTGTAAGCAATGGTCATGTTGTGCGGATGCCTGATGATCGTCTTCCAAAGCAACTACTCTATTCCAAACTTAAAAATGGAAAGTGTAATGTGGGTGGTCAACAAAAGAGGTTTAAAGACTGTCTCAAGGCAAATCTTTAAAATGTAGTATAAACACTGACAACTGGGAAACACTGGCCTGTGAGCGCTCCAGTTGGAGAACAGCCTTTACCAAAGGTGTCATGGGCTTTGAAGACACTCAAACTCAGGACGCAAGGGAGAAATGTGCTAAGAGGAAGGCATGCTTGACAAATCTACACTGTGATCAACTCCCACCCAGAAACCAATGTCCGTGGAAGGACATGTGGATCCAGAATTGGCCTCCACAGTCACTCATGGACTCATTGTTAAAACCATGTTTATGGAAGACAATCTTACTTAGCTACGAGTGATCGTCAAAGAAGAAGACTCTGGCTCCGGTTGACCACATACAATTCACTGGTGTTTAGAGACAGCCTTGACCTAGTTATGCCCTGAACTAGAATTTCACATGATGTTAACTATCTGCTGTCAACGAATGTATCATCTCTGGTTTTTTAAACACAGATATATTGTACCACAGTAGTGTGTGTGCCATGACAAAATGTTTTATTTGGTTTATTTTCAAACTGCATATTAAACTCAACTATAGTATTTTGCAAACAAAATGCTTGATCCCACTTGCTATCAATCACTCGCTATTAGCAGCTGATAATTAATTCAGATTGCATATGACTTTCCATAATATACTTTTTTCTGCAGGTGGTAACTGAATCTAACATTTAAATGCTGATGCCACAAAAAAACCCACAGTAATACAGATTCACTAGGTGATAACTGGCTCATTGGTTGATTCTGGGTTATTAACAGCCTAGTTTGTGATCTTTACTTAATAGCCAAATGTTTGCTTTAGAAATATGCTTAATTGAAGTCAAATAGTCTGCATTTTGAGGTGGTTCCACTTCAAATTTCACACATTTGACAAATTTCACACATTTGTCTGAAAGCACCCTGTGACATTCCTGACACCCTTTGGGTAGTTTTCATCCCTCTTCATATCCCAGCAACCTTGGGATCAATCCAGATTTAGAGCAGATTTTTGCATAACCCACTCATCAGAGTACCACAGATAGTGCTTGCTCCTTTGAAGCTCTGCTGTTAGAGTATGAGGCTCTTAATCTCAAGGTCATGGGTCTGAGCCCCATGTTGGGCAAAAGGTTCCCGCATTGCAGGCCGTTGGACTATATGACCCTTGTGGTCCTTTCCAACTCTACTGCTCTATAATTCTTTGAAGGAGATATCATTGGTTACTAAAGGTGATGATAGCAATGCCCCCATTCTCCCCCTGCACAGCTTCCAAAATTGGCTTGAGAGGGGGGCTCAAGGAACCCCTGGAACAGTACATGGGGGGAGGGACTGGATGCTTGCAATGGTAGAACAGTCACTTTGGTATAACGTTGCATTTCACCCCTAAAGTTTAAGCACACACAGAAATACAAAATAGGGAAATACAGAAGTGCTTGACCACACAGTACAAACATACAGGATTCCATTTAACTTAATACCATACATTCCAAATGCTATGTGATTTATATCACATACATGAAAATTGTGTCCTATGGGGAAACGTACAATGTCAAAAAGAAGCCTGGGTTGACATACTAGATTTTTAATGAGTGCTGCATTTTTGGATTGGAACTGGCCCAGAGCTAATTCAATTCTGGAACACTTGCTGCTTGTCGTATTTGAATTAACACCAGAAAGGTATTGAGTGGGGAAGAGAGATGGGAACTTTGCAGAATTTTTAAAAACACTATTGCATCACATAATATATAGGCTGGGAAGATTTAGTACATACTGCATAGGAATCCTAAACTAATCAATTCTAAAGCATAACATGTTCCTTTAGACCTCCTGCAGGGGTTGCTATTATTATTATTATTATTGTAAGTTCTACTCAGATCATTCCCTCCCCCTCCTGTTTCACCCAAGATAGAGAGAGTCATTAAAAAATAATTTCTTGAGCTAATTTGAAATGGTCCAAGAAGCCATGCAAGCCAGTCGCTAGGGGATATGTTTTATTACTCTATTTTTAACCCCTCTCTAGACAATTTCCCCCGGTAGTCCATTATTTGTGTCTCTGTCTGAACAACGTGATTAGTATTAAGATCATTGCCACTCCCTACATAGTCTGTACATACAACACAAAGATTCCCTTATGACAATCATGAAGTGAAATAAAAGTGTGACAAACTGCATCGGCTTTCTTGTGCCATACGTCCAATTCATTGCCAAATGTGGAGATGTTTGGGTAAATGCATTCTATAAAATAATAACAGTGATAATGATAATAATATCAACAAATCCTGTCCATTTTTCAAATGTGGCTAACAAATCACAATATCATACAGTATTTGAAACATATGTTACATTCCCCATTCCTAGTCACAACCATAAGACAAAAAACGATTAACATAATGAACCAACCGCAACAATCACTTCTAAAGCAGCCATCAAACTAAGGCAATGTCAGACATAAATCAGGAGAATGTTCAGCAAGAATGCTTCATTCAAGTGGTTTTCCCAACCGCTTGAATGAAGTGAAAAGCAGTGAGATCTGATGCACCTCAATTGTGAAGGCATCCCACAGGAAAGTCCTAAGTCTGGGTACCATCAGCTGTACTTCACAGGGTTGAGGTATCTGAAGTAGGACCATATTGAAGAAGACACTACTTAAGATAGCCACAACCATTGTTCAAAGTCTTTTAAAAACATAAGAGCGTAAGTCATGCCTGCTGCATCAGGGCAATGGACCATCTTCTTCAGCATCCTGTTCTCACAGTGGCCAAACACATGCCTGTGGGAAGCCTGAAATTCCCAGCAACTGGTGTGCCAATACATAATTCCTCTGGCAGTGGAGGTAGAACATGGCCATTGTGGTTAAGAACCATTGGTAGCCTTGTCCTCCATAATTTTATCTCATCTTTTTTAAAAACCATTCAGTGCAGGAAACCTGAACTGAATCTGGAAACAAAATGACAACCAATGAAACCTCAAGTTAAGGGGCAAACATTTTGTCAGCCACCAAGATGAATGGAGATAATCAATCAAAATAGGACAGCTATCAGTGCTGACAACCTCTAAGAAACCAGGAATACATTATATGCAAGTGTAAACAAAGGAAAAAGCAGGAATCATGCAACATTAGCAACCATGTGATCCTCACACATTAGTGCACAAAACAGCCTGTAAATTGGCCCAAGAATTGCTACAGGTTTTTAAATGAATTTGACACAAAATCTGATCTTTATGGAGTGGGTTTGCAACAATGGAGCAGGATCAAATCTAGATTGTTCCATATACTGTATATCCTCACTCATCAAGCAGACAGAGCTGCTCCTTAAAAGTGAGCATACTTACTATTGTGAACTCTTCATCCACCATTAAATAACAGCAAATCACAAGGCATTTTTTGTAGGTAGGTGGAGGATGGTTGATTCGGTGTTTATAGTGTATCTGTTAAAAGAAAATTTCGTTTTATTGATTGCCAGAGACCAATTTCATCTCATTCCCTCCCCAAAGGATTGAAACCCCAGACTTAAATAAACGAAAAGTATAGTTCATCATCTTTAAAAGTGCTTTTACAGGGGCTCTCTTCTGTCCTGAGATAACTCCCCTTTCCCTCACTTGTGTCTCCCCAATAGGCTGTAATTGTAGAAAATCTACCAAAAAAAAATGAAAAAAGATTCCAATGGCAATCAGGTTAGCTGTAAGTTTTGTGATGTGTGTCTGAAAGATTTATGTCCTGATTAAAAGAACCTTGATTGAATTTTCGGATAGAAAATTGTTTTGTTCATAAGCACATGTGCCTTTTTATCCTTTGATCCCTCCTTGGCTTTCATGGCTATTTGGAAAGATGGAGAGTTAGAAGCAAAAGAAGGGGACCAAGAAAGCAATATAAGCAATTAGATGCACCCAGCACTGGAGATTTGGGGTGATTAAAGCAGTAGATGGCAACAGGGAATCTGTCTGTACTTGTGAAACTTTCAGACAGACTCCACGCCAGAGTGACTTGGGTCATTTCTTTTTCACGTGCATTTCAACCAATGTTGTCTTTTTTTATTAAAAAAAGGCCAACATCTGTAGCATTTGTTACCAGCGGAGGTCCAAGCTGCACAACCAATGCAAAGTATTTGTTACGATCTCAACCTATAAGAAAGAAGAAAGAAAGATTCCACAAGAAAGAAGATTCCACCTAAACATTAGGAAGAACTTCCTGACAGTAAGAGCTGTTCGACAGTGGAATTTGCTGCCAAGGAGTGTGGTGGAGTCTCCTACTTTGGAGGTCTTTAAGCAGAGGCTTGACAACCATATGTCAGGAGTGCTCTGATGGTGTTTCCTGCTTGGCAGGGGGTTGGACTCGATGGCCCTTGTGGTCTCTTCCAACTCTATGATTCTATGATTCTATGATTCTATAATCCAGTGCCTGTAAAAAAAGTATTTCAAGGCAAACTCCAATTCTTAACTGCTGCTTAACCATACTTATTAAAAAAATAAAAATTGTACTCTCATGCGAAAGTAACAACCAATCTGCCCTTTTCCGATAAATATATTCAAAACATACAGATGCCTTCAAGGCAGATCACAAAGCATGTCTCAATTAATAGTGTAGAAGGTTCAGATATAGCCTTAGTGGGCAAGACGTGTGGGGGGAGGTGGAGAGAGGGGCCCTACATTATTCATGGAGGGCAGGGCACCAGGCTTCTGAATATGAATCTCTAATGAACAGCTCACAGTGCTTTGCTGCCCTTCAGCTCAATTTGTATGATAGGGATGAGAAAAATGTGTGCATCCATGCAGGCTGCTTCTCTACCAGCTCTTCTTCTTGCTCTTTACCATTTTCATGCTATTCCTATACCCACGCCCAGCATGGCTGCTTCCCCTCTGATTTCTCAATGCATGTGTCAATGCACTCAAGTACAGTTACTGCTTTTAGGGTGCTCACACTAGCTAGGCACAACATCTCAAACAGGGGTCGGCAACCTAAGGCCCATGGGCCACAAGCGGCCCATGGGGGTCATTTAATCGGCCCACGAGCCACCCCCAAACCGAGCCACCCACTTGGCGAGTCCCCACACACTGCACTAAATCAGCGCAGCGCGGCGTGGGGATTCACTTCCGCAGCACCAGAAATCGCGTCTGTGCATGAGCAGATGCTGAAAATCATGTCTGTGCAGATGCAGACGCCGGAAATTGTGTCTGCGCAGACACAGATGCCAGAAATTGCTGGTGTGCTGACGCATGCACACAATCCAGCCAATGGAGGAATCTCCGCTGGAGTGAACCGGCCCAGGTGAGGTAAACCTTGCCTACCCCTGATTTAAAACATTATTGAATCACAGATCTGCCATCAGGTCAAAGGGAAAACTAGATGCATTTGCAACAGTTAATCATTCCCCAAAACATAGAATGGGAATGTGGGGTATATATAATTTAATCAGGAAAGAGATACTTGGACAGTGCTTGCTACTAAGGACTATCCTCATTAGATCATAATCTTATTAAGAAAAGGCCTGCTAGATTAAGCAAAAGGCCCCCCTGTTCCCGTATCTTCTCCTCACAGTGACCAACCAGATGCTTAAGGGAAGCCTTCCAGGAGGACCAGAGTACAACAGATTTCTTTTCTGTGCAATTTCCCTGCATCCCTCTTCTCTGAGCTTTCCTGCCCTGCAAGTTGGAATAAAATACCAGGAGTTACCTCAGTTGCGCAATATGTAAACAGAGACAGAAGATGGAAGAAATTAAGAGAAAGGCTCAGGAATGACTCCATTGCCTTTGCAGGGAAAGGGCCCTGGCTCAGTAGCAGAACACCTGTTTTGCATGCAGGAAATCCCAGGTTTGGGCTTGGCACCTCCAGTTAGAAGGATCATTTAGATCGCAACCTAGGACTGATGAGTGGACTTGGGGCAGATCTACACTCATGGTTTATAACGTTAATAATGTGTTGTTAAAATGTGACACCAGAGGGTGCTGCAGAGCAATGAGCCACCAGCAATAGGGAAACGGCATAAGGTGACTTTCTAGAATGATATATCTAATCTTGTTCTAATAACATTTAAAAGATCAGTGTAGATCCAGCCATGGTCAGGATTGTGCTGTTACACAGTGATAGGAGATATGTTCTGCTTGCGACCCTAAAAAGCCTTTTCAGGCCAGACACAGGGCTAAGTGACCTGGTACAAGGCAACTTCCAAGCTTCTGTGAAAATCAGACTCCTCTTTCTGCATGACTTCCATAAATAAACCTTGGGAACTGTTACTGCCCAGTCTGGGCTGGTCCTAAGAGATGAGAAATATCAAGAGAGCAGAATAGGTGAGAGGCCTTTTCATAAAATAATCAGCATATGAGCCTAATTATCCACTTTAACTCTCAACATTGCCTTCTGGGAGGGGGAGGAAGGGGGAACCAAAGGGCAATAGCAAGGAAACTATCCAGTGCTTTGGGATCCACTTTAAGGAACCCCAGGGGAGCATTTAATCATATTGAACCCCCTATTGTGCTCAGCAAAAGTTTCTTTTTAAATGTAATAGGTTCTAATGGCTCCCCCTTTGGCAGCCAGAGAATGTCAGATTAAGCTGCTCCTGTTAGATACTGGTTCTGATTGGATACCTGTTGAGCTAATAGCTCTCAATGGTACCTATATGCCATGATGGACAGGCCTGAACACAAAGGGGTTTTCAGTGTGATCGGATGAGTTGAGGACACATGTAGAGACACAGAGAGAAGTAGCATGTTCATGAGGGCGGAGGAATACAGGTGGAAACAATTTGATTTGTACAGTAGCTGCTTTTCTGACAGTTCACCTATCATACTTTTTTTTTAGATTAACAGAAAGTCATTCAAATACAGAAGAAGAAGAGTTTGGATTTGATATCCCGCTTTATTACTACCCAAAGGAGTCTCAAAGCAGCTAACATTCTCCTTTCCCTTCCTCCCCGCAACAAACTGTGAGGTAAATGGGGCTGAGAGACTTCAGAGAAGTGTGACTAGTCCAAGGTCACCCAGCAGCTGCATGTGGAGGAGTGGAGACGTGAACCCAGTTCACCAGATTACGAGTCTACTGCTCTTAACCACTACACCACACATACAACCACAAACTAGGGCATTTGTTGTATGATAGTCTGCATTTTTTTTGCACATCCTGCATACTGCAGCATCTCAGTGATCTCATCATCACTCCCAATCAGACTAGGTTTAGTCAAATGTCTGCTCTGAGATATCATGTCCATCAACTCACATAAAAAGCCAGTACAACAAGTGGGGCGTGCCAGTAGACAAAAAGAGACCTTCATTGTGACACCATGTCCATAATACAGAGAATAAGTTGAGCAATTAGCCAACTAGCAAATGATTCTCAACTCAGGTTTTGAGAAAATGGCTTTTAGAACAAGGGTAGCCTATGCCCTGGATGTTGTTGAACTGCAATTCCCACGAGCCCTTGTCAAAATGGTCAGTGGTCAGAGATGATGGGAGTTGTAGTTCAGAAACATCTGGAGCTCCTATTACCTGCATATTTTTCTTCAACCAGAAGATCTGGAGGTCCACAATATGATAACCCATGCTACTTACTCATTCATTCTTATGAATTTAGCTCCATCCCAATGTGAGATGTAGTCACATCTCAAACCTTAAATCTGCAAATGGTTGTTCCTGCCTTCTGCATTCCTTCTGCAGCTTTGTCTTCTATCTCACTGCTCCCCCCTTGTACATCTGCAAGCCTGCTCAGCAGCCATATGGCTTACATCCAAATAGAGACCCTTTTCTCTTACTCAGGAGTACCACATGCTGAACTTCCTTTTGTTAAGATTTGTAGTAAAGTTAAAGAACCTTTCCTGTTGCATTTGCACTTCAACAGCCCAAACCTAAAACCTTTGGATTCTCAGAATAGTTTACCCAAGTGAATGCACAGAGAGCAATCCACGACTATTTCATGAATTCCATTGTCTACATGAGACTGTGGGATACAATGTTCTTTATTTAATGTTTATTGAAAAGACTGATTTGTAGCCTATCTAATGAGTCATTCATCCTTAATCCTAGATTAAGCATTCATGTAGAAACCTCACATCAATGGCATATATATATATATATATATATATCCCTGTGACAAATAGCAAACTTGCAGATACTGTAACAACCTTCAGTTAGTTGTTAGCAAAAGTTTCATTATCCTAAACTACTATGACAAAGATATGATCATGTAAGGAGACTGAGGCTTCACTGGTATACATACATTATTGCATAAATCATAATTTGGAGATGAGTGCCTGTGGTGAGTGCCTGAGGGCCCTGCTCTTGCCACTTACCATCTGGCTTGGGGCGGGGCCTGGGGCCTCACAAGGACTGCTCTGCTGCCCAGGAAGACTCCCCTGTGGTGAGTGCCTGAGGGCCCTGCTCTTGCCACTTACCATCTGGCTTGGGGCGGGGCCTGGGGCCTCACAAGGACTGCTCTGCTGCCCAGGAAGACTCTCCTGCGTGAGTGCCTGAGGGCCCTGCTCTTGCCACTTACCATCTGGCTTGGGGCGGGGCCTGGGGCCTCACAAGGACTGCTCTGCTGCCCAGGAAGACTCCCCTGTGGTGAGTGCCTGAGGGCCCTGCTCTTGCCACTTACCATCTGGCTTGGGGCGGGGCCTGGGGCCTCACAAGGACTGCTCTGCTGCCCAGGAAGACTCCCCTGTGGTGAGTGCCTGAGGGCCCTGCTCTTGCCACTTACCATCTGGCTTGGGGCGGGGCCTGGGGCCTCACAAGGACTGCTCTGCTGCCCAGGAAGACTCCCCTGTGGTGAGTGCCTGAGGGCCCTGCTCCTTCTTGCCACTTACCATCTGGCTTGGGGCAGGGCCTGGGGCCTCACAAGGACTGCTCTGCTGCCCAGGAAGACTCTCCTGCGTGAGTGCCTGAGGGCCCTGCTCCTTCTTGCCACTTACCACCTGGCCTAGGGAGGGCCTGACAGGCCTCACAAGGACTGCTCCTGCCACTTACTATCTGGCCCAGGGTGGGGCCTCACAAGGATGGTTGTTGCCATTGATGCTGCTACTGCCCAGGAGGACCCGGAGGAGTGCAGAGCCCTTTTTAACATGTTTTGTTTTGTTTTTGTTTTTAATATTTCCTTTCCTTTTCGATTCTATATATGGGGTGGGATGGATGTTTGGGTGGGCTGGGGAATTTGTTAGATTTTGATGAATTTGTAATTTTTGCAGTTTTTGTTTGTATTGTTGTATTGTTTTCTGGGTTGTTTTTGTTTTTTGTTTTTACTGGTTTAAGGTTTTATTGTTCTAGGCTGCGAAAGAATAATATTAATTGCCATCAATGGAGGCCACTATGAGGCCTGGGATTGCTACCGTGGAGGGGCGAGGGAGGTATGGCGGTGGGGGCAGATGTTACAGGCGAAGGGGATCGAGATATGGATACGCTCGTACCCTTTCCAATCTGCGCCCCATCCCGAGGGACGAGGGTAGGGTGAGCAAGGATTACTCACCTCCGTCACTGGTGCTGTGCAATGCCAGGTCTATAGGCAATAAAACCGCCACCCTGCGAGATTTCTTTATCTTGCAGGGGGTCGACCTGGCTTGTGTGACGGAGACCTGGGTGCGCGAAGGGGCAACAGTTACCTTACGAGAGATGGCGCCCCCGGGTTTCTCTGTCCTCCACCAGTCGCGGACTGTGGGCCGGGGGGGAGGGGTGGCATTATTAATCCGGGAAGATTGTCCTTTCAGGGCTCTACCATCGCCATCGATCCCCGGCATCGAATGTGTTGGCCTAGTGTGGGGCTCCGAGGAGAGCTTGGCTGTCTGGCTGGTGTACCGGCCACCTAGCGCACCAGCAGCCACCCTGTCAGGCCTGCTGGAGGCGGTGGCCGGCTGGGCCTTGGAGTTCCCTAACCTATTGGTATTGGGGGACTTCAACATCCATGCCGATGCCACTCCCTCCTCACAGGCTCTGGACCTGGTGTCTTCCATGGTGACACTAGGGCTCTCCCAGTTTGTTTCGGGCCCCACACATCAAGCAGGCCACACGCTGGATTTGATCTTTGGCGTCGGTATAGATGTGATCATGTCTCCTCCGACGAAGGTGCCATGGTCTGATCACTACGCTCTGAAAGCCAGGATTGACTTTCCACCCCCACCCTGCTTAGGTGGCGAGCCAATTTGGGCTCGCCCGCAGAGGCTGATGGACCCCGAGAGATTCCGCCAAGCCTTGCGGGACCTTGCTCCCCCTGGCGACTCATTGACTGAGCTTGTTGAGGGCTGGAATGCCCAGCTCCTGGCAGCCATCGATGAGATCGCACCTAAGCGCCCTCTGCGACCCCGCAGAAACCGGGCTCCCTGGTTTACCGAGGAGCTTCGGAAAATGAAGCGGGACCTCAGACGGCTAGAGCGAGTATGGCGGGGTGCCCGTGACGGAGCCTCAAGAACATCTTATAGGGCTTTTATGAAAACCTACGAGATGGCGGTGAAGGCTGCTAAGAAGTCATACTTCTCGGCCTCCATTGCATCCGCTAGCTCTCGCCCAGCGCAATTATTTAGTATTATTAGGTCTTTAACGTCCCTTGAGGGACAGCCAAATTTAAATAACAAATTGACACACGGCTGTGAGGCATTTGCGAGCTTTTTTGCGGAGAAGGTCTTGTCGCTCCGCCATGACCTCCCTGCCAATTTGGATACAATAAAGGAACTGGAGGCCCCTCGACTGTCCTCGGGTCCAGTATTGGACCACTTCGACCAGATATCCCCAGCCGATGTGGACAGACTCCTCCGAGCTGGAAAGCCCACCACTTGTCCTCTCGACCCGTGCCCGTCTTGGCTGATTAGAGCGTGTCCAGACGAGGTGCGGGCCCCCCTGGGGAATATCATCAATTTGTCCCTTGGCATGGGGACATTCCCAGGGGAACTGAAGGAGGCAGTGGTGCGCCCGCTCTTAAAGAAAACATCATTAGATCCTTTAGATCTATCCAATTACCGCCCGGTTTCGAATCTTCCGTTCCTGGGTAAGGTGATTGAGAGAGCGGTTGCTGAACAGCTTGGTGGGTTTCTGGATGAAACATTGGCTCTGGATCCATTCCAGTCTGGCTTCCGCGCTGGTCATGGGACCGAGACGGCTCTGGTCGCCCTAACAGATGACCTTCGTAGACAGCTGGATCGAGGCGGGTCAGGGCTGCTGATTCTTCTAGATCTATCAGCAGCTTTCGACATGGTCGATCACGAACTTTTGGACCACCGCCTTACCGACGTGGGGATCCAGGGCACAGTCCTTCAATGGCTGCGCTCGTTTCTCTCTGGTCGGGGACAGAGGGTGGCGCTTGGGGGGGAATTGTCATCGCGCCACTCCTTGGTGTGTGGAGTACCTCAGGGCGCGATACTCTCCCCGATGCTTTTCAACATCTTTATGCGCCCCCTCGCCCAGCTTGTTCGGAGTTTTGGGCTGGGTTGTCATCAGTATGCCGATGACACCCAACTCTATCTGTTGATGGATGGCCATCCTGACTCGGCCCCAGACACACTGACCAGATGTTTGGAAGCTGTGGCTGGATGGTTACGTGGGAGCCGGTTGAAGCTAAATCCTTCGAAGACAGAGGTCCTGTGGCTGGGACGGGGCGATATGGGATTGGGGGGGCAACTCCCATCTCTTGCGGGGGCGCAATTAGTGCCAGCACCGTCTGTTAAGAGTTTGGGTGTAATCTTCGACACCTCCCTTTCCATGGAGGCGCAGATTGCAGCTATAACAAAGGCGGCATTTTCCCATCTCCGCCAAGCTAAGCAGTTGGCTCCTTACCTCTCTCGCCCTGACCTAGCCACTGTGATCCACGCGACGGTCACCTCCAGACTGGATTATTGTAACTCGCTCTACGTGGGGCTGCCCTTGAGACTGACCCAGAAACTCCAGCGGGTGCAGAATGCTGCAGCGAGACTCCTTACGAGGTCTTCGCTGCGAGATCACATTCACCCGGTGCTATACCAGCTGCACTGGCTCCCGGTGGAGTACAGGATCAGGTTTAAGGTGCTGGTTTTAACCTTTAAAGCCCTATATGGCCTAGGACCCTCGTACCTACGGGACCGCCTCTCCTGGTATGCCCCACAGAGAAACCTACGGTCTTCAAATAAAAACATCTTGAAGGTCCCAGGCCACAGAGAAGTTAGGCTGGCCTCAACTAGAGCCAGGGCTTTTTCGGCTGTGGCTCCGATCTGGTGGAACACTCTGTCACAAGAGACCAGGGCCCTGCGGGACTTGACATCCTTCCGCAGGGCCTGCAAGACAGAGCTGTTCCACCAGGCCTTTGGCCAGGGCACAGCCTGACTCCCTCCCTCGGCAATCTTCGCAGAGCTCTGGCCCAATGGTTGCTAGTGGCTTGAATTAATTAATTTTTATAATGAATGATTTTAGAATGTTGTTTATGTTGTACCTTTGTACTGTTTTATTGTTGTTAGCCGCCCTGAGCCCGGCTTCGGCTGGGGAGGGCGGGATATAAATAAAATTTATTATTATTATTATTATTATTATATACAGTTTGCATATTTCAAAACTGAAACTTCCTATAGGCAATGGAGTTATGTGTTATCCAAGATACATATCCGAGAAAAGGCTATCCTACTGCAGTTTAAACTACATATCTATTTATCCATCTATCTGTGGGAGGGAAATATGAATCCCTGTGACCCTTGTGGGTGAGATAAATAACAACAACAAAAAAAATCACCTGGGTGCCTGGATTCAAAATGCTGTGCTAAACTAGCTCTCCAGCAGGAAAGAGTCCTCAGTAGCAGAGTCACAAAGTCACAAAGCAGCAGTATAGCATTAGAAATATAGGTTTTTAGACCCTTTTATCCCATTTAGTTGTATACAGTGCGTCTCTCTTTCTAACCCTTCTTGCAATGAACAGACTGTGCACTGTTACGTAAGTTTAAAATACTTTACTTACACAACATTCCAAAGGTCAGATTCATGTGTTTATCAAAGCAGTTAGCAGAACGCAGGCAAATACTATTGAGTAGGATATAGAAAAATGTCTTTGAACACATCTAAGGTTGGAGCTTGCTTAGGCACATCTTCCTTGGTCAGTTACATGGGGCAGAGAAAGTGAGTGAGAGGAAGATAAAGCTTCACTTCCTCCCTCATCAGAGAAGAAGGGTGTGTGACCTAGCCGACTCTAGGATTACAACTCTGTTGTCTTAGCCCCTCCATGCACTAACTAGCACTCATGCATAGTCATGTTTGACTGCAATTTCCCACACTATCTCTCCCTTAGTTATTATTAGTAGATTGATGGTCTTCCTATATATCAGAGTGTTCCTATGAAAAAAAGCGCTATCTATATATCTATACCTAGTAGCTATGCACTCATAATGTACTTATACCTTTTTTAGCTCTTTCTTTCTACAACTTGGAGATTATAAGACTTCAACATTATATCATTTATTTTATTTTTCAAAACAAAGAGGAGCAGCTTGTTATCAATAAGGGGAAGCTTCTGTCTTCAACATTGACCTCATTTTTCATTAATATGCATGCTTTCAGCTGCTGTGCTGGAGTCAAGCCATTTCCCCAACCTTAAAACACTCTAAAGCTAGTAGACAGGTTGTATTAATAACCATAAGAGCATATTACCCCTTGTTCCTGTCAAATACCTTTAGATGAACTGTTGTGGTTGCATGTACATGAGTTGTTTTCATTCCATTCAGCAGCAAAAGGCACAGAGTTTTAACCTCATGCAGAATTCAAGTGCTTTAGTATTTTGTTCTCGACTCTTACTTGTTTGTGAACCACTTTAGAATTTTTTGTCAAAATGAAAGTCGGTGTATATTTTTTTCAGAAAAATCAAAGCCACATTAGGACCCCAAAAAAGCATCATCTGACAACAGGAATTCATGCGGGAAGACAGACCACTTGGTCGGGAAATTTTTAATGTCTGATGTTTATATATATATGCTGTAAGTCTCTCAGAGTGGCTGGGGAAACCCAGCCAGATGGGTGGGGTGTTGTTGTTGTTGTTGTTGTTGTTAACTAAAACTAGGGTTCAAGCAACCTTCTAACCTTCCTGAACATAGTAGAAATAGTTTTCTTGAAGTAAATTCCTGAGCCCCAATCTTATCCTTCATTACTAGTGCAAATGAGCAAATGGACCTCTGTTTTAAAGAGTTGGTTATAAGATAGGACTAAATATGCAGGAAGGGTAACTCATGTGGTATTGACCTATGCCATGCTGCATAATGTAGCAACAGTGCAACACCTGACCCTGGATGAGGGAGCGGAGGGGCCTCCACCACCTACAGTTGATTGCATGGCTAGGGAGTTCTTTGGCCCTGCTTGCCCCCTGCCAACCATAGGAAGTTGCGGCACAAGCAACTTGCCCCAACTTGCCCCAACTGAGGTGGCAACTCATCCCCCAGCTGCCATCCCACACCTGTTGTTCTAGTGAAGTGGTTTGCACATGTTTGCAAAGATCTGCCCTGCCCAGTGCCCTGAGGTGTGCTCCAGTGATGGTGCTCTGCATCCTTCCCCTGGACTGTTGCTCCAGCCTTGCTCTGCCACCCATGTTGCATTGCTCCTCCCCTGCTGGACCCCTGCCATTCCCACCACATATCCCTCAACTGTCCCAATTAAAGTGGGACATCCCATTGGGAGCAGGCATGCTCTCTTGAGAGTCACCTGGCTCCTGGGAGATTGTGGCCTTGAAAGACACACTTCTTGGTTTTCCTCACTGGGGTATGTTGGAGGGTATGCCACCGCAGGGACCTCTGGGAGTTGGAGTTTGGTAGCAGGCTCCATGGAGCCTGTTGGTAGGAATGTAGGCTCCCTGGCTGCTGTGACCTATTAATAAACAGGAGACACAGGCCACAGCTGCTGCTGCTTGATCATAGATTATAGAGCAGGAAGGGGGAAAATGACTGGGGTGCTGAATGCAATACTGTCTCTCCATCTCCAGGGCTCCATGGTGTGCATAGCATCCAAATATGTTCACTCTGCAAATAGTGTATGGGGCAAGAACATGCTCAGGTGCTATTAAAACAACTGTGGAGAAGCAGTGGCAGGGTGGGACAGTGTGTGTGGAAGTGCCTGTAGATCACCCATGGAGGCCAAGGACCCAGTTGCATGTCTCTAGCAGCACTAGAAGTAGAAACCTGGGCTGTGTAGCCTGGCTGCTCCAGGGATTTGCCAACTGGGTTATTTGCAGCTCATCCTGGTAGATTTTGCTATAGGCTCCCCCCACACACACACTTAATCTTAAAAAAATAAAGAAAGAAGAAATTAAATTTATTGGCAGCACAGACCTGTATCTCCATTATCCCCATAATCAATAATGAGGTACATGTGGCCCTCCAGAAGATGTTGGGCTACAGTTCCAATCATTCCCGTCCCCATGGTCAGGATCGATGAGAGTTGTAGTCCTACACAACATATAGGAGGCCGTACATTCTCTATCTCTACCTGGCATAAAAAATATTGATTGCTGAGTAGATGCTCTGCAGACTTGGACTCTGCAGTCCAGCTTTTAATGTGAAAACATTTCTTTTTGTGACTTTATTCTTCTAGCATTAATCCATGATCTACCATGAAAGATCAATAAACTGAATTAATATACCCAACTGACATTTCTACCAGGTCTTCAGTGGCCTCTGTGGTCATTGATCAGAGCACACTGATGCCACAACTGCAGTATTTGGCTGGCTTTGTTTTACTTTAGTTGGGGGCAGCAGTCACTGGTGGAGTTTATTGACCTATCTTTCAGAGCCATTTGGTCTTTGTTTCAGCTGGTTATGTTGTTGTTTTTAATCTGTGTCATTTATTATATTGGCATAATAAAGGCATGCTACTATTGCACTACACATGACATGAGATAAACTAGGCTCAGAAGCCAACCTTTTCACCTAGGATGTTTTAACTGCCCTTGAGAGGTATACAGTATAGAGGCTATACAAATAGTCTTAAGTTTCGGCACTTTTTAGTTTTCTTTGCAAAATAAAACCTACCCATGCTGAATTATCAATGCTGGTAGAGGTTTCTTATGCAGACATCATAAAACAGAGTTTTCACATGCAGTCAAAACAGTAGCTTTGCCATTATTATTCCTCACAGCAGTAAAGATTTGATTATCCAGAAAAAAATGGATTTGATCAAGTGTGATTTGTCATATTCAATTTTTTCCTAGTTGAAGTTGTTCTGTTCCCATAAACTCTACTTCTAAAAGAACACTGTCACACATTTCATTGGTAGTGTCAGTGGGAAGAGCGTACAAAATCATTATTTACCATCTGTGCAATTTTCCTGTCTGTTATTTGTAACATCGTTCCCCTGAACTGTATATGTTTTAAAATTTTCTTTAGCTAAGATGTAGGAAACAGTTTGATCCATGTCCCTGTTTCAATTTTCTCTCGCTTTATTTGGTTGTAAACTGCCAAATTTTCTTTCTTTCTTTAAATTTCTTTACTGCATTCAGCTTTTGCTCATGTTATTTCCTCCCCTCTGTGAAGCTTTTTTGTCTACTCAGATTCAGAAGTACATTGATTTCCCTCATTCATTTAATCACATTTATTCTGTTGGAATTCCTATTAGGTATGTCTTCCACCTACAAAAACACACAGAGAAAAATCAATATTTCCCACAATATTTCCTTCTGATCATGCTGGTGTGATAAAAAAACATTGAAATATACTGCATTAGTTATCATGTAGTTGAAATGTACTCTGTTTTTAATATCTGTTCATTTTCTGACTAAAGGAAATCATTCTTTGTAACTTAGAAAGCCAATGCTCTTCCATCTTGTTTAAACCAAAAACCTGTTCAGCCTTCAGAGCTCAGTCTAACGCATCCTTAAGAGTTCCTTTTTAAAAAAATAATATCATTTTTTTAAAAAATGGAAGCAGATCACTCTGTTTTCCACAGTCTCCCACCCACAATGGCTACAGGCCTACAATAACTCCTCATAGGAATCAATCCCATATGCACAATAACCTTGGAGAAAGTTCAATTTAACACAATGGATTTATGCATCTAATACTTCAATGATCAGTTTAAGCTATACTAAGGGGGAGGGAGAGATCTTTATAGTACAAAGATCACTCTGGTTTAAGGAACCCAAATTTCATGCCTATGATCCAGGCAGTAAGTGTCCCTTTGGAGACACCTTATGCCTCCTTCAATATTTTCACAACAGTGTGAGGTAAATTAGAATGAGAATTGGTGACTGGCCCCAGGCATAAAGTGAGCAAAAGCAATGATGAATTAGATGAATATGGTATGAAACTGTGCATGCTGAGGGTTTTGTTTTGTTTTGTTTTGTAGCTCACAAAAAAGTCCTTAAGGTACCACATGACTGATTTTGTGCCACCTTATTTCATGTGTTCCATTTATGGGGATTGGGAATCTGTTTGTGGACCTGCAGCAGAGCCCCCAACCACCTTAATCTGACCTTGTCAATGGAGATTAAAGTGACATGCCTTACTCTGCCTGGACTCATTGTTCAATGCTGAGAATTATTAACGTCTACGTTTGCACTTTCTTTGGCGAAGTTCAAAGCAAGAGGAAGAACAAGTAATTAGTAGGTCACCTGCATGGATAAAATGGATAAATGCTATTGGGTGACAAAGAGGAGGCCAAACTGCTCAACACCTACTTTGCCTCTGTCTTCAACAAAAAGGAAAGCAGTGCCCAACTTGGTGATAACAGAATGAATGATGCAAGGCGGTAGCTGCAGCTTCAGATAGGAAAATAGGTGGTAAGAGGACACCCAGCTACTTTAAAAGAATTCAGATCTCCAAGGCCTGATGAGCTGCACCAATAGGCACTAATCTCAGAGAACAAGTAGTAGAAGAAGAAGAGTTTGGATTTGATATCCCGCCTTTCACTCCCTTTAAGGAGTTTCAAAGCAGCTAACATTCTCCTTTCCCTTCCTCCCCCACAACAAACACTCTCTGAGGTGAGTGGGTCTGAGAGACTTCAAGAAGTGTGACTGGCCCAAGGTCACCCAGCAGCTGCATGTGGAGGAGCGGAGACGCGAACCTAGTTCCCCAGATTACGAGACTACCGCTTTTAACCACTACACCACACTGGCTCTCTCCACTTAACCACTACACCACACAGTCCCTACAGAGTGGAAGCAGGCAAATGTCAGATAAATGTTGAAAAACAGGGTAAAAGACTCAGGTAACCCCTAACCAGTCAGCTTGACGCTGATACCAAGAAAGGTCCATGGCAGATAATGCAACAGTCAGTCTGTGAACACTTAGGAAAGGATGCTGTGACGTTAGGTGAATTTCAAGCATATTTCCATCACTGTAAATGTATATTACCTGGTAGCATGATTATTATTCGCTTATGGAATACTGGATGCAACCATTCCAGTAAATGATGAACTCTGTACTTTATAATCGTACTCTCAAGCCCTGATTGATTATGACAGTTTTCAGTTAATTAAGTTCATTTGCAATTCCATTTTTTTTCCACCCAGTCTCAGAGCATTTTGTGTTGAAGCTTTTTTTCAATTAGTAAGAGGGACGGAACAAAAAGAATTAATTATAAAACTGGCAATCTGCATTTAGAACCTCATAGTGAAGTAATTATTTACATTAAATGCTAAGAAACTGTTGAGATGTAGTTGTCTAATATAGTTCAGCCCAGATTGGAAATAAAATACATAGTATATTAATATAGTATGATTTGTATAACACTTTAATTAAGCTGCTGCAAAGGAAGAGGTGTTAGCCTCCTTTGCAGGGTCTAAGTTACCATATTCAAAGACTTGGGAGAGTCTAAGACAGGGGTGTGGGTGGCGCTGTGGGTTAAACCACAGAGCCTAGGACTTGCTGATCAGAAGGTTGGCGGTTCGAATCCCCGCAACGGGGTGAGCTCCCGTTGCTTGGTCCCTGCTCCGGCCCACCTAGCAGTTCAAAAGCATGTCAAAGTGCAAGTAGATAAATAGGTACCGCCCCGGTGGGAAGGTAAAACAGCGTTTCCGTGCACTGCTCTGGTTTGCCAGAAGTGGCTTAGTCCTGCTGGCCACATGACCCGGAAGCTGTACACAGGCTCCCTCGGCCAATAAAGTGAGATGAGCACCGCAACCCCAGAGTCGGTCATGACTGGACCTAATGGTCAGGTATCCCTTTACCTTTACCTTAACACAGGTGTAGCCAACATGATGCTTTCCAGATGTTGCTGGACCACAGCAGCCCATCATCCCTGACCACCATGCCAGGTAAGAAAACACTGGAGGTCTTTAAAGCAGAGGCTGCCAGGGTATCTGTCAGGGCTGTTGTAGTTTCATTATGCTTACTGCTAAACTGCCACTTGCTAAAGTATATACAGTATAGATCAGTATTCACATCTGTTCAAAGCTGTGCACAGCAAAGGGTTAAACTGTAGGTGTTTGATCTAATTTATTTAACAATGCATTTAAATGCATTTGTTTGGCATCAACTTATATCAGATAATGGCATTTGATGCAAATGAACTTCTCTCTGATCAAACTAGTCCATGAAATGGTATTTAAAACAGACTGATTTAGTACACCATTGTAATTTATGGACCTCTTCGTTAATTTTTTTAAAGTTTACTGTAACCAGACACTGAAGAGCAATCAAGCAAATCAGAGTGTCCCCAAAGCAAAAAATAAAATGGCAAATCAGATTCAGCAGATTAAGTTATGCTAAAACCCAACACAGCTGAGACAACTCTGGAGAGGTGGGTCCTCAAGTCAATGTTGGCTCAGAATGTCAACAACCGGAAGAAAATAGGTGTATCAGAGTAAGAGAGCCCAGTAGCATGATCAGAATGATAAGGCAGACGGCATGCTCAGAATAAAGAATTAGATGTGGAAAGTAGTACAAGCCAAGTAGACCAATCTTTCTCACCACAACCCACCACAAGACAATCTCATTGAATGAATGAATTTATATGGAAGAAAATGTCCAGGCCCTAAGTCATGAAGACCATCAAAGGTTGCAACCAGAATTTTGAACTGAGTTAATAAAAAATGCTGGAAGTCAATGAAATTGTTTTAATATAGGCAATATATAATCTCTTCACTCAATCCCTGTTAGCAGCTGATTCACAATGTTCTGGAGTAGCTGTCTTCAAAGACAGCTGGTGAAATGTAGCTAGATTCTGTCTGTCTAGGACAGGCATGGCCAAACCTGGCCCCCCAGATGTTTTGAGACTACAATTCCCATCATCCCTGACCACTGGTCCTGTTAGCTAGGGATGGTGGGAGTTGTAGGCCAACAACATCTGGAGGGCCAAGTTTGGCCATGCCTGGTCTAGGAGGAATCACACTTGCAGAGCCTGCTCTGCCGTATCAACTCAATTCACATCTGAAATCATGTGAGTTCTTGTAAGCATGAGATTTTGGTGGAGTCGAGCAAGATTTCGCCCAAAATTGGTGCTGATGCTGGCACCTCTGCTCTACCAGAAGGAAGAGGGTGCCTCACTCGCTGGCTGCAGAGGGTAGAGCTGAACTGCTACTCCCTCGAAGGCAGAGTTGCTGCCACTTGTCAGCATTTCTCATTGACTTTGCGGGTGCCTGGCCTACATAGTTATATTATTGTGTGTGCCCAAGCACCCAAGGCCCCATGGAGTTGGCTCCTATGACCAGAAGTGGCAGGGAAGATGGAGAATCAGCTTTGGCAACAGCTCTGGCAGTGGTAGTGGAAGTAGCAGGGCAAGGAAAGGCGGCAAATCCCGTTTTGCCTCAAGCAGTGAAACGGGATGTGTGACCCTTGTGCAGTTAGCATATCTATTTCAACTGGCAGATCTTCCCTCTATATAAGACTCAAAAGATAAAGGCAAATCTCCCAGAAAGCATACTGGTCCATTATGCTGCCACTGAAGAAGATAGTTAAGTCAAAACCTATGCTATTACGTTATGTCAATATTTCTATTTTTTAACTGGTTTTGACCTCTTTGTTTGGTTCTTGGGTTGATGACAATTATTTCTTCCTACTTAAGCTTCATTCATGATCATGACTATTGTGTTAGCACAGGCATAGGCAAATTCCGCCCCACCCCCCGATGTTTGGGACTACAATTCCCATCATCCCTAGCCAACAGGACCAGTGGTCAGGGATGATGGGAATTGTAGTCCCAAACATCTGAAGGGCCAGAGTTTGCCTATGCCTGTGTTAGCAATATTTATGTACAGACATACCATAGAAGTCAAACGGAATCAATTCCAGAAGTCCATTTGACTTCCAAAACATTCAGATTGGATTTGGATTCGGATTCCTGCAGCCAATCAGGAAACGTGGAAGCCCCATCAGATGTTCAGCTTCCAAAAATAGTTCTCAAACCGGAACAGTCACTTCTGGGTTTGCGGCATTCAAGAGCCAAAACATTCAAGAACTAAGCTGTTTTAAAACCAAGGTATGACTGTATAGACAAATTTATAACCTGACCTGGCAAGTGCCAAACAGTCATCACATTCAGTTTCAGCACAAAACAGAACCATCTACATTTATAAATCCACATAATCCAGCTGACAGTGTTTCAAAAGTGGAAACCAGTTCCCTGTTTAGGGAAGCTTTTAATGTTTGATGTATCACAGTATTTTAATATTCTTTTGGAAGCCGCCCAGAGTGGCTGGGGAAACCCAGCCAGATGGGCGGGGTATAAATAATAAATTATTATTAATTATTATTAAAAAAGGTGACCTGTGTCATGATTTAAGCAGCACAAGTAGCTTTAGATGATCCGAGGAAGTTACCAAGAATTCAAGACAATCCCTCACATAGACTCTGCATGTCTTTAAAACAACGTACATCAGCCTCCAGTCTTCTATAACAGTTTTTGCTTAGGAATATAGAAGTCACTGATCAGCTGAATTTCTCCACCACCACCACCCTCTTTCTAAGAGAGAAAAGCACTGTTTCCAGGCCTCATTTGCAGTTCTAGATCAATGCGGTGCAACAGCATCAAACCAGAATACAAAAACTAAGGTCCACTACTGGTCCCTTGATAATCAGTGGTAAAGCTTCCATTAACTTAGATGAAAGCAGGATCTACTCCCTGGCTATTAATAAACTAAAAGGAGCAATAAGCATATATTTTCTCTGACAGCCATTTACAGGCATCTCTGGCCTTTATACATGGTGGTGACATTTGTATCCTATTAGCAAAATACTGTATTGTATTTAAGCAGTAATTGCATTTTCTATGGAGACAAATGACATGTAAATCAATAAATGACGAAACTGTACTCCGAGCAGCCTATTGATTTTCCATCATGTTCATCTCTGAGCTTAAGGCTGAGAAAATACAATCTGTGCTATGATTTTTTAACAACTTGCATCTTTTCAGCTGGATAAAAAGTTTGCTGAGTGTTAATGAAAATGTTGGCTTTTTTTGTTTGCTTGTTTGTTTTGCTTCCGAGCCAAGAAAAGATTAAAATACAGCATTTAATATATATAACTGAAGGTTATGCAGAGCAACTTAAAATACAAATTATATTTTAGTCTTGAAGACACAGCAAACAAGCATATCTTCTGTAAAGCCAGTACTATATGTTGGATCACTCTAAATAGAGAGCTTCCGTAGCCTAGTTTTAAAGAAGGAATTACTTCTCATTGTTGCCTACCTGCAGGGGTGCCAACTTGAATAAAATATGGGGGGGGCAGGTAAGCCTCACCCCACATACTTGAGCACAAGATGCAGTGCGCACACACAGTGCTTATCAGCTATGGGGGGTGGCCCCCTCAAATATTTTATTGGGGGGGGCAAAGGGATCTCAGCACCTAGGTGTTGGCTCCAATGCCTGCCTGTCAACCTCTTGGATTGTAGGGCTGTATCTGAATATCTGAATATGCCTTCATATCTAAAGATAAAATAGCACAATGATGCCATTTGTTGATCATTGTTCCACCTTAGACACTTAATGTTCAATAGGTACCACCAGCTCAGAATTGCTTTGACCAATATCCTAAACCAGGAAACTACTTCTAACAGTACAACTCTGAAGCTCAGAAGCAAGTTCAATTGAGCTCAATGGGACTTAATCCACGTAAGTGTATGTAGGATTGTTGCTACCTAGGATCATAGATAACTTTTTTATACCCACGATCTGCAGTTACCTTGCCCAATCATCTGATGTCTACATCCCAACAGTGGGTAAGAAAGCCAAAAGAAAAAGTAGGCTGACCTATAGGCTTTGTTTTCTTAAGACTCTTCCTTCTGGACTTAGGACGTTGTGCTTCCTAGATCCATGCTATGGGTATTTTTAAAAATGTATTATGCAATAACTACTGTCTTTGTTTATGGATCTTCTGATGTAACCTATCTGCCTATTATATCAGCAAGAGGGGAATATATGAAAGTAAACACCTTTTTATCTTTTTATTTCCTTCACTGCAATTGTAAGTTCCTTTCACTTTCTAACAAACCTGATTTCTTGGTTAAATAAGCATGCATGTTCTGACCAAGGGAACTTCTAACCTTACCTGATCCCCATGTTAATGCATTTGACCTGCTGAAGGTCAAGAATTCCTGGAAAAGTGTTCACTATCTAGAACAGTTCTATGGATAAAGTCTGAAAGCTGGCACAGTTTCAGTCACTAACTCAATTAGAAGTCTTCCACTTTAACCTACAGAGGAGGGCAGATATTTATTTTTATTATTTTTAGGCATGCTTTGCCTATCTAATCTATTTGTCAAATGACCCTTTAGATGCCAGGACAAAAAGAAGGTAAAGACCACCCCTAAAGGACCCTAGAGATGTGGATAACATCTCTTCTTGATAAAATTGGAAGGCAAGTTTGTTGAATAAGGTATCAAAAGCTCTGGGAAATGCAACTGAGGATGGATGTGCAGAAACCAAAGAAAGAAACGGCCCTTGAGATCTTCCTGTCTTCTACCCAATTCCTACTGCCATCTCCAGGCATTTCAGCACTCATCTGCTTCTAGGAAAAGATATCAAGATATGCCTTGAACAATTCAAGGCATAACAAGCCACTACCATTCATCCAGGGTGTCCACTAAATCTGAGATATAAAATTCAGCCTTGCTCCCAAAACATTTAAAGCAGAGTATGAAGAGAAGCAAGAATAAACTGGTGTGCCTTTTGCACAGTGACATTCACACAGTCATTTAGATATACACTCTGCTCACCAGCAAGTTTATTTGTCAGAGAGAAGCTATTTATATGCTTCAAAGAGTTAACTAACTACATTCCAGCAGGTAACATGTAATAAAAGTTTTCAGTACGTTTGCTGAAAATATTTAAAAGGATCTAGTCTGACTGATCAGTGTGTGTGTATGTGTGTATTTCCTCTCATGCTTGATTTAAGATTATGTTCTTTTCAATTTCTTTCCTTTGGCTTGAGTAGACCAACATGTGGAAGGAAAACTCATAATACTGTAGCCATAAATGTCATGTAGCTTAGCTACTTCTCATATATGAGGAATAATGTTGCAATATTCTTTCATTCTGACCAAACCTTTCACAAAATTTATGACAGCAACAGACTTAAAGTTTATGATTCTATGATTCTTCTGCAACTTTTATTTTGCTTGGTTTTCTTTTTCTGTTTTTCTTTTTTTCCAAGGCCATTCATTCACCTAAGAAATATGAAAAGTTCAAATATGAAAAAAATATTGTGTTTGGCAACTCCTGTGATATTGCATTGCTGTTCAGTAGTACCAGACCCATTTGCTATTATAATATTTTGATCTATCAGCTCAATACAGTCGTACCCCAGAAGTCAAACGGAATCCATTCTGGAAGTCCATTCAACTTCCAAAACATTCGGAAACTAAGGTGCAGCTTCTGCAGCCAATTGGAAGCTGTGGAAGCCATGTCGGATGTTCGGGATCCAAAGAGCATTTGCAAATCGGAACACTCACTTCTGGGTTTGCAGCATTGAAGAGCCAAAATGTTTGACTCGCAAGGCGTTCGGAGTCCAAGGTACAACTGTAAATGGAACATTTTCAATTAGGTTTTTAAAAACAAAAATCTCTTCTTCAAATATTAAATATTTGATTTTGTGAAATTTTCAAATAGTTTCCTTTTACTTCCAAGTGGTCAAGTGCTGTTTACATTCATTAGAGTGGGTTTGCAAAGGAGGGACTAGTATGTGGCAGGTGACTTAATCAATGCAAACTTGAACTTTGTTTTTCTGTATCCATGAACTGTGCTCTTCCAAGATAATTTTTCAGAGATTGTATGGAGTGTAGTTTTGTGCATATTTCAAGCACACCCCCCCCAAAAAAATAATAATAACCAGAATGAGGGAATAAGCAGAGATTATTATCTTTAAAGGGAAATTTTAACTGATATTGGCAATATGCTCATAATTATCATTAGAAGCCCACAAGGTCAATGGAAAAAAAGTGGAAAATTCTATGGGGAAAATTCAGCCAGAAGAACACAGGCTGTCCATTGATAATTAATAGAAAAGGGAGGAAGGGAGGGAGGACTTCCCAACAGTTAATATACTTTAAACTAGAGCTTTCCAAACTTTTCATGTTGGTGACACACTTTTTAGACATGCATCATTTTGAGACACAGTAATTCAGTTTTGCTAGCAAACCAGAGGTTTGCTAAGGTTACCAGATGTTTTTCAATGAAACCGAGGACACTTTTCAACTTCAATGGATTTTGTATGGCGACTGATTTATAAATCTGGGGACTGTCCCCAGGAAACGGGGACATCTGGTAACATTAAACTAACCCCTTTGCAGCCCCAGGAGGAGCACGGGGAGTGTTTGCACTCCTACGCACTGCAGTCGATACACTAATGTGTCACAACATACAGTTTCGAAAGCTCTGCTTTAAATTGTGCACAGATTAACTTTGTTCTATGTAAAGTGACATTTCCAATGGGCTGAGAGTGTATTATCCATCTTTCCCTCCATATGTAGGTATCTCAGTCTTTGCTCTAATGAGTCTAACTGAATTATTTTTTAAAAAATGTTCATAAATATATAAGGTTACCAGAAGAAAAGAGAGGTGACTCTGCTGGCTTTGATCCTGCGTGCAATCCTGACAAGGCTAAGAATACTTACACACCCCGGAAATCAGCACAACTTAAGTATGCATAACTTTCTCTGACTGCATCTGCCCTTTTTTGATTAAAGGAGTCTATGATTGTGTTAAGCTTCAGAAAGCCACAATCCTTGCAAACTCGGCAAAGAAAGAGGAGTATTCAACTCTGTTTTACTCAGAGAAGACCCAGTAAAATGAATGGCCTTAAATTCATGTTCATGAACTTCGATAGGTCTATTATAAATTAAACTTTGTAAACTTAGTTGAATGTCACCCAAAAATGTGTTTTTGGCCCCAACAATCACAGTCTACACAATAAAAATTAAAGATGGACCAGCACGTAGCCTCCCCTTTGACATCTCAAAACTAGATTTGGAAGTAGTTGCACATGAATTGTTGGGTCTGTGTACCTGCTTAAGCAAATACCACAGTTAAGGATTGTAACCTTAAGGCCTCAGACCCATACTGGACCTCTTGAGAAGCGCAGTTTCCTCTCCCACACATCCACACACCACTCCATTTTCAACTGACAGGCAGGAAGGGATGCATGGAAGATAAGGTAAATGGGCAAAGAGACTGCTATGCTGCTCAACTTCCTGAAGGTGCTAATCAACATTAAATCACTTATATTGTACACTAGAAATGATGATGCCTAAACTCAGAAGACTTTTGAGTAATGACACACAGCACATAGTTTTAAAACTCTGAATTCCACTCTGCCCATGAAATGATGCATTGTGAAGATATATTTTTCTGCAAATTTTCATTTTCTGTACAAGAAAGAAATTGATATAAAGACAAATTGAAATTGTTGCTAAAGGTTCAGCCTCTGGACTGTGTGATTCTTCAAGGGTTGAGTCACTGATGAAGCTGGCTTGACCTTAGCAGCTAGACAAGTCACTTTGTCTGAAGACCTGGATATTTTCTTTCAGGTTTACTGCTCTTTTATGGTCAGGCCCTCATTCTGCAGTGTCTGTAGCAGAAAAGTTATTCTTTGATCCATGTTTTGAAACATTAAAACATCAATAAACTTGCCTCCGTAACACCAGGCTGATAAATCAAGCACAAAGTATTGTAAATGTGATTTGCTCAAGTGTCAGTCAGGAAATTTGCATTTCAAAGTACAACTAAATGTCATTTTGTCTGGATATCTTAAGTGCTAGTCAGCTGCAAATGACCAAAACAGTTAGTCTCTTTTTTCTTGATGGTCCTTCTGTACCTTTTGAAGTAATAGACTGCAAGTATTGATCCTTTAATCTGATAAACAAATGCAGCTGGAAAACATTTTTAGCATATTAGGTGAAATTTAGTTTCAATGCACCATAGGGATTTTCTTTCTTTTATTCTGAAAGAAAAACCTGAATATGAATGAGCCCCATTTGTATTTAATTTGGATGCAGAAGGAGCCAAGTTCAATCCCCAGCATCTCCAGGTATAGCTGGAAGAGATTTCCTATCTGATATCCTGGCGAATGCTGCCAGTCAGTGTAGACAATGCTGAGTTAGATAGACCAGTGGTCTGAATAAGGAAGAGGAAGGTTCCTATGTTTCCATGCCTTCAAAGGCACATTCAGAGCACACCCTGCTTAGTCCCAGTTAGTTGGAACTGCATAGAAGTGGATGAAATCTGGCCAATATTTGCAAGTCAGGAATGATTTGATGGTGTGGATTGGAACTGGAGAATCCCCACTGGCACTGTCCATATTGAAGTGGAATAGGTAGACCTCTCTCCGCCCCCTAGCAATGAAGAGGGGAAAGAACTTTGAAACTGTTGGAGGAAGAAACTAGTCCATAGAAAAGCCACCTCCAACCCCCAGGAAACACCTCCTCCTCCAATGGTTCTCACAAATCCAAATACCAAAAAGAAGGGGGGAATCAAGTTCTCCCCATGAACATCTCTACCAGGTCATGGGACTCTTAATGTTGACTGAGGCAAGACTGACATCTTCAATTAGTTCAGCCCCTTGAAATGGATTGGACCAGCATCCAGAAACTAACCAAAGTTTTTAAAGATGCCTTGAAATACAGCCAATTTCTACCTAATTTGAGGAATAAGAGTACTGAAATCCTACCTCAGAAACTTTCAGTATTATAACCAGTCTTGAACACTACTGCCAATGCAACAGCTAACAGAAAAGTATCACTAACTTTTAGCTTTTTTTATGAGTTGCTTGCTCCTTTTTGTGCTTTCTGAGTTCTCAATATGTTATTTATGGAAATACTGTTTGGTTATGACACTTTCTTTCCAAGGACCTTCACTGGGAAGCTGACATTTGTGGCTATCAGACCCCCACCAGCATTTGTCAGGAGCAGCAGTGGTGTCTTCTTCACAGAACTGTGGGCATTCCAACAGTTGGAAGAGAGAAGCGGCTGAATGGCCTTTTCATTTGCCATGCTGAAAGTCCAGATCTGTCAGGTTCCTCTCTCAACTGTCATCACCAGCCATTCCAAGAGGCTTTAACAGAGGTGAAAGACCTGCCGAAAGACCAGTATCTTGGGCTTGGTTCCCTGAAATATTTCATTCCTAGCTGATCATTAAAAGAAGTCTGTAACAAATAAATAGTTCACGAGCTTTCTTTTTTCACCTTTCTTCCTTTTTCCTTTGGTGCTGTGTGTTTTAGATTGTTAGACTGAGGACAGGGACTGTTTGTATCGCTGACATTTGTAAGCCACCTTGGGAACCTATCTGGGCTCAACAGCAGATACAAACACTTTAAGTTTTAAAAATAGGTTTGGTGATTTTAGGTTTATTACTAACATGATGAGTGAACAGTCACTTATATTTTTCGAGAAAGTTGTTTGCTTCATCACAACTTCTTAAACAGCTTTTTCTTTCTTTGGGACAATCAAGTCCCATTTTGTCAGGGTTCATCCAAGCTCCATACCTTTTCTCTAACAGCCCACCGGATTTCTTTATCCATGCATTTTCTTTCCATTGACTGAGGGCTAAATTTAGACTTGATGTCAAATTCAATCATGAGAGAAAGAACTACAGCTGCTGTCCTGTCCTACAGTCACTAACCTTCAAGTACATTTGATAATTCACTTACAAGATATCAATTAAATATGAAGATTACACAAAGGAATGGGGGGAAGAGAGGTGAAGTATTTCAAGCTTCTCATTATGTAGTTCTGTTCTCCATTTTCATAGGCTTCTAATGACGGCTCATTGTTAATATCGCAAAGGAAGTACTCTAAAAGAGGTTGCTTTTATGGAACTTTCAAATAATAAGATCTGAATAGACCATATCATTTCATACTTAATTACCAAAAGCAGCTACATTTCCCAAGATTTCAAATTAGTGGCAAAACTAGCAGTTTCCTCTTTTCTGAAAGGTAAAAAGCACATACCAAAACCATAGATGTGAAATAGCTAAGGATTTAATTCCTTCGAATTTACTTTGTGGTAGCTAATTTCTGCATGATGTCTCTGACAGAACTTTTTTTTTTTTTCATGAATTCAGCATCAAAAACGAAAAGTCCAAGGCAATTACCTAGTAACAATTGGAAAAGGTCTTCTTCCCCCCTGCTTTTTCATTAGGGAAGCCTTTTTCCATTTTTGTCTTATGTCTCTTAAAATAGATCATAATATTATATATATATATATATATATATATATATATATATATATATATATATATTCATAAGACAACTAAAATAGCTTCACGAGAGGAAAGTTTCCTGTCATCTCCTCTGCAGCCACTGTATCCCCCACCCCCACCAGTGGGCTGTCCTGAACTATGTGGGATACTGGGAGAAATCACCCCAGATTGGTATTGGATCATAATCTAAATTAACATAAGTATCCCATTGTCATAACCAACACCTGACAGGTGTATAAGCTCGGTGCTTTGTTTCCAAGGGTACTCAGTGGTACACAGTACCAGCATATTTCCCCCTCCCCCAATTGTTAAAAGTGTGACATTTACTATAACAACTTTGTGGTGAGTAGGGGCACCATTTCCCCCTTCTTTTTTCTTTTTTAAAAGCACTGCATAAGCTTCCTGAACAGAGACGCCTTTTTTGTGTGTGGAGGTGACAGAGATGAGGAGACCAGAGGAGGGAAACTTTCCTTCCATTAGCTTCTTAAGTTTCCGTATTTTGGACAACAAATCAATCCAGTGTAAAGAAAGAAGGGAAAACTGTTTTGATAAAAGTAAAAGAGAGAGAGAGTCAAACATGCAGTAATGTTTTATATAAATCGGGGCTCTTTTAAAAAAAGAAAGAAAAATAGATTTCACGGGATCAGAGAAGGATTGAAATACCACCTGGTCCAAACCTCACCAAACCTTTGTACACTTGTCACTTCTGATCTGCTATGATATTTAAATTATAGTGTATCACTCATAGAATAAAATCAGACTGAATTCTGTCAGAAGAAATGTATTCAACTCAATGGTGGCTTTACTTCAGTTTCATGCTACCTTTTAACGAGAATTTTCATGGTCTGCCTACATGTGTGAAATTTACAAAGCAAGAGCACATGTTCTTAATTAATGGTTTAAAAAACACAACTCGTTTATGTTAAGTGAAACCCAGAGTATGCACCATTACTGAAGAAAATAAGCTCAGACTTGTTTAAATGTTTCTCAGCAATATTTGGTCAACCAGAAATTGGGAGGTGGCCAACCAGTGAAACATTTTCCTTCAGACTGCACCTGTTTCCATTGGTCAGGAAAGTCCAGTTGCAAGACAGAACAATCCAAATATAAATGTTGAACAAATACACCATTCAACAAGTTTCTTTGAAGTCAATATAGGTAAAGGGTTAACACAAAAACTCTTTGTAGTTGGAATCTTACACTTCCCTTACGCTGGCGATAATTGCAGCACTGTGTCCTAATCGGAATTTCATCATGCATTCAAATTGGCGAGCAGAATCGTTTAACAGCTCCCGCAAATAGATCTCAGCAGGCTTTATTTCAAGAACTTCTGTAGTGTCAAGTGGTCAGTCCTTCATTTTTAATTTCTAAATAGATGAGATGCAAATTACCTGATCTCTCGTCCTAGCCAACGGTCATGGCAAACGTTTCCAATTACATCCTGACGTTTGGTTTGCCTTGGAGGTAAATAACATTATCAAGCTTGGGATGGGGCAGGCTGGATCAGAAAGAAAAGATTAATTATCTTGTAAAAGTGTTTTATTATCTTAATTCTCTGCATCAGTCATGTTTACTTAATTAGAAAAGTAAACACCATAATATAGTCGGTGCCCTGACACAATGTAGCAGGGTTAAATGTTTTACATAAATTCTATCCATAGGGATTAGGTTAATGCGCTAAAATATATTTTCTTAAAAGTAGAGCTTGTCACATCAAATACTAGTTCCCAGCCATTTACTAAAAGGATCAACCAATGGGTCTCCTTATTCCTTAAGTGGAAGCAACAATCATAGCATATTAATTTTGGAGCACATGGATCACATAGAGAAATCAGATTAAGAAAAGTTTTATCTCTCTGACTCATAATACTAGAATTTGTGGTCATCTAATGAAACTGAATATTGTAAGATTCAGGGCACATGAAAGAAAGTATTTACTCACACTGTGCAAAGTTAACCAAGGAACTCATTCCAACAGGAGTTAGTGGTGGCCACCAACTTGGGTGGCTTTAGAGAATTAGATGAATTCCTGGAGGACAAGGCTATCAATGGCTACCAGCCTCTGAATATCAGTTGCTGAGAATCACAGGTGGGGAGAGTGCTTTTGTGGTCATGCCCAACTTGCAGACTTCCCACAGGCATCTGGTTGGTCACTGAGAGGATGCTGGATGCTGGAGTAGATGGACCAGTGGCCTGATTCATCAGGCTCATCTAATTTTCTTAAGCATTTTAAATATGAGATTGAAAACTTATTGAGCTAGTTCAACATCAGGGACATTTCTGATATAAAACAACTCTGAGCAAGGATGAAAACAAAATCACCCCACTTCACCAAATGATACATGGGCTATTTGACTGTGCTTCTTGGGTGTGAATGTGTCAAAACAAAATGCCATATTCTGCATGTGCATAATGGTGCCCTAATAAATTCAGAGTCTGATAATATGAAACAGCAGTTCCACAAACACTTTAGACATTAAAAAAAATATTGAAGAGTTGCCCATAGGAAGTCAAAAGTTTTTCTTAACCTGCCCTCAATTTTACAACAAGGCCTAGCTAAGCTTGCTGTCAACAAAATGAGATTATAGTGCTGGTTCCCTGTTCTTCTGGGCAAGTAGGAGGAGCTATTCCTCCAAAGCAGACTTGCTTTTGCCACTTTGTGGTTCCATCAAACAAAAAATGAAGCATGGGAAAGTGGGTTCAGTCATCAGAACTTTATAAAGTTAAGATCTTGATAGGAAAATAAGGGGGCTACTATACCATATTCTGAGAGGCAGCGCTAGAAGGAGACAGCCTCTCTCCATAAGAGAAGCTTTCTTTTTATACATAATTTAAATCTGTCAATGTTTATTCACAGTTTTAATATTAAATCGTTATAAGTACAAGCAGCGCTACAGGTTTATATGTGACATGCAAAAACACAACAAGAGACTTCCAAAGGAAGGATTAAATGTATTAAACCCCTAATTGAAAATAATAGACAGCATAAACGACTATGCAGAAATGCAATGCATTAATGTAAGGCTACCTAGAATAATGTGCCCCCCCCCCGCCAGAATAAATAATTATTTTCCTGAGCTCACATGTATTAGAAAAAACAGCAACAAACTGAACAGGGATCCTCAAGAATCTGACATGAACTCTTGAGCCATTTTCAGCTATGTTTTTGTCCTACTTATACCACGTCAAACCATTAATCTGCCTGGCTCAGGATATAGTGACAGATGGAAGCTCTTCAGATTTTCAGGTGGGGTTTCTGAGCCATATCTGGAGGTGTAAAGGACTGAGCCAGGCTGCCAGGGGGACCTCTTGTGTGCAAAGCATTGCTTAACCACTGAGGTACAGCTCTTTTTAAAAGCCCCTTTGAAATTTATGGGAAACATGAAGAAGAACTGTGACAATTTTAAAATCTCCTGTTTTCAGGGGTGAATGTTAACCATTATCAAGGGGGTTGTAAAGGTTTCATCAAGTTGGAAACTGAGGTAGCAGTCTGAATAATTCATAGTAAAAAGGTTAGCGGCTTTGTCCTTTCTCCTGGATTGTACCTATGTAGAGAAGGCATGGATACTTAACAATCTAAGGACTCAGCTATACAGCTGCAATTAAAATGTTTTAGATGTATTCTAAAGTGCAATATACAAATGTGGCATTAGATGGTGACAGTGAGCTATGCAAAATTCCATGTATTATTCAAAATGTTAAAAAAAGCATTTTCACAGTGTGTTTTTTTATACATGTGTAGATTCCACCCAAGTGGAGCCTGAGTGAAACTTTTGTGACTGAACATGATCTCAGTCAGTCACAATTGGATCCTATGGTCTTTCTCAGCTGGCAGGATACTCCTTCAGCTCCTCCACAACCCCACCCACATCCTTAAATCTGATACAAAAGGTCCTTCATTCCTCTGCAACAGATTTTGTGGCACCAGTGAACACAACCCCATGAGTACTGATGGATGTCATCTTGGATAGATCTACAAAGGTGTCAGCTTTAGACTGGCATCGCTATCTTCCTAAACTGGAGAAGCTTTAAAATGGCATCATTACCCGACTTCCGGGTTAGCGCCTCCGGTAATGGCGGATTTCCTCTGATTTGGAGGAATCTGCTCCGTGGAAATCAGGGTCTGGACCGCCACGGCGAGGCGGAGACCCATCAAAAACCACAGGCGGGAGAAGCCTGTGGACGTGGGATTCAGCTGGCACCTTATGCACCTCCCCTACTCGCGGGGAAACCCGGTTTCGGGGATCCGGAGCGACGTGGGATGAGCGGTGCGGTGCTTCGAATCGACTGCTTCTTTCACGGAGTGAAGCCGCATTGCTGTTGCCGGAGAGCGCTGACTTTTTCCTGTGGACAATTGAACTCTAAACAACAACCCATGAGTAGAACGGAAAATTGGATCTTTAAACTTCGTAATTTGGCATCGAAACGGGAAGGCTTCAAACAGGAAGTCCACCTTCCTCTTTTGTAAATAGATTGAAGCAAAGACGTTGCAAGCTAAAGCCTGGAAAGTCTTTTGTAAAGGATTAAATCTCCATCGGTTGAAATTACTAAACCCCACTTGGAAGCAGGAGAAGAGGGGGGAATTTTTAGATTGTTTAAGCCTGCAGGAGAGAGAGTGAAGAAAGATAAATCACCACCGTTTCAAACCTGGGAACGGGCTGCCAGTAAGATTGAAGTTTTGGGAAAGTGCATTGACTGTGAATAAAACGTATGTCGACAGATAGTTAAATAAGAGAAATATATTGTTTCCATTGTTTCTTTTGCACTTAAAAAGGAGCAAAAAAAGTAACTAAAAATTGAAACAAACTCTGTTGTTGGACCTGCGTTTAAAAGGATGGATACAAATAGAAATTGTTTCCCCTAGAGGGAGCTTTTGAAACAGTGGCAGGAGTGGAGCTGGGGAATTTTCCAGCTGCAGAGATTAAAAAGCGTGAGAACCAGAGTCTGACCTTGGATAAGAATGTTCACAGAAGAAGCTTTAGTGATTGCATTTTGCAAGGCAAGTGCTTTACTGGAACAGCTTCATGAGAAAATGGATGTGAGGATTATTAAAATTGACAGTTTGGGACAAAAAATGACTGAGTCAGGACAAAAAGGGAATATTTATACAGAAATCACCCAGGAATTGACTCAGGAATCTGTTTTGACATGGCAAGCTGTGGAGAAAACGAAGGAGAATGTTGTCGAACCTCAAGTAATTCAAGTGAAGAGAGCCTTGGCCTCACAGAGGCAATTTGATGATCGAATCTAGAGAAAGCCAGTCTTGGTGGGATGGAGCCCTGCTTGTAGACCCTCCTATGCAGGGATGCTCTGGCCTTTGGGAACTGGAGTTGGGTCAGGGGGAGAGTGGCGTTCTGAAATATCTTTTGGATTTTAGTTCTGACTATGGAGAATGGGCTGACCTCTTGAGAAGGAATAAAGACATTGTTAGGTTGGAGTTTCCCCGAGATCTACTCCTCAACGCCAAAGGAAGGAAATTAAGAACAAGATCAGCACAAGATAAAGTAAAGTGCATGTATAAATATAAAGATCTGCAGAAGGGACATGGAAGAGAGTTAAGAGCCTCAGACAGAAGGTCACCAGGTTGATGGACTATATGGTATTGATAGAAAGGACTGACAGAATCCGAGACCAGGGAGAAGAGACGGTGGAGGAAGATTGGGAAAAAGTTTTTTTTTTAAAAAAAAATTAATTTTAGAGAAATGTTGTAAAATTAATGAGTATTAGAAAAATGATGGAATGAAATTATATGGCTTTAGTAGAAATGTCATAAGGAGTTAAGTATAAATAGGTTTTGGGGTTTTAATGGTAAGATAAGGTTAAAATTAAATTAAGATAATTAAATGACAGAAAATAGTGAAAGATGGAAAGGATTTGCTGGAATAATTAACAACTAGAATACAAAAAGGGAGGTGTGAGGAGGTTAACTAAAGGTTAACTTTAGGTTAACTAAAGATAAAGATATGGAAATATTGGATTTGTTTTTAACTGTTTTTGATTTTGTTTTTGTTTTGATGTATTGTGTTTTTTGCTTTTTTGTATGTATTGTAGTGTGTTGATTTGTGCTGTTTGTTTTTTTCTCTTTCTTTTTTCTCTTTTTCTTTAATTCTTAAACTTTTAATAAATATTATTTTTTTTAAAAAATGGCATCATTACCTTCCCAATTATCTCTGATTTTTAAAAATGCTGCGGTAAATATTTTTAACAGCCTATGCCCTGAAATCCCATTGCTGTCTGTAAAACAATAAACCCATGACGGAGAAAGATCTTCATAAAAAAATGTTTTTGTAAAAAAATATTTCTTTTTTATTAGGAATTTGCATGCCGTACAGGTAGTAGAGCAATTGGTCTCATGGGCAATGTGAGGAATTAGAGTGGGGGAAATGGAAGAACCTTTCAATTGCTAAATTGTGCTGCAGAATCAGCATGAACAGTGGATACTCGATAACGTCACCTTTTTAAATAGGCTGCCCATATATTGAGCCTAAAATATGAAGCAGCAGTAAAAAGAAAAAAGAAAAAGGTTGTGCCCACTGACTCAGAGGACAGCCTTTCACTGGCTGTGATGGATGCTATATTGCGTTACATATGAGATTTGCTTTAATTGCATTAGACTAAGTAGCACTATCTCAAGACCTGCTCTGTCAGAAAAAAAGTGCTTATACTGTGGAACAGCAACTCCTGCAACAAGCAAAGCTTTGCAAATCATGGAGTGTTAGCACTGAAAGAATATTATGTTGTGCCGACACTGCGGGCAGATTAGCTGCCACTTATGCTTAGGAGCAGACTAGAAGATCCGGAGAGCACAGTTACTCCTCATTGCTTTTGTTTCCATTTTCTCCTTATTTGTTCCTTACTTTTATCTGATAAGTTAGTAGATATACGCACAACTCATTGGGATCCACTAGACTGGGAAACTTGGATCTTTCACCTGGATTTTGACTAGTTTCAGAATATTTCCAGAGTCTGTAGGTGCCATTCCAGGCTGTGAAAGAAGCAATGCAGGTTTCCTGCACCTTGAACAAGATGATAATTTCTTTTTCAAAAGGTAGTTTGGGGTCTACTGGTAGATCTCTGGATGGTTTGTAGTATGTTGAAAAGGGTTTCTGATGCCTACCTGTGCCACAGTGGCAGCAAAAAATGTTACCCCCTCTTCAAATTTAAGATATCTGATCTGAAGTAAATCATATCTAGATTTAAACTTGAATTTTAAGACCAGTATATGGATCTTTAGTTGCAATAGATAGCTGGATGCACTCCTCAAATCACCATTTTGCATCTGCTTCCATCACACACACACACACACACACACACACACACACACATACACACACACACACTGGGTACTACTTTGCACCTGGCTCTGGCTGGCAGACCTCAAGTTTCAACTTAAAAACAAAACAAATCCTGCAGGTCAGAAATCCTCCCACTGTCAAAGAGCGCCTCTACACAAGTGCAATGTGTGGAGTTTCTATAACCCAAATGAACCAACACTAGATGTGCCCTTTCTCATTAGTCCAAGTACTAGGAACTCACTAGACATTCAGTGGCATCCCTAGTGATTCTTGGTTGTAAAACTGAGGGTTGATAGGAGAGGGTTAAGGGAAAATGCTGAGTTTCTGTTGATGGCACTAGCAGAGTTGGTGCCTTGTTAAGGAGATACCTCTCAAGGAGAGAGGACCATATTGGAATTGGGGACTCAGCTGCTCTCCCTTCCCCTGGCTCTGGGTCAGTGTGACAGAGACTTCCCAGTCCCTCTGGAGCTGGCAACACACAGAGGCCTAATCTTCCTCTCTGTGAGAATCCAGTCCTGGGGCACTGGGGAGTTCCCTTAGAAACAGAACTAGAATCTGGTGTTGATTGATTCTTGAGCAAAATAGTGCAGTTGCAAGGTTTAAATTGTCTTTATCTACTATGCTGATTTATGTTTTCAGATATTTATTTTGCTTTGTTATATTTATAATTGATTTTGTTCTTTTTTCCCCATAGGAGGATGGGAAGCTGCCTTATACAGTCATACCTTGGTTTTCAAACAGCTTAGTTCCTGAACATTTTGGCTCCGGGACGTCACAAACCCAGAAGAGATTGCTCCGGATTGCAAACTATTTTTGGAAGCTGAATCTCCGACGGGGCTTCTGACTGGCTGCAGGAGCTTCCTGCAGCCAATCAGAAGATGCGCTTTGGTTTTCAAACATTTTGGAAGTCAAACGGATTTCCGGAACGGATTCTGTTCGACTTCCAAGGTACGACTGTAATGAGTCAGAACACAGAACCATCTAACTCAATTCTGTTCATGCTGATAGGCAGCAGTTCTCCAGGTTGTCCATACAGGGCTCTCTCCCAGCCATCCCTGGAGATGTTAGGGATTGAAGCTGAGTCCTTCTGCACGAGACACGACCCTTAACATTCTGGTTTGTTTTCATGCATTTAGTGGGTTTAATAGGCTGGATGGACAATAGATAGATAGATATCAATATACTTCTGTTCACAGAGGCCTTGGAATAAAATACAATCTCTGCTCTGCAGAACTTCCATTATACCCAATCGTGCTATAGTCACAAAGGCACACATCCTTTTAAAATTTCACTCCTCTCTCTGTCTCTGCTTCAATCACATCACCTGGGAAGGAGTAATGATGTTGTTAAATATGGGTTTTGCTGAATCATGCAATCAACTAAATGAGAAAAAAATTAAATCCATGCCCTTGAAGGGAAAATGAGCTCAGTAACATTTACAGTACCATTGCCTCGAGCCCTTTTCACCCTTTCTACTAACACATAGCATCTGGAGCCTATATAAATAATTGTCCCTGAGGAAAATGAATGAGCAAAGGTATTGACATTTACATGTGTCACATAAAAGGTCACATTAAAAAAAAGGTTGGAATAAAGCAGGCATTTTGCCTCACAAGTCCTTATGTTATGCCTTAACAGTCATTCATATTTTTGTGGAGACTCACTTTCCTCATGTAAGAAAAAAAGGGAGGGCTGTATCCATGTCTTCTTTGTATGTGGTACTGCAAAAAGAAACTCTGCAAACAGCAAAAATATTTGGTATCTGAATAAAATAAAGTGTCCCTGAGATTTTCAGTTTAATGATGATGATGATGTCCTCCTGTTGTGCAGTTCACAGCTCAGTATGCCAATAGCACCAAACTCCATATCTTTTTTGTCACCCAATTCAGGTTTAAATGTGCATGTGCTGTAATCAGTAACAGAATCTGTAACAGAATGGTTGGAGTCCAATAAACTGAAACTCAATCTAGACAAAATGTTGGTCTTTCTGGTGGTTGGTTCATCTGCCTTGGACCCATTTCTGGATGGAGTCATGCTCTCATTAAAAAGTCAAGTTCTCAACCTAGGTGTTATTAATAGTTCCAGCCTTACACATCGGAGGCCAAAGTGGATTCCATAGCACAATGCACTGTACATCAGTTGCTACTGATGTAGCATCTGCAGTACCTCCTGGACCCAGCTAGTCTGGCCACTGTTGCCCATGTTCTGATACCATCCCATCAGGGTTACTGTGGTGCTGCCCCTGTAGACTGTTTGGAAACCCCACATCATTCAAAACACTGCAGTGAGACTGATGATTGTAACCTAGCATAGGGAACAACTCACAATTTTTCAAACAGCTGTACCTCTCCAGATCCACTTCAGAACACTGTGGTGAGTGGGAGGTCTGCTTGCACCTCCCATAGAAGTAAGCAGCAATGCTACTTTTTCATAGTCGCACCCCAATGTTCCTTTGAATGCAGGACTTATAAACACACACAGACCAGACCACTTCTGCCATTTACCCAAGCACCACTAATTGTTCATTAAGTCCCTGTCTTCCCATGCCTTAGTTAAATAATTCATTAATGTCCATTTGCCATTCACTCATACGGAATCATTTCTGCAGACCACAAGTAACCTTTTTGCAGCTTAGTTAAAATTATCATGTCAGATTCAGCTCATTAGTGGCAGGAAAAGGGTGCAATGACTGCTGATGCATTAATTGCAAGCCAGATCACTGCTCTGGCATTGCTGGAATGCAAATGTCAGAGCAGGGATGAAGAACTTCAAATGGATGTGTCCAATTAGGCCTTCTAGCTCCTATTAATGGAGAGAGGGTGTAGGTAAGTGGTACAGCACGTGCTTTGCATGCCAAAAGTCTCAAGGTCCCATTATGAGGGTCTCCAATTAAAATGACCTCAGGACGCTGAGCAAGGAAAGACCACCTTCTCCGCCTGACACCTACAGCACCATTGTTCTCAGAGGTCCAAGGGTGGTTGAACTTGGCATGATAGTTTTGTATGCATCAACAGAAGTATAGTGTCGTGATCAAGGGAAGTAATAGTACTGCTCTATTCTGTACTGGTCAGACCACAACTGGAGTACTGTGTCCAGATATGGGCAACACAATTTAAGAAGAATACCGACAAGCTGAAACATGATGCTGATAATCAAGGGTCTGGAAACCAAGCATTATGAGGAGCGGTTGAAGGAGCTGGGTATGTTGAGCCTAGAAAAGAGGAGACTGAGAAGAGCTATGATAGCCATCTTCAAATATCTAAAGGGCTGTCACATGGAAGATGGAGTAAGCTTGTTCTCCTGCTCTGGAGGGTAGGAAACAAACCCATGGCTTCATGTTACAAGAGATGAGATTGTGACTAAACATCAGGAAGAATCTTCTGACAATAAGAGCTGTTCAGAAGTGGAACAGCAGAGGTTGGGTGGCCATCTGCCATAGATTCTTTAGTTGAGATTCCTGCATTGCAGGGGGTTGGACAAGATGACTCTTCCAACTCTACGATTCTATTAACTTGGCTTTGCTCAGGGTCCCACCTCCCTTTCTGTGTACATTACCACCAAAGGACATTTTTTTCTTAAACAACATGCAAAGCATGGCAGTTAGAAAATTGCACAAATGAAGGAGCCAACTTACTAACCAACTGCATACCCCTAAGGGGTTCCCAACTTTGTTGGAGTTTTTGTTGTTGTTTTTTTAAAAAATGACCATTTTAAATGTACTCCCTTTTAAAAATAAAACCAGGCAAATATCTTTTGTTCACATCTCTTTGTAATCTCTCTCTCTCTCATTCTCTCCTTTATTGATCTCTAGAAAGGAACATGTTTTTTTTAAGGTTCAAGTACAAAAAGAAAATAATTTCAATGTTTATAAAATAAAATAGTCCCCAGTAAAGCCAATCTGCAGAAAATAAGACACAAAAAGACAGCAGGATTTGTGACACAACTGAAGCAAAATGAAAAGCAAATTACAAAAGAAGCATTTTTAATAGGCAGACTTAATTTTTCCCCCTCTGGATGAATAGACTGAAAAGGAGGACAATTGAAGTTTGCCATATAAGAAAAGTATTAGTCTTAAGAATCTTAAGAACATTTAATAACATGGTAACTAGCTTCAGTGGCATTAAAAACAAATAATAGACTTCTGCAGAGTTATTATGGACATGCACGCAAACAAACAACAAAATATTAAAGATAGACTCAGATGGAGTTTGATCCTATGCTATAGAGAGAGCAGTAATTTTGAGAAACATTTTTTAATTTAATTGCCATCCTCAAAATATGCTTTTTAAACTATCCATTAAACTGAAATCTGTGCTCCAATGCAAACTCTCCGCCTGTAATTCCTCTAGGTTGATAAATCCTTTAATTGAGTACTAGTATGTGCGCCAGCAATTGACCTCTTCATCTGAAAGCAACTTATAAGAGACGCTTTGGAAACGCTAGCATCATCAATTTGAGTACAAAATTATCCTATTTACAGAGAAATGTGTTCATCTAGTAAACAGCAATAACAAGAACAAAACAAAAGGAGCATAGTAGGGAAATGGAGAAGCAAAAGCACTTTTGGTGCTTCTCCTGCTGCCAAAGAAACAGTTCAAATGGAAATGTTAACTTGTCTCGCTAAGTGCAGCATATGCAGTTCAAAGAAGCGTCCCCCCCCCCAAAAAAAAAGTATAAAAGCTACATATATTCCAGAAGCTGGAAAATATGCTCCGGGGGATCACTTAGAGCAGGAGTAGGACACCTCAGGCCTAGGGGCTGAGTGCAGCCCTCCAAGTGTCTCTATCTGGCCCTCAGGACTCTCCACAGCCACAAACCACAGCCACCAGCACTGCTTTGTGGTTTGGCCTGGCTCAGTTGTGTCTTCGAACTTAGATAGTGCTTCTTACTTGTCTGGAGGGAGAGCAGAGACACTGGCAGAGGAAGAGGAGTGCGGGGGGAGCGCACCGCCCCCAGCAGCGTGATCCGGGCAGGGTGCCATCGTGGCTGTCCCCTGCCCGCGTTGGGGGACAGATGAGAACAAAATTGAACTCTTTGGCATCAACTCAACTCGCTTGTTTGGAGGAGGAGGAGGAATGCTGCCTAAGACCCCAAGAACACCATTCCCTCCGTCAAACATGGAGGGGGACATATTATGCTTTGGGGGTGTTTTTCTGCTAAGGGGACAGGACACCTTCACCACACTGAAGGACGATGACGGGACCCTGTATCGTCAAAGCTTGGGTGAGCACCTCCTTCCCTCAGCCAGGGCATTGAAAATGGGTATTCCAGCATGACAATGACCCAAAACACACGGCCAAGGCAACAAAGGAGTGGCTCAAGAAGAAGCACAGTAAGGTCCTGGAGTGGCCTAGTCAGTCTCCAGACCTTAATGCCATCGAAAATCTGTGGAGGGAGCTGAAGGTTTGAGTAGCTACACATCAGCCTCAAAATCTTACTGATTTGGAGAGGATCTGCAAAGAGGAGTGGGACAAAATACCTCCTGAGATGTGTGCAAACCTGGTGGCTACCTACAAAAAACGTCTGACCTCTGTAATTGCCAACAAGGGTTTTGCCACCAAGTACTAAGTCATATTTTGCAAAGGGATCAAATACTTATTTCACTCATTATAATGCACATCAATCTCTGACTTTTGTCTTCTGGGTTTCTGAGGTTTTCCCTGTTGTTATTAAGTCTCTTACAGCTACAATAAATCTACCATTAAAATTATGGACTGGTCATTTCTTCGTCAGAGGGCAAACAAGCAAATTTAGCAGGGGATCAAATACTTTCTTCCCTCACTGTATAGCCAAGAGAAGATGGTGAGCATCTGTGGAAGCTTCCTCCAACCAAAATGGTGCTCTACGTATATGAAAGTCACCTGCAGAAAGAGACTCTGTTCAGCGTAGAGCCTTACTTGAACTGAAGACTCCCTAAATGGGACAGGGCAATCCAAAGCGGGCAATGGAGGAGGAACCACCAAGCCCAAAGTCCTTGTCCTGGCAGGGTGGAAGTTTTTGGGAGTGGCATCCCCCCATTTAGTTTCGTTCCAGTTAAGGCCAATGAGAAGAGATGTATAGCAGTGCCAGGGCTGGTGTACTTCTTCCCCCCAATTCCAGAGTTATAGGGAGAGGGACGGAATTCATTGATGCACCTTGGTGTGCCTCCAGGTTTCCTTCTCCACACTTTGAGCTCTGACAGAGGGTCAGCTGCAAAGAGGTTGTTGGTTATTTCACAGATTATATGGGCTGCAGAAGGCGTGCTGGGGAGACCACACATTCAAGAAACGCAAAAGTAACTTTTGCTTGGTTTAATAACAAAAACAAAAACTCCTTTTACATTAAATTACATTATATCAATAAGTCAGACCCATCCACCAGGGTACTGAGAGAGCTACATGCTGCTCTTTATATGCTATAAAGGTAAAGGGACCCCTGACCATTAGGTCCAGTCGTGGCCGTCTCTGGGGTTGCGGCACTCATCTCACTTTATTGGCCGAGGGAGCTGGCGTACGGCTTCTGGGTCATGTGGCCAGCATGACTAAGCCGCTTCTGGAGAACCAGAGCAGCACACGGAAACACTGTTTACCTTCCCGCCGGAGCAGTACCTATTTATCTACTTGCACTTTGATGTGCTTTCAAACTGCTAGGTTGGCAGGAGCAGGGACTGAGCAACGGGAGCTCACTTCGTCATGGGGATTCGAACTGCCGACCTTCTGATCAGCAAGTCCTAGGCTCTATGGTTTAACCCACAGTACCACCCATGTCCCTTTATAAATATACTACACCCAACAGCTTAATTAACATAACTTAACACCTGCTGTAGTGCTTCACAGCTGTAAAACTAGGTCATGTTATTTGCTCTGGCCCTTAAAGACATACACATCTTGTGAAACAACAATAAAACCTAAAATTTAAAGAAACCATTCAACAGAGGTACCCTCTGTGAGTAGCCCTCCTGCTCCTTCCCAGGGACCAAAGGATTATTTATCTATCCCACCGCTCAAAAATCATTCTCAACTCTGGCAGAAAGTGTTTTTTAAAAATGAATGTATCTTCTTGCTGAAGTCCAAGGCAAGAATACCATCTTGCTTGTCATAATGAATGAAAAGACACAGTTTCAGTTTATATCTTTACAAATTATTAACTGCAAATTATTAAAAGCCAAATTATTAACTGCATTGTAATCAGAGTGATTGCTTCCCACCTATTTTGTCAGCTGAACATGCATCCCTTAAGGTTTTTTTTCTTCTAGGCCTTCTCTTGCCTCCCAGTTGGAGTCTCTTCTCAACTATCTTAACGGCAAGGTTTTAAGGGACAGAGACCTTGAATATATCAACCAGCTCACCTGTTGCTTGATTCTCACCAGGGGTCAAATCATTGGTGAGGGATCCTCCTCCAGGATCCCTTTAGTGGGATGCCCCATTGGTCTGTCTGATCAAGGCAGAACAGAGCAGGAGTATTACTTCCCTTGATTGGGATACTATACTTCTCTTGATGCAGCCTAGAACAGCATTGGCTTTTTCTGCTGCTATATCACACTGTTGACGCATGTTACATTTGTGGTCTAAAAAGACCACGAGATCCTTTTCACATGTACTACTGGCAAGCCAGGTGTTCCCCATCTTATATTTGTGCAACTGGTTCTTCCTGCCTAAGTGTAGAACAATTTGGAAATAACAGCATCTGGATATTCCATTAAAAATGAGTGAACAAAGATGGCAATTCCAGAGAAGAGTGTTAGTGTAGGAGTAGGCAATGTTTGTTTGTTGTTGTTTTTTGTAATAAAACAACTGTTTTTCTGAGTCCTGCTTAGCAGTGTAATACTTTTCTTTGTGCTTCTTTGTGTTAAACTAGGATATGGGAATCACATGTTAAAAGCCCTGCTCATTTTTGAAGTTCACAGGGTGATTCCAGACCAGTCACCAATTTACTTTACTGAGTTGAAGTTGGGAGGAATACAATAGTAGTAATAGCTCTAGATGAAATATTGGATTTCCTGACTGTAGATAATAACATCCTGAACCCCGCTGCTCCCACAATTAGTTGATATCTTGATGCACATCCTTGTAAAAAGGAGCACACTAATAAAACTAATAAATTATTCCCCCATCAAATATGTGGGAAGGAAGTACAGGAAGTGAGTTGTCTTATGTATTGTAAAGAATTGCTGCCCTACAACATCAGCACACATTATCACCTCATTTCTTTATAACATCATAATTGCTTGAATGCTGCTGTCCACTTCCGCCTGTGTACCAGCTATTATCAAACACTAACAGCTCATCTCCTCTGCTTGCTGTTGATTTCCTATATCCCTATATCCCCTACTTCCAAGAAAATCAATATGAGATGTAGGTTTAAAAGCAGGATTTGAAAATATCTTAGTCATCATCATGCTGCCTGCAGAAAACAGGAGGTCAAGGAGTTACATAGAAATGAACCAGATAAAGGAAGGGGCCATGTAGTGGTAATTATTGTGACTCCATATGAGTAAGTTTTAGTGAACTTCATACTTTGGGTACTTACTGTTCTGAATAACAAGAGTGTTAGATTTTCCACTGAATCTCTTATTATTTTTAACTAGGGGTGGTGCCCCTGTTTGCAAGCCCCTCTACCATTCCCCTATATTAACTCCTGAGCACTTCCTTTTCCCAACCCATGCAAGCAACTACTAAGCACATATTCCTTTTTTAAAAAATAATTTTTAATAAGTCTTCCATTTTAACAATCCAATCAAATCACATTGCATATTCCAAATTATACAAATACATCACATATAGTCCAAATATTCCGTCAAATTATAATTTTTTTGTTGGGTCTTCCCATGCTTCAAGTTCAGTGGGGTTCCAATCATCTTATGTTTCTACTGCCTTGAGTTTCCAATAGTTCCTTCTTTAAATCTTCCTGTTGTTATCCTTCCTTCCTTCATGGCCTCTGAGTTGTTTCCACAGGCGAGTTGAAGTGAGCAATAATATGCTTCTGTGTGAAATTTGTATGACTCTCTTTTTTTCCTTTTTTTTTTTTGCAGCTGATAAGTCTATTGTCCTCACACGCTGGTGTTTATGCTGAATCAATCCGAAAGTCCTTCTCTGGTGGCAGACGCCATCTTCTCTCAGTTCTGATGAAATAAAATCTAGGCATTTGCTCATTAATTTTCTCAGACAGGTTGCATCAAACATTAGTCTTTCCAGGGAGATTTGCCAAATCGGACTTGTAGTGCAGATATGATAACAAATTAAGAGCTTGCCTCCCCCATAACTATTTATCTCTGCAACTCGGTCTGTCCCATAATGGCGGATCCCAATTAAATTGTGCGTCACATCACCCTTCCAGAGAGCCTTTTATCTTCTTCCAAGTATTTCAAAGAACAAAGGCTTTAGTTAGTATTGTTATTTCCACACAGTTTATATTTTCCGATCTCACTTGCTGTAAGTAATGTAGACGGTTCTTCGGGGCGGGGGGTTGTTAGGTATTATTGTAGTAGAAAAAGAAAAAGTCTTATCCCCCCTCCTTTCCGTTCCATTCCAGCATACCAGCTTAGATGTTATTCTTTGATGTTATCTTTCTTCCTCTCCATCACTCTTGGCATCTCAGTGGCTGACTTAATTGGCAGATTAATTACCCTTTCTTCGCCTGAAGCATGTCCAAGATCTTAAATCCAATTTTTTATCTTAAGAAATGGAACTTGGAGCACTCACGGAGACAGCGTCCAGGAGATCCGAACTCCCTCGGGGGCTTTCCATCCAGTGCCCCCACCCCCTCCTTCTTTACGAACTCGGGGGTGGTTTGCTGGGCATCCACGGATGAGACTGCATCTTCCCTTCCACCAGGAAGAATTTGGGAGGCTGATTACTCCCATCTCAGCCTCTAGATTACCTCGTGGGAGCTGGAGAGATGGTATTGTCAGCCATCTACTGTGGCGCCCCCTAGCGGAGCCCTCTAAACACATCTTCCTAACCCCATTTCTGAAGCCGCTTCCCTCTATTCTGCAACCCAGCTTTGCACCCCTATTTCTACCTTCACACCCATGTCCATGTCCCCTTCCTCCATTTGTGAAACTCTTCCCTTTCATACAAACCACCTGCAATGATAGCTTCCTTCATGTTTCTCGTCTCATACGTTGCAACTACCAAGGTCCCTTTTCACTGTCTGCCCAGTTATGAAGCCACCATCCATTTCCCTTCTTCAGACCCTGTCATGCTCCTGCTTTAACCTTCAAATCCAATTCGATTTTGCTGCCTGAGGCGGCTGCTTCACCCCACTCTATGTGTGGGTCAGTTCTGTACTCCTGTCTCTGATTTCTGTTTTCTCCCTAGGCACAGATTCAATGAAAGCTCTTGCTAAAATAGTTCATTTAATCTTTTCCCGAGTTATTCTACTGACTGCTTGTTTTCTTGCAGGTCCATATTGCCTTTGCTGATTAAGGAAAGATGTTTTTACTTCTATTCATTTGATGAATCTCAGCAATATTATGCATCCCTGTCCATAAGATCAGTTGTTGTTTTCACAGCACAAATGGTCGTGTTTATTATTATTGACTTGGATAACAATGTTCTCACTGCTGGCGGAATCTTGTATTATTCTTATACCTAAGCATTACACGTAGAGCAGTGTATCATGAATTGTAGAAAGCAAGGTTCTGGTGCAATTATGAGACTTGTAGCAAAATGTAAGAGCTTGGGATATATTAAATGTTACACATGTGCTACAGGCTCAAGATGTGAAGCTATTTTGGTATTTCCGGAGATTCTCTTGGAATGAATTAAAGTCCTTGCTGCTTATGAATTGGAGATACAGAAGGAGGTAGTGAAGTGCATTTGAATTCATGTAGTTTATTTATTGGGGACATTCTGAATCTTCTTCCAGCATTTTTGTGGTCAACTGATGGTGCATTAAAGCTGTTCAGCTAACCTTGTTGTTAAATAGTGCTCTGTGGCTTGTAGATGGGAGGCAGATTTAAAATTGAGATTTTAAGCAGAAGAGACAAAGAGAAGCAATGAGAATTAACTCTGACGGTTAGAAAGTGAAATTGAAAAGGCAGGGAAATGAAACATAAAAAGGAAATCTAAAATCTCAGTGGAGTGCACTGTTCCCTGGGCTTTCAGAACACTGGTAAACCAAGCACCTAAGCACTCTCCAGATGGGAGGGAACTTCATTAATCTTTTGTGGCAAGTTACTTAGGAGAAGCAAATTTGTAAGCCTGATAACCTGTATATTTCACACAACTGAAGGCCAGATAGAAATTATTGCCACTTACATTTCAATCAGTAAATTGGTATGAGGGAGCAAAGCACTGAATTAACTTTCAGAATCTACCTTCAGATACTCACAGTGAAAAAATGACCGTAGATACACCTTTTTAAATACTGGAATCTATTTGCATTGTTACACTATCAGGTTCTTTAGTTTTTAATCTACAGATAATTTTTCACTTTCCTACAGAAATGATTGGCTTTTCACCACATTTAAAGACATCTCTTGTTTATGTTTTGGTGTAAAATGCTTCTTATGTTATATTGTGCTGCTACCTCCGGTCTAATCAACAAAGCACTCAGATACCAGCAGTCCTATCCCATTATCAAGGTTTGGTCTTGCTCGCTGAGCATTTATAAAGGAGCTCAAATTATTTTAAATTAGTCACCACAGTCTACCACAACTCAATCTGTGGCACCTTTCTCACATTCCAGTTTATACACAGACTTAGAGCAGCACCATCCATTATCATTGCTATGGCACACACTGGCTTTACACCTGGTATTCTGCAAAAAAACCAAAACACCCCACATATGATGTGAACATCCCATGTGGAGTATACGCACATCTTTAAACACCAGTCAAGACTCATCTGGGGAATCTTTATGTTTATTATCAGCACACATTGTGTGATCAATGACTATCAGTGGCTACTAGACACAATAGCAACATTATACCTCAGAGTTAGTCTATCTCTGAATACCCATTGCTTGGAATAGCAAGTGAGGAGAGTGCTGCTGTACTCATGTCCTACTTGTGGGCTTCCCCTGGGTATGTGGTTGGCCACTGTGAGAACAGATTGCTGGATTGGATGGACCTTTTGCCTGGTCCAGCAGGGCTCTTCTTATGTGTCTAATGCATCAAAGACTGCTGTGATATGTGGCAATGAATGGGCCTGCATTCTGTTACAAGTTACATGGACATTTCCCTCATATTTATTTTCCAATATGTGAATGGAAGTATCCCAAAGTGATCTGCGGGGATGAAGAGAAACTGTACGATTGAAAAAGAAAATACTTCGTGCAATTTCTCTAAACAAATTAATTAAAACAGTTTTGCGGCTGCAATTATTATTAGTGGTAGTCAGTGCTTTTTTTCTTTAAAAATGTTTAGGGGTACTCTCATTTTGACTCAAGAAAATCACCATTTTATATAGTTCAAATTGGGGAAAATACCACACAACCACATTCCACACTGCTTCACACATTAAACGCTCGCTTCCGTCTGAGACTCAGATAACACCATGACAGGAAATGAGGCCACCATCAGGGGTAGCAACCGAACTGATGATTCACCATGCTAGAGAAGAAACAATCCCATTAGACTGACAAAATGTTTAGGGGTATGCGTACCCCTGTGTCCCCACAGAAAGAAACCCACTGGTGGTAGTAAAATTCATAGCCTACTTTTGTCTACGACACTGCAGGCAGTTAACAACTGGAGGAGCAAGTCAGATATCAGGACAACCAATGCTTACAGCAACACACTGGAGCTCATGAAGACCTGTTGTGCTTCAGCAAGGTTGGAATAGAAACAGAAGTCCTTCTACACTCCTTCAATAGCCAGCCAGGTTGGGGGCAGGGGAGCTAGACAGTAATAAACGGCTTAGGCAGAGGTTTTCACATTCTTTTCAGTGGTTCACCACAAGGGGCAGCTACACCCAAAGAAAGAGGGGGAAGAAAGCCCAGGTGGCACCTGGGACACCACCTCCTCTTCCCAGGGCCAAGAGGCACCATCTACCCTGTGGGAGAAGAGAGGGAAGGAGAGAGGCAAAAACTTCAGGGTCATCTCCAGTCAGACTGTCCGCCAGCCCACCAAGCCAAGTTAACATTTTATACAATTTGCTGTTAGTGTTTTAAAAATTGTAAGCCACCATGGGTGCTTTGGCAGAAAGCTGTTATATAAAGGCAATAAATAAATGATAGACCACCTGCCCTTTGCAGTCGTCAGGTAATGCTTATACACTGCACAAAGATCACCCACAACCTCACCTTTTAACATCTGCTGGTTTCCTACATACCCTTAATATTAGCAAATCAGCATATGTCACAACAAACAGATCCACACCTCAGCTGATTATAGGCCCTGAAGGGCACAGTTCCATATAAACACTGCATCCTTTGCAAGGTTACACTAGACATAAAATAAAGTCCTCGGTCTATGTAAACAAATTACAAAAAAGTGTCTGACAGCACACATTAAAATAGGATTAATTCAGTAAGCAGAAAATGTAAAGGACTTCCATTCCAATCTCTAATAATCCCTTCTGTATACTCCTGTTTGCAACTCTGGTAATACAAGATATGGCTCTTCTGTGGCTGCCCTGCCCTGCCTTCCCCAAATCTACCTTCAGCTTATCAGCCAGGCAGGCTTCTGTTGTATTACAGCATGGATGCCTCAGAGGCAACGTCGTGCAGTCTTGTGTCTGGGAATCACACCATCGAGTGTTATCCTTGAAAGCTCAGAGACTAATAGCTATACTGGTGTCCTTGCAGAAAGTGTTGGGCCAGAGGAACATTTTTAAAGGAATTAACCACAGTACGTAATGAAAGCAGGCAACAAAAGACTCCTTTAAGACTAGTGTGGCAAAGTTACACCTGCCATCTTTTAACTGGGCAAATCAACGGCAGGGATTTCTGGATGACACTGATTACCTTAGTAGCCCTTTCAACCTACTTTTGAGTCTGATTTCAGGAAAGTGGCAGCCTTGGTAAATGACCTTCATCAGCATCTGAAGAGGGGACTGTGTTCCCCATTGACTGGACCTCTCAACAATTTTCAATATAACTGCCCCCATTATTCTCCTGGGTTGCCTAGAGGGAATAGGGGTGCAGGAGGCACTGTCCTGCAGGGGTTCTCAGCATTCCTGGATGGCAAGTTCCAGAAGGTAGCATTATTCTTCTTGATGGCTTTTGATTTATAGGGTTCCACAAAGATTCATTTTGTCTCCCATCCTGGTTCAACAGCATACATGAAGTTTAAGAATTGTGTTCTTGGATGTATTCCTGGACAATCTGATGATGGCTGTGGCCAGGAGTCTTTTTGTCTTCCTACTGTCCCTGTTGAGTTTTACCTGAAGGTGTCTAAACTGGCCATTGAAATGCCTTGGTTACAAATTAAATCAGACTATTATATCATGCTCTTTGTAGGATTGCTTTTGAAAAGAGTTTGGAAATGTCAGCTGGAGCAACATCAGTGTCTAATCAACTGTTTTTGACCAAGGTATTAGGTTGGTAGCTTCACAACAGCAGTTTGCGCTTGGTCAACCTAATTGATGGTTTATGCTGGGGAATGAATAGAGTGGTGAATACAAACCACCACTTTTTGATTAACACTTTGAAACATCTCCACTACTATAAATCAAATAATAGCACTGTCTTGTTTCCTTGGGATGATTGAATCTATATCTATATCTATATCTATATCTATATCTCTCTCTCTCTATATATATATATGCTAGTTCTCGATTCTCGATGTGTGGCTTGCATTCTCTTGACCCTCAATCTCACTGCTCTTGACGGCACAATGTCAATGCTGTTTGCAGTGATGAACATCAAGGAGAACACAGGACACTTAAGGATTTGTATTATTTTTTCATGTCCACATTTTCATATACTTGAAGTCAGAGTGTAATGCCAACTAAGAAAGAGTTTGCTTTTTATATATAGCACTTCTTTAATACCTGTCTCCAGGACATTAATAACAGATAGGCACTTCAGTGCCGTGAATCATAATAACATGGCATTTAACATCTTTTTAAAAAGTCATACATGGTCTCTACATACCACAGGAACTAAGCTTGCAGAACAAAAAAAAGTGCATTAAAAGCACTGATAATGGTATTACAAGGCTCTATTTGATTTTGCTCTATCTTGTACATTCACGCTCTACCTAGCTGCAAGATGTGCTGCACTCATTTGAATTAAATAGCTCTCATTCTTAAATCAGAAGAAACATTTATATGAAAATCAAAGATTTCAAGGTTGTGGGACCTAAATCTTCCTGCAGCTTTCAGAGAAAGGATTCTTAGAAATATGTAAAGCAGAGATGAAATAAAGTGCGGCTCTTGTTTAAGCCAACAACAGCTTGCCTGTACAATGCTCTACCAGGGGTATAACCTGCTATAAGCCTATTGCCTTCATGTTTCTAATGTGCAGCCTGGCTTGGTCTCACAGGTTGGAAATCTGTGGATATGATAAGGATAAATAACCCTAACAATCATGGCCTGGCTATGGGTCCCTCGGCTGGCAATACCAGCAGGGACTTACACTTAAATGAAATCCCAAAGACAAAATATAACACTGCAAATTACAGAGAATTTTAAAACCCACACATAACATTTAAACTGTGTATAACAGAAGTATGAATCTATGTGGAAGCTACTCAACATATGGCAAATTAGTAAACATCTGGAAGTAAGAACTGCTAACAAATGGTCAGTCGCTTGACTATTTATTTAAACAGATGAGGAGATGAAGTAACTTGAATTGAGGGGAAAGACAGTCAGATGAAACTGTCACTTTGAATTTTGCTCTGTGTGGGGAGGAAAGGGAGGGCAATGTTGTGGAGGGTGGGGATGATTAAAATATCAATATTCCTGTGAGCCTGGGAATATCCCCTCACTCACCCAGTTAAGGATATGCCAACAGAGATTCTTTTCTTTCAGCAAAGTAAGTGGCTCACATATGTGTCAAACAAAGGTTTAATAATAAAGAAAATTGTAAAACAATAACATACTATCTGAGAGAAACTAAAACTATTTTGTGCTTTTATATCATGATTTTATTCAGTGAACCACCCTGAGACCTGTGGGTATAGGGCAGTATAAAAATTGAATAAAAGTGGCTCACCAGGACCCCTCAGTTATCGCCAGCGTGTCTTGGGGCTCTGAGGATCATCTAAACAGAGAGGGGCACAAGGAAGCGGGGAAAACAATGGAACTTTATGGGGGGGGAGTGAGAAAGAAGAGCACAAAAGGAAAAGCCATATACTCAGGACTTTTTTTCAGCTGGAACCCACCGAAACTCAGTTCTGGCACCTCTCAGGTGGGTGCCATTACCATTCTAAGAGAACAAGGGAAGCGTTCATGGTGAATTCTGGAACCTCTTTTTCTAGAAAAATAGCACTGCATATACTATTCCTTGAAATTTATGGAGTTCAACCCAAGCCTGAAGAAACACCTAGTAAAAGCAATGTCAAATAAGAGAGGTGGGGGGGGGGAGGGAGAGATAAATAATGAATGTGGGAATGAGTAAGATAAATGTCCTCATTCATAGTATAAGTGTTCAGTGTCTGATCTATAAAACAAAATGTAAGGTAAAAGTTAATTAGGAGAAAGCAAAACATATGAAACAGAAAAGAGAAACTGTCAACGTTCACAAAAACTTTGTTTCGTCTGCTATCTGTAGGCTTTCATTTTAATCTGAGGAGTGTTTTGAGCAAAGAGAAATTAAGTAAATGTCACCAGCATTTCAAGTACGACGTGGCTAATTATAAGCATTTCTGAGGAAACAGATGAAGGTAAGTCTAGGGAGTGAAGGATGAAAGAATATGTGTAGATACAAACAAAGGAGTGATTTCTGAGCATGAAAAGTATGTAAGAAAGTCAAAAGTGTGTTAACGGGGTGGTGTGGGAAAAAATTAATCCTGAGATATAAAACTATTATAAGCATTAACAAAACTTGTGCAGCTGAAGCACCTCCAGGCTTAAACAAAGGAGGAAGAAGAATATAAGAAGGCATTTGGCTGCCTTGTCCATTTTTCAGCTACTATCACAAACTTGAGATGCAGAAACACTCACAATTGCTCTCCCCCTCTCACAACTGTAAAAAGACATTGCTGACATTGTATCTGAAGAAGTGTGCATGCACACGAAAGCTCATACCAAGAACTAACTTAGTTGGTCTTTAAGGTGCTACTGGAAGGAACTTTTTTATTTTGACTATGGCAGACCAACACGGCTACCTACCTGTAATTGCTAGAGAGGTTAGCAAAATTGTCGTGAGTCCAGAGTTGAGCCACAAAGTCAGAGGTGGATCTCTCAAGGATCAGTAACTGGTTAAGAAACAGGAACCAGGAAGGAGGAGTAAAAGTACAGCTCTCTCAGTGTAGGACTGTAAAAACCGGAGTCCTCCAAAAACTGGCATTGGGACCTGTGCTTTTTAAATTGTGGATTAACAATCTAGAGATGGGGTGAGCAGTGAGGTAGCCAGGTTTGCTACCAAATTGTTTAGTGTGGTCAAAACAAATGGAGATTGGACATTGTTTCAAAGGGGTCCTCTCCAAACTGGGTGAATGGGGAATAAAACAGTTAATGCAATTCAATGTGAGGTAGTGATGTACCTCTGAACAAAATCCAAACAAACAGTAGTGAGGTCCAAACTGCTAGTGACTGACCAGGAATGAGAGTTTTGAAATGACAATTTTATGAAGATGCTAACCTAGTGTAAAGCGGCTGTGTAAAAAAGGAAATTTCAGGTCAGGGAACATTAGGAAAGGGGTATAAATTAAAGCTGTCAGTATCATAATGCTACCAATTAGTTTCTGGACTCAGTTCAAAGCACTGCTGTTGACCTACAAAGCCTTATGTGTGTCAGGACCCCAAGTAACTCAAGGATCATCTCTCCCCACATGAAACAACATAGACCCTACAATTGTCATCTGAGGCCTTTCTACATGTGCCTTCATGAGAGGTCTGGAAGGTGGCAACACAATAATGGACCATCTGTCTTGAAAGACGCCTCTGGGGATGAAGTCAAACCGCTGTAGAATCACAGCACCTGCTGTAGCTGTAGAGACCAGTAACTAGTAACTGCTGTTTGGGCTGCATTAGCAGCACTGATGTCACCTCTCTGGGGTGCAAACCTGGACAGTATGTATGGAGGTCCTGGGCTGCCCAGACAACAAGAACGCACTCTCGATTTCACTGATGTGGTTCAAAGGAAAAGAGAGGCCTATATTTGGCTCTTCTTATATTCTTATACAATCTCACTAACAATTAAAGATGGGCAAATCTGTCAATTACAATTTCTCTGTTTTTCTTTTTCTTTTTTCAGGCTTCAATTCAGTTCTTCTTAATGAATATTCATCCACATTTTAGTGCAATTTTTTCGTAACATTTGCCCCATAAACAAGTTTCCGCAAGCAATTTCCTTTAATATAATGCATTCTTATGTTATTTTCACCAATATATGCATTTTATTCACACTTTCCCTTAATATACAGTACATATGCAGTTTTGTAAACATTATTTTGTTGGAGAACTACACCAGAAAATTCAGGATAGCTGTTTTCAAAAGTGTCAATTTGGTGGTTGCTCATTAAAATCCAATCCAAACCAAATTTCTCCCCCACCACCAAACCATGCCCTCCCATGTGAAAATGTACATTATACAGGCCAGTTCAAATATTACCATCTTTAAATCCTGTGTGGGACAAATCTCAATACTTTCACATCAGTGTCCTCATCGCACCACTATCTGGAACTACAGCCAGAGTGTTCACATTCTGTTATCTGTACATACCATCTCATATACATATGCAGTTTTATGTACCTTTAACCAGTTTTTGTACCTGCAGAGATTTTGAATTGGGATCTCAAATCTTTTTAGTGCTCCACTGCTAAAGTACAACTGCTAGAAAGATATATCACTTGAAATGGCTGGGGGAAAGTTTCAGTTATCAGCTAAGAAATGATGAAACTGCTAAACTATGAACATTTAGCCTTCCAACTCACAAAGCTTGTAAAAACTGATAAGGAATTCTTTCCAGCTGATAGATGGCAAATGTATACTTTTTCTTCAATAGATGCAAGAATGAGTCACATATTATCCTGTGCAATAGTGTGCATGTTGCCATGATCTCAAACTATTCAGGTATTTACTTGTGTAAAGCCACAACTATGTTGTTTAGTTTGACAGAAACCACATGTGGTACCTCATCACTAGTTCAAACCTTGGTTTATTATGGTTTAGCAATCTATGATTCTTATGTCTAAAGCAGGTCATTTTTCTCCCCACCAGTAAAGCCTCTAATATACCAGTATTTCCTAGGTCAGCTATCCAGTTTTTGTAGGTTTAACATGTATCAAAGAAAAAGTCAGCCAGCAAACATTATAATGACATTATAATGTTACATGGACTCAATTTTATCTAGCAAGGTATACATTAGGTTGCATTCAATTTACCAAAAACAGCAAAGCAAAGATGAATTTCCTGAGTAACTTGGCAATATTAAAACTTGAGGCAAAAGTTTTCTGAAGGAGAGGTGGGACCCAGATGTTTCTTCAAATTTGAAATAAAACAACCTGTCTGGCAGTGAAATAGCTTCTTGCAAAGTTTGAAAAATAGCTCGGTATGATTGCTTTTCCTTTTGGGAAACCGTGGTCACTGAAGAAAATGTGCTGCCCCATCTTGATGCAATAATCAGGCAGAAATCTGAACAGTTGTCCACAATATAGGGCTGGGTTGGGGGGGGGGGGCTCCTGATTACCAGGAAGCTGAATAGCTCATCTCCAGCAAATTTGTATGGTAATCTCCTGTCATCGCTTAGCAAACAAGGATACAAAGAACAAATCCCTTGATTTACTCGGTTATTGTTATAGATTTGTGCCTTCTGTAAAACCTGGTGCTCGTCTTTAACCAGCTGTCATTTACCTAGCTGTCATTCAAGAAGTATTAGAGGGCATCAGACAAGGAAGGGCAATTTGTCTAAGGGTGCTTGATATATGCAGCAAATTACATGTTGAAGGGTTTTTGTCCAACCCCTTTTTGCTCATTTGGCCATTCATAACTACAGTCCTCTTTGAACCTGTTCATTTCTACAGATTTTGACATATGCTTAGTCCATGATCAGGCACTTTCCATCACCCCCATGCTGTGCTCTGTGTTCATTGAAACTCTGAAGTTTCAGTTTCAGACATAGTATTGGGTGCACCAATGAATAAAGGGTCAGGAGCAGAGTCTGGCAGCATCTGACAGAACATTGATGTAGCCTGAAGGCATCAGGTGGACAATGAGCAGAACCGAGAGAGCATGGATATCAATGAACCAGAGTGGAATCTTGCCAATTTTAGGCTTGGTTCTAAGCATTGCTTAGTTAAAGGTATGTTAGAAATTTAACAAACATTTGTGAGTCAATGTTTCTTACAGCTAGTGGCAGACCTACATTCGTAACCAGCAACAAGGTCTGGGTAACTACTGTTATCTTCTTCAGTGGGGTTCTCCATGGCAGATCATCACACTTTTACAACATCTGTGCTACTGACTCTCAAATTTTGGGATTGTTGGAGTATATACAACAACAAAAATACTCATTTTGAGTCATGTGATTCAGTTTAGGTCTAGTAGACCCAAACAAATTAAGCGATGCAGATTGAATTAGCTTCTGGGGCCCCTGAAACTTAAGCTTCATTAGTTTCATAGTAGATTCATCCCTGCTTACAGCATTAACTGCAGCCACTATTTTCAGACTTTTTTTTTTAAAAAAATAATCCATAGCCTTTTCACAACTTTACAGCTCTGATTAGAAACCTGTGCAACATCAAAACTAAACAGGGCAGGTAGAGACTGAAAATATGAATATGGATTCTTCAGCTGCTTTTGTTGTTGCTTGCTTAAATCAATGAGGATAAAAAAGTAGCTGCAGCTAGACTAATTTTCTAGCAATTGCATTAAATAAGCAGCTGAAAATGGCCCAAACAATTAAGTAACTAAGAATGCACATTCATGAGTTGGACACACATGTTTACATAGTGTCATCAACCTATCACAACATGCCATGAACTACATCCCAGTCATTGGACAAGGGTTTGGAATAAATAAAGTTTCACCAAATTTGAAAGTGGATGTATTATTACTAATTAAAGACATCCAACTCATTGGTTCATATGCCTTCCTTCCAGGGTATTTCTTTCACCTTGCCAAGTACCCTCACATCCTTCACATCTGCCTAATTTCTGAGGCCAGATGTAACTGAAACAACTTCACTAACTTTCTTTTTCTTATTTCTTATACAGCTTCAGTGTCTGTGTAGCAGGTAAAGGTGGCAGAACCTTAGAGGGGAGGTTTTCCAGGTTGGCTCTGCCCACCAACATAACTAGCCAAGCAAAGTTTTTTTTTTGTTTTTTTTAAAGGGGGTGAAAAAAATAAACACTTCTCTCCATCAGCATTCAAAGTGGAATTTTCAAGAAATACAGATCTTTTCCAAGCACCAGCAATTTCCTCTTTGCCCTTCTTTTGCTTTTCTCATCTTAGTAGGTCAGGCCATTACTTTATAAATAGAAGAATCCAGGTGCTTTTCATATCAAAGTAATTAAGCAATTTAATGAAAATGCATTAAGCTGTGTCCATCCCTCTGTGCGAATGTTTGGAGATGAAATCTCTGTGTGTTGGAGAGCATGCAGCTTATGTGTATCTCTGCTGTCACCAACAGGTTGCCTTGCCACATGAATTAAAAAGGTTTCCTTCTCAGCTGGTTTTCTTTGGAGAAGGCAAAACAAAGGGCAGGCTCATTCCATTATATAGTAATTGCAGCTGCATTCGCAAGCACCCTTGCTCTCTCCACAAAGGAAGGGGAAAAGACATGAAATCAAACATGCTCCCTCCCCTCCCTCTCTTATATGTATAAGCAATATCCCTGGACTGAAGAACCTTGGTTTTAAATCCAATTTCTACAAAAAGAAACCTAGGCAGTGAAGAAACCTAAGTGGTCTGTCAGGGGTAACTCGGCTTTCCACTCATTACTCAGAGCATCTTTATCTGACTCTCTGTTGGTTCATATACAGCTCCTGTAAGCCATAGCCATTGGTCATGCTGGTGGGGGCTGACTAGAGTTGGAATCCAACAACATATGGAGGGCCACAACCTCCATATCCCCGGTATTCAAGATAAAACTATTTGAGAGCTGGACCATAAAGAAGGCTGATCGCCGAAGAATTGATGCTTTTGAATTATGGTGCTGGAAGAGACTCTTGAGAGTCCCATGGACTGCAAGAAGATCAAACCTATCCATTCTTTTTTTTTTTTTTTTGCATTTTAAAATTTTATTAATATTCCATATATATACATTATATTCGTATTGCGTACATCTCATACATTTTAGACTTCCTTCAGCGTCGTTGACATTCATTCGTATTTGTTTCTTTATAACACATTCCAATCGTTCATACTGCCATTTATACCTCCCTTCATACATTGTTTCCAATGAGCAGTACCTCTTAATGCTTTACAGTGCCTCTTTAAATCCCACTAGCGTTGTATTTACAAAACATTTGTTCTCCAGATAGCCCACAAATTTCCCCCAGTCATTAATAAACTTTTGATCCTTAATATATCTAATTTTCCCTGTTAATTTATCCAGCTCAGCATATTCAATCAGTTTTAGTCTCCACTCTGCTATCGTTGGGCTTTCTTCCTGCTTCCACTTCTGCGCTACCACGATTCTAGCTGCCGTTACCGCATACTGGAAGATTTTACAATCCTTTCTTTTAATGTCTTTTCCCACCAAGCCTAATAGAAAAGCTTCAGGTTTCTTTACGAAGGTGTAGCTTAGTATTTTTTTAATTTCATTATAAATTTCATCCCAGAAGCCTTTAACTTTCGTACATTCCCACCATAGGTGATAGAACGTTCCTTCTTTTTGTCTGCATTTCCAGCATTTGTTGTCTGTTTTATACATCTTAGCTAATTTTACAGGTGTCATATACCATCTGAATAGCATCTTCTGTTGGCTTTTTGCAGTGTGGTAACGCTGCAGAGAGCTTGCTGGGGAGATCATGCATTAAAAAGAAAGGACTCAAAAAGTACTTAAAGGAGGTTTTAATAAGAAAAACAAAAACTCCATTTACACTAAATACATCAACAAACCAGACCCAACCACCAACCCATCCCCCAGGGTAATGGGAGTGCTAGGTGCTGCTCCTTATATACTCTACCCAAATGCTGACACGCCTTAATCAAATACAACTCAGCAGCACCTGCTATGTTTCACAGCTGTAAAGCTGGGTCTCGTTATCTTGCTCTGGCCCTTGCTCCGGCCCCTTAAAGACATACACATGGAGTGGAACAATGATGAACCTTTACATTTAAAGAAACCATTCAACATTTCCCCTGCGGTTCATCATTGTGGAACAAAAACATAAAGCATACTTTGTACATGTCTTTCATGTGTAACCTTTGGAAGTGCTTTTGTAAAAATATCTGCAATTTGATTGTCACCTGGAACATATTTAAATACAACCATTTCATCAGCAATTAGTTTCTTTACAAATTCTAAACGTAATCTTAAGACTCTAGTGCGCTGCGTATTGGTCTCTGAACACAGGATAGCAAGTCCACTCTGGGAATCAAGGTAAACTTTTACTGGTAGTGTTACTTGCATTTGTAGGTCTGCAAATACCTGCAGATACCATTCTACATCACGAGTGGCCTGAACGCATGCACATAATTCACTCTCTGTTGTGGAGAGACAAATAATGGTTTGTGTCTGGGACTTCCATTCAAATGGACAACCGTTGTAACAAAACACCATACCAGACACACCCCTGCAATTATTTTGCTCCACTGCATGAGATGCATCACAGAAAATTTCAAAACCTTTGTCAATACTTGATGTAAACTGCAACCTATAATGTTTGGTATGTTTAAGGTACATCACCACTCTCTTAAGAGCAGAGAAACATTGTGTAGTGGGCTTTTCCACAAATTTTGCCAGAAAGTGAAAAGCATAAGTTATATCTGGTCTTGAGATTCTTTGAATGAAATTTAGCTTGCCTATAGCAGAACGATACAAAGTTTTGTTAGGAAATGGCTTATCTTCACCTGTAAAGGTGAAACCACACACCATAGGCGTTTCCTTCCCATTTGCATTTTCTAAACATAGCATTTCAACTAGATCATCAATTTTTGCAGTTTGATGAACCAGAAAAGATCCATTTTTGCCTTTCTCAATTTGCATGGATAAGTAATTTTTAGCTATGCCTAATTCCACCACATCAAATTTCTTCTGTAACTGTGAAACTACCTGTTCATATTCCTGTTTAGTTTTTGTAGAAATTAACACGTCATCTACATACACACATATTTTTGTTACAGAGTTTGCCCTTTCCTTTATAAACACACAATTGTCTGCCTTTCCTTGTGAAAAACCAATATCTAGCAATTCTTTTGCTAAAGTTTGGTGCCAATTCCTTCCACTTTGGTGCAGACCATAAAGGGATTTATTTAATTTGCATACCAAACCTTCAGCAGCGTCTATGCCTTCAGGGACACGCATAAAAATTTGTTCTTTTAAATCTGCAAACAAATATGCAGTTTTTATATCTAGGTGATAAACAGAATGTCCACGTTGTGATGCATCTTTTAACAAAAGCTTAACTGTTTCATATTTTACACTTGGTGAATAGCACAAATCATAATCTTCGCCTGGAATTTGTTGAAAGCCCCTAGCAACTAGTCTTGCCTTGTACCTTACAACTTCATTTTTGTCATTCATTTTAACTCTATAAACCCATTTTGAATCAATAAGTCTCATATCTGGGGTTTGTGGTACAAGAGACCAAGTGTTATGCTCTTTTAAAGAAGCTATTTCAGAGTTCATAGCTTTATACCAATTTTCAGCTTGGTGCTTAGGTAAATTTAGAACATCATTGTAGCTTTTTGGCTCAAAAACCGCCTTATTGGCATACACAGTATTAAAATGTTCATCTGCGAAACGTTGTGGCTTCTGCCTCTTTCTATCTGAACGCCTCAGTCCGGAAGGAGAGTCAGACTCCTCAGACTTAATGGGACTAAGTGAACCACTAGTTTCAGGTTGTAAATCATCACTGTCAGACTGAAGAGGTGTCTGTAGGCTAAGCTCACGGTCAGAAAACTCAAGAGAATCTAACCTCCCCTCGGGTGCCTGTGACTTTAAATCCTCAAACAAATTATCTGATTCAACAGGCTTTTTGTCTTCTGCCATTAATTCAGAATTACCATTTTCTCCTGCTGCTGCTGCTTCTTCCTCTTTTTCCTCAGTATCATTTATACCATCAGTATCTTGGAAAACAGCAACTCCATTCCAATTTACAGTTTGTATCATGCTTCTGGTAATATGAAATTTGCCAGTTGCTGGGACGTAAATTCTGTACGCCCCCTGCTGGTAGCCCATTAATTTTCCCTGGACACTACGCTCACCCAATTTCTGCTTAGCAGGATAATGCATAATTACATCTGAACCCCAAATACGTAGGTATTTCAGATTAGGGCGTTTTTTAAACAACTTCTCATAGGGGGTGACATCTAAACCAGAATGATAACTGCGATTTCTAACATAACAAAAGGCATGGAGCGCTTCAGCCCAAAACGCTTTGGGCAGATTAGCATCATGTAGATAAGTTTTAACCCCTGCCTGTAAGTACCGCTGCACAACTTCAACAAGCCCATTTTGCCAGGGACTTCGGGGGCAAGATAACTCATGAGTAGTCCCCTGCGCTTCCAGGAATTTCTCAAAATCCTCAGAAACAAATTCCCCGCCCCGATCAGAAAACAGATTCTTAATTGGTTTGTTAAAGTGTGTTTTTACCCAGTTGCAAAAAACCTTATACTTCTCAAATGCTTGGGACTTCTCAGCTATTGCATAAGTCCAACAGTATCTACTATACTGGTCTATGAGGGTAAGCCAGTACTTAGAACCTCCTAATGATGGTGGGAGTGGCCCAACTAAAACACAATGTACACGCTCAAATGGCTCAGTTACTTTCCTATCTGAGCACCTACCCTTGCGTGCAACCTTAATCTTATTCTTGCAACAGGATAGACATTGCATAAAGAATTTGCATGGTTTTAAGTTGAGGCCATTGACAATATTCTGTGTCTTAATTACATCAGCAAAATTCAGGTGTCCCAGAATTCTGTGCGCCTCGTGGACACACCCGGAATGTGGCCTTACATTCCTCAACCCCTGGCTTGACTGTGCTACTCTGCAATTTATAGGCGATTGTGAGTAGGTGCGAAAATACAGTCTATATAAACCATCAGATTCCCGGGCATATAACAGACGTTTGTTCCCCTCGAAAAACTCACACATTGACTTTAAGAAACGCACAGTTATGCCTTGACGAGCAAAACACCTTACTGATAATAAATTGTCCATTGAGGGGCAGTAAATGCAGTTCGCTATTGTAATGTTTAAAGAGTCAAGTTTAACAGTACCCCTGCCAAGCGACTGCAGGACTTGTGAATTGGCTAAATGTACATTACCAATTTCCTCTTCGAAAGAAATAAACAAGCTTCGATCATTGCAAACATGCTGCGACGCTCCTGAGTCGATAACAAAAGACTTCCACTTGGCATCTTTAATTCTTTTACGATCTTTAGTCCGAGCGTGAAAAGCTCGTGGCTCGTTTCTGTCTCTACTATACGATGCCGGCTGCTGGGCTGATGACCGTGATTGACGAACAGAAACAGGCTTAGAAGTACTTTGCTTTCTTTTGGCTCTGCAGTCCTTTGCAAAATGTCCTTGCTTATTGCAGAACCAACAACGCTTTGCAGCTTTAAATGCAGTTGTATCACCACAGGTTTGCATATGGCGTTCCTCATTCTTTCTGGAAACAGGAGTGCTTATGGCACAAGCCTCCCTTCTATCCAACTCGCCCATTAATCTTGCCGTTACCCCTTCCACAGTTAATTGTGCTGGCGGAACGGCAGATATCTGGCTAGCTATACCATCAAAGTCCTCATTAAGGGAACAAAGGATAATAAAAACATACTGAATATCAGGTACCTCCATGTCCCTTCGAATTAATTCGCCGCGTATTGCCTCCAGACGTCTCAAGTGTGCTGCCAAATCACCACCAGGCTGCAACTTCGTCTGGTACAACTGCTTGAAAAACGTCAATGCAGACGCTGACTCTTTTCTAACATGCACTGCTGCAAGACTGTCCCACATTTCTTTGGCAGTTTTCTTATTTCTTATATAGACTACTTGCTGGTCGCTGACTGCCAAATTAATTATCGCCCTGGCTTTTGCATCTCCTTTCGACCAAGCATTAGTTACAGGGTTAGGAGGGTCATCAGTTACATAGGTCCATACTTCTCTAGAGGTCAAAAGCGCCTCCACCCGAAAAGACCATAAACTATAGTTCTCATCTGTTAGCTGTGGGAAGACCAGAGCCTTCTCAGCTTCAGGAACCCGGTCAACCATTCTGGAACTCTTCTAGACCCACAAAAACTACGCTAACAGGAGAAGGAGTTTTCAAACCTTTCTCAGAGTCCAAAAATATGCAGTCATCCACTCAGCAGCTGGGCCCATAACCAAAGATGTTGGCTTTTTGCAGTGTGGTAACGCTGCAGAGAGCTTGCTGGGGAGATCATGCATTAAAAAGAAAGGACTCAAAAAGTACTTAAAGGAGGTTTTAATAAGAAAAACAAAAACTCCATTTACACTAAATACATCAACAAACCAGACCCAACCACCAACCCATCCCCCAGGGTAATGGGAGTGCTAGGTGCTGCTCCTTATATACTCTACCCAAATGCTGACACGCCTTAATCAAATACAACTCAGCAGCACCTGCTATGTTTCACAGCTGTAAAGCTGGGTCTCGTTATCTTGCTCTGGCCCTTGCTCCGGCCCCTTAAAGACATACACATGGAGTGGAACAATGATGAACCTTTACATTTAAAGAAACCATTCAACATCTTCATCATATTTTCTCTTAGTAGCACACAAGCAGTAAACTTTATATTCACTCTCCACAGTTTTTCCCAATTCTCTAGTTTAATATCATAGCCGAAGTCCTTTGCCCATTGACTCATCACATTTTTAACTTTCTCCTCTTTCGTGTTCCATTCTAACAGTATATTATACATTTTTGACAGATTTTTACGATCATTATTTATTATCTCTCTCTGAAATATCGATACCTTTTCTTCATAACCCCTTTCCTTCACCTCTTTTTTAAATATTTCATTTATCTGGAAGTAGCTCAGCCAGTCATATGTAAATATTTTAACCTGATCATATGGTTTTATTTTCCACTTCGCTCCTTCCTTCATTACCATTTCTCCATACCTGCCCCATTTTTTCTCCATATTAACTTTTTTTACACTTATCAGCTCTAATGGGGACAACCAATGTGGGGTTTTTGGTTCTAATATATTTCTATACCTATTCCAGACCTCTATCAAAAGACCTTTAAAGATGTGGTTGCAAAATCCCTTATGTACTCTTATTTTATCCCTCCACAGGTATGCATGCCACCCAAATCTGTTCTTATACCCTTCTAGATCCAGTAACTCTGTGTCTTCCAGCTTTATCCACTCTTTTATCCAGCAAAGGCATGCGGCCTCGTAATACAATCTCATGTCTGGTAAGGCAAAGCCCCCTCTTTCCGTTGTATCTGTTAAAAACTTAAACTTGATTCTGGGCTTCTTTCCTTCCCAGACATATCTGGAGATCGCCTTTTGCCATTCTTTAAAGTTTTTAGTGCCTTTTATTATGGGTATCGTTTGGAATAGGAATAGCATTTTAGGGAGTATCATCATTTTCACCATAGATATTCTTCCCCAGAAGGATAGTTTCATCCTGGCCCAGATCTCCAAATTTTTTTTAATTTCGTTCCAAACCGGGATGTAGTTATTTTGGTATAGATCAATATTTTTATTAGTGAGCCAAAGACCTAAATATTTTACCTTATTTACGACTTCGATTTCTGTTTGTTGTTGTAATAGTTGTATCTTATCTTGGTCCAGATTTTTAACAATCATTTTAGTCTTGCTCTTATTCAATTTAAATCCTGCTAGCTTCCCGAATTCCTCCATCTCTTCCATAATTCCCTTTATGCTGTCTATAGGTTCTTCTACCGTTAAGACCACGTCATCAGCGTAAGCTTTAACCTTGTATTCATTTGAGCCTAATGTTATTCCCTTAATTTGTTTATTTTGCCTTATCGCATTTAGTAGGACCTCCAAAACAATTATGAAGAGGAGTGGCGAAAGCGGGCAGCCCTGCCTTGTTCCTTTGGAAATTTTTATATCTTCAGTGATGACATTATTTATTATCAACTTCGCCTTCTGTTCTGTATATATTGCCTTTATCCCGTTCCAAAACTCTTGACCCACATCCATAAATTCCAAATTTCTCAACATAAAATCCCAGGCTACGTTATCGAAGGCTTTCTCCGCGTCTACAAAAATTAAACTAGCTGGTTTGTCATATCTATCCGATAAATATTCTATTATGTTAATTATACTTCTTGTATTGTTTTTTATTTGCCTTCCCGGTAGAAAGCCCGCTTGGTCTTTGTGGATGGTCTTTATTAATATCTTTTTAAATCTTTTTGCTAAGATTCCGGCGAAGATCTTATAGTCTGTATTTAATAAAGAAATGGGTCTGTAATTTTTTACTTGAGTTAGATCTGCGTCTTGTTTTGGAATTATTGTAATAAATGCTTCCTTCCAAGTACTTGGGATCTCTCTTTCTTTTAAGATGTTATTCATCACGTTAACTAACGGAGTCATCAATATATCTTTCATTTCTTTGTAATAACTTGAAGTGAACCCATCCGGGCCCGGGGCTTTCCCTCTTTTCAATTCCTTTATCACTTCTTCCACCTCTTCTCTTAGAATTGGGGCATTTAACCTTTCTTTTTGCTCTGTCGAGATTTTCCTCACCATTTTTTCTTTTAGATATCTTTCTATTTTCCTATTGTTGTTTTTGTCCTTGTTTCTATATAATTGCTCGTAAAAATCCACAAATCCTTTTCTAATTCTTTTTGGATCTATTACCTCTTCTCCATTTAATTGTATTTTGTTAATTGTTTTTTGTTCCTTTCTCTTTTTGACTTGCCATGCAAGCCATTTCCCTGACTTATTGGCAAATTCAAAATTTTTCTGTCTTAGTCTTTTAATATTCCACTCCACCTCCTTATTTATTAACATTGCAAATTGTGTTTGGAGGGACTTTATTTCCTGCAATATCCTTTCATTGTTTGGTTTTTTAGTCAGTTTTTGTTCATAATCCATAATCTGTCTCAAAATCTCCTTAGATCTTTTTTCTTTGTTGTTTCTTTTCCACACGTTTTGTTGAATAAACAGGCCCCTCATTACAGCCTTACTGGCATCCCATACCACACTTGTTTTTACCCCTTTGTCTAAATTATCTGTAAAATATTCAAATAGTCTCGTCCGTATTTTTTCCACAAATTTTTGGTCGTCCCACAGATTATCATTTAGTCTCCATCTAAAGGTTCGTTTTTCAACTCCCCTCATCTCCATTGTTATGGGGTTGTGGTCAGAAATAACTTTAGCCTGGATTTCGATTTTTGTAATTCTTATTGTTAGTTCATTTGATACCCATATTTGGTCTAATCTTGACATCGATTGATTTGGTTCAGAGTGAAATGTATATTGTTTCTCCAAGGGGTGTCTCAATCTCCATATATCTATTAAGTTACAGTTCTTGACCATTTCAAAAAATGTCTTAGGTAATTTCCCTCTTTCTGTCTTTGTTTTTCTTAGTCTGTCTATTTCCGTTGAGACCACCCCGTTCATATCCCCCATTATTATAATTTTTTGATCTAAGTATTCAAATAATCTCTCTTCCAGTAGTCTGAAAAATTCCGTTTTATTTCCATTTGGCGCGTAGATCCCCACTATTATCAACGTTTCGCCTTGCCATTTAATGCGAACTGCTATTATTCTCCCTTCCTCGTCCTTAAACAATTGGTGTGCTTCGATGTTATTTTTGATATAGAGTATTACTCCTCTTTTTTTCTTTTTATCCGAAGAGATAAATTCATTCCCTAGCCTCTTATTAATAAGGATTTTTTTATGTTTGCTGGCCACGTGTGTTTCTTGGAGGCATATAATATCTAAATTTTTCTTTTTTAAAATGCGTTCGACTCCATTCCGTTTTTTCTTATCGTTCATTCCATTAATATTCCAATTCCATAATTTTAAAGACATGTTAATTTAGGTGTTACTCTAATTTAGGTGTTACTCTATATCCTTTCTATCTCCTCTCCTTCTTCCTCCTCTTCGTCTTCTTCTAATTCTCCTCTACTTTGATCTTCCTCTTCCCCTAACTCTAGTTCTTCCCTCAAATTAAGTCCACCTTCTGCACCTTTCAACTCCTCCTCTCCCGACTGAAGCTCTTTATATCTTCTTATAAACTTTCCTATTTCCTCGGGGCTGGTTAATCTTCTTTTAACCCTTTTATAAAAAAAGGAGACACCTTCCGGAAATTCCCATCGGAAGTCAATCCTATTCTTTTTGAGCAATTGCACTAATGGTTTATAGGGTTCTCTTCGTTTTAACAGCCTTATTGGAATATCTTTAAATATGATTATGTAATGTCCGTCAATATATAGTCTCTTTTCCCTATTTCTTTGCAAGATCAGGTTCCTCATCTCTCTGTCTTTAAATGTGACTAAACAGTCCCCTGGGAGTTTCCTGGCTTTACTTGATTTTATTTTCATTCTATATGCATTTATAATTGTCCTTGCCACATCTTCCTCCTCTACCTCCATCCACTGTGCTATTTCTTTTACTAATCTTTCCTTTATATTTTCATTTTGTACTTCCGGGATTTGCCTCAGTCTTAAATTAATCTCTCTCTGTTTTAATTCATTCATTGCAATGGAGTCTTTTATTTCTTCCTGTATTCTGTTTAGGTCTGCTATCTCATTCCTCATTCTTTCTTCTTCTCGCTTCATTTCTTTCATTTCCTGCTTTGTCTTCTTTAATCCCTCATCCACTCTTTTTGATACCTCTTTAATCTGTCCTTTTAACTCACTTACTGTCTCCTCAATCTTTTTATCCATTTTTCCAATTTTATTGTCCACCTGTTCCAATTTTGTCTCTAAGTTCTTTTCACTTTGCTTTATTTCTGCAAACATCTTCAATATTTCTGTTCTAAATTCAGTTTCTTGTTTTGAGGCTCTTCTATCAATTGGGGTTCCTCCTTCTGCCCCTTTCTTTTGAGTGTGTGACATTGTCTTTAAACCTCGTGGGTTTCTTTATATTGCTAAGTATGTCACTAAATCACCTGTCCTCCCGGTATGTATCCTCCTGTTCTTATAATTGGGCTATCCAGTTGTTCAATTAACCCCTAAGAGGTATTAATCTCCAAAGATACTCTAAACCCCTTTATATATTAACAACATATAATATTAACCACACATAGAGACAGGTGATAGATTACCAAAGGTAGAGCGGGGACCACCAGACCCCTCTTCTCTGAACGCTCGTTTTAGCCGATATGTTTAAATATTGTCCCCCTTTCTAAGGCTTAGAGGAGGATGGTTGATCTTCCGTCGCAGTAGTATCCTAATTTGTATTCTTCTTGCCCCTGTTTGGGCTATTCCAACCAGTCTTTTGATAGCAGCTTAACTTATAAGATTCTTAGTCCCGAAACAGTCAATCTCCCAAATTGAAATGCAATATTTAGCGCAGTCCACCAGGGGGAATCGGTCCCTTTAAACTTGAGAGCAAGATTCTTAGGTGCTTAAATGCTTAGGTGGTTGGATAATTGGGTAATTGGGCTTTCCTGTTTGCCTGATTTTCACACTGTTTTCACACTGTTTTCCCCCAACTCCTGACTCTATAGCTCTAGAATCGAGTCCAAGGGGGGAAATAGCAAATAAGAAAAATCTGCGAACAAAAAATAAAACAGCAACTCACAATGCCCAAAATGCTTTTTTTTTCTTCTTCTTCCCTTTCTCCACTACTTTTTAAGAGCTGTTTGGCATAACGATTCCCAAAAGTCTCTACAGTAGTCCTTTCAACAGTACTCTCCCTTATCCTCTTTATACAACACTGTCGACTGAGTCTCTTCCAACATCGTATTTCTCTGCCCTCCCTCAATTGTTTCCCTTTCTCCTCTACTCCGGGAGAAGGATTGACTTCTATGAAAGTCTATGAGAGGGACAAACACTGTAGCCGCTAGCGGCAACTTACTTTCTCCTTCGGCTCTGCAAACCGTGCTGCGTCTTATTCCATTGAAGACAAACTTACGCTGACCTCGGGTGTTTTCCTTTTACTCAGATACTTCCTTAGCCTCCCAAATCACACTGTTTCCAACACTTCTTTTCAGTGTCTGAGTTTCTTTGTGTCGAGAGCGGGACGCTTAGCCTGCAGGCTCGGGGCTTCGCTGATTCGCCGCTGTAATGGCCGCCCAATAAGCCGCCGCTCGTATCGTCGTTCTCTTCGCCTTTATTCAAAGGCTACCTGACGACCAGACGAACGGCACCTCGGCGCTGCTGGGCACCTAGACCTCGGGATACCCTCCAGAGGGTTAGCGGGAGTTTTATCGCCCTCAAAACTCCCAATTCGGCAAAAAAGCTAGAGCTCTCTCCGGAGAGACAAACCCTCGCCTGCAACCGGATCCGCGCCCCACCGGAAGTCTCCAAACCTATCCATTCTTAAGGAAATCAGACCTGAGTGCTCACTGGAAGGACAGATCCTGAAGCTGAGGCTCCAATACTTTGGCCACCTCATGAGAAGAGAAGACCCTGATGTTGGGAAAGATGGAGGGTACAAGGAGAAGGGGACGACAGAGGACAAGATGGTTGGACAGTGTTCTTGAAGCTACCAGCATGAGTTTGACCAAGCTGCGGGAGGCAGAGGAAGACAGGAGTGCCTGGCGTGCTCTGGTCCATGGGGTCATCACGAAGAGTCGGACACGACTAAACGACTAAACAACAACAAATGTCCATTAAGTAAGTAAGTAAGTAAGTATGCATGCCACCCTTTGTCCGAATATCACGGAGCAGTTCGCAACATTAAATTACAAAATAAAAGCACAAAATACATAATAAATGCAAAAGCAGAAGCAATCCAATAGCCCTCCTCCCACAATACACTTAAAAGGACATAGAATGTAAATCAGGCAAAGGTCTGGCTTCACATTCTGAGTATTTGTAAGGTCTTGAATAAGGAGCCCTTGAATACATGGACCCTGTGCGTGGTTTGTCACATGTGATAAACACACCCACATAGGTTTCTTTATATATCCTCCAGTCAACACTAGTTATGACTGCTGACATTCATGTTGTGGTGAAGGTGCCTGCAGGAAGTCTAGTTTAGGAGAAAGGGCTTTTATATGCCATCCACTCTGAGGGTGACCCATAACACCAGAACATCGGAAACAGACACAACAATCACAGCCTACACAGTGCGTGTGTGTGTGTAGAAATCACAACCTACAAATACTTGTATTTCCTAAATATATGCATGTTACACTAAATGACACCAAAGGGGCACACCAGGTAAGTTATTTGTCCCTTACACGTTTTGAAAGGGAAATAGGGAAAGGGTTGAAAAAACACCCATAATTTGAATGATTAGTGACTTCTTATTGGGAGGGAAAGTCAACAAGCACTGTTTCATTGCTGCATTCCAGAAGGCCTGGCTGAATGACGCACATGGAAGGAAATGCAGGTGGCCTTTTTCTCTATAGAAAAGCTGCATCAGGAGGGATCAATTTAGAGCAGAGAAGCAACTGGATTGGATAGTGAGCCTCACCCTTTCCTTTCCTTGCCTACTACTAATCATCTACAAAATTTGGCACACCTGTATTTGTACCTCTGGAGGCGGGCAGCAGGTGGGGAGCTCATTAAGTTCAGATAAACACCATGTAGAAAGAAAGGTCCAATACATGATTGATATGTACAGCCTTGGATGCTGCAAAAGGAAAGGAGATTGTTAATCAGAGAGCAATGAGGCAGCTTGTTGCAAAGGAGGGGGAAGAAATTGTTGTTGCTGTTTAAAATGTCCATAATATAAATTTGTTGTTGATCCTGCCTCCACTTAGTTGGCTTTTAGTGTTGTGCAGGTTCTCAACTCAAAAGGGAGTGGATCAGAAGCACCTTCCTTGCCAAACTCTTAATTGTGGGATTGCTCGTATGCTTAAAGTCTATTGACTCCTGTCATTTTGCTGTTTTGTTCATTCTTCTTTGTATTCCCCCCCCCCCATTTTCCTTCTTCTAATGTAATATTGTGGGCATCAGTGGCGTAGCGTGGGTTGTCAGCACCCACGGCAAGGCAAGTAATTTGCACCCCCTAACCCGTGGATTTGCGCCCCCTAACCCTAACCCCCAGATGTTGCGCCTGGGCCCCCCCTGCACCCCCTACGCTACGCCACTGGTGGGCATCCTTAGCCAATCAGGGGTGATGTAGTGAATTGGATGGCATCACAATGCACACAGCCAGTGAAATTTGGCTGCAGGCAGATACCACTGAAAGCAAACTTGAAATCTCCCCTACTCCCACTGAAAATCACTCTGCCAGTAGTCAAAGCCACCCAGCACAGTGCAAGCTGAGTGCCTTGTCTAGAACTGACTCTCAGTAACTTGATCAAATGCTGAAGTGAAAGGAGACTTTCATCCCTCACTCATCCCCTAAATTACCATGTCCCAATTATTTGTATCAGGCTGGGCTGAGGACTCCAGATGCTATGGCTTGCTTGCTGATTGATTGATTGATTGATTGATTGTTATTTATTACTCTCGTTCCACATACACATCTCAAGGCAATGTATAAAATTGCTGAAGGCTGGTGATAGTGCTTTTCTGCTTCCCCCCACCCTCAGGCATATTACTTAGCTTTGTGAGAATGAGTGAAGCCCACTGTCAATCAAGGAACTGCTAATGGGAAAAAAGAAGGCCTGGACCGTGAAATCCCAAAGCACGAATGCTCTGCTCTGCTCTGCTCTACTCTACTATCTCTCTCTCTCTCTCTCTCTCTCTCTGTGTGTGTGTGTGGGGGGCTATATCTAGATCTCAGAATTCAAAACAGAGATGGTCCAAAGAAGCTTTTAGTTACAGCCGTGAAGAGTCATATTTTTCTTTGCCTGGCTCAATCCAGCTTAAATTTCCTGATGTGAGCCTGCAAACTTCAACATGCTTGGCAAACAATTTATAGGAAAAGACAAAGACAAAGGCGCTTGCTCACTTATCAGGTGGGTTTTCCCCAGTGTCTCCTACAGTAATGTTAACCTTGCTGTTTTTCAGGATAAATATCTCAGGACTTATTTGTACACAATACTGGAGTGTTTACCTTTTGATTACAGATCTTTACACACTGTCCATTATTATTGAATGCCAGAATAAAAGGCAGCCTCGGGCCAGCATGCCGTGTTTCTCCACAAAGAAAATTCACTAGAACTGATGACAGGTGCTAAAACTAGATATGCTAGGCTAGAAAGGAGAGGGCGGGAGCCTGACTGCAGAGAAACCAATTTCTGGCTATCTGTGGAGCTGTGTCTCCTTCTTACCTTCCAAAATAAAATCATTCGAGCATCGCCGAATTATGGCATGCAAAGATTGGCTGTACAAAAAATAAATAAATGTGCCAAATGGACATTCAGGTCATTTTTGTATCTTTCTGTCAGAAGACAAAAAATATATAATAATGGACCTAGTATATTGTGCAGCTGGAGGACAACAGCTTTGCCATGCATATTGAATGACAGAGTTCAGAAGTCTCATCCAATAATGCCACCTTATGCCAATAAAATGATTTACTTTCCTGGGCATTAGGTAGTGTCCACAGTAATAATGTATTTTTACCAAATATCTGAATATTGTTAACTAAGACACTACTACTGTGGGGAATTATATATGCTATGTGGGGGGGGGGGGGGTAGCCATTAAATTCTGTTTTTTCTTTCGCCTGGCAAGAAAAAGATCGCATAGAAGTAAGTAGGAAAAGACTTTAATGCAATCCAGAAAAGACTTTAATGCAATCCAGAAAAGACTTTAATGCAATCCAGAAAAGACTTTAAGGCAATCTAGATGAAAAGGGGTTGTTTGATGTATGGCATTGTATTTGTGATTACATGGTACATACTTCTAGGAGGAAAATAATATGAAATAGAATGTGCTGCCTGATGGCCTGGGAAGAATAGGAATCACTTTGCCCCCCCCTCCCCAGTTTACAGATATAACCAATTAAGGGTGTTTCACTTCTAGGGCTAGGACTCAACCCTTCAACCTGTTTCACAAGTGCACCTTCATCTATTGATTTCTCTACATTCGATTTCTGAACACCTCCACACTTTTCCTTTGTCCATAAGCAAGCAGAGAGAACATACGTAGTGGGTAGTGGAATCATGATGGCAAGTTCTCTGCCCAGCTGCATGCTAGCAAATTCTGCATGAATTCAGCCTGCATTAATACCATATTCCTTTGAGCATCCTCAAGCAAGAATAATTGCCTCTTGTAAAAGTATGGAATATCTCATTGTTAATCTACAATATTTTGCCTTACAGAGATTTCAGTGAAACCTGACTACATTTTTTTTTTTTTAAGGCACATGCTCTTCGCCAACAACTACCTGCTGGCTGGAACCAGATGAAAACTTTTAATCTGAATATCTATGAAAACGGAACAGTATAAAATGCTACAGCAATCTACAACAGCACGCTAGAGACAAAATTAAAATTGAATTTCTCTGCCGTGGAAATGGGCATGATTTTGATTAGGTTTAACTGTAGGAAGGCATGCCGTGGCAATCTTTCATCATACAGTGTTGCATTAGCCTTAATTCTTATTAATAAGATACAAGACTCATTAACACTATTAAAAATCTAATTATGTCAGTAATTTTCATCATGTCATATATGAGCAGTTAAGTAGTGGTATTTGTTTTTTGTAATAGGATTCTAAAGTCTAATTAGAAGTCTTTCTTTTGCGGTTAAGTGGGATGAGTCTTGATGGAGACCAGAATATTTTTTAATAGCAACAGACAGCTGATTTCCATGTACATTACATTTCCCAGTCAACTATGTCTTCTACAATGTCAAAGATCTATACAGGGCCATGAGAAGAGGGCAAAAGCCCGAGCAGCTCCAAAACATTTTGCTCTACCTCAGGTAAGGAAAAGGCCACAAAGATGGCTTGTGGCAAATGCTGACTTCTCCTTCTCCTGGCCCCAGAAGTGATCGCAAGGCAAGAGTGCGAAATTGGTGTGTCAAGCAACAGGCACTTCTGCTGAAAGCTTGTCTGTGTCTCTTCCCCTCATCTCAAAAAGTCATCTCAATTACCAGACTTTGTGTGATCTCTCCCTCCCCTTATCTCAGTTTGCCATAGTGTTCAATGCTAGTCTGCAGCAGAAGCCTTGGAAAACCTCTCCACAAAATGTCAATCTCACATAATGGCTTTGTCCTTAGTTCACATGTGTAGATCAATAGTACCTGGAAATGTAGTTGCCACTTATTAGAAGGAGTATGTTTCTAAAACTTCACAGGTAAGGTGTTAGTGATGCAGAGAATCCTTGGGTGAGATAAGAAGCCCCCCCCCCAAGTCTTCAAGACATACATTGATGATGTGATGGCACCAGTCTATCACTGAACAGAGGCAACCTGCCTACACATATCAGCAGATGGTGCAGATTTCCATATATTTTCTCCTCAGCCAGGATCAGAGGAATGTTAAAAACACTGTTAAGGCCAAAGCAACTTTAATCCCTAGATATGAGCTCCACTTCAACCAAGGCAAGGGGAACTGCATTTCAAACCAAGCTTTTTTATTACAGGTTTATTTGAGCCCAGTTTTCATCTCGAGATGCCATTTTAGAAGCAAATGAGTATGTTATATTAGAGAAAAGTTTTTTATCAAGGTGCACAGGGGGTTAGTAATAGCACCAAGAAAAGTTCAATTAAAATGCCACCCCATTGGAGATTATAAAAGCACTGTCATATAAGTAACAGCTGTTATTGCTGGGGGGGGGGCAGTATGTACTGTACATAGTACATGTAGATTATTAAATGAAACATGAATGAATAGCTTTCCATAAGAGGCCTTCTGCACTTAATTAACTAATCAATTTTCAAGGGCATGAATAAATGTTAATAGCAGAAGTTTAATGCTTGTGCATAATAAATAAACTTAAATATCACTGGCATATATTTTGAAACATCAAAGGGAGCAGAAGAAAAAGGGAATCGTAAAAGTGAACAGTTTGAAAGAAAATGAAGTTTAGGTGACCTAATTAAGGTTTTTCCTCAGCAACAGAAAGACATCAAAGTGTTGCTTCTGAAGTCCCCCCCACCCACCCCCCTTTGCCTCCACTGAATCTACCCTCTCAAATAAAAAGATTGCATTAATTTCAAGGAATGAGTCAGGGAACTGCAACCGTAGGAACACTCAGTCTTTCTATGTTTCTGTGGCAACATGGAGGAAATGATTGCTAGTTTATCATTAGAATGGCCAATTTGTGTAAGAGAATTTATTTTTCATTTCCTCCTCAGCATTCTTCCATGCATTCAAAGAAAGAGGGGAGAAAAGGAGGGAGACAGAGACCACTTGGAATGTAACATGTATTTTCCACAACTGACAGCCAAGTGTTATGTGCAGGCTGTGAATAATACAGCTCCTTGTTTTATATCGTTCTTACCTTAATGGATTTATGATGAAAAAGAAACATTGAGAAATTGCTTGCGCAACTGTGATTCAGAACTACCTAATTGCTACCAGCTTCATAGTCAAGGGACCGGCTTTTGCTTGGTCTTCAAGTGCCTGCTTTGAGAAACAGGGAAGAAATGGGCTTCTGTCCTTATCGTAAAGGAGGAGGATGTGAAATGTATTTATTGTGCACTGGTTAAGATTCTGAACTAATTGCACTGAAGGCATTGGGAGGCAACGTCCACTATATGTTAAGAATGAGGAGCAATTTGTGTGAAGCTACACAAATGTGAAAGAGGAGGAGTTAATACATTTACTACTTGCTATTCTGAAGGACATGAGGATGTTGTATGGCTGGGCAATAATCACGCTTGAAATGCCCCAGCATCACTGTGGCTGCTATCAAACAATCTAGTATATAAGTCAGAATATATCATTCTGAGAAATGTGGATGTTTTTCCTTGCCATGCGGGATGCACATCATGCTATATTCTATGAATGAGTACTTTTGAGTATATCTCAATATAAGTGGTTGGAAATCACTCTCTCACTAATGAGTTGCCTAAATTGCTTAAGTCTTGACTTCTGCTACATGTAAGCCGCGGAAACATGTGAGACTGGCTTGAAACCCAACAGAAATTGCATGGAGTGGCTGACTGCACGAAATAAATGAGGATGACATGATTTGCCTTATTCAGAAAAGGACCTCAAATCATAAGGTCTGCATCTATTGTCGTTACATGGAGGTGCTCACCATCAGTGCTTCCCTGTGGTTTCTGTAGGATGGAAAGCCCTATCCACTGGCACCTCCTCCTGCTGTCCCCTAGATGTTTTGGGCTACAGTCATTCCAAAGCAGATGAGTGTTGTATAGTAGAACCTCTACTTACAACCACCTCCACTTGCAGTTGTTCCAAGTTGTGACCACGGCAAACCTGGAAGTAACTGGCGGGTTTGCTGCCGTTTGCACATGCGCAGAAGCGGGCAATCGTCGCCCATGCCTGCGCACAACGGCCCCTCTCCCAGTGACCTGTTTCATCATAAGGACAGGCCTCTGGAATGGATTATGGTCGTGAGTAGAGGTTCCACTGTAGTCCCAAACATATGGAAGGCACTAGGATGAGGTGGGCTCTTTTAGGTGATCATGTGAGCACTCCAGGCTTGAGAAAGCTAAGATCTTGCATACATAAGTACCTGAAAACAGGACATTTTTATAGTTCTGTCAAACCCCCAGACATAAAATGGACCTCCTATCAGCAGTCCTCTGGCTGAGAGAAGGCCATGCCACAGATGGGAGTGGAATGCTGAAATTCTGAACCAATGTCAGATTTGGGTGAGTGGGGATTTGCTAGGAATGCAGATTTGAAAATTTGACCTTTTATATGCTGTATCTGCCTCAGACTTGTATCCAACTAATTAATGAACCTAAGTAGTAATGTACAGTGCTTTTTTCGGTGGGGGCGCAGGGGTACGCATGCCCCTAAACATTTTGTGAATCTAAGTTTCACTTAGATTGAGGGGCAGTAGTCCCATGGACTGCAAGAAGATCAAACCTCTCCATTCTGAAGGAAATCAGCCCTGAGTGCTCACTGGAAGGACAGATCGTGAAGCTGAGGCTCCAATACTTTGGCCACCTCATGAGAAGAGAGAACTCCCTGGAAAAGACCCTGATGTTGGGAAAGATGGAGGGCACAAGGAGAAGGGGACGACAGAGAATGAGATGGTTGGACAGTGTTCTTGAAGCTACTAGCATGAGTTTGATCAAACTGCGGGAGGCAGTGGAGGACAGAAGTGCCTGGCGTGCTCTGGTCCATGGGGTCACGAAGAGTCGGACACGACTAAACGACTAAACAACAACAACAATTTCAATATGAGTAGGAAAATGAGAGTACCCCTAAACATTTTTTTAGAAAACTTGAATGTGTCTACTTTGAGTACCACTAGCATTGGATAGACTTTAACATGCAGCATTATTTCAGCAGCAGTCAAGAATACATCTATTCTTTTAAATGCAAACAGTTTGCTAGCATATACATATGTAGTCACATACCGAGATCTCCAGCGCTTCTAGGGAGTTAATGAGAAAGAGTTTCGATTTCACTGAAATATAGGCAGCAAGATGTCTTATTTCCAGACCTCCTTATGAATATTCTAAATGAAAAGAAATGTGTAAGCATAAAAAGGGTAATTTACGCTGACGATGTTAATCAGCTTTCTTATATATGGGCATCTATTTTAGTTTGCATTCCACAAACATGCATATAGATACATTTTTATTTAGGACACATTTTACTTCCTTTTCATCTTAGCTTTAAAAGGTGCCAAGGTGATTTGCACAAGTTTAAGGAACAAATATGCCTAACTGCCAAGTGTAAAAAGAAAAGGGGCAGTACTTTTTCTGAAGAGTGGAGTTTAAAATATCTGGGGTGGGTGGATGTGTGTGTGGGGGGGAATCCTCCTTCGTACCAGCTGCTTTTAGTTGTCTTTCCTTCTACACACTTCTTCATTCACCATGTCATTTAAATTGCCTTCATTATGCAGACCCACTGCTTTTAAGATCAGTGCAAGATAAACTGCCCTTCCTTCTTGCTCCTATTTTCTATCCAACGTGGTCATCATTTATATTAATCCCAAACTTGTCTTCCTTTATCTCCATTTCTATTCTGCAAAATGAACTTTAGCGGAGTCTTTTTCCACAGGTGGTCCTACTGACAAATCACTTAGGCATCTGAAGCTATTTCAAAGTCATTAGTGTTGCAACAGCTCATATCTGTGCTTAATACAGCCAGTGGCACTGTGAGCCAAAGGCTGCAGTTGTAAGTGTGTACACTCAGAGGTCAGGGGTAATCTACACATGTAGATTACACGGTCAATGCCATTCCTAGGCATGCACCATTTTTTCATGAATTACTTTGTTTAAGGGATTTATACACTCTGCCCTTCAGCAAATTGCCAGCTTGTTTACAAAGAATTAAAATTACTAAATAGTTAAATCACAGTGTTGCAGGAACCCCCCCCCCGCCCCTACCCTCGGATTTCTCCATTAACAATAGATATATTTAAAGCAAATAGTGATAGCCAACATTAGCAATATCTAGAGAAAGCCAACTGTAATTAATGGCCTTAATTCCACTGTTTTAGGTGGGTTTACTTTGTGAGTGTGAGCAGCTGGCTATCAGCTAACATTCAAAAATGTTAAAGCACTATGTAGAAGGTAAATGATAGAAGCAATCAATTCTGGACTTCATGTGGCAGATCACATGTCCAAATTTCTCACACCCAAATCTCCTTGCCCTTAGGGGTTCTATTCTAATGTTCTATTTTGTTCCCCCTCCCTTTTTTAATGTGGGGGGAGGTATTTTTATTTTTTTAACCTACCTTACTGGATCCAGATAGTTTTGAATGTGACACAGAAACACATAGCACACACCAAGTCCAATGCAAGAATGTAGATCCATGTGCCTCCAAATATTTGTGATATTCTACCTTAAATGCAAAAGTTGCCATTAAATACAGTTCAAAAAACCTACCTGCATACTCTGATGCATTTTTGCGTATGTTCACTGTAAGTATTCTGCAATCTGCTGCTATTTCATCACTATGTTTTTAAGTTAATATGGCTTCTTCATGATACAATCCCAGCTCTGTTGCTGCACATTAGATTGAATAAATGCTTAGATTTAAATTAATTCTGGGGCTGTTCTGAATATTATATACTGGGGGTGGGGGAAGGATATTTGAAGACATCAGCATATTGACAATCTTGATGTATTGTGAAATCTGGCCCCTTGATTTGACTTGGTATGAATCATCTCTCTTCAAAATTGGTAGAAGGCCTTTGTGTGAATGATAATGTATGTGTTGGTCATATTCCATCAAAAAGATATACAACATTATCATCTCCATGTCTACTTGGAAGTAAGTTGCATTGAGTTCAATGCAACTCTTTTCCATGTATATGTAGAACTGCATTTTACATGGTATCAGGATAGATAGATAGATAGATGATACATAGATAGTTCAGCTCAGCTCCTATACTACATCTCCAAAATGATAATAATGGTAAGCATACAGTGTCAAGGGAATGTAAGTTAATGATTAAATTGCATTTTTCATTTTTAAACGGGCACCATACTCTCAACAACCATGAAATTTGTTTTTAAGCTTGTGGAATTGAAAGCTGGTGAAGAAAACATTATGAATTAAAGAAGCCAACTGATATTTGAAAACCAGGGTCAGATATTTCCCCCAAAAATACATTCCCATTCCTAGAGAAATCAATTGTGAAAAGTCAATCAATTTTACACGGATCCTTTGCATGTTTACTTAGATGCAAGTTCCATTGATTTCAACAGATTGCTGTTGAAGAAGTGTGTTATTTAAGATTGCAAGTGATGTCTACAGCTCACAAGCCACTGCACAGAAGTTTGGAAAGGGTCCTTGATGTCTGGGGTCCATGGAGATTCTCTGAATCACCGCTGTGGCGATCACACAGGGTCCCCGGATCATTTGACGGTCTTTTGATCCCTGTGCCACCACTGATTGCTTTCCCGCTGCCACCAACCCATTTCTCTCGGGTACACACGGAGTCCAGACAGTTGTTAACATTAACAAATAATCAAGTTTATTTTATAGGCATGAACAAGCTTGTGGTTTCAGTTAATTTTTCTTGTCAGTTTCTTATTCTTAGTTTCTTTACTGTCCTATACATACCTAACAACTTCAAATTGATTATCCCAACTATCTATCTGACTCCACCTAACAGTTCCTCTCACTCTCTCACAACACAACTCGACCAACCCACAGACTTATCCTCCCTCTTTCTTCTCCAGCTCCCCACTCTCAACTGACTTCCACAAACTCCAACTGACTCTAACTCCTCCCCTTGGGTTTCCACTGGCCAATCATATCACACCCATTTAACCCTTTCCTTATGACCCACCTAGGAGGCAAACGCCACAGATGCTATGGCTGCAATCCTATCTACAGTTACTTGAGAGTAACCTTGACTGAAATCAGCACTACCGAGCTCTTGAGCAAACATAGATAAGATTGGGTTGTTGAAATACGTGACCTGACGATTGCAGTCTTTGGTTCCATGTGGAGTGAGTTCATTGGCCATGAATCGCTGCAAATTTCATCCCACAATTTAAATTAAATAGCATTCATTTATTATTTGAAGGGAAACAAAAATGTCATTGTCACATGCTGTGGAAGCTGAGGTGCATGAGTTAGTTTCTGGGACTTTTAGATGATTGGAACTGCTATTAAAGTGCCATCAAAGCATTTTCAATTCTGTAGAATTAATCATGAAATCTGTTCCTGCCAGCTCACTTATCATATCCGAAATATTAATTTTGAGCAAAATTAAATCGGACACCCACCGACAGCAACATTTTGCCCTTCAGAACTCCCCTTCATATTGATTTATTAACGGCTGCCAGAAGTGTGCACCATAGCAATTTATTACTACTTTCTCAATGTTTTTCTGTGCGTACAAATAGTCCTCCAAAGTGAGAGGTCCTATCTGACAGCATTGTGACAAGGGTGCATTCTTCAATTTGCATAATTCTCTTTGGATTTATTGGGAGGTAGAGAAATGAATTTCATTTCACTATCAACAAGAATGAGGCAATTCATTCTGTTTTAAAGAAAAGTTTCAGACTCTTCAAAATGTTCTGCATCGTGTCTCTTTGAAATAAGTCAGGCCTCCCATTTTCACTGGCGAGCAGTGCAATTCTTGTATGGCAGCCAGCAAATTGTTTCATTTATTCATTTGCACTGCCTTTTGCTGACATCACAAAATATGGTTGCTAAACACTGAGCAAAAACAAGCTAAACATTGGTTTGAAAATAATAATACAGTGGTACCTCGAGTTACAAACTCTTCAGGTTACAAACACTTCAGGTTACCAATTCCGCTAACCTGGAAGAGTTACCTCAAGTTGAGAACTTTGCACCAGAATGAGAACAGAAATTGTGTGCTGGTGGTGCAGCGGCAGCAAGAGGCCCCATTAGTGAAAGCACGCCTCCAGTTAAGAACAGTTTCAGGTTAAGAACAGACCTCTGGAACGAATTAAGTTCGTAACTAGAGGTACCACTGTAATCTAAAACTTGCCAAATTGAGTTGCCTGCTTGTGTCCTGCCACATTCAGTGCAATGATGTATTTGCTGTGGACAAGAATCAAACACTGGAATTTGAAAACAGGTGTTTATGATAGCTCAGTTGGTTTCATTCCCATATGAGACAGCTGCATATTCTTGCATTGCAGGGGGTTGGACTAGATCACGAGTCAGCAAACTAAGGCCCGCAGGCCAGATCAGGCCCAACTGCCTTCTAAATCCGGCCTGCGGATGGTCTGGGAATCGCCGTGTGGATCGCCAGTGCATGGCTCACCAGTGCACGTGTTCTTTCCCTCTCCCTCACATGATGGTGGTGGTGGTGGCACCACCTCCTGGCTTCTCCTCGCCCTGCCTAGAGGAGGAAGGGGGCTGGTCTTTGTTGGTGCCAGCCCCTCTCCAGAGCCCTTTTGCATGCCGCTCATCGTCCCTCCACTGCCGCCGCCAGCCTCTGCCGCTCACAAGACACAGGAGCAGCGGTTGGCTGAGCGCTCCTCTCAAGCGGCCGCCATTTAAAGCAGCTCCTATCCGAAGCCCTTTCGTAAGCTGCTCATCGTCCCTCCACCACTGTTCTCCCCCTCTTCAAAATATAGTCTGCCCCCCCACAAGGTCTGAGGGACAGTGGACTGGCCCCCTGCTGAAAAAGTTTGAGGACCCCTGAACTAGATGATCGTCAGAGTCCCTTGCAGCTCTACAATTACAAATGTAGGCTCCCCGCCTCCTCTTCCTGTTGATGATCAGTGAACAATTCTGGAATTGGGATAAGAAACTTTTACAAATGAATGTGGTAGTTAGCAATGGTAGCAGCAGCAGCAATGGTTAATCCTGTGAGGGTAATAGGTAAATATAGTAACAGGAATTCAGCGTAGCACTATGGGACCCATTCCATCAGTACATGCATTTCCTCCTCTACCCCTCCAACACTGTTCTGGTGGTTCTCCCAACACATCCAAGCCTATTTTGGAGGGTGGGGTGCAGGGACAAGGTGTTTGTGGCTCCATAGCAGCAATCCCAAAGCAGCAGCAGCCTCGAACCCTTCACAAATCGAGAGACACAGTGGATTAACCCCTCTCTACTGAAGTCGCTGACCATATCGCCTGCCGGCCATGTGCTTGGCAAATGTCAAAAGGAACCCTATCCATGTACCAACATATGAAGGTAGAGTTCCTGCTTGTGAGGGGGGACTCTTATTGGTCCAGGATCCCTCTCCCAAGGAACAGCTCTATGCATGTACATTGGTATGCGTATAGGTCCCCTTCTCACACTAGTTGCAGAAACAGCCAGTAGGAGGCAGGGCACTGGTAGTGGAAGAAAGAAGAGCTTATACAACCCCATGTCCTCTTTCCATGTGCTTTAAATACATGAAGGAGTTCACCTAGCTATGTCCATGATGCAGTGTGATTCACCCATATTACTTGGTCAAATCAGTTTATTTCGGCACCTTGACACTTTGGCATATGTTCATAGTTAAGTCCATTTTTATTTCACCTGAAACTTGAGCGAGGAAAATGGGGGAGGGGGTATCACACACTAAAATTCCATCCATGTATGCATTTAAATATGTTTTTTTGAACATTTGTTTCTCAGATGGCTGAGTGGGGAATCAAATCTTTATCTTCCAACAATCTTACATAAATTAATTTATGCATACAGTGGTACCTCGGGTTACATACGCTTCAGGTTACAGACTCCGCTAACCCAGAAATAGTGCTTCAGGTTAAGAACTTTGCTTCAGGATGAGAACAGAAATCGTGCTCCAGCGGTGCGGCAGCAGCAGGAGGCCCCATTAGCTAAAGTGGTGCTTCAGGTTAAGAACAGTTTCAGGTTAAGTACGGAACTCTGGAACGAATTAACTACTTAACCCGAGGTACCACTGTATATTACATAGATACTCTTTTTTATTTTTTAAAAAATATTACAAATATATTGTTTTCTTTTTGCAAGTGCAGGCAAGGGCCCAAAACTACTTTCTGGGTTTTTCTTAGTCTTCTTAGGTATATTTTAAACTTCAGCACAGCAGATGATAACATAATGAATGTTGATGTGTGTGGGTTTCTTTCTTTTTTTTAAGGATGATTTTTTTATCAACTCAAAAGTTAATTTGGGTGAAATTGAACTGAAGTAGTTCCTTTTGTAAAATGGATTTTCCAAGCACTGGCCAAAACATAGATGTTTCTTACAATTACCACATAAATGGTCACTTTTTTGTGATTGAAGGGACAATGTTTAGGAGATAGCTACTCTTTCCTAGACAATTACTCATCCACCTGCTCTCATTAAAATTGTAGAGCCAGATTTTAATTACTAGAAATCTGAAGTTCAAAATATAATGAAAAGGTGTTTCTAACATTACAGCCTGAATGTGGAAACTATTTTGTGCTTATCTAAGACACAAAGACCTTCATCTGGTGGCTGAAATATGCAGTAAGCCATAAAATCCAAATCATGATTTGATCCATTATTCGTGTCCAAAAGCTCTGCATCATCATCATAATTCATTTGGAAGGGAGACATTAACATCTGTCCCCTTGTTATCATCCAGTCCTTGTTCACCTGTGAGCTGCTCTTGATCTGAAATGCAGGCAATAATGTGAGGGTGCATGCTGTTTGTTGTCCACACTGCAGGTAGGCAAACAGCTGCGCCACTGAAAAACAGAATCCCAGATGGAGGACATACCTAGAATATGTTTATAGCCATATAAGGAAAGTAGCATTTAAAATCTAAGCTGAAACTTTGGTAGCAACATCACATTTGCAACCTGCCACCTGCAACACACACATACACACACACACTGAAAAACCCCTAACCCCAAAACTACTTTATTTCTGACTCAATCACCGCCATGATTCATAAGTAAAATGGCTTCAGCATATTAATCTTTCAGAGTGCTCCTCTGCTACCCTTACTGAACCAACCAAATGTTTCTGATCATTACACACACAGCATGTATTCCATAATGTGCAGATTCCCTGTTGTTCACAAATACATACATACTTAGATCCAGCAACGGGTTATTTGACACTTTTAAGGGCAATTATGCTAGTAGCAGTAGAGGACACCCCCCCTTTCAAAAAAAAAAAAGCAACTCACAACTCAACAGCAATACCTGTTATGTGTGTATGTAGAATGGGGGGGGGGGAGAAGAAAAGAGCAGAATGATCAAAAGTCAGGAAAAGGCCAATGGAAATGCTGGAGACTTTAGGTTTTGTTCTCACTGGGACACAAAACTTGTACCTGAACTGAATCTCTGCTGACCCCACTGGAGGCTCCATGATCTTGTGCTCTGCTATTATAGCAAATAAATTAAATATCTGCGCACAGAAAGCTAAATGTCAGGAAGGGGGATTCTAGCCTAGTCTTAGCCCTGACATGCCTAGTGTTCTGTGTGCATGGTTTTCAGAGATGCTGCAACATGCTGCTGCCCCCACCAGCGGACTGCAATAAGTACAACTGAAACTCAGGTTCTTCAACTCAGTAAGAACTTGGTCTAAAACAAGACATGGCATTGTTGATTGCATCATGTGACATCTGCAAGAAGTCAGGGTTACAATACCGGGACAACTCCCCCTCCCCCAGTTATATTGTTGCAGAAGGGGTGGGAGGAAGAGGACATATTTTAGATTTACATCAAGAGGCTTAGTGGTGACACTCTGAGGGGGAGATTCATCACCAGTCCCTGACAGTACCACAGTAAACAGATACAAACTCAGGCATTTGACTCCCACACGTACTGAATAGATGACCAGAGAGAATTGCAGTCATTTCACACGGAGTCATTAATTTGAAAACGTCAACCAGTTTTATTTCAACAAGTACTTGTGGCCTATGGGTAATTGTTCAGAAGGAGAAGGTAGGGCTGCCAGTTATAATTTGTATTACATCTCAAATTAATGGGCAGTTAGCGCTCCCCCGAAGAGCCCTTCATCATGTATTTCTTAAAGCAACATCTACCTTTCTTCTGCTAGTGTTTTCACCCCAATCACAGGCTTTTTTAATTGAAAGCAAGTCCTATTGATTTCCATAGAACCCATTTAGAAATAAGTGTACATAGGATCACAGGTTTTGGCACTCCCACGCTATCTACCTACTGCCTTTGAAGCTGGAACAACGTTACTCACAACAAAAGGAAGTGCTCAGGGTCTTCTGTTACCATAGCACGGTAGATAGATTTCCTAGCCAATTATTATGTGACTTGTTTTTGTTTGACAAGAAGCACTCCACTGATAATATTTCATTGTTAATGTGAAGATTTCTCTTGGCAGCATACTCATTTATTTTACTAAAGAACAACCCACCATTAAGCATCAAGGTCACTGAATGAAGGCTATAGCACAACAGTCCTTTACTTTTATAATCAGTCCCCCCCCCATTGTAACAGCGCGTCTGTTTCCAATCCAAGATGGCCTGATGAATAAATTGACATTTATGTGTAGGAGTTGGATCTATGTGGCCTGGACTATGTGGTCCCACACAAAACAAGCAAGAAATGTTTGCCACAGCTGGTAAACATGGATTACTTCAGCACTAGCTCTTGTCTCTGAAATTGCCACCCTTTAGTCACTCACCTTTTTACAGAGAATCTAGACTGTTTAAGGTTACTGATAAGTTGTCTAGGAAACTCCAACCCACAAGCCCAACCTCTAATACTCTTACTGAAGAAATGAACCTATGCTGCCAATTCTTGTAGTAGACCAATATAAGGTAAGCAGCACATAAGCGGCACACAAAACACTACCAAACCATTCTACGTACTAAATCTTATATTAATAATCCAAAAATTGAGAGAGCTGTGTACAAGATCTACTACAGAAGCCACAAACAGAAAACTCATTCAAATTGTGTCCAAAAGGAAGAATTCAGTCCCAAAAGTATTAAGACAACAAGAGACAAAATTGATTTTTATGTTCAAGAAATTACAGCCGTGGGGACTGAATTCGGATCTCGACCTTTCAGTGTTTATTTAAAGCTCTAAACTAAGAGTTTGACACATAGAAATAATACAGGTACTGTAAGTATTATCAGTATCCACATCCTCCTTTTTCCTCCCTAATGATTATCACCTATTAGACCACCCCTTGCGAAAGGATATATATATATCTGATCCAAAAACAGTAAATTTTGCTTGGTAAATGAATAAATGCTTAAGTCAAGAAAGAACTTAGCATATGAAATGTAAGTATTGATTTTTGTATTTATATTCTCAATAATTATACAAAGAATGTTTAAAGGTTAATCAGATTTTGCTTTATATTACCAGTGAATGTATGTAAACACACCAAAATCTTGAGGGAGAATTTCCTGAAGAAAAAAATTAAATATTGTAACTTAATCTAAGAAGAAATGTAACATATGGACTGTAAGTATAGACTTTTGTACTTGTCTGCTATTATTTAGAAATTTTGTTTAAACACTAATAAGTTTTGGTTTATGCCACCAGTGAATATATCAAACCATGAGAGAGATTTTACTGAAGAAGCCCGAGACTCTTCATGGGCGAAACAGGTGACAAACGCCGGCACCCTGTCTAACTCTTGTGCATGACATTACCGACACTTCGTTTGATCAAACTTATCCTCGTTGATATCTAACCCTTTAGCGCAACATCGCCGACACTTCGTTTGATCAAACTTACCTTTGTTTGATCAAACTTACCTTTGTTGATATCTACAGGAGCCTGGCTAAAGGAACTTTAAAGACTGAATCAAATTGGACACAATTTAAATGAGTTTTCTGTTTGTGGCTTCTGTTGTAGATCTTGTACACAGCTCTCTCAATTTTTGGATTATTAATATAAGATTTAGTACATAGAATGGTTTGGTAGTGTTTTGTGTGCCGCTTATGTGCTGCTTACCTTACACTGAACCTCTAATACTCTGGCCAGGCCACATCCTCTTGGATATACCCATACCCACTTCCCAACCCCCTATCACCAGGCATGCCACACTGCAGCAGAGGTGCCAACTTGCCCCCCCAAGTGTGTGCCTAATGTCAACATGCACTGTGCCACACTGTAATGACATTGCAATGTTATGATGTCATTATGTTGCGCCATTATGACTGAGTGGCTCCTGTGCCGTGGTAGCGATTGGACCAAGGCCTCGAGTGCTGACGGCCACAGCACCTTGTCTCCATGTGCCGCCCACAGCCTGCCACAGCTGCCACTACCAAGCACCACCTGCTGCCCCTCCTGCTAGCTCCTTTTACCCCCCCCCCATCAGTATGTTCGGTGCACATGTAAGAAGGGGCTATATGTACTGGTGTATGCTGCAGAGATCCTCCATGGGAATAGGGCTTCTATTTGGACTAGGAGCCCCTTCCCACATGTATCAAGCACCAAGTATTGGCAGTGAGAAGGGTACTCATCTTCTGCAACCAACTGGGAGAACGATTGATTCCCCACAACACTTAGCATATTGCTCCACTGATCATAGAAATCCTGCACTGTAGTGCTACATTTTGAAACACCAGCACTCTTCCTGACAACTCCTATAACCACACACTCATAGCCATGGCCCTTCAAAGACTATAAAACAAAACAAAAAAATGAATTTTTGACAAATGCAGACATTATGGCTTCATGACCAACCCAGCATTTTTCTCACCCCCATCCCCCTACTACTTTGCTTAACATCCCATCTGATGTAGAGATCTGGTGGACTCGAAAGCTTGCTCACCGTGTTGTGACATTTTTGATTATATTATTATAATATCATATAATAATAAAGGTCATAATAAAGTGATTTGTTTTCGTTTTGTTTTTGTTTTCAGCAGTTTAGCCATGCATGCTAATGGAACCACCTCTTCCTCTGCTCTTTTTTTCTTTTTGGTGTTGTTATCTCTCAGAAAACACTTTTCCTTTTGCATGTATGTATGCAGAGAATGGGAAAATAGCACCCCAGGAAATGACATGATAATCCCCATGAAATAATTGGTGGCACTTTATCTCTGCTTGTCCTTGCTCCACTAACACCACTGCTGCAGGGACCATCCCTACTGGCAAGTTCCTAGGTATCTTTAGTCAGAAGTAAATCCTATCTGATTCTAAAACAGCAAAGGGAACAAGGCCCATGAACACAATTTCCCTAAGAGTCTGAAAACAAGACAGCCTTCACTGATGTCATGAAGTTATTTTGAAATGGATCCTTAACTACCAGCAACTGTCCTTTTGGCTTCTAATTTCTCATTACTGGTAGGTCACTCTTTAAAAAACACACAACATATTTCTATTACTGCAATCATGCTTTAGAGAAAGTAATGATTAAAAATGGTAAACTTGTTTTAAGTGACCTTTTAAAAAAGAGAGAGAGAGAATACTGGTTGGGTGAAAAGTTTTGAATGTTGTATTTTAAATTGTTGAAACTCGCCCTGTGACTTTATGGTAAAAGGTGGGCAATTAATCATCATCATCATTGCAGGACTTCATTGTATCCAGTGATGTCCTTAGTGTTGCCAGAAAGCTCTTTGCTCCATTGAAGGCTTCTATCAGTGAAATGGGGAGAAAAGCAGATTTAGCTGATTTCCCCTGGCAGCCTCACATGCAACCTTACAAATTCTGCCTCGGGAAGTTTGAGGTAAGGATGGACAAATTTTGGTTCTCACTTTCTAATTTTTCAAACCTTAAATTCAGCTCTCCACATTTCTGCAGCGATTGGCATTTTTTTGTAAAAAGGAAGAAATCCTCATGAAGATTCAGCAGTGTTTTAGTGTGACTGTCTCCTAATGAACATATTTTTGAATACACTTTTGATCAATGTACTCATTTTTGTAAGGAATTTCCCCATATGTAATGTGTTTTGTATATCATTTTCAATAATAAATCCATTTATGTGCACACTTAATTCTGATATATGCAGTTTTGCATTGCAGAATTCAGAGAAGTGCAAATTTCAGAATACGGGTGACTTTCTGTTCATGTATGGTTTTGGCAAGTGCATTTAAAAAGGTACCTAATTTGCAAACTGAATTGAATTCTCCCCCAACCCTAGTTGGGGGACCCATTTAGAACAGTGTGGCAGGTAGTGCAGCAGGCTACAAGGGGACAGGGAACCAGCATGAACTGCCTCTCTTCCATTCTGCTGGTGAAAGCTTCCAGTGAAACAGAGAAACTTCCACAACCACAAGTGATGCCATGGGATATAATCCAAGGTAAGTAAGCAATGCAGAAATTTGACGTTTCACCAGTCACAGTGCCAACTACCTCTGGACCACTCCTCTCACCAAGTATTTCAATAATATTTTGCCTGTCACAAAGTGTTTTTGTTTTTGTTTTTGGTTTTTTAGGAAAACAACACAGAAAACACAGTATGCAAATGTTTCGTTATGGCACTGACTTCATACTACGTAATAATTGAATGCTAGTTCCAGATAATTTGAGACACAGGGAACCAATCCAAAAAAGGAATAGGGAGGTGTGAGTGCACCCAAATCTGAGGTGCACTGATGAAATGCAGCATCCCATTATTATTTAAAACAATGATTCCCAAACTCATTTTCCTACAGACCAATTGAAAATTTCTCAAGGTCTAGGTGAACTACTTTTATGAATGATTTTTCTGCTTGCTGTAAGTAATTGTAACACACTGTGCTGGTTGCTGTGTGATTTTTTTATTGTATTTTTCGGGGCTCACCACAGACCACTTGAATGAAGCTCCAGACCACAGTTTGGAAACCCCTCATTTAGAACTTAGTGTTGAATCCACATTTCTGCTAAGCTGCAAAAGTGCAAGAGACCACTGTGATAAGCATTCTGTAAAGTCTTCAAAGGACAAAAATTGTGGCTTAAAAATCACTAAATAAATTCCAAAACAAGTTCCTTCTTTTTGGGTTAAAATTCCCTTGCCTCCACACACACACACACACACACACACACACACACACACACACCTGTCCAAAGTCTCCACCTCCTTTTCAGTGTCCACAGAGTACTCCATCCAATTCCAATCTATTCCAACCACTAGCAAATTTCTCCCTTGCTAGAATGATATAAAAATGAACTGGATTCCTTCCTTCCTGGTAAACTCAGAATGAAAAGACATAACTACTGATTTATCTGTGTTCCAACTTCTTTAAGAAGCACCATTTTCCTAGAGAAATGTTCTTTTTCTGCAGGAGTTGTGTAGAGCAACAGTGACATCCAATGGCTGGCAACATCAGCCTTCAAAGGAACATCTCTTCCTTCCAAGCTCCACTCTGAGTGGGGGAAGGGAGGGAAAGAGGTTCTTCCTTTTAATAAGGGTGAATTGGGCATTAGCTGTTCTATGTGCAAAACAAGCAGAATGTGTCCCTGGAAACACATCCCAAGGTGTTAAGATTTATCTTGAAGCGCAGACTTAAGCAAAAAAGGGAGAGAGAGAAAGAGAAATCCTGGAAATTCATTCCATTACCTTGCTAACAAGTAAGTCCCTTTGGGATCATGCAAATGAGCAAGAATTATTTTCATATTTCATTTATATGCCAGTAAGATGTGCAATTGTTGTTCTTGCTGTGAAGGGCATAACAATCTGGAAGCTGCTGTGCTTTCATGTAACCAACAGGAAACAGAAATGTGACTGCATCTACCATATCACTTCACATGCAAAAGGGGAGGGAGGGAGGTTATGACAAGTGTTAAAATGCAGCCATTATTTGCCTTGCGGGGAAGCAAAATTTACATTCTCTAAATCAGAAGGAGTTCAAGCTTTAAAACAGAAGTCAGCTAGATAAATTTTGGCCTTTTTTTAAAAAAAAGCATGGAGTCCAAAATCTAAATGCCTATTAAGAGTACAGATGAATAACAGGTTTCTAATAGTTTGATGGCAGTGAGTTTCATTATGCAACAATAAAACTGACTTTACGACTTGCTTAAAGACAGCCACTTCTCCATAGTGGGGAGTTTGGTCATTTTAATGTGTCTGTTTTTAAATGCAATACAGAATCACTTTGCTGTTACTGATTTGTCCTGCTCTGATGCCAGATTTTCTGCATTTGTTAAAACATTCATTTATGTAACTCAGATTTCCCACTGATGGATTTTCTTTTCTTTCTACAGCCAGAAACCCATGGGACATAAATGACAGAAGCAGGGTAAGGATAATTTAAATGCAGTAGCAGTCCAACGCAATATGAAACAAGGAAGTGGCTAAAATTGGACAAAGTGTGACAGAAGGAGAATAGGACTGCAATCCTCTACCTATTTACTTGATAGTAGGCTCCATGGGACTCAATGGAACTAACTTCTGACTAAACACAGACTTGGACTGTAAGAAGGCTTGAAATTAGACGTACTGTATGCAGCACTGTGCCTCCAGATGTTGTTGAACTGGAAATCCCATCATTGTTGACCACCAGCCATACTGGCTATGGCTGATGGGGCTTGTAGTCCAACAACTTTGCTTTAAAATGCTCTTAGCAAACAGACAAGCAAACATATGGAAGATGCCACATTGGTTGCCCACATCCTTAAAAAAATATTGTATAGTTGATCCTGAAGTTTGCTTCTCAAAGTTGGGCTGGGCAGAGGTAGAGTATGAGAGGAATAAGAATTTTGCACCAGGTATGCCTAATTGTTGGTTGTAGAAAGGCAGCTGAGCTAGAAAGGAGGCATCAATAGGGGGATCCCTCTTATTTTAAGGATTAGTTCTAGGATATTAGGGTGACCTGAGCATCGATGGTTCTTCATCAGTGGATCCTCTTAATCAGTGAGGGATTGAGAGAGGTGGGTGATTGAACCAATTTAGTACTTAAAACATGACTCTTCACTGCCCCAGAGTTCACCCAGTTCTATCTTCTCCATTACTTGCATTCACCAAATCTTAGTCAAAAGGTTAATATTTTTTTTTAGCATGGCACACATGGGGAAGATTATGTAAATAAATGTTATTTATTACTTTTTTAAAATGATCTCTCTCTCTCTCTATATATATATATATATGTATATAAAGCCTCTTGGTAATATTGGAACACAAAGGAAGCAGGACTTGGCAAAACAAATAAAAACAGATTGAAGACCAAACTTCTCATGGCCACGTCAACTGGTGGTCTCTCTTCTCCTGTTTCTTATGGCCCAGAATACTCATGCTTGAACTAAAGGAGTAAAATCCTAGTGTATCCAACAAACCCCACCTGTAGTTTTAGGCAGGCTCCCTCTGTTCCTCCAATAATCCATTCACTGCTTTTCAGCCACTAATCTCGGCAGGGCAGCTCAAGATAAGGAGAGCTGAAGATAAGCATCTGGCTGATTTCAACATAACCAAGATTGCAATTCTTCTCATTGTTTCTTGCATGTTATGTCTCATTCCACGGTCAATAAGAATTACAAATACGTGGCTGTCTATAGGATCACAGTCTAAGTCAGAGCACCAGCCTGAAGCTCTCCAGGATTCTTGACCCAGACAAATTAGATTTCCACCCATCGTAAGTATCTGTGCATTTTTTGATTTGTTTCCCTTTCTATGGAGGTAAAAAGATGTGCAACATCACCAACTCTGTGGGCTGTATATGTGTTTCTAATTAGCTAGTTCCAGTGGCTCGCTAGAGGGTATTTTGGAGTGTATACACTCTAATTGTCTCTGCTGGGTGTCTTGGGTGATTCCATAGACAACTTAACCTCACAGTAGGAGTGTTGAGCTTGGGGGCATGTCTCCATGCTACTTTCCTCCTTCCTAAAATCTCTGTCTCCAATGCCACATGAGGGTGGCATGAATGCAATATGCTTAAAAATAGAATAAACATAAAAACGAGACAATAGCACAAAGAGAATATGAGCCAACAAAGTTAAACAGCTAAAGTGAAAATGTACAGGGCTGCACGAAAAGGTTCAGATTACCTTTCTTTCTTATGCAGTCATATTTCAGGTTCGTCTAAGCATTTTTGGTTTTTCCATTCTCTAGAGAAATGATTTCAACCAATCTGGAGTGGCAGGAAATTTGGCTGTAGTCACTTTGGATGAATTTTATGGGGAAATTTTTAGCCACTTTGGATGAATTTTATGGGAAAGTAGTGTATAAGTGTCATAAACAAAGAAGTAAGCAATAATGTTTTATGGTTACTAAACAAAAAACAAAAAACCTAACCAGGATAGATAGGGGGCATGGCTCAGCCTAGCAGAGCCCCAAGCAAAAGTAGTTTTATGGCATCACAACCAGTTTGGCTGGGTGCCGAATGTTAGAATCGCACAAGGTTGCCACTGAAATTTGAGAGCTCCAAGTCTGCCACTGCCCCAAGGGCTGAACAGAGTTTGAAGGAAAGCATTTCACTTCCGGACCCAAGGAATCCTACTCCTGCCCATAACTAACCACTTTTAAAAGCTAGCAAAGGTTGCAGAAGGAAACCTGAAATAAGTTTCTAAACTTGCTTATCCAAGCTCAAAATAGAAGTTCAAACATTGGTCTCAAAATCTGACTCTGTTCAAGGTTCTGTGGGGGGGGGATGCTGCGGGTGTTAATTAACTAAAACATCTGGTCTTAAGTGATGAAACAGGTAATGAAAAGAATGGCCACAATGCAATTCTTTGACATTTAAGTGCATTCAGGAGCCAACTTTTTTCAAGAGCATTAAAGGACATAAAATTATTGGGGAAAGCACATTCTGTAAATTCCACCATACTGTGAGCTACAAGCTTTGACCAAAGTATTTCAAATAAAATATTCATGCCTCCTATTACAAGGGCAGTAAATTCAGCATCCAGTCATGGGGATTACAGTGGCTGCAGTAAAAACTCCAAAGAAGATATGCTATAATTGTTTTTATAAGCAATGGTTTCAAACAGCTTTCGTTTATAATAAAGAGGATTTTCAGCACAATCCTCCATCTGAAGTTATGCAGCCACTGCATGCCCTGGTGCGGGGACTGGGACTGGAGCCAGCTGATTCCATGCAGGAACATTATTCCTTCATCTCCGCAGTTACTGTGCAAGTTGAGCAAACAGGACCAACCACTTGGATACAGCTTAGCCACAGCTCAGTACTGATAATTTCTGGATCACAACTAGAGAGGCAATGGAGCAGAGAGGAGGCTGATATCAGCACTAGATTTCTGAAGAACAATAGGCGTTAACAACTTTGCAGACCATTGCAGTTGCTGTAGTAAGTCAGGAAATCAAATGAAAAGCCTCACCTTACCAGTAGATTATATGGAAGGGACTCAGATCTTTTAACCTTGCTTTAACCCTATTTCTAAGTGGAGCAGGTGGGGCCACAATCACGGAGCTTTGGTCCCTCTGGTCCTCTCCAACAGAGCTTACTGTGACAATCCAGCCCTGTCACTGGAGAATCAGGTGACCTCAGTGGCTAGGGGTGTCTTTTCCCAGCTCTGGTTGGTTCATTAGCTATGACTCCTTCTGCACAGAAATGACTTGGCCATGGCAACTTCCAGATTGGATTGTGCGCTGGGCTGCTGTTGAAGATCACTTGGAAACTTCAATTGATCCAGACAATTGATTACAGGCTGCACATATAACCTTTGTTTTAAAATAGCAGCACTGATTGCCCAATTCTAGGTTCAATTCCAGGTGCTCACTGTGGTGTTTAAAACCTTAAATGACTCAGGGCCCTAGTATATAGGAAAGCTCACTTCCTTTTGTTCCTTCCTCTCAGATTAAGATCAGCTGAGGGGAGCCCTCTTGGTAGTTCCCCTACTTTCAGAAGCTCAGGGAGAGAGGGCATTATCTGTGGCTGCCCCTAAGTTGTGAAACTCCCTCCGCATCTGGTAACTTCATAATGCAGTCTTTGAATGCTGAAGACACACCTCCCAAAGCAAACCACCAAAGACCATCTCAAAATGCCAAGATGAAAAATAGCGGTGAAAACAACCAACAAGGATAAACGATCAGCAGCAGATAAAATAGTTATTAAATATAACCTCTTTAAAAAATCATGCAGGCTGCCTTGGGGCAAAAGCCTTGTCTGATCAAACAAGAAGACAGGGCACTGTTTTACATGCTATCTCCATATTTTTACAAAAATATGGATTTGTGTGTACACTTTCTTCTGATATATGCATTTTGCATAAAAAGGTAATGGTACCCCTGACATCTTTTAGGGTAAACTGCACCATATAATTCAGAGAAGTTGTGAAGGATACTGTATTACTGTACACTTTTTTGAGAAGTGTGGATTATATAGGTTTTCATTCATATTTGGTCTGAACTGTATCAGTTCCCTCATCCCTCCTGTGCAACTCTTTTTGCAGGAAGCAGCAGTCAAGGGAAGAGGAGGGAACAGTGAGAGCCACCACTCCCTTCTTCCAGATGCTAATACAGGCAGAGCAAGGCTTGAATATATGTTTGCTCATTATGAGGGAAATGTGTGAATCAGCCCAAAGAGGATGTTGTGCCTTGGCACATGCTCATTTAACTTATCCCTGCTGCATTCAGCCTAAACAAGTATTACAAATGATTTCATTTTTGTACTTCAGAATTATGTCTTATAAAATCATTAGCTTTGCAAGGAGAATCGCTTTACATATCTGTAGGCTTGCCATGTTCTTTAAACGAGGCTGCATAATAAAGAAAGGGTAATTAGAAATGCCAGGGAGTTTTTCAAACGGATTGTGCTTAAATAAAACACATGCCCAGGCCCCTCCAGTTAAAAATCCAAATGTGAGACATGCGTACAAATAGTATTCTTATACAAATTTATGTGCGGGATAAAAAATGTTACCTGTCAGAAAAAGCCATAAAAAATTAAATACCTGCCTACCGTGAAGCTTCAAGTATTGCAAATGCAGCATTCATTATCATAAATGCAGTAGCATGATCTAATTATGCATTCTGTACTCAATTTGTCAGATAACACAATTTAAAAATGGCACAACTAAATCAAACATGTCTACTTACCTATTGAGCGATAGTCAAATTGCACATAAAAGACCTGCCTTGCAGTCAGTTTTGTGGTGCTACAAGACTAGAGGATTTTGTTCAAGTCCAAACCTTCCGTGTTGGAAGTGGAAGTGGAAGGCAAATGTTGGATTGAACATTTCAAGAACTTCTCATTGCTATTGCACAGATTATTGCTACATTGCCTGGATGTCAGTCTGGCGTAGGGCAGGAGATATTTCAGGCCTCCTGATGTCAGTGGTGCCCTGTGTGATGCCAAAATTTGGCACCCCATGCCTCATGCTGCCCATTTTAAATAATAGTTCTGGCATGCCACTGTCTTCATTTCCACCTTGTTGTGAAATACGTCCTTAAAACCCAAAACTTGAGAGAAAACCCGGAACATGCAAAATATGGGTGAGGTAGAAGAAAGTTATTGATGACTCCTCCTTTAGTCTTAGACATCTGCCCTGCCCCAGATGCAGCAGGAGATGTTTCCGGCTCCGTAAATTTTTGCCCCTTTAACTCAGACCCTGCAACAGTAGCTTTGGAGAGCTGCTAGAGACTGGGCTAATGAGCCACCATTTTGTATTTTCTATGTTTTATTGTTTTGGCATACTGAGGGAAATTTAAATGGTGGCTCATACCTGCTTGCCACTGCCATCAAGTAACTCACAGCCCATCAACATAGGAAGGGACCCTCCAGAGGATACTTTGTTGTGGTCTCCCCTCAACTGAGGTAACTTGGTTGGACAGTCTCCTCATCTAGCTCCCACAGCATAATGATTCAGGGGTAGACTAGTGAATGACGGAATGATGCTGTACCAATACTGTGTGTCATCCCTATCACCTGGCTGTATCCCTCTACCACCTAGCCATGGCTGAAGCTGCAGGTATTCCACAGGCGTAGTACCCTGTGAACACACCCACAACTTGGCAGTGGTCCTCTCTAAGCTTCAATCTCAAACAGAAGATTCAACTTTATTCAAAACATGAAAAGAGTAGATGAAAGGAGAGGGGGAAAAATATTAAAAAAACAAACCTCTAGCATGCTTTTGCTGCACAGCATTTCTGGAGGGACAGAATTGGGCAAAAGATGAAGCAGAATAATGCAAGCAAGCCAAACTCCATCTATTTCTGTAGGTAAGGAGAATAAAGAATGACAGTAGACCAGAAAAAGAAATGCACAGTGTCTGATCTAATCTACTTGTTCTGTGGAAGTATTTGATACTGAGCTTCATAGGATATTAGTTACTGAAATTTTAAAAGATGGGTATCAATGCAGTTACAATCAGAACGGCACACTCCAATTGCAAGGAGGAAGACAAAGTGTTGTAGCAAAAGGAAAAGGAAATATTTCAAGTTGGAGAGGAGTGTTCCATTCCTCAGGGATAAGTCTTGGGACTAATATTCAATATTTCATTTGTGGACTTGTGAAGGGAAGTGGAAATGTATAGGTGATCTTGAAGATAATGTTATATACTGCCATGCTGTGAAATGCAGTAGCTTCATACCAGCTTACATTCTACCCCATCACCTGGGCCTAAACTGTGTAGATTTGATCCCCTGTAAGCACACCTTGACTAATTTAAATTAAACTACAATCTCATCCAAATTTACCTAGGCATAAGGCCCAATGAGACTTGCTTCTGTGCAAGCATGTGTAGGATCGTGGTGCTCAATCTCTGTAACGACCAGGAGATAAAAATATTCAGTATTGCCATAATATTCAGGGATATGTCTGAAGACAAATATGTTTATCAGCCAAGGGCTCATCAGCTGAAATTAATGAGAAAAGTGATTGCACGAAGAATATAATCCAGTTTGATGCAGCTGCAATGAAAACAAATACATTTCTAGTGTAGATAAGGAAGTGTTTGCACTACTATTAAATATACCAGTGAATGCTTATTTGGAATGTACTGCCCGTCTCTTTTCTTCCCATTTCAGGATTCATACAGTTTGAGGAAGGGATTGGAAACAAACACCAAAATGGGAGAGAATATGGGTTGCATGAAGCAAAACATACCATTTTAGGGGGAGAGGGAGCCTAAAGACGTGGTTCTTAGTTGTTGTTGTAAAATAAGCTTGTCATAGCTACCAACTCTTCACATTTTTTGTTGGCAATGTGGGTCTTTCTTTCCTTCCTTCCTTCCTTCCTTCCTTCCTTCCTTCCTTCCTATAATGCCCCTCTCTCTCTGCTTTTGTATGTTGGGGGGTACAACCCCCCAAAGTCCCCCAAAACATTCCAGGCAATGTCTTGCAGCTCTCACAAATAGCACTGGAATTACTACTCCCAATTAGTCACCCAAGAATGAGGTAACCAGTTGGGGGCCATTTTGGTTTGTTTTAATGCAGTTTCCAGTTCAAGGTCCCCTGTGCTGGAAAAGAGTGGATTCAGATGGGCAGGTGTGTGTGGAAAAAAAATCACAGCTGGACTGACTGAAGGAATACAAATATCAGCAGGGAAATTGAGCTGCGATTGCCTCCATTTCATCATAATATGAATTAAGCCCTTTTGATCAGAACCCATGGGATGTGGCTAGGTTTAAGAAGACTGTCGATACCAGAACTAATGGTTACCATTTGTCAATGTATACATTTTGGAGCTTTTAAAAAATTCATTTGATTTAATTTTCCATAAACAGCTACAAATGCATATAGTATTTGTAACCCCCACCCACCCCCACTAAAAAAAAGAGAGAGAGAAAAGAGAAACAATATGGTATTTGGTGGCAATTATGCCTCAATGCTCAACCTAAATGTATGGTTGAGCGTTAAAGCATAATTGCTGTGAAGGGAGGGAGGGAGGAAAATGAACAAAATAAAGACAAACTCCCCTGCTTCAGAATAGAGCTGAGTAAATTTATGAAATTTAGCTTTATGTTTTCATTCTCATGACTTCCCTGTGCCGAGGAGGCAATTTTGGGTTTCACCTCCACATAGACTTGGCTATGCAGGAAAATAAATTCTATGGAGGGAGAGTCCATGGTGAGAAAGTCACCAAATCCATCATCCTGCCAAACTTGTGCTGTCAAGGGCATTAAGTGGTGGTGGTGATGGCAGCTACAGAGAAAATAACTATGCCACTTCCAGGGCTTCTGAAGGCATATCAGGAGAATAGGGCGGCTTTGGATCTTGCCAATTCAAAGTCTTCCTCAAGCCACTCCAGAACAAGCCTTCCTACTATTATCAGAGCACTGGTGGAATATAGAAAGATGCTTATTACTATGCATCTAATGGTCCATCTAATGCCTTCTGCAAGCAAAACGAATGCTCTGCCACTGAGCTATGCCCTTTCCATTAGGAGGGGAGATGGCTGTGGAGGTTTCCACAGTCACCATGAGAAAGCTTCTGGAGGCAACAGTCCTTGCCCACCTATAGAAAGGGATGCCCAGTATAGCCTACAGCCCCAGGCATGTCCTCTCAGGGTCCAAGAATTGTGCCTTCAGTTGATCTATTATCTGTTTTTCTGTTGAAAATGTGGACATGTTTATCTACAACTCCAGGGGAAAATGTTTAAAATAAAAATACAGTATATCCCTAAAACAGAAAGGAAGTAAGCATACTGAAGGACCTATTATGTTCAGATTAAACCTTCCAAGCTTTGTGGAATGAGGGTTCATAGGCACTTCATCTCACTCACTGCAAACCTTTGCATGCCAGAGAATCCACTTTGAAATTATGGATGTCTTTGAACAGTGCTGGTCCACTTTATTTGAGATGAAGTTCTATCTTTCCTTGATAGCTTTTGGCTGCTCGTCTTAGAGAATAATTCATTTAACGTGAGTCTTTCTTCAAGAGGTGTCAAGGACTTTTTTGTCATAGAATCCATTAATTTGCATTTAAAAGATTGGGGGGAAATCTTCAACTAATTATAATCAGTGGCTATGTCTTTATGCAAAAGCCTTTGTACATTCACAAAGAAAAAGATCAGCAGACACAGTTCTATTTTATGCTTCTCCGTGTTTTTCCCCAAATGGTGTTTTATTATTACTCTCTATGAATCTCATTTTCGTTTGCATTGCCTTTTCAGCATATATTTTATTGTGTACTTTTGAACATCCTCTGAATTCCAATATTCTTTTATTTAAGTGCATGTTACCGTCCCTGCCCCTAGTCCTCCTCCTTTCAGATTTTATTCTCTTTCGTGTAGAAAGATTACAAGAAAACACATGACTTTTCCTATGCAACAAAGTGGGAAACCTGTTCACACACACACACTCAATTTGTTAATCTCTGTTTTGTTAAACACAGTACTGTGCATATTTAATTAAAAGACACATATTATGAATGTTTTTTAAATGTGCAGAAAAACTGAGTACGGCTGATATCTAACAAAGGGAGTTGTATTAGCAGGAGGCTGCTGAGTTCATAGCCAGAGTTTTTCTTTTGTACTATTGCTGCAGAGAGGCAAGCCATCTTGTCACCAAAAAGCAGTTTATCCTTTGGGCAGAAGAAACCAAGGCAATAAAAAAGGGGGGTGGGGGGTACTCTGGATAAAGATACAGTTTTCTCAACCCTGCATGTCAGGGGGATGAGGAATGTATATATATCCCTAAAAGTATATGATAATAATGTACTCTAGCTCGAAGTCAAAGGGCAATGCACCAATATCTCTCTGTGTAGTAGGACTTCCAAGTTTCTTGCTTCTAACATTGATCTTGCTGCTTGAAAAACTGCTCACAAAACTCAAGACTCAAGAGAACTTCTGAAATATCTTCCAGTGCAGCCCGAGAATGGAAAATGAGAAATATAAGGATCCGCGTACTACTACAAAGCCTTGTACTTATGGATTTTTTTGATGGATGGATGTGTGTGAATCTTTTGGCTTTGGCTCAACCCATGTCTATCTTTGGTCTGATCTACTGTTGGTATGTGCCTCTCTGGTCGCTTTCGCCCAAGGGGATGCTGCCTAACTTTTAAAAACTTCCTCCACACATTTTATTAAGATAACTTAATGGATCCTTGGTTACTAAAGAGAACAACGTGGTCACATGGTCAGGGTTGTAATAATTATGAATAGCCAAGTTAATGAAGTAGCAATAGAATGACAACTGAGTCGTCCTACAAACATTCTATGTTCCTTTGTCAAAGAAACAACAAATTTTGCTCAGTCGGAAATCAGACCAACTCTCAATAAGGGAGGTCAGTCCAAAGAGTTGTTACAGTAGCCAGAAAGGGCCTGACTACATCGCAGAATAATTTTTCTTAAAAAAGAGAAAAATATGAAAAGTCACGTTGGAAGAGACTGGTTTCAAACAGTGGGCAGGGGAAGGCTTAAACATCCCTCATAGCTTCTCTGCTCCATACTAATATATATATTTGTATGTGTGTGTATTTCATCTTACAGTATTTGTCAATCAATTCAGACAATAGTTAATCTGGAATATCAATCTGCTAAATTGCATTACGGGGTGGGGGTGGGGGTAGAAAGGCACGAAACTATTATAAGGAAACACCCAAGTGAAAATGGTCACAAGGTTTCTGTGCAAGTTGGAAAAGAGTGTCAGGTTTTGCTTTCCAGAGGCAACTCATAGAAATCACATCGCAGCACTAAAAGTATGCTAATTTGTTTTGAGGCTGCACAGATAGATCTGTGTATTAGGTATATCTTATGCATATGGTCGGGTGTGGAGTGGTGTGTGTGGGAGGATAGTTTATTCTTTGTTTCATTAAGAAATAATAAATAATTCAGTTTTAAAGGACAAAATCATCAAACAACCCAGTCTGTCTAGCTTTTCCACTTCAAATGTGTCCTATTTAAACTAAAGTCGCTTTCATAGTTTCCTTTCAGAAAGGACAATTTCCTCTTCTTCGGGAATACTTCATACATTTCTAATGAGCTTCTCTTCACTGCAAGGCAGTTTACAAACAATGGGAACAATTTGACAATTCCCATCCGTTTCTATGGGGTTGGCATACAAGAATTTCATGTTGGAAGTAATATTATTAAGCATCCTAGGAGATTCTACTCACCCACCCACGCCAAGCTATTTTTATTCCTCCTGTATAGACAGGGTAAAAGAAAGACCAGGCATGGAGAAAAGCAAAAGAAACTCCCATGTCCAATCTTTTGTTCGCAGTTTGGACAAAATGGCAAACCATGGTCTTCCTGAAACAGGCATGGGAAACTGAGATCTCCTCATGTGAAAGGAAGATATGGGGAAACAGAGTGTATGAGTTGCTTTTGGTGCCACAGTGACATTATGTCATGACTTCGTGTTGCTCCTATCAATGTATGCAATCTCTCTGACATTTTCGATATGAATAGACTGCCCTTCAGCCATGCTTCCAAGGCAGTTTGAATAAAAATGAAACAATAATGCAGATTCATAATATAGAGCAGCATATAAAATAAACCAAAAGTTCAAAAGCTTGGAAAACAAAAACATGTTTACCTGGAGCTGAAAAGATGACAATTTTGCTGCCAAAACAGCTTCATAAGAACATACATGCCTAGTCCTGCTGGATCAGGTCCAAGGCCCATCTATTCCGGCATCCTATTCTTATGGTGGCCAACCAGAAGCCCACAAGCAAAACATGAGAGCAACAGCACTCACTCTACCTGGGATTGCGTGGCAAGTTCCCGACCCCCCCCCAGTGGAAATAATGACACATGACGCAATTATTAAGGTTAATGGGCTAAAAAAGGCCACAACTTTATTGGTTACAGGTGATGAGCGGTATTGGCTTAGGCATTGGTCCTAACCAACCATATCCGACTTCAGCCCGTCCGCTTGAAGTCCGTGAAGGGTAAACTACCAGTAGGGGGAGTTCTGCTGATGCACATCAACTACGAACTCTCCAAGGGTCACCGATTGGGGGGGGGGTGCCTTAGGCCCTCACCTCCCTAGGCTCCGGACAGGGCCACGCCCCCCAGAATCCTTTAATGGACTACCCTTCAATATGTGGGGCAGGTGATGGCACTACCTCCCCTCTTCCATCTACAGAACTATACCAATGCCTAACCGCCAATATACAGAAAGTTGTGATGATTTGCTATGAGGTAGGGGAAAACCAAGTGGCTTGTGCCAATTTGCCAAGTGGAAAAATTCCTACCAGGCCCCTCAACGGCGACAGCACTCACTCTACCTGGGATTCCCCGCAGCTGGCATTCAGAGGCATCCGGCCCATGACCATGGGGGTAGGGCATATTCACCATGACTAGTGGCCCTTGAGAGCTCTACCCTCCATGAATCTGTCTACTACTCCTTTTTTAATAATAATAATAATAATAATAATAATAATAATAATAATAATAATAATTTATTGAATTTTCCAAGTATAGAATTGTAACAATACAAAATACAAAATACATACCCATATTTAGATATTTCTTCAAATGTCTGGACTTCCCCCCTCCCCCTCCATTAATCCTATTATCAGCCTTTTCACCTGCGTATTATTTTATAATCTATATTTGATGTCTCTCCATTTTGTCCATAATATTTGCTACGTTACAAGTGTTATTGCAATCCTGCTAATGCATTCATCTGCTTACAGTGGTCTCCAAGGTAAATTATTATTTTCCCCATTCTTTATGGGGAATTATGAGGAGTTTTGGTATTCTTGGTTCCTGAGCTTTCCAGTCAGCTTTGCCATTTTGGCGTACTCCAACAGCTTAGTTTGCCATTCCTCTCTGGTACGGACTTTGTCTTCTTTCCATCTCTGTCTACTCTTCCTTTAAAGCCATCCTTGGGGATAGGATTTCACCAAGTCAAACATTTTGCCTGGCGGATGTGTTCAGGAGAGTGGTGCAACACAAAAAAACCTTGTCTTTTCAAAAGGTGTGCAGTTAAAACTTTTGTCTTTTATATTTCTTGCAAGTGGCCTGACAACACAGCCAACGCACATCTAAAGCACATGGTTTCCCGCAAAGGATCCTGGGAAGTGTGGTTTTCCCTTCTCAAGGTTAAAATCGCCATTCCCATAATAAACTATGGGTCCCAGGATTCTTTGGTGGGGGGAGTGATCTGCTTTAAATATATGTTGGATGTGTTTAGATGTATTGTGTGGATTTGTCCACATAAAAGCTTTGGAAGCCAGTGTACTGTGGTGGTTAGACTAAGGCAAAGCCCAGGGAGTGTCTAAAGACTAAGTACAGACTGCAACCTGTAGTGGAAGCAGAATTGTTGCAGTTATATCTCTTACACATGGCTAAATACAATGAAGTCCACTTAAGTTTCCACTTTTACACTTGAATACCACATGTTTACTGTGGTGAAATATACCTCCTGTCTCCTTAGGAAAAAAAATGCCAATATGCCTTCGAACGTTTGTCTTGTTGATGCCGAAGTCCAGATGTTCCTGGCTTTGTTTCATTCCACACAGGCTATAATAACCTGCATTCTGCTGGTCTCCCTGCACACACAATTAGGGAACACAGCTGGTACAAAATGCTGCCTTGCTAGTCTTCTACCTGATGCCAGATGGAAAGCAAGTACATAATGACAGCCTTGTCTCAGCTACAGTGCCTGTCAGTCAGATTTTCTCTATAAAAATTTCCAGGTTTTTCTTTCTTTCTTCTTCATATACAAATGCTTTAAATAATGCTTTCAGATTTTGCCCTGCCTGGTTTTTATTTTTTGTGCCATTTCTTCAGGTTATATCACATTGATGTATGACATGAAATTGAATGTGGGAAATGGAAGAAAGCTGAGGGAAATGACTAATGTGCAAAGATCCCCGAGAAATAAACCATTGGTCAGATTTATGAGTTTGCATCATAATGCCATAAATAGAACATAAGGGTTTTAAGAGATTAGCTCCTGTAACAGAACCAAGCTCAAATGCCTCTTTCCATTTAAAAAGCTGGTATCCATCATTGACTTTTTCCTGTGTCCAGCACTACAAAGAAGGTTCTCATTGTCCATAATCTCAAAAATCACCCAACATGTAGACACTGATTTATTCTATGCCCATGACAGAAGGAAACCTCTGGCAGGAGGAAAAATGAGAAATCTCCAGTTTACACCTTTTCTAGATATTTCTCTGGCCTGACCAGGTCTTGGGTACTGTTTCCTCCTTGCCTATGGATCGAGGAAACCAGTCCTCTCTGATTGAAGGCTAACTCATTTGCCTATGCAATTCCCACTCTCCCCGAATTCATCCTTAAATTGAAATGGGCTTTCTGCTTCCATTTGCCTTCAGCTGAAGCTAGTCAGGATCAGGCCTTGAGATTCTCCCTTGTCAATGGAGGCTGTAAATCTACTGAAATAAATAAGGATTGTAATCATGATTTGGATAGAAAAGAAATCACTGTTTCAATTATTTTTCAATGAATGCAACCTCACTACTTGAACTTTATGGAATCTTTTAAATAATAAAATAAAACCCTCAAATGGGAACTCTGGAAGTATTGGAAGGGTAATCTTGGGCAATGCAGGAATATTTTGCCCAATGGGGAGCTCAAACCCAGGACCCTGATATTAAGAGTTTCATACTCCACTGACTGAGCTATTCCTGGAGTCTACCAAGAGTGAAGTGACAAGAATGCTCTGCAAACTAAACGTTTGGCACTGAGGACTAGTTCTCAGCATTGATAGTGGGTCCTGTTTGTGCAGATAAAGGCCTCTGCAACAGACTGACCATCCATGCAAGCAGTGTGTGGATCAATCTTTTGAAATATGCAAGTGGTTATTAGCTGTTGTGATGTTGTAGCTTAACAATCTCCTTCATATAAACAGCGGGTACAAGTGTATCTGTGGTCTAAACTGAGCCTCTTGGGCTTACCGATCAGAAGGTTGGTGGTTCAAATCCGCATAATGGGCTGAGCACACCAGTGCAAGTAGATAAATAGGTACCTCTGTGGCAGGAAGGTAAACAGCGTTTCCGTGCTCTCTGGTACTCATCACGGTGTCCTGTTGCGCCAGAAGCAGTTTAGCCATGCTGGCCGCATGAACTGGAAAGCTGTCTGTGGACAAACGCCAGCTCCCTTGGCCTGAAGCGAGATGAGTGCTACACCCCATAGTCAAGTTGGACTGGACTTAACCGTCTAGGGGTCCTTTACCTTTACCAGCAAATAATAAGGCTGAATAAATGCAAGTATTTATGATTGCAACAATATAATCACACAGTTAGAAAACAACTAAAAAGTTACAGTTGTAAAAACAAGGAAAACCATTCCAGCCAAAACAAAACAGAATAGATTGAGCCAAAGAGGTCAGTCTCACAAAACAAAATACCTTAACTATCAAATGTCAGGGTAAAGAGGCACATCTTCAGCAGACAGTGGTAGCTATACACAGAAGTTGCTAGAGGCACCTCTGTGGTATTTCAGGGCTTCCAGTCTGAAACATGCTCTGTCTGCTATGCCAGGAACAAGCCTCACAAAGAAACACTGGGGTGCACACACTGGGAGTCCCTTATTCATGCCGACTCTTACCTGGGGCTACAAGCAGGATCACTAAATTCGAGGAGAGTGAAGCAGCATGCAGTAGCACGAGCAAAAGAATGACAGTCCATGAAAGAGAATCAGAGTTATGGAAAAACAGAGGGTAGAGGGAGATGACAAACGCTACTGCATATTTAAAAACAAAAACAAAAAGGCAGGGATGAGCAGAATGTTAGGCCAGTGTTAGGCACTTAAGTCCTGTTGATTTCAGTGCCAGAGGTCACAGAATCATAGAAAATTGAAAAGGGTCCTGAGGGTCATCTACTCCAACCCCCTGCAATGCAGAAATCTCAACCAAAGCACCCATGACAGATGGCCATCCAACCTTTGCTTAAAAGCCTCCAATCAAGGAGAGCCCACAACCTCCCGAGGGAGTCTGTTCCACAGCTCTCACCTTCAGAAAGTTCTTCCTGGTGTTTAGCCAGAATCTCCTTTTTAAAAATTACCGGTAATCTCCTTTCTTATTTAGTTAAGCAATGTACACATTCAGACTTTGCGGCACTATGGGGTTGGCCAACTCAGGTGGCACTGTTCTCACAATCTGATTTGTACATGTATCTTCATCAAGTAAGTCACCTTACAATAATCACCTAAAGTCACCCCAAGTGAATAGTGCTAGACCTGAATAAGTAATCAACTATTTCTTGAATATATGGTGTATCAGTGCACTGAAAATTCCAGGTAACTGTTTGCAATTTTTCACCATCAGATTAAATTATTTCATGCATTATAGATTTAATAGAGAATTTGTCCTTGAACATTAAAAGAAGCTATTTTCTCATGCAGTTTATAATCATTATTGATTTTTGCTCCATTTATTTGTAGATTTATTTTTATGTTTTGTTTAACACTCAAGCATCAGAACCTGTAGAGTTTATAAAATGTGATATCTTATTTGCTTTTTACAATCTTATTAGAAAAAAATTGACTTGCCTCCAAGACAGATCATTTTGTTCCTATTACAACATGAACATAAATTACCCTGGCAGTAGAAGGGAAATGGAGATTTTGCAATTATAGATATAAGTAAAGAATGAGGAAAAGAAGAAAGTGAAAAGATTACTGAAACATTTATTTTAAACATTTTCATGAAGGTCATTAAAGAAATTGACACTAATAGATATATTTGTTTTCTAAGCTTCATGGATATATATTTTTATGAATGTTAATACTTCATTAAATGAATGCATGTGAATACAAAGAATGAGTCCCTACTGTGCAGTGTAAATATTTTGTTATGAATGCACCTCATATTGTTTTATTAATGCATAATTTTTATAATCATGCAAAACTCTTTTACTTCGGGATAAGGCAAGGTATAAAAGGCTTTTTCTGGATGAGCAATGAAATAAGCTTATTTCATGACTATTTTTAATATGCCTTAGTACAGCACGGTGAAAATTATCCATAATATATTGCCTACTTCTAAATGTCACATCCAAGTTATGAGCACAAGCATATGGGCAAGAATGACCAAGTGAAGATTTGCTTTTGAAATGGAATAATGGAAAAGTTAAAGAAAGGCTTTATAATGTAGGAGCAGACTTTCACTTCAATGAAATCTTCAGCAATACTGTGATTAAAATCTATGTTGATTATGTTTTACTGTAGGAACTTCACAAACCAATGCATTAAATCACCTTTACTTGGGCCAGAAGCCCTACTCTTAGGAAAGTGAAGCAGGAAGATTTCCCAGAAAGTCCTGCTCTTCTTCTCTCCATGAAAAAAAACATCCATTTTCTCCCCACCACCACACACATGTTAGACCAGCCTTTGGTTCCCAGATGTTGTTGGAATACAACTCCCATCATCCACAGCCAACAGGGGCAGCAGTCAGGGATGATGGGAGTGGTAGTCCAACATCTGGGAAACCATAATTGAGAAAGTTTGGGTCAGACCAACATCCAAGCAGGTTTTCAGTCAGGGATGTGGGTGTGACTTACATATCTCAGTAGGATTTGACAAAGGATACCTGAATTGCGGATTGTTCGTGGCCATGGCACGCCAAGTCCCAGAAATTCTTGACCAGAAGGTAAGCATAGTTCAGCACAATATGGAGCCACCAAATGTGAGCAAATTTGTTAACTATATCTTACTGCAGCATGTGTGGCATATTGAGAGAAAGGACCATACTTTGAAACACAAACACAGGGCAATCCTATTGAAATTGAATTTAAATAGAGTATCCTAAAAGAGGGCAAGGCTGGCTGGCTGGCTGGCTGGCTGGCTGACTAGAACCCTGAACAGAAGCACTCCACCGTTGTTACCCACTATTTCTAAATCAATGCATTCTTTGAAGCACTATCTTTGTCATCTCAAACAAGTTTTTCATATTTCTGGAGCAAATTATAAAGTCAGTATCCTTAACACAATCCAAAAAGTAAACATGTAAGTCCTCCCTCCTAAATTTTACATTGTCCACTCCCTATAATGATCCACTCAGTATCTACAGCCCTGTGTGTTATATGCACACAAAACATGGAAGCAAAAATCCATCTGTTACTAGTGTCACCAGTTTTTGACCAACTTTTAAGGTACACAATAAATTGTAGACTAAACTTAGATCTCTTGATCAGAGGTTTACTTGAAAATTGGATCTTTGAAAAAGTCCCAAGATCACTGATGGATACATTCTGTAAAAATGTGTGTTAACATTTTTATTTTTTTGCAGTAAGTTTTTAGGTGATTAAGTTGTATAATTCTGTTTCCGTTAATGGCAGCCTTACTCCATATATTCCAAGCTAAGCACTGAGATCATCAGGAGGAGGACCATTAGTGGTCCTAAATGGACCAGAAGCAAGTCTTGTGTCAACAAAGAGTTGTGCTTTCATTGTAGTGGGCCTAACTCAGTTGAACTCACAGTAAAAGCCAGACAGGTACCTGCTAAGTTGCTGGTTAAAACAGTTTTATTTCAAGAGTGCTTTGCAATAGAAACACTGTTCTAATGTTTATATTTTCTGATGTCTTAATCTATGTTTTACATTTTGAATAAGTTATGTTCCATGTTTTCTGTAAGTTGCTTTGAGACATATAGTGAAAAGGAGGGTTTAAATTCCTTAAATAAATACATTTTAAAAAATACAATACTCAAGAGACTTTTCAAGATGCCAAAGCAATTCAATACTAAGTTATGACAAACAAGTTTTGTTCTCAGCATTAGCTGTTATGAGAATATGGCACAGTGACTGCTCTGTTCCAAGAGAGAAACAGATTTGAAGAGAAAAGAAAAGAAAAGAGACACGAAATAATTAAATGCTAAACTTCTACTTCAGAAAGAGGGGAAGTATTTTGTACATATCACATAATTCATTCACTGTACAAAAGAAATTACATTTCACTATTTTAATGGCATTGCAAATATTACATTTCATCAGAATGTGTGATTTATAAATACATTATTATAAGAATAAAATGAAATATTCTGTTTAATCAAATCAATTTGAAATAACTTCCATTGCTACAACTATGGAATGTGCTTATTCTTTTTAGTCTTTTGTTACAGTCTTCTCTAGTGTATTTTGACAATTATCCATGGAAAACTCATTTTCAGCCCATTATGGCACTCACCTTTTCCTTGATGTGGTTTCATTTATCTAAGCTTCAAAACTCAAATATAGGATCCTTACATTATCTCCTTCGGGGCCCAGTCAAACACTTAGCGAAACATTCATGAAATGAATATCCTGGCTGCAGCAGAAGCCTGCTCCACAAATACATGGAAGGTGGGCATAGAGTAGCCTGGGGTGTCATTAGGCTTCGCTACATCCACTACCCATGCCAAATTAGGTAAACTGGTGAGGATGGGCAGGAGTGGTTTTGTGTGTGGAAAGACTGTAAGCTCTCTTCAGGTACTCAAAACAAATTCCTGGGCTCAGGGTTATTTCATTTTAGGTGCATATCATTTGCATTATGCTCCAGTGGATCTTGGGATTCTAGAAGGAGAAGGAGAAGGATTTCTCCAGTCTGAAGTCTACCTATCTCTGTGCTGGCTCTGCCCACCTCTCTCTCTCTCTCTCTCTCTCGATCGCTCTCTTGCTTCTTCTGCTATAATGCTATGTACAAAGGTCTGTATCCCAGTTCAGTGCTAAGTAACTGTCCACAGAACAGATTTAGGGACAGCACAGGGGAAGAAAGAGGAGATAGTCCATCATTGCACAAGCAGAAATCTCTGTACTGATGGGACCCTTGCTTAGCATTGCATTGGACAGAAACCCAACTGTGGAATGATATAGTTACCTTCTCTGCACATTGGAGGTCTCAGAAGATATTGCTTGAGGTCTAACCATGCTACACCTCACTCAGCATGCCCAAAGTGGATTCCTGAATGCATTCCAGATGTTGCTATCCACACCGGATTTTTGGCAGAGCATAATAAATTCATTCCACCACCACCCAAAAAAAATATATTTTTGGAGCAGAACTAAATTGTTCTGCTCCTCTCTGCTTTTTCCAATAAGCTTCCAATGAACCCCAGAGTTCATCGGAGCATAGTTTGAAAATCATGGCTCTAGAGATATTATCTCTAAATACTATCACAAACTGGCACATGAGCAATAACTCCAAATGCTAAGATCTTTTCTAAAGGCAAATACTAGCCCAGAACCTGACATTCAAATGTTATTTGACAACGCCAGCTTGAAATATTCAAAGCTGAACAAAGCTAAACTCAGAATCTTTGGAAAGTTGTACTTGTATCAGACGGATTACTGCATTCCTGTAAAATCCTCTTCTGTGAAAGTGTTGGAATAGCTAAGATTTTTGGGTTTCTGTGAAAGTGGAAGATTACGGGCCAAACTACACACTAAGTATACTTAGGCTGGCCACTTTTACTTAGAGGTAAAAGAAGGACTGTATGGGGCTAACCTGGGACATGCTCTCATTCCAGATTGATGCATCCACACTGATGTCCTCCTGAAAATCACCTCCTCTTCTGCTTGCTGTTTATCAACAAAAGTGCTATTTTCTCCAAGTTCTTTTCAAGGCAAATAGCAGGTGGGGAGGATTTTTGTTGTTGCTGCTGGAAAGTGACCTAGGGCCCCAATCCCAGTTATGAACATGTTGTGCCTCAAGTGCCCACTGGAATATGGAGTTATCTAGAATCTGACTGAAGTTAACTCTTGTGGGGTGAAGATTTGCGGTATTTTAGGCACAAAGATCAAATCTAGCTTTGAACTTGCATTCACAGTTTGAGGATACTTTTCCAACAATTTTTGGGTCATTGGGTAGGAAGTTAGGAAAGTCAGATAGTCTGCTATATGAAATGAAAAGGGAATACAATGAGAACTTTCATCTAATTGGCTGGCACACAAATATTCTCTCAGAAAAAAAGGGGAGAAACCAGGGCACCTTCAGGAAACAGGCATATTTTATCACCCTACTTCAAAAGCCCAATTGCCTTTTTGCTAAGGCAGGTGCCACAACAGAAAGGGAACAAGGAGGGGGGGGGATTTATTCTGCACAGATGAGTTGACCTAATTCTATGGGTGTTTTTTCATCTTAAGTTTAGGATAAGACTTTTTGTGTGATGAAATCAAATGCGGAAGGAAGCACCCTGGGTTTATCTCTGTCTTTTGTTTCAGCATCGCACCACACACTACAAAGTACTTCCTGAAGAAAAAAAGTAACTGCTATGACTACTGGCATGTTGGTTCATATTGTATTGAACCACTGATCAATACTACAGAGGAAATTTTCTATCATCCTTGTATTCCTCCATGTACCTCAGGATACCATATAGTGGGGTTCACATTGTATCTGTGCAACAACTGTATGAAATAAGTTAGGTTGAAATATGGTGATTTGGATACTGAGTCAGAAACTTAAATACAAGCTTCTCTCACTCAAAATCAACGTATCCGTGCAGCCTTGACCTTGTGGCTGCCCCGGTCTGTCCCATCCGGCAGAGACGGATTTAAGGCTGTGTCGGTGGTGTGCACACACTGGGTGCTGAGCTAAGGGCGTGCTCTCTCAAAGCCTGGTAAGCGAGGTGCTAGGCTTTGGGAAGGAGGTGTGGGGGCTCTGACAGGGGCCCAGAGTCCTCCCGCCTCCTTCCCAAAGCTTAGTTAGTGCTTTCCTAGCTTTGGGAAGCAAATGGGAGGGCTCTAGGACCCTGCCAGAGCCTCGTACCTCCTTCCCAAAGCCTGGCATCTCCTTAGCCACCTTTGGGAATGCAGTGTGAGGGCTTGGGAGAGGGGGGCACACAAATTTTGGCCTTGTCAGCCACTGCATCCAGGCAAGGTCTGGCAATGCCAGTGTCAGGATGGCAACTCCCAATTTCTGCCCCATCACACTAGACAATACCAAATATAAATAAATTCAAATAAAAAACAGCTAAGATATGAAGTATCTATGACAGTGCATTTCCATTCCCATAGTATTTCTCTGATACTAATAGTTGTTATTAGGCTTTCAAATACCCATAACTTTGGACCCTGTTATTTCCAAATTTTGGGTTGTTGTTTTTTGTTTGCTTTTTAATTATTTTTATCTATTCCTGTAAGAGATATAAATATATATATACTCAGGGGCTTAAGTGTGCAGTAGTACTGTGGTGAGTAAAGAGCTGATATTTATATGAGGAGTCATCTGCTTTCCAGAGGCACGATGGAAGAAAGAAGCTCTTGTTTTTGATGTCTTTATTATTAATAATAAGATGGCTGATTGTAGTTAAAGGCTGTAGGGCTATAAATTTTTCCCTTCAAAGAATTCTAGGCACTGTAATTTGTTAAGGGTCACTGGGAACTGGAACTCTGTAAGGGGTAAACATAGAATAGAATCATAGAATCATAGAGTTGGAAGAGACCACAAGGGCCATCGAGTCCAACCCCCTGCCAAGCAGGAAACACCATCAGAGCACTCCTGACATATGGTTGTCAAGCCTCTGCTTAAAGACCTCCAAAGAAGGAGACTCCACCACACTCCTTGGCAGCAAATTCCACTGTCGAACAGCTCTTACTGTCAGGAAGTTCTTCCTAATGTTTAGGTGGAATCTTCTTTCTTGTAGTTTGGATCCATTGCTCCGTGTCCGCTTCTCTGGAGCAGCAGAAAACAATCTTTCTCCCTCCTCCATGTGACATCCTTTTATATATTTGAACATGGCTATCATATCACCCCTTAACCTCCTCTTCTAAACTATGGTGCCCAGAATTCTTTGAGGGAAAGAATGTGTTTTGGATGCGCTTTAAAGGTACTGGCAGCATGAGAACACGTCTAACTCTCTATTACAGCAAACAGAAAAAGAGTATTCCAGGCAGGAAGGATGAAACGGAAGGATTGTGCTTTCTTTTGTTGTCAAAGAAGATACAAAAGCAGGAGCCAAAAGGGGCATGGGGGGGGGGGGACGTTGGTCACATGTATTGATGAGAAAGGTTTAGACCCCATTGTAAAATTATATCCTCAGGCGTGAGACACAGTATTGAACTGGACTCAGAATTAACCAAACAATTTCCCAGATTTTTTAAAAGGCTTGGTTTGTCAATCCAAATCTTACCCTGTAGGGAAGCTCTGGGCCAGAAAGGGTGTGTGTGGTACTGCTAAGAAGTACCAGTTCTCCAATGTTTTATCCTAGAAATCCATTCATATTGTACAGTCAGCTCTAACTGTCCTCTGTTTGCTTGCTCTTTAGAGATAAAGTAATTTTCTTCTTTCCAATCTATTCATGTTCCTCATTTAATCCTGCTCTTTTCCCCTGTTGCATTATCAAATAAAATTACATCTCTTTGGTCTAGCCTGCCTGTTCATCAGTCTGGCTTTACTGATACATATGTCTGAGAAACTGATAACTTCAGATGGACAGGCTTTGGATTCTATAATAGGAGACAGTCTAGTATGTCTCTTCCCCCACCCCTTAATGGTTCTTATTAATGAGTTTTGTAGCTTAGGGTTCCATGCAGTGCTTTTTGTTCATTGTTATAACTAATACTTGTCAGTCTAGGGAATTTGTCATTGAAATCCTGATAATGTCCTTTATTCTTTAGTTCTCGAGAAATGTGGGACTGGATTATACCAAATCTGATCAATTAATGAATTTCACACTAGCCAGTCAGTCCATTATAAGGATTTCAGTAAAATAACAGGAGCTTATTTCCACCCCACTCCCCACCCCCCAACTGGAGGTTGATACAGAAAATTTCTAATGCTTTATGTGTATAATTGGGTGTTTCATACAGCATTTTTTGTTATATTCAGACAAAGCTAAATGTTTCACTAGCTTTCACAAGATGTAAAAGGTTGTATCCAATTCTGTGTACATGGAGTTTTGCTCACTCAATTGGACTTCCTCTTCCTCCCCTCTCTCCATATACCCTCAAAATCTTCTCCAGTCCTCTAACCCTCTGGAGCAACTTTTGAGGGTGCATGAGGGACTACAGGGAGAGGAGGGCAAAGATCAATTGCATAATCAGAGCGGAAAGACACTATTGGATACAATCCAAAAAAATTATGGCATCCCTTTCTAGCCAGATATTTAAAATGCACACACAATGATGAATAACATTTTCTGTTATTTTATTTGACAAAGGTTGCATGCCTGCACATACCCACCTCAAATTAACAGGGGTGTACAGTGGAGATATCAGAGCCAGTAATGTAATAGTAAACATTGGAAGTGTAGGAGCTCATCATGAAATCCCCATATCTATGTCCTCAAAGACAGTCCATAGCCATATATCTGCAAGGAGAGCTGAAAGAAAAGGCACTAGGGGTATCAAGTGTCATGACTGCAATTCTATGCATAGCTTCCTGGATGAAAGCTCCATTAAGGTTTATTTAAAGACACTCATAGAGAAATCATTCATATATGCAACCCAGCACTGGCATTCTGAAATGGTAGAGTCCCAGGAACGCTATAATCTACATTGCCTACACAGGTAGATCAGCCTCAAACCAGTGGAAGCTACCATGTGTTGTTTTTTCTGTTTTTTCTTTACAACATTGCCAGTGCCTATTAGGACTTGTCTTCATAGAAGTCTTCATCACCTAGGTAAAGGTAAAGGTACCCCTGCCCGAACGGGCCAGTCTTGACAGACTGTGGGGTTTGTGCGCCCATCTCACATTTATTGGCCGGGGGCCAGCGCTGTCCGGGGACACTTCCGGGTCACGTGGCCAGCGTGACATCGCTGCTCTGGCGAGCCAGAGCCGCACACGGAACGCCGTTTACCTTCCCGCTGGTAAGCGGTACCTATTTATCTACTTGCACCCGGGGGTGCTTTCGAACTGCTAGGTGGGCAGGCGCTGGGACCGAACAGCGGGAGCGCACCCCGCCGCGGGGATTCGAACCGCCGACCTTTCGATCGGCAAGCCCTAGGCGTTGAGGCTTTAGCCCACAGCGCCACCCGCGTCCCCTTCATCACCTACTTTTCTCCAATTTGGTCTCCAAGGTCAGCTGCAAGCTCTTCCAGGTCAAAAATCTTCCACATTATTCCTGCATTATAGTAACATAATCTGTACTTTTTTGTTATCCCACATTTGCTAGCCATTTAATTTCCCACACTTGAAAGGTTTGTTAGGACCTTTGTTACGGTCTTTAATATGTCACCATCCTAATAAGCTAGTTGCCGCATATGCAATTTGCTGTTAAGGCAATAGCGATACATTTTTATTTTTATTTTAGCATTTGAAAAGCACTGATAAGTTACAACTTTAATATGCTGTTTAGGGCTTTGCTGATTAGTGTTACAGCAGTTCTCTGCATTGAGTGTATTGTATGCTGATTTATTTTTTAATAGTTGCCCAAAACTTTATTATTATTATTTGTAAAGATAATGTTCATTGGTTGTGCTATTTCCTGTGTGTCCTCACTGACTATATTAGCATTCTGCTTCATCAAGCTGGGTAACTACAAACATGCATGCGTGTATGAGTTGCACACCTACACAACACAAATAGATTTGAAAAGCTGGACTGAAGTTAAAACCTAACAATCAGGTGGGAAAATAGAGTGTTCATATGTTTTTGCCTTGCGTCCCATTACTCATTTTCTATAGCTTCTTGAGTACTTTATTGATTTTGCACTTTATTATAGGAATGCCACACAGAATTAATAACTATTGGACAATGGCTGACATATTTATGCCAAGCCACCATAAAGAGAGGGATTATGAATCATCCTCTGGCGTTATGGGTAAGCTATCTTGATTTTGGACAAGAGATGAATCTTTTAACACTCACCGTATAATTTTAATGGTGGTGGCAACACCTCCTTCTAGAATTCTTCTGATGAGCTGGAATGTGGCTCTTCCAAGGAACCCAGGCTGGTTAGTTCCTGAGATGCACTCACTAGTGGACGACTTCACAATGACTTAACACATTAAAAAGTAATAGACACTTGTTCTCTCATTTGGAAAAAAAAAAATACAGAGAGAGATGTTTCTGTAGTCAGCTCTGATTAGTTCAAATCTAGCTCTCCAGAGGGGAAGGACATGACACTAAGACATTGAGTTTCTCTCTTCCAAGAGGCTTATTCTTAATAGCGTGGATAGGGGAGGTAGGAGGAAAGAAGATTCTTTTGATCTTGTATTTTAATCTTAAATTTTAATTTGCACCATAAAAATTTAATCACTGTCCTCCTAGGTTTCAAAGAGAACAGCACTAAGTATTTCATGCACACTGCATATTACACATGTAAGGCCAGATCCCTTTGTATTTGCAACAGCTTTGAGGGCTGCTTATTAAATTAGTAATGACCATCCGTTGGAGACCGTCAGCACCTTTGAGCAGACATTGTGTCCTAAGCCGCCACTAAATTACATAATAACATTAGATAGGTTTGTTTTCATAAATACCGCTGGACTGTGGAGTGATTCCACTTATTGCATCCACAGGGAATTCTGCATTCATTTACTATATTTCCTGCATTTTGTCATGCTTAAGGAGGTTAAAGTGCAAAACACTTGCTTGCAATGCTTAGAAAACAACCCCCTTCCCCCAAAGCCAATAGTAAATTTCACACAGTGTAAGCCGAGTATCATAATTCTACCAGGTAATGGGCAACAATTCCTCTTCCTTTAACATGAGCCCAAGGGGAAACAAGGTTAATTCACTTAAGAGGCAGTTATTACAACCTGAAGATTTGTTCTGGCTCTCTTAAAAGTGACCAAGGGCTCTATTTTCCGGGGGAAAGGAGCAATTTTTCTCTGAGCAAAGGGAGATAAAATGGTACTTAAGCTGGCGTGCATTCTGGTTTGTAACTTGCAATTGTTGCAGAACAAGGTGCTTTAGGCTCAAGCCTTTGCTCTTCTCCCGGTAATAAGAGGGTGGCTGACCACAGGAAGGTATTGCATCTTGGCCAGCAGGACACACACGCTGCAGGGGGGAATGTCTTTGACCACTGATGCATTCTTGTGGTTGTAAACACAGTTGCATGTCATTCTGATCTCCGAGGGCTGAGAGACTCCAGGGGTTCCAAGTACTTTTCCCAGTTTCAGTTTCCCAGTTTCAGTTTCTTTGGAAGGAAGGTCAGTGAAGACTGTGGTGTGGGAAATGGGGGTTATTTGTCAGTGCAAACTGCAGGCACGGGGGCCTGATCTGGATCACGACCACAGTGCAGGAAGAAAATAGAAAGCCTCCTGCCTCCCATTGCTAGGAACTCGATCCAGGTAAACACACTCATGCTTGCAATCTGTGTTTTAAAAAAACCTTGCCCTTAAAGGCAGCAATATGTAGATAACATATCCTCTATTTTGGCCCTAAAGTAACCTATGCACATATTAGAAAGCTTGTTCTCTGAATGCAGAGGCTTATGTTTTCAAAATGGTACCATCTGTGTACCAAAAGGAAAGCATGATCAGAAATGGGGTGGCCCCAAAGTTTGCAAAACTACAAAAAAAAAACCTTTAGAAAGCTGGGGGAACCAAAACAGCCCAATGGCCACAAAATGCTGTCTCTGTTGGGCAGGGAAGGGGATATTGAATGGAATGGCTGGCCTACCAGAACCCTGAACAAGAGCATTCCACACTGAAACATTTTGTTGCAGCTTCCACTTACTACAGAATCAAAGCAAGTAATTGCTTTAAGAAAAGCCAAAACTCCATTTCACTTTGCAGTACCAAAGAAGCAGGTTTCCCACCTTCTGAGTTGAAAAGGACATGTTAGGTATCTAATGCTTGCAAAATGTGATGCTGTAGGAGAAGGCAAAAGAGACATCTGAGGCAATAAAGGTTTCTTCATTTTCTATTCCCTTTTATGCTCGTTGTTATTCATTATGAACTTTCCTTACATTTTGCAGGCAATAAAAAGTGAAAAACTTCTTTTCAGCAAATTGTTCAACCCCTTCTTCCTCTCTTTTAAAAAATGCTTGCCTAAGGGGAAAAATGTGATAACTTTGTGCTTCTGACATGGCCCTTTATGGAGCCAAATGAGGGAGGAAAGAGGTCACATAGCAACTCATGTTTCTCTATTGAGGGAAGGGAAAACTTTTTGATGTGCTTCACTTTCCTTGCTTTCATCCTGCTTGTTACTGGCTGCAAATGAACATGGGCCTACTGCATGGAAATGCAGCAAAATGTATCTTTGCGCAGTTGTCTCAGGTTATTTATCTCCTCGTAATGGGTATACTTTCTCTTACAAGGAACCAGTGTTTTAAATCACTTTCAGACTACTGCTAAATTTAGAGACATAGGGAGCTCCATTATACCAAGTCAAACCATCAGTCCATTGCTCAATACAGTGGTACCTCGGGTTAAGAACTTAATTCGTTCCGGAGGTCCATTCTTAACCTGAAACTGTTCTTAACCTGAAGCACCACTTTAGCTAATGGGGCCTTCTGCTGCTGCTGTGCCACCGTAGCATGATTTCTGTTCTCATCCTGAAGCAAAGTTCTTAACCTGAAGCACTATTTCTGGGTTAGCGGAGTCTGTAACCTGAAGCATATGTAACCTGAAGCGTATGTAACCTGAGGTGCCACTGTACTAGCGACACTGACCTGGTAGCACGGTTTCAGCACCTTTCACAGCGCAATCTGAAGATACTAGGGATTGAACTTGCAGCCTTCTGCATACAAAACAAATCCTCTGCCACTGTGCCCTTCCCCAAATTTCCTGTTTATACCTGACAAAGAAAAAACTGTGACAGTTCTGCCTGTTCCCAATACAAAGTCCACAGCAAGGCAAGATATATCGCTTTGGGGTCCCCCTAAGAATACCTCTTCCTCAAGAAGAGGCTCAGACTAGTCTGGCACCACAGTGGACACAGGGAAAAATGAAATTGGTCATTTTAAGGTTGAGGCAGCTTGCTAGACAGCAATCAAAGGCAAAATGAGGCCAATAATATTTGCCTCTTGCCCTTGCTATGTGATAGATCAATTGAGAAGCCTTCTCGAAAGTATCAAACAGGCTCTGAATGCTTTGTTTCATTCTTAGGGACAGGCTCTTTCAGAACTTCCCCTAGCCTGGAAGGAGAGAGGCCAGAAATGAGGAAGAATGTTACTCTGTGACTGCCCCTCTCCCAGGATATGAAAACATATATGTATCCCTATTAGCACTTCTCATCTGGTTACAGCTCCCATTTGGGTGAAGGTTAATCTTCGGATCTCAAAAGGAGTAGCCTGAAACAAGCAGCAAAAGCAAGGAGAGTAAACTGCCGTGTTATTGAATTATCTGGCTTCTTTGGCGTGAACCTTCTGAAGGAGCAACCTGTTGCGTATTCCAGCTCATGCTGAAAAGCCCAATTAGCACATGCCCACATGGGTGCTTCCAGGAGAGTATTTGAGCTTCTTTTTCCCCTCAGCATAGATGTGACATTATTAGAGCATTGTTGAACAACATTTGATAAGCAAACCCTGTGCAAGTTGCGACCTACCCAGATATGCGTCTAGTGTGCATTTGATCTCTTCCCAGCAGTTCACATCTGCCATCTCATGCTTGCTAGTTTCACACTTGTCCTTGTTTATTTACTTTGTATAAGCAGAAGTTGATGTAGATGCAGCATGGGCTCTGTGGGGAGCACTACAGGGTCAGCTCATACTCCATTTAAGACACACTTACATCAAGTACTGCTGACATAAACATAAACAGCAAACACTGTGGCGTTGGGTGATGGATCTCTTCCAGGTGTTTGATGTATGCTAGATGTATACTAATATTTGCCACCTGGTGCTATTTGATATTGGATCTTGATATGTGATTTCCGTCATTGATAGCTGGCTCATTGATGCAGTGCACATGCAATTTCGTTTAGAATTTGACAACTTAAAGCACTTGATATTTGACACCTGAGTAAAGCTGAGTCACACACCCATACACCAAACACCCAAGAGACTTCCAAACAACTCTAAAGCTCTCACTTTCAAATTCAAAGGTGAAATGTTTAATTCAAAATCTGAATTCTGTAACATCAAATTCTGATATATTAAAAAATGTTCAAAAATATTAGGCATGTAGGATAAAAAGGATGATGATGGATATCATTCTCAGGAATTCCCATGATCATGGTTGTATCCCTACAGTATATTGTACTTGCCTCCACAAATATCTCTGCATAGTCGGGAAAACCACTCACATACTGAGGGTCTATCTAGACTGGTGGGTTGTTGTTTTTTTTGCTGGTGTATTGTGTACTTCACTCACGTATTAGTCATACATTTATTCTGGACTACTGCTCAATTGTTATGTGATGCTTCCCCAATGCTACTGCACCACTGCCTTCAGAAAGGGCACCCTTGCACTATAGTGCAACAAAAGTAGAATTTAAAAATGGAACGTTTTGGGTATGGACAGTTACAGGATTTCAGCATGAAGACCTGCACCAATGGAAACAAAACAGCATGGGTGCCCTGATACCTTTGCAGGCGCAAACAGTATTGAAAAGTGGGGTTGTTTATAACTGCTTTGATACCACTATGAGCACAGATCATCAAGACTGTACAATGGCAGGGAGGGGTCCTGAGCCAGCCTACCACAAAAAGTCATGTTTCAAGGCACATGCACCATCCCAAGGGCTCAAGGAGCTGCCAGCTGAATGTCACCTTCAATTTCCTTTCCGCCTATTTACTTAATATGCGGTTGAGCTAAACATGTAGATTATGCATATGTATGTGTAAAAGCCTTCCTTCTCAACATGTTATTTTCCCTTAGATCTAAGTTTTGTACTTTCAAGACAGAGCAGAGGAGACAAAAGCTTTGCAAGGTGACCCTTTGTTTGGGTTATCATCAAAAACTAAATCAGCATCTCGATTAGCTGCCATATATTCATATCCCTGCAAGACATGCATGTGTTGACTGCGCAAAATGATTGTTTTCTGATCAGGTGTTGGCACAAACACTTCATTCTCTCATTTTAAAATTATGTGATTTGTTGCAGAGTGTCTGGAAGGCTACATAACTGAGAGTTAAGGATTAATGATTATACATTTTAAAGCCTCACACTATTGATTACAGATGCTGCCTTTGATGACACTAAAAGAACTTAATAATACAGGGACATTTAAAAGTCAGAGTGTATTGAAGGTGAGCCACGGCATCCCATGTGCCAAAACTGATAACCTTGCTTGCCTAAAGGGAAAACTGTGCTTCCCTCTTTACTAGACAGAGTGGAGAGAGAGAGAAAGAGAGAGAGAGAGAAATTTGGAAATAACAATGATCTTATGGGTCAGGAAAAGCCCTAACAAAAAGAGTATGCCGCCACAAGGCATCTGAAAATATAGTAGATGATGTTTTACATATGGCACAGGTAAGGGCATTCCACAGTACAGTGGTACCTCTGGTTAAGAACTTACCGTAATTCGTTCTGGAGGTCCGTTCTTAACCTGAAACTGTTCTTAACCTGAAGCACCACTTTAGCTAATGGGGCCTCCCACTGTTGCCGCGCCACCGGAACATGATTTCTGTTCTCATCCTGAAGCAAAGTTCTTAACCTGAGGTACTATTTCTGGGTTAGCAGAGTCTGTAACCTAAAGCGTCTCTAACCAGAAGCATATGTAACCTGAGGTACCACTGTATGGAGGCAATGGTAGAAAATGCTTGTTTTCGGGCCACAACCCAAAGCTAATGACAGGCAGAGCAGAGGTGGATTTAGGGCAGCGTGACTTGTTTTGCCACACTGGGCACTGAGCCTAGAGGGCAGTGCAGGACATCATAACTATGATGTAGTGAAGGCAGAGGTGGGGGGCGTGCCAAATTTTGGCTTTGCACAGGTTGCTGCTGAAATGTGAAAGTCGAAAGTTGACCCCAGGTAGAGACAACTAATTTTATTTTCATCCCCATCTTCCTACAAGGGCAACAAGGAGACTAAGGAAGAAGAAGCTGGCAGACTGTGTCAGTCCTCGACTGGTTGTTGTTGGCAGGTGGGAACTGGTTGGTGGCAGACTGAAACTGGTGGGTCAATGCCCCATTCACCCAAACAGACCGGCCTCTGGCACTTTTATGCTGGCAACAAGAGACTGAACTATATTGACTAAGCAAAAATTATTTGGTCTCCTGAAATTATGCTTGTGACTCTGATTCTGCTGCAGGATGTAGGACCAAGAGATGAGTTTTGGGAGAAATGATATATTTGTTTTAAACTGTTTTTAACATTGTGTCTTAATTGCTGTAAGTCACCCTGGGACCTTGACAACATGCTTTGAACAAGTCTGCATACAAAAATGTGGCAGCATTTGTGTCTATCACAACTCATTTCCAAGTTTATTATTATTTGGCTGGAGAACTGTATTGAAATATTCAGAGAAGTGCAACTCTTGAAAGATTGTTGCGTTTCAAATTGTATATTGCTTCAGGAAAAGTGAATTAGGTGGGTTCCTCTACCACAGCATGCCAGAATATCCTAAATCTCACTTATCTTGAATCCATGGTGGTATAAAAGTAATAATAATAATAATAATAATAATAATAATAATAATAATAATACTTAATAATGTGATGCCTATTCACGTGACCACTCTTCTATGAACCCCATCAAGAGAGACCATAAAGATCAACTTACAGTAAAGTCATCAGTGTTGTGTGAAACCATACTACATGTTCATTTAAAAAAATTAGAAATTTTATAGGCCTCATGTTAATAGTCGTAAAGTGATGAGTTAGAAGCAACAGAAATCTATAATACACAACAGGAAATTGTGCCTGTAAAGCATACTAATTTCAAATTACATCTCTTTCTCTTGTTTGTGATTGTTTTTGCTATATCTACTCGTTGTTTGTGGGCACACACACTATATTCCATATGCAAGCAGCTAAATTGATTCTATTTTTCCATGCACTATTTTACTGTCTTAATTTAATAGAATATTAGTAAAACCATGCAGAGGAACAAGAATGCAAAACACACTCGACTAACTTTTGTCAGTTCCAACTACCAGAAAAATGGCCTTTTATTCTTAATCAGCCAACAATAGATTCCAAGGCTGGAATTCTGCCTTTTAAGAGAAAATTGTGAATGTCTATTCGCCAAATGAATTCACATGGGGAGCATTTTAATTTCCCACACTCAAGAGCTGTTGACCTTAGTGACCGGGCAAAGTAAAGTATTTATGATCCAGTGGCGTTGGGGATTTTTCTGCAAAGTTTTATTTATTTATTTTTTAAAGTATTGTGTGTATGTGTGTGTGTATATATATATATATATGTAAAATTTGTATTTCTTGCTGATGTTTTTGGCATTAAAAATCACTCAAGCTGTCCTGGAATATAATGATGTTCAGTGAACCATAGTACAGAAGGATAATTCAGTTCAGGGAGGTTATTCTAGCTCATCATGTACACAAAAGCTTGAAAGAAAATGCAGAGGAATCTCAGTTCTTGACATATGCTCTGTTCAATCTCTATTCAAGAAAAGGAAGATTCGCTTATAGACAGAAATGTAGTGGCTTACATCTGCAGAGCAGACCAGCTCTGGGATTCAAGATGCATACACAGCAGTGCTTCATTTGGTCTCCCTAGAAACCCCCATTTCTTTTACTGTAATCACATCAACAACAAACAAAGAAGATATATGTCTCTTCTCTTTCTCCTTACAATAACGTCCCTTGTGGGATAACGGTGGCCATGACTTTTCAAGCAGGCTGCAGCATCAAACTCCAGAATAGTTTTGTTTCTTTCGGCTATCGTTTGTGCTATATTTCCTTTCTTTCTCTAGCTCATCCCTTGGCCTTATTTATTCTCTTCTCTTCTCACCTCCTCCTCCTCCTCCTCCACTTTCCTCTCTTATTCATTTGCTCTTGTTGCTTGTTGACCCCACCTGCTATTGTACAAAAGCCAAGTGGAAGAGGCACATTATATACTGAAAATGGATTCACAGAGGCCTGTCTCTCCCTCATCCTATGCAACAGTTTCCAAGCAAACGCAAGAGGCACAGTTAAAATAATGAAATGCCAGAAATCGCTTCATCATTCCCAGGGCAGTAGAACACATGTTTTGCATGTAGAGAGCCCCAAAGTTAATCCCTAACACAGTTGTGTGTTCAGACCAGAAACCTTCCCCCTAAATAAATTCACACTTGACTCAAAATTTTGGTTTTGGTTTTTGGCAGAATTTAGGCCACAACTTTATTTATTACAGAAAGTGACTAGTTGCATAGGCTCTGGTTCGACTAGCTCCCTGCCATGCAGGTAGCGCTGACCCAGGGCACCAGAATAGGTCAGCCAAGGGTGAACACCTGGATAAGCGGAAAGCCAGGAACGGGCTAACTCCACCACCCAAATGTCCCCCTGGACTCAGGCACGGGTACAACCCCCTCACAGGGGTTGACCAAACCATAGAGTCCCTGGATTCCTTTAACGGAACACCCTTCACATAGGGATGGCAAGAGCCTTCTCCCATCCCTATCACCTGAACCAGAGCCTATCCACAACCTTACAAGTTGTGACAACTTGCTATGCAGCAAGCGAAACCCAAATGGCACCAGCCAATCAGCCAAGTGGGGAAAATTCCTGCCATGCCCCTGTCCCAATGACAAACAACACACGATGGCATAGCAAGGTCAAGCGCAAAGCCCTAAAAGTAGGAAGAGGTGGGGGGGTGTTCCAAATGCACACGCTGAAAGAGGAAGCTCTGGATCACATGCATGGGCTTAAACAGGTCCCTCAAACCATTTGGACTGCGTCCCATTGGCCAGATTGCACCCAGCTTTGAGGGACCTACCAATCGTACCCACCCACAACACAGGGTGTCGGTTTCCCAGGCCTCACCGCAATACGTGCCCTCTTTAAGGGAGGACTCGATATACCATGCTCAGATCTCAGATGGCAGGATCTCAGTTTGAGAACTTGCAATTCCAGAGCAAATCAAAGGAGACAGTATTGGGGAAGATGGGTCTTGTAGTCTTTCTCAACACAAGGCAGCTCAATATGTTCTGTATTTGAATACTGAACAACAGTGGCAGAGGAAGAGGAGTGGGGGGGAGTGCACTGCCCCCGGCAGTGTGATCCCAGTGGGGTGCCATCGCGGCTGTCCCCCCTGCCCCTGCTGGGCGCCACGCCCCCACGTGGCGTGCCACACCACAGCGGGACACCCGCCACGCCCCTGTGGGCGGCGCAGCACGCCCCTGGGACGCGCACCAGCCCCCCCCACCTGCTCTCTGCCCCCCCCAGTGCCGGAGCATGAAGCTCCATCACTGCTGAACAACAGTATTAGTGCCCTTAAGGCAAGAGTGGGGAATCTGTGGCCCTCCAGATTTTGATGGACTACAACTCCCCTCATCCCTGAACATTGCCCCGCTCCCTTCCTTCATGAAGTGCTTTTTCCAGGCTATAATATATTCTTCAGCTATGGTAATAACTCTTAATTGCTTAGGTTGGTTGAGTGTATGTAGAAAGCTCTGGGGGGGTTGGTTTTTTTTGTTCATATGGCTGGTATGTAGCCATGTGTGACATCTGTTGCTCCACCTACCTTAGTCCCCGGCCCTGTCTACCACTGGCATGTGTCCCCCAAAAGGGTGCTCATGAGGAAATGTGATCCTTTGACCCTAGCTCTACAGAGTCATTTGTTTTGCTTTATGATATGAAGAGTTAGCACTTCAGTGCAAACAGAGATGGGGTGGGTGGCTGCTATCAGCAGGAACAAAGCATCTTCTATGGGTTTTCTGAGTTTGTTGAATTTAAATTAAATATTATAGCATGGAGTTAAGATGGCTTCCAACTTTTGTTGATAAAAGTATTCACATGAAATGCCCACAGCAGTAGTTGTCCAAATCTTCTGCACATCTTGAACATGTAAAACCCATTTCCACCACTCCACCCTGGAAGACAGTGTGCACTGCCTTTACATGTAAGACTGGCAAGCCATCTTATATTTGTGCCATAGGTTATTCCTGCCTAAGTACAGAACCTTCCATTTGTCCCTACTGAAATTTGTTCTGTTAGTTTTGGCCTAGTTCTCCCATCTGTGAAGGTCATCTTGAATCCCCATTCTGTCTTCTGCGGCATTAGCTACCCATCCCAGTTTGGTATCATCTGCATATAAGATGCACATCCCCTCAATTTCTTCATCCAAGTCTGCATTTGTGCCTTCAATCTCTCTCCTTTAAGAAATTGCCATCCATCTTGGACACTTATAAAAAAAAAGTATTTCTGACAAAGGACATTTCACTGAAACAGAAACACAAAACCACTTTCAAGGCCACACTTTTATGGTGCCTTCTTTGACACACACACACACACACACACACACACACACACACACACACTGTCATTTTGCCAGTTATATTCCTTAAAGCCTGATTTAGAGCCATAATGGAGGACAATTGGGTCCATTTTCTGCTCCTTTGCTTTGAAACACCATCAGCTTGTGGAATCCCTGCTTCCTTCTTGGGGAATACTTAAAAGAGAATCCATATTGAAAGTTTCATGATTATAGCTTTGCTTTGGGTTCATAAAGGGACTAAACAGCTGCACACTTTATAAGAGCTAATCTAAATACCTGCTCCTCGTATGCGAGGAGAGGGAGATATTTATATTATCTATCCAGCTTTCCGCTAACCGTTGGGCTGAATACTCCCTGCAGCTTTGCTGACTCAAAATAATGACTTGTAGGGGAGCTCTAATGACAGAACAAGGGGCAATTATAGACACAGCGTGAGGCTTGGAATAACTGTGTGATGTATTTTGTGCAGTTGATTGACCTCGTGTTCAAGTTCATTTGCGCTCCACTGGCGTAGATATAGCCTGTGCCTCAGGGTATATGGCTTGTTAATTTCAATATAAGAAGACAGAGCAGATTAGATCAGATCAGGCTGCTCCCAGAAAAACAAAAGCAGCAGCACTGCAAAGAGGATAAGTGAGAGCAAGGTGCGTAGGCTGCAGCAAAGAAATCTTTGAATGGCTTCAAAGGACAGAGCACAAGGTTATTATAACAGCGGAGATCGTCTTATCACCGATCTCGGCATATCAAAAACCCGAGGAGGTGGCATTGTTCTTTTTCTTTACACATTCAGAGAGCCTGTTTCTCCCCCTTCTGCTGGAACTTTTAAAAGTCAGGATAAATACATTTCCCCAAAAGTTTCTGAGAGAATGAGCCTGAGCACTTCTGAGCCAAATTGATTCTCTGTCTCTCCCCCTTTTAGATCCTTCTTCTTCTGACATTCATCTTTGCTGGGTGGTATAAATCTCTGGCAAAAGGAGAAACAAGGTTTCCTGACAGGTTTTCTCTAACTTGGAGCTGGCAGGATGTTTTCGCTAACAAAATCTCCAGAAGGAAAGCCAAACAGAGGATGTTACGCGTTACCGAACAACCAAGTCTATGTGCATTTGTCAAAACAACAAGAGTCATGTGGGTCCTTAAAGACGTGTACATTTATTGTGGCGAAAGCTTCTGTGGTGCAAAGCCCATTGCGTCAGATGCAAGAAGTAATTGATGCACAGCTACATTAGGCAGCAGCTGGTTGTTATTCTGTATTTATTTAAGGGTGGTTCCAAAATGGACCATTCGTGGCTTCGCCTTGAAACCAAGCCTCCCCTCCCCTCACATCAATTCAGTTTAGATTTGTATGTGGTAAACAAATTATTTTAACAGTTTGACATGAACTTAGAAATGTCAGGAGGCACACATTTCAGCTGTGGAATACAGCCAAAGTCAGTTGTTTCATTGGGTTCAACAGAACTTAGCCACAACTAACTTTAGCTGGATCCCAAAGCCAGGGCTTACTTCATGAGAAAGTTCTGCTCAGCTATCAGCTTAAAGCAGGCTTCCTCAAACTTGGCCCTCCAGCTGTTTTTGGCCTACAACTCCCATGATCCCTAGCTAGCAGGACCAGTGGTCAGGGATGATGGGAATTGTAGTCTCAAAACATCTGGAGGCCTGAGTTTGAGGAAGCCTGGCTTAAAGAAAAACAAATTCCTTGAGGTTTGAGGCAGGTGCCTGAACTTCTTCTCCAGATCACACCTAGAACTAAAGGGGTTGGAAGATACAGCACATAGAGCAGGGGTCAGCAAACTTTTTCAGCAGGGAGGCCTTTTTTGTGGGGGGGAGAATGAACGAATTCCTATGCCCCATGAATAACCCAGAGATGCATTTTCGATAAAAGCACACATTCTGCTCATGTAAAAACACCAAGCAGGCCCCACAGATAACCCAGAGATGCATTTAAAATAAAAGGACACATTCTACTCATGTAAAAGCACACTGATTCCCAGACCATCCGCCGGCCAGATTTAGAAGGCAATTGGGCCGGATCCGGCCCCCGGGCCTTAGTTTGCCTACTCATGACATAGAGCATAATTTCTTAATCTCTGTTTATCTGACTTCTCATTCTATACTCTTCGCTATTATTCATTTATATTTCCTATTCAGCTTCTAGAACTGGGGATTGGGGGACTTCTTTTTTGTATGTTGTAAAGCCAAAAGGCTAAAAACCTCAAACTTATAGATTTGAAGATGTATGACAATCTAGCTGCCTCATCTGAAAGCAACACTGATAAAGATTTCTCAGGTCAGAATCATGTGAAATATATTCGGACCGATCAAGTTAAGAGGGCTAAAGAAAAGTAATGTTTGGCTTGAGTGCCATCTATTCAACATGCTCATTCAATATTAGCACCCATCTGATACGTTTCAGTGGTGCTGTGATGTTTAGAAAAGCCATCTTTTCACTTGTGTTATATCCCAATTACACAGATAAATTCTACAATGCAGCACTCTGGAACCAGTTTTCTTTTTATCCCTGTCATGAGAATGTCAGCAAGACTATTTCTTTTGTTGTAAAGGTCAACTTCTGATTACCATCTGTATTTGAAACAAAATAGTTTAATGAAACATATCTCAAAGATATGGTATCTTAAAAATAATAATAATACCAATTCGCTAATCTGACATATGCTGTAGTGTTGTACACACAATGACCTTTCTTGCCGCTAATGAGGATAAGATCTCAGTATGTACAACTTTGATTTACCATGTACATGAGTCGACAGCGACAAGATAAAGGGGGGAATGCCTTTGTGGGTTTTAAGTCTGCTGTTTTTATTTCCTTCACTGCATGCATCTGGGCCGGTCAGGTTCATCTAGCAAGCTGCAACCCTAATGAGATCTTGCCTGTAAAGTTTTGAAGAGTATTAAGATGAGGATAGTACAAAAATATTATTTCTACAGCACCATCAATGCATATGGAACAGAGCTGGCTAACATAAGGAAAGGGGAAAGTTTCCTTTCCCGGGGAGCTTAACATTTTAATTTTGACTGCAGTGGGGGCATCTGAGAGATAAGGAAAGGGAAGAACACAGCAACAACAGTAGCAAAAGAAGTACTTGGACTTGTTTTAGTTGTGAAGTGATGATTAAGACTGGGCTGTCATGCTACCTTGGTAGTATGGGAGCAGCAGCATTTGAGGGGGAGGAAGAAGGATAAATTGGCTCTTCATATTCATATTCATTGTAGACTGACCTAGAATAATAGAATTGCAGGTTCAGAATAGCCTGGATAGCAGAACTACAAGACCATCTGGGCCTGGGTCATCATGCTGCCCTAGAAACAGCGGAAGGAGTGATACGGTGGTGGCTTCCAAATCTCACCTCACTGAGGTAACCTAGGCCCAACATGTTGCTGTCCTTATGGTTCAGACTACAACTCCCATCATTCCCAATTATTAGCCACCTCAGCTGGGACCGATGAGAATTGGAGTCCATAATTATCTGGATTACTACCCATGGTCTAAGTTGTAGTGCAGCAATAAAACTGCTGGCACATTTGCAAAGCTAAGCAGGGCCCGGTATGGTTTCAAATTGGATGGAGGTCCACATGCTGAGATTCCAGCATTTCATGTGGTCGGACTAGATTATCCTTCAAGCCCCTTCCAACTCTACCATTCTGTTATTCTATGATTCTGAATGTGACCATTTCCATGGGGCAAAGAGGTGGCTCCGGAGGGTGAGAATGGGAAAATGTGACCTGTCTCCTTTCTTTCCTACTGAAACATATGGTTGGCTTCTCTAGAAGTGTGGGGAAGCGAAGCTGCAGGTGAGGCAGCTCTTAGCTGATCCAGGAGCAGGTGCAAGAATTATGCCTACACTTGCCATTTTCTCTAGGCTCTGGAATTCAGTGAGTCCTTCCTGAGACCCTGCTTCATTCATAATTTCCATTCCAAGAAGATTTGAAAGCTTTATTGGCTGAACTGTCCTGTGCAGCACAGGGAGCAGGAAACTGCACCCACTTCTGTACAGGCTAAGGAATGGAATAGAAAAGAAGGCACTGGAGGAAAAATTCCATAGGTGCAAAACTAATGTCTTTCATAAAATTCTGAGTTTTTGCTGCGGTGAAACAAAAAGCAATTTTATACATTACAAGGCAACAAATCCAATTTGCCCCTAAGGAGCCACAGCCATCCCTGGACCTCTGTGGTTTTTAGTGACCATTTGTGGGAGCAGAGCAGGCACTAACCCTTCCAGCATGGTGCTTCCCCACTGAAAATGGCTCCCCCTTCCAAGCTTCACTTTGCCCCTCGACACAAATGCTACTGGTTTTCATGTGCTTGTCTGTTTCATTCACAATTTACATTTTTTGGTGTGTACCTAAGGCAGTACCTGGAAGTGTGTACCTGGAAGACACAACATGTTGTGGAAGACAACTCTTATCCTCTTATTTTCATTGAACATTGGTCATTCTGGCTGGTGCAGATGGGAGTTGCAGTTGACATGATCTGAAGAGCAATATGTTGGCAACACTAAGGTATTTAAGTTTATATTTATATGTGCAATGTGCAAAGAAGCCCCAAAGTAAAATCACCCCCCAAACATTTCAGAATGTCTTTTCTTGCTCCTACAGAAAGATGCAGCTGTTGATGCAGACCAGGTTAAAAAAAAGGTTTTGGTTTTTTTGTGGCTTTAGGATCATTGAATATTCTTTGCCTGCCAATTACCCTCTCAAATAAAAGCCTCACTCATTTTTCTGCAGGTACGTGACGCTCTTTAACATTAGAACAGCTACAGCTAATGCCTAACTGCACTGTATTGTCAGTGGCTTTCATGGGAGTAATAACATTAATGCAAATGGCAAATAGCTGAAAGTACAATCTCTGCTCATTTTGTGAATTACAGCTTGTGGCATAATAAAAAGAAAATCAGCAGCTCTCCGAGATTTAAAAAGAAAGATCATGTCGTTGGCGGAAAAGGTGAGAAATTATGTTGACAAAGGCTAAGTAGGGTACATTCCAAAGTCAATTAGGAACCTGGTTTTATTTCTTTTACAAGTGACACTATGAAATTAAAAGTAAACCTTACAGGCAATGAGGTTTCAAACACTTGGGGAAACTCTTTGCAATTGAGGACATGGAGTATGTGGAAGATTCAATAAATTGGCTGAAATTCGTTTTCATATCCCCTGCTTTCTGGTCTTGCTGATGTAAAATAAGAGTCACGAGGGCAGAATAGCCTGAATCTAAAGCTGAACTCCCAGTGCAAAATCATATGGCCATAGGTCAGCCATAGAGCTTACGCTTTGTACTCAGAAGGTCTCCAGTTCTATCCCTCGCCTCTGCAGGTAGGGCTGGGAGAGACGCCATCTAAAATCCTGGAGAGCCACTGCCAGTCAATGTGGATATTACCTAGTTAGATGGACCAATCTGTATAAGGCAGCTTTCTGTGTTCCATACATGCACCATAGAGGCGTTCATGTTGCCCAGATCATGGTGTTCTGTAACGGTTGAAGAAGCCAAATAAACCCAAACCCAAGGGCTTTAATGAACCAGATTTAAGACAAATCTGAAAGGCTGGGGTGCTGGGCCAAAACTCACAATATGACATTCAGCAGAGGTATTTATGTACAAAGAATCAAAGGCCTGGTTCACGTGTAACGCTAAACCTTAGTTTTAAATAAATGATAATTTTAACATGATGGATTGGTGAACTGGTGCACACAGCTCCCTGTTTCTGCTGTGCTGTGTACAAAACAAGACAGTCTAGCTTGTTGTGAGGTCCAAATCCAGGTTCATGGTTTGTTACCTCTAAATAGACCATGAGCAGTAAGACAAAACTAAACCTTGGCTTCATCCATGGCTTGTGAGAAAAGAAACAAACTACAGCCCAGGTTTAGACATCATGACTAGCCAGACTCTGACTTGATTTCTGGCAGAGGCAGGGAAGCAGCAAAGCAACAATGTCCTGGCTGTGCACACCATTCATTGTCCAGTAGCACCTTAAGGTAAAGGTAAAGGTACCCCTGCCCGTACGGGCCAGTCTTGACAGACTCTAGGGTTGTGCGCCCATCTCACTCAAGAGGCCGGGGGCCAGCGCTGTCCGGAGACACTTCCGGGTCACGTGGCCAGCGTGACATCGCTGCTCTGGCTAGCCAGAGCCGCACACGGAAACGCCGTTTACCTTCCCGCTACTAAGCGGTCCCTATTTATCTACTTGCACCCGAGGGTGCTTTCGAACTGCTAGGTTGGCAGGCGCTGGGACCGAACAACGGGAGCGCACCCCGCCGCGGGGATTCGAACCGCCGACCTTTCGATCGGCAAGCCCTAGGCACTGAGGCTTTTACCCACAGCGCCACCCGCGTCCCTTAGCACCTTAGAGACCAACTAAGTTTGCTCTTGGTATAAGCTTCCGTGTCCATGCACATGAAAGCTTATACCAAGAAAAACTTAGGTAAAGGGACCCCTAAGCATTAGGTCCAGTCGTGACTGACTCTGGGTTGCGGCACTCATCTCACTTTATTGGCCGAGGGAACCGGCGTACAGCTTCCGGGTCATGTGGCCAGCATGACTAAGCTGCTTCTGGCGAACCAGAGCAGCGCACGGAAACGCCGTTTACCTTCCCACCAGAGCGGTACCTATTTATCTACTTGCACTTTGATGTGCTTTTGAACTGCTAGGTTGGCAGGAGCAGGGACCGAGCAAAGGGAGCTCACCCCATCGCGGGGATTCAAACCGCCGACCTTCTGATCGGCAAGTCCTAGGCTCTGTGGTTTAACCCACAGCGCCACCCGTGTCCCTAGAACAAACTTAGTTGGTCTCTAAGGTGCTACTGAACAATTTTTTAAATTTATATATATATATTGACTGTGTCAGACCAACACGGCTACTTGCCTGAATCCACACCATTCATGTGCATTAAACCATTGTTTATTTTAAAGTATGGTTGAATGTGATGTGTGAAGCAGCCCAAAGACTTAAGTATAGGAAAGGAGAGACTTGGCTTGGCATGTGAAAAGGTTCCAGGTGTCTTAGTTGATCATAAGTTGAACATGAGCCAGTGTGATGTGGCTGCTGAAAAGAAATGAATGTGATCTTCGGCTCCATAAACAGAAGCATAGTGTTCAGCTCATCAGAAAGAATAGTTCCACTCTATCTGCACTAGTCAGGCCACATCTGAAGTAGTGTGTCCAGTTCACAGTGGCACATTTAGGAGCATCAAGAAAATGGAGCACATCACAAGGATGAGAATCAGGATGGTAAGTGGTTTGGAGTAGAAACTAAGCCCTATGAGAAGATTGAAAAAGAAAAAATAGGGGTCTTCAGATATCAGATAGCAAATATTAGAAGGACTCTCACACAGAAGATTGAGCAGACCCGTTATCTGTTGTATGAAAGTGCAGGACTAGAACTAATGTGTGGAAATTGCAGAGGAGCTCATATTAGCTAAACCTCAGAAGACACTTCCTAATGGTGACAGGAACAGGTTGCCTTGCAGGGGGTGGAGATGCTCGGTTTTGCTAGGAGTATTTTTGAGACTAGGCGACAATCTGTTGGGGATGCCGTAGTTGCAATCTGCATTGCACATCCTGCATTGGAAAGTAGGGTGGACTAGATGGCTTCCAAGGTCCCATTCAACTCAATGATTGTAGTAAACTAAAGGGCCCAGTCAGCATTAGGCATTTAGGAGCTCTAGATGACATATTATTACATCACACTATGGCATTTCTTTAGAGATGAGTGAGATGTCCACCTCTGATTTTCATCACCACTTTAGATTCTCTGGTATACAGACTGACCAAGGAGTTGCACATTAAATAATATCCATTTGAAAAGGAAAAGGAAAATGCACATATCTCCCCAAGAGACCTACACCAACACCAACAGCTCCCATTGCTCCACCTATGCGATTTTTTGTGTTTGTGTGTACCTCACCTGATAAAGAAGTGGCACACGAAAAGAAAAGAAAAGTGAAGCATAATTATAATGGAAAACATAAAAATAAAAGCCTTGGTTAAAAGATGTCCTATGCCTGCTTGACTGCCTTTATTTGTTGTTTCTAAAGTTGACTGAAAGAGCACTAAAGTGGCAGGAGCTAATAATAGGGAAGCAACCTGCAAGATGCTTTATAGATTCTCAACAAAACATCTTTACTGATATGATTTTAAAGAGTTCTCTCAGGCACATTGTTCAATTGCTGTAAGGAATAGAAAGCAGGCACCCTGTGAGAATGACAGATGGCATCCAAGGTGACTTGTCTTACAAACAGGTAAGCATTCATTCATTTGTAAATGGCAGTCATTTATCAAGGTCTATACAGCAGGGCATCATGACGGCAGAAATAAAATTTTAAAGGAAGGCACTTTATTTCTTTTGCCCCTCAGCAAAGCTGAGCCTTTTAGTACTTCATTTAAAATAATCAGAGCTCTTGGGGTGGTTTCCCTCCCTTTCCTTTTACATTTTAGAGGATTCTGGGTTTAAGGAGGGGGAAGAACCATAATGTCTCTTTCCACAGAGACAGCAGTGTAAAAGTAGCTGATTTCATCTTTCTCCCTCCCTCCCTCCCCTGCCCTCCCCCCCCCCCCTCTCTCTGTCTTTCAACCAGCAGGAATGTTCAGAGACATATTAGTGCTGGTGGCAAAAATGTGCCATTGCAAATGGCTATTTGCAGTCCTCCCTAGCAAAGCCTAATGGTTGCATCAGATGTTCATGACAGGCAAAATTCCAAGAGACCCTTGCAAATGACATCCTGTAAGTGGCGGGCAATTCAGTTAAAGGTTAACATTTCCCACATGCTCACAGTGACAGAGAGTCTCCATGGCAGTGCAACAGATGAAATTTCACTTGGAAAGGACAGAGGAGTACTCTGATTGTAGGGGTGACTGCACACATGAAGACAGCCCAGGGGCACATTCTGAAGGAAGCTGCATTGCAGCAGGGACAGATGAATGGCAGATCTTTAAGATACAGCTCTATAGCACCATGTTGAAGGTTATCACCTTTTCCAGCACCTGGAGTTTTATTTGATCCAGTAAATATACACCATGGTAACCTGAGGTCACTTCCCTTGAAATGCAATCTATGCACCATCAAAGCTGCAATGGGAACCATAAGTTCTTAACACTTAGGGTGTGCCTCGTAAGGCTAGATTAACCTGGATTTCTATATATACAGTAGAAATGGGTAGGGAATCTGTGACCTTCCAAATGCTGCTGGACCACAATTCCCACAATCCCTGACCACTGGCTATACTGGCTGGGGCTGATGGGAGCTGGAGTCCAACAAATCCTAAAGGTCTATATGTTCCCTACCCATGCTGTAGAAAGAAATAGAGTAAGAAGCAGCACAATGACACGGTGCTTCCTTCACTCTAAGGTCACTGCATCATCTCAGTGATGGGCCGGAAGGTGCCTTTGGCTATTGAAGAAGAGAAGAAGAAGAGTTTGGATTTGATATCCCGCTTTATCACTACCCGAAGGAGTCTCAAAGTGGTTAACATTCTCCTTTCCCTTCCTCCCCCACAACAGACACCCTGTGAAGTGGGTGGAGCTGAGAGACCTCAGAGAAGTGTGACTAGCCCAAGGTCACCCAGCAGCTGCATGTGGAGGAGCGGAGACGCGAACCCGGTTCACCAGATTACGAGTCTATCGCTCTTAACCACTACACCACACTGGCTCTCTTGAGAAGGTATTTTCCCAGTACAGCAGAATCACTGTTTTTTTCTGACCTCTCAAGATACCGAGCAACTTAAAGCCACTTAAATGGTATCAAGGAGGCACAATAACTGCACACATTATATGAACCATAGGGAGGCCTCTGAAAACAAACTCCCAACGGTTAGTGTGCTACACTACAAAATTAAGATGCAGATTCCATTATACAGAGCATCCATTATGAGTAGAGTCTCCATACAGCTGCAATGATCCACATGGGAAGCTGCTCTATGGTCTGGTTTAGACACTCACTTGGGCAAGTCGTGCCGAAGTAGGCAGGCAGCTATCCCCGAGACTGGGTATGGAAGGTAGTGCATCATATAAACATTCTGTGTGGAGCACTGAAGCTCAAATGCTTGATTTGCACAATCTTTCTTCCTGCACTGCATTGGATGTGGATTCACACCTGTTCTTTGGGTAGTATCTAAAGTGGACCATGGATTTTTCACCCTGGAAGTGCTGTTTCCGGTATGTTATTTATTACTATGACTCTTTTACGATTTGTCTTTCGTATATTCAAGGTCATTTACAATCACACTATAGCTTTAAAAACAATACAAAACAACAACTAAGATAACTTTTAAGATTTACAGTGGTACCTCGGGTTACATACACTTCAGGTTACATATACTTCAGGTTACGTAAAGGTAAAGGTACCCCTGCCCATACGGGCCAGTCGTGTCCGACTCTAGGGTTGCGTGCTCATCTCGCTCTAGAGGCCGTGAGCCAGCGCCGTCCGAAGACACTTCCGGGTCACGTGGCCAGTGTGACGAAGCTGCAGCTGGTGAGCCAGCACCAGCGCAGCACACAGAAACGCCGTTTACCTTCCCGCTATAAAGCGGTACCTATTTATCTACTTGCACTTAAGAGTGCTTTCGAACTGCTAGGTGGGCAGGAGCTAGGAGCGAACGACGGGAGCTCACCCGCCATGGGGATTCGAACCGCCGACCATACGATCGGCAAGTCCTAGGCACTGAGGTTTTACCCACAGTGCCACCTGCGTCTGTAACCTCAGGTTACAGACTCTGCTAAATCCACCTCTACTCTGCTTCTCATTAGCTTTGGGTTGTGGCCCGAAAACAAGCATTTTCTACCATTGCCTCTGTACAGTGGTACCTCAGGTTACATACACTTCAGGTTACAGACTCCGCTAACCCAGAAATAGTACCCCAGGTTAAGAACTTTGCTTCAGGATGAGAACCGAAATTGTGCTCCGATGGCGTGGCAGTAGCAGGAGGCCCCGTTAGCTAAAGTGGTGCTTCAGGTTAAGAACAGTTTCAGGTTAAGAACGGACCTCCAGAATGAATTAAGTACTTAACTCGAGGTACCACTGTATTTGTGGTTCGAGGACCCGACCCCCGCGAAGTAAAATGAAGACACAGGGACACGTGATATAAGGTTAATGGGCTAGAAAAGGCCACAACTTTATTGATTACAGCAATGAAAAGGTATTGGCTTAGGCATTGGATCGCAAAACAAGTGCGTTTATTCACCAGGGGTTCATCACCTGTTGATGCTAATCCAACTATAGGCTCACCCCTGCTGTCACCGAGGGTCGTGCCATGGCCTCCCGCCAAGCAGGCTTCGGATGGAATACACGACCGCCAGATTCCTTTACCGGAATACCCCTATAAATTGAAGGCATAGGCGATGGCCACACCTAGCACTTCGACACACCACAACACATTATTCCAATGCCTAACCTACCCACCAATACCACCAGAAAGTTGTGACGATTGCTACGAGGTAGGCGAAAAAACCAAAAAGCCTAGTGCCAAATGGAAAAACTCCTACCAGGCCCCCCGGGCAACCAGGGCGACCAACCTAAGGTCCATAGCAAGGCCAATGACCTAAGCCCTAACTCAAAGGGAGTGGAGGGTGGGTGACTCGCACAGGACGACAAAGAGAAATGAGGCCGGGGAGAGGCTGGCACTGCAACATAAAGGCTGCTGGACACGCCCCCCCATGGCACCTGGTTGGGCAGCCACCGGGGGGGGGGGCGTGAGTGCCAGCCAGGTGAGCTGGAGGCAGGGGGCAATGCCCCCTGCTAGGAGCGGTGTTCGGGCTCCCGCCCACAACCACTCCCCTCTCTTTCAGGGAGGAGAGTCTTTATTTTTAATCCAGCTGGAAGCACTTGTCAATACAAAGAAAGTCTTTACTTCTGGAAACAACAGTGTGCTTCTGTCGTGTGCCAGCATGGATGCTGTGCCACAAAATAGGGGCAGGTATGCTGAGAGCCCTGTTCTGAGTTACTGGGGAATACAGTGACCTACTGGGTATGTGAAGGCTAAGGGGGTTTCTTAAGTAACTACATGAATTTAATGTGTGAACCAGCCTTCAAGGCAGTTCCAAAAATGTCAACCTGGTGTTCTTTTGGCTTTTTTGGGGGGGCGGGTTGAGGGGAATGAAAATAAATCACCATGAAAAGGTGGAGAAGGTTGAGGGATTTGGGTGGAAATTTAGGTTCTGAATGTGTGGATGCTTCCTTTAATAACTTGGGGGTGGGCGGGAGGGATTTGCATGAAGAAGGTCCATGGTTCAACCCTTGACTTCTCTAGGCAGGGCTGGGAGAAGCCCCATCTGAAAGCCTGCTAAGTGTAGACAGTACTGGGTCAGAAGAGCCATTGGTCTGACTCTGGATGAGGCATATTTCTAGGTTTCCCATTTATGGTGTGAAGTGACCAAGTGATGTGACTGTTCTCCCTGATGCTAACACTAGACATGCTTACCTTACCCTTGGAGGTGATAACCCTATGGCGGATTCCTATCGTTAGTCCTTGAGTATCTGCCAGCACTGCCAAAGCAGCACCCTTAATATCACACAGTAAGATCTCTTGCTTTATCATGTGCCGCTGCTGCAACAATCAACAAATCTGGCAAGCCTTTATGCGGCTAGACCTATTTCAATGAGTTCATGTGCAGCTGCTTCCAAGGGCCGGGGACATGTAGGCTTTTGAAAGAGTCAGTGCCGGATTTACATATAATCTAAACAAGCTATAGCTTAGGGCCCCACTTTCGGAGGGGGAGGGGCAAAAAATGTAAAGGAAAAAACCCGATGTACATTTCCAAAATATAAGATAAAAAAACAAATAAAATAAAACCTACATACAGCAACAGTGTTTTTTTGTGTTGTGTAGGCTCCTATGATGTAAGTAAGGGCTGCTAGCCTGCTCACTAAAATATCACTGGTTTGCTCATTTCTATATACAGTGGTACCTTCATTCTCAAACTTAATCTGTTCCGGAAGTCTGTTCCAAAACCAAAGCATTTCAAAAACAAGGTGCACTTTCCCATTGAAAGTAATGCAAAATGGATTAATCCATTCCAGACATTAATCCAGCCCTTAAAATGTTGTCTTTCACTATTAATATACTTCTTCTTAATTGTATTTCAGTTCAGCAATTACTTTGATAAAATACATAGTTTGTTATGTGCAAATGGCTTTAGATACCTATTAGGTCCATAAATTACCATATAGCATATATTCAACACAAAAAAACCCGTTACAATTTGTTGTTGACAAAAGACAGCTGGACATAAAAAGGGCCCCATTACCTTCAGTAGCTTAGGGCATCATCAAACCGAAATCCGGCCCTGGAAACAGTCCTTATTTGTACCCATCGGCTGTTTGGCAAGACCAGGGGAAATATAGCCCTCTTGCTCCCATCCTTGATCAGCCTATGCCCACCAAAAAAGTACTCTTCACCTGCAGCCCCAGTAGCTGGGTTGGAATGAAAAAATAAATTGCACACACAGCATCTGTTTGCATGCATGATTGCTCATCCAGTTAGCAACTGCCAGATGATCACCATTTCCATCTGCTGCAAGAAAAAACAAAAAAACAAAAAAGCATATTATAAAACCTTTAAAAAGAAAACATATTTAGCATGACAGAAACTTTGGTGGACTAGAGTCCACTCCATTCTTCATCAGGTAAGGACTCGCATGCAGAAGCTTCTATGTTCTTTCTGTGGCCCTAGCACAGCCGGACCATCGGAATGGGCTTTGGAAACCTTCATAGACAATCAAGAGGTGGGGAAAGCAGGCCATAAAAATACATTCCCCCCCCCTTTAGTCATTAATATAAATATAGGAGGGGTCATGTTTGTACTGATATTTAAGTTGTTGTTTTGATGATGAACATCCAGCAACATGCAAAGCCACCTCTGTTTCCCTCCCTGCCTTGTTATTCTCGAAACATTCCAATTCATCTGTCAAAACAATTGCTGATGTACTACAAGGGGGTTGCATTATCATCTGCTCCACAGTCTGCCTCTAAGCAATCTTGATCCACAGATTTGCATAACCAAAGATTATGACATCCTTGCCAGGCTTTTTGATATGTCTGTCAGCAAGATGTCAGTAGAATCAGCTAGATCCCTTCTTGATACCCACAAATAGCTGTGAGGCATGAAGCCATCATTCCAGCACGAGAAAAGTTTGTTTTCTCAGGAAGAAGGGGGTGGGAAATCTCTGACAAATTATTTGAAATGGCGAAAACACACACATACACAAAATAGGAGGATGTGTTGTTATATTTCCCTAGGGGCTCAAGGTGGACGGCTTTTCAGAATAATATTTAACGCTGATGTGCAACCTCTAAAAGAAGAAAAATAAAATTGACACCTGACCCTTTATATTTTGTAACCTTTGTCTGCAGCAACTATATTACACCTATCCTTTGAGATTTGCACTGGCTGCCGATTCACTACCAGGCCCAATTCAAAATTTTGTTGCTGCTGTTGTTACCCATCCTTTGCCAGAATTCCCAGGGTGGGTTATAGCAATATAAAATACAGCATGAAAAAGCAGTTCAAAACAAATTACAATTACAACTAGAGTGGTTTGACAGGGGGGTGGCTTCTAGATGAAATCTGGTGAGAGAAACCTAATTGCAATTAGTCCCAGGATGACCAAGGATAATGTTACATTTTAGAAATTTGAGGTGTAATCTGGCTTCTGTTTCATTGTTGTCTGTATGGTTAGTCATCTGACTTAATTCCATACTACTCATCTGCCACTTGTGAGGAGGCCATTATAAGAATGTGCCTCTCATAAAGTTGACTGTCCACCAATCAAAATCCAAAGAACAAAAGATCCTGACAAAGGTGAACATAAGAGGAAAAAGTCCATATAGTCCAACATTCTGTCCTCACAGTGGCCGACAATATGCCTGTGGGACATGAGTGCAACAGCACTTTCTCAACTTGTGCTCCCCTGTACCTCATATTCAGAGACGTGCATATGCAGCCACCATGACTAGCACTCATAGACTTTATCCTCCATGAATTTGACTACACACCTTTTCAAACTTTCCAGGTTGGTGGCTGTGGCATTTGCCCTCCTATGTGTGTGACATCATACTGGGTTCATAGGGAAAGGGTTAACTAATTGTAAAATGACTAACAAATGGGAACCCAGGGGGCAGAGTTAACTGTGTATAAGGTTTATGCATGGGGGTGTGTGTTTTGTTTTGTTTTGTTTTGTTTTGGGTTTTTTTTTTGAGAGTTAGAGTTGTTGAGAAGACAGACTGGAGTTAGAAGAGACAGATAAGAAAAGTCTGTGGGCTGGGCTAGTCTGGTGTGAGAGAGTGAGAGAATTTGTTAAGAGGAGTCAGTCAAACAGTTGAGATAATCAGTCAGAAGGTATTAGGAAGGTATAGGCCGGTAAAGAAACTAAAGTTAAGATACTGACAGGAATATTATCTGAGAAACCATAAACTTGTTAATGTTTGTAAAATAAACTTGTTTTTTGGTTCACCTTTAACTGACTGGACTCAGTGTTTTACCAGAGAGTAACTGGTTGGTGGCAGCGGGGAAGCGAACACAGTGGTGGCACAGGGATCAATAGACTGTTAAATGTCCAGGGACCCTGTGTGATCACCACAGTGGCCATCAGATCCCATGGTTTAATTATGTACAGTGTGAAGAAATGGCATTATATGAGCAGGAAGCAAGAAACAAGTGGTGTTATTCAACTTAAAGGTTCAGCTCTGAAAACATCCAAATATGGACTGATTCCAAAGAACTGCACAAATAGTTCCATATCCTCAAGGAAGTGCTGGGTTTGTGCTGCTTGAACATCTATTTCTCCGTGCCACATAGTTGACCTTCTTTGGAACAGTGAAGAGGTTCAGGAGGCATTTGGAACCTGCCATAGAGGGTCACCTCTACAAAGGTGGGGAAATCATGGTGCTCTTGGGCATGCCTAAAGTAGTTGTTTGGCTCTCAGACAGCCAGAGCAATTCAGCAAAGATGAGATGGAAGATTGCCAAGCTGCCATGGAGGCTTTCGAGAAGAGGTTAGACAAACATTTAATTAGTGCTTTAGCTGTAGGGTGTGTAGCTTCAGCTTGAAGGGGTGAAACAGTTGGCCTGGATTATCAATTGGTTCCTTTCCAACTCTGTGATTCTGGAAGGACTTCCGGAACCTAGTCCTCTATCTGTTTTGTCATCTGCATTTATGAGTCAGCACTATATGCTCTGTAAACTGCCTTCTAAATAAGAGCAGTCCACAAGCTTGGTACATATACCCACTTCTGCAAGGAACCTGTAAAATAACAATGCAACAAAGCTCTTGCTAAAACCGCTCCCCTTCCCAGGGGGGCGGAGTTGCAGGCTGGCCACAAGCTCTCCCTGTGTACAGCAGGGAATGTTGCAATGCCACCCACGTCACTGGGAGTCCCGGCCGTGTCATGCCCCACAGCTGACCAATCTGGTCGACCAGGGGCGTGGCTTACCTGATTTAAACATCTGCACAGCTGGGTGTTCAGTCTCCTTTTCTCTTCCTGCATTGGATCTCCTGCCCTCCCACCCTATTTTCATGCGTTCGCCAACTTGGCCTTGCTATGGACTACGACTGGTCACCTGTTGAGGGGGCCAGGTAGGAATTTTCCCACTTGGCAAATTGGCACCAGCCATGTGGTTTTCGCCTGCCTTGTAGCAATCGTCACATCTTTGTAAGGTTTGGCGGTTAGGCATTGGTAAACCTGGTTTATGGGAGGGGAGGTTGTGGCCTTCACCTGCCCCTCCTCTTTAAGGGTATTCCATTAAAGGGATCTGGGGGTGTGGATCCTGTCCAAAGCCTGGGTAAGGGCTAGGGCCATGCCACGACTCCATCGGGGACCCTGGGGGAGCTCACAGTTGATGTACATCATGGATAGGCAAACTAAGGCCCAGGGCCAGATCCGGCCCAATCGCCTTCTAAATTCGGCCCTCGGAAAGTCAGCATGTTTTTACATGAGTTGAATGTGACCTTTTATTTTAAATGTATTTCTGGGTTATTTGTGGGATCTGCCTGGTGTTTTTACATGAGTAGAATGTGTGCTTTTACTTAAAATGCATCTCTGTGTTATTTGTGGAGCATAGGAATTTGTTCATCCCCCCCAAAAAAAATAGTCTGCCCCCCCACAAGGTCTGAGGGACAGTGGACCGGCCCCCTGCTGAAAAAGTTTGCTGACCCCGATGTACATCAACAGGGCTCCCCCTACTGGTGGTTGACCTTTATGAGACTACCTGCATGGTGGGCAGGAGTCAGATATAGTTGGTTCAGTTCCAATGCCTAAGACAATACCGCTCACATCTGTAACCAATAAAGCTGTGGCTTTATTTATACCATTAACCCCAAATATTGGTGTCCGTGTGTTTCATTATCTAAGAAATGGGGTGGGGCTCGGGGGCTCGCCATGCAATAGAATGACTAGCACTCATCAGCATCTTCCCTTACATGCAAACCTCCTTTATCTTCCTTGAACTTTTTGTGTAACAAGCCCAAGTTAAGTGTTCTGTCCCCCGTGCGTGTCCCCCATGTACTATTGTCCCTGACAACCCTCCTTTGACGGAACTGTCAACTTTAAATCCTCCCTAACAATTTGAAAGCTTTTTCCCATCAACGTACAGGCACCTGACACTTTATCTTACGTGCAGAAGGAAAGACAAAGATGCTTGACAGGTATTAAATATCATCACTCAGCCGAAGTTGGGAGGATCCTGCCTGGCCAAAATTGTCAAAAACCTTTGAACAGATGCTACGGCTATTCCAGTTATTACCTCAATTTCACACCCTACGTATCCACCGTGACAGCAAGTTTTGACAGTGTGCTCTCCTCTCTTCAGTTCTTTTGTCAGCTCTAGACATGTAATAGCTGGCTTACTGCTTAAACAATAGTGATTAGATCTGGTAGAGGAGGAAGCACAGTGGCAATAAAAATTAAGATGCTTCAGTAAGCCTTCAGGCTTGGAGCCCTTCAGTTCTAGGTAAATTTGGTCAATGCCACCCTCTGAAGTGTGCACTTTTTAGCAAACAAAGGAGTTACTTTTATTGCTTAGCACATTCATCCTCTGATTCCGCGCATAGCTAGAAGGGAGTAAGTTCCATTAAATTTCATGGTACTTATTTATATGCAAGAATGCATAGGATTGGACTAATAAGACAAGTTGGCTGACTTTTAATATTTGAGGAGCTTGTCAGGCCTTTCTGGTTTCTGGCCTAGGTTTTTGGGTTTTTTAAAAAAACTTTTTTCAGTTATCTAAATAGTAAGGCATTTAAGAAGGCAATCTATTAATAGGATTGCAGAATAACTCAAGGACAATGGCTAGCATATTATTAATATATGAAAGAAGACATGCCAATGCTGGATGAACAAATTAAGACAGGAGAAGCAACACAAAGGTTCTGAAGTGTCAAGGCAAGTTGGGGATCAAATGGTGGCTTTTTCTAGCTATGCTCCTCCACTGTGGTCCTAGAGATATGGGAGAATTGTGCTCCTTCTCTTTCTTACAATAAAATCTGCAAAAGAAAAAAGATTTTTTTCTAGTTAGAGTGGCCACTACCTTTCCGGTTCCAACCAGGGCAAAACATACAAGGAATTATTAGGTGGGGAAGAAAGTTTTTTGTTAAGACCAATTAACATTTCTGCCCGCACCTAATTTAAACAAAAGCATGAAGCATGTTCAGTTTCATCTAAAACATAATAACATGCCTCTTCGTAGCATCACCCTGCTATTGCACAGCCTATGTCTTTATCCCCACATGGTGTTGTAGAGGGGAAATGGCTAGACCTAAACTTTAGTCAATAAAACTGTTTACCTGACAAGGGAATGAGAGAAGTGAGGAGGTTTGGATGGAAGTGACAAGGTTCCAAAATGCAAGAATAAGGACAAGAACAAGAACGTTTCTTACATTGGCAAACATTGCTTACATTGAGATACGTGTTTTGAGCTTTGAGCAGTGCTGAAAAGTATGTCACACTATAAGATAAGGAAATGCATTTGTTGTTCCAATGTTAGACTTTAGTTTGCTTATTCAAGAGGGCAGTCAGGACACCTTGTTGTACAGTGGCTTCTCCCTGCATGCTTATAATAAAGGAGCTACTTTCACTTGCAAATCATTTACTGCTCTGTGGTAGATGTGATTCTTTAATATTATTTCCAGCACTGCCATATCTCTGCCCATTTTCCCCTATATGACTACTTTTGTTATGCTATAATTATGTATTTTTTTTCATGTTTTAAACTGCCTGGAGCATGGTTTGAACTTTGGAAAGGCTTCATACTACTACTACTACTATTTTATTTATTAATCTCCGCCTATCTGGCTGGGTTGCCCCAGCCACTCAGGGTGACTTCCAACACACATAAAAATAATAATAAAGCATCAAACATTAATAGCAACAATCTGATCCAATATAAAGGCCCCAATAACTTTAAAATAAACAACATACCAAATAAAGCAATATTCAATAACCCATTAGAATCCAATAGTAAATAGTAAAATTAATCATCAGCAAATAATGAAATAGCCATTGCCTGCAGAAAGTCTCTCTCTCCTCAGTTCTTCCTCTGGAGCAGAGCAGGTCTCTTATAAAGACTCTCAGGACTGGAGGGTGGGGAAAGGCAGGTGGAAATAAAATTATGGATGTATGAATAAAGGCTTCCTGAATCTCTATCTTAGCATCTTTGGTGACGTCAACATTTGGTGCAGTAGGGTTGATTCATGCTGCTATATTGGCAGAAGGAACTGGGTCAGTTCACATTGTTGGCTGAGGCAGCTCTTAAGCTGCAAAGCAGTCATCAATATTTCACAGTATATTTACCAGTGCAGTGGATCACAGCATCATGCTCTGAAATGACAAAAGTAGGGTTAATATGCTTGATCAGTAGATACTACAGTGAATGCAATTCTTTGGGTTTTACACGATTATGCCCCCATAAAGCAGGCTGTACCTCTGCTAACAAGGCTGCCATTCATTTTTTCAATAAATCCAGCCCAGAAGTATTAGGGTCTGTGAACTGACAATTGATTTACCACCTGGAAAATTATTCTTTATTGATTTATATTACATTGACTACAAGCCTATAGCAGTCCTAATCAGAAAGAAAACACTAAAGTTAGTGTCATTCTTATTTAGTCAAGCAATTATAAGAGAGAATTGCTTTAGTACCTCTAGGTGACTTCTGCACATTATTCAATTATGAATTTCAGTAATCCATGAATTATAATACATAAAAGAGAGTGAGAGCAGGGTAATTAATTTTTGGTAATATGAACAGTGTCGTTTGTACAAGCAAGTATTTTAAATGTCAGTGCAAGGCTCTGTAATGCTGCATTTATATTTAAAGGAGACTTAATGAAAATTCTTGGCTTCTATAGGCAGCAAAACACTAATCTCTCTCTCTCTCTCTCTCTCTCTCTCTCTCTCTCTGTGTGTGTGTGTGTAAATTATATTATCAATATCCATCTTCACAATCACATTTTTAAGCAAAAGCATCATCAAAATTGCATACTTTATGTTATTCTTGCCGTGGGATAAAACAAAATAGTCACAAGATCTTTACAGTAAAACTCACTGACACTCATCAGTGGTGGACTTTGGGTTCTCAAATTTCAGCAGTGCCCTGTGCGATGCTAAAATTTGTTGCCCCTTGCCTCTCATGCACCAATTCTACAGCATTGTTGTGGTGCCCCCTGCAGCACAGTATCCATTGCGGCCAAACTGGTCACACTACCATTGAAGATACATCAAGGAAACATCATGAACAGTTTGGTCCTCAGAAGCAGAGGCAATTGTGAGGGCATAGAATATGGCCTCAAAAGCATCCATACATTTAAAGAGCACCTTATCCTTCTGGACTCATTGACATCTGCCAGACATCTATTCTAACCAGAGAATATCTCCTCCAGAAAAGTGAGGAAGATATGATCCATACCAAAACTTATTCATTTTTGTTGGAGACTGTTTATCCAGCATCTGTGATTTATTCTATGCCTTGGATAGCATATCAAGGATGCTGTGCAAACCGTTTCAGATCTTTGTAGCTGCTTCACCAGATAAGCAACCACAGCAAACAAGGGAAGAGTGGAAGCCATCTATTGCCTGACATATCATTCCTGACTTACATTCTAGACTACCGCTAATTTCCATACTTGTCAATGTTTCCAGTAGAAAAGTTGAAAATTTTTGAGATACAAAAAGCAATGTCTGTATATGCTGTTGGAAAACTCTATGGTGGGGTGGGGAACCTCATGCTCAGGGGCTAAATGTCATCTTCCAAGTCACTCTGCTAATGACCCTTGCTTGTCCAGATGCAAAAAAGAGGGGTGGATGTATAGAAACTTGCCTACTGTACAAAGATAACAGTTACATTCATTGCTGCATCCTGTCCACCACTGGAAAGAGAGCCCACAAAGTTTCCCAGACGGAAATGCAGCACTTTGACTGAAAAAGGTTCCTCACTTCTGCACAATGGCTTTAACCAAGAAGAAATTTCAAGTTCAAGTCTCCTTTATAAAATCCTTTCACTTTTACACACCATATTTATTTGGCAGAGGTTACCACTATTAGGGGGACGCAGGTGGCGCTGTGGGTTAAACCACAGAGCCTAGGACTTGCCGATCAGAAGGTTGAATCCCCATCACGGGGTGAGCTCCCATGCTCGGTCCCTGCTCCTGCCAACCTAGCAGTTCGAAAGCACGTCAAAGTGCAAGTAGATAAATAGGTACTGCTCTGGTGGGAATGTAAATGGCGTTTCCGTGCGCTGCTCTGGTTCGCCAGAAGTGGCTTAGTCATGCTGGCCACATGACCCGGAAGCTGTACACCGACTCCCTCGGCCAGTAAAGCGAGATGAGCACTGCAACCCCAGAGTCGGTCACGACTGGACCTAATGGTCAGGGGTCCCTTTACCTTTACCTCTGTTAGGATCCTCATTGATATTCCAAGGACTATCCAGTGGCTCCAGTGCCTGTTTTGAGATCTAACAGCTCTGTGTTACTGATGAAAGTGGAAGCAGAAACTGCTTGGTAGTCCCACTTCATTATATGAGCAATTGCTTTCCTGCTTCCTGGGAACCATAAGATCTTTGGTGGTTGCCTCGCACTATTTCAGGGAGGAATGGAAACAGTTAAAGCAGTCAATGGTGGAATGAAGAATGAGGCAGAAAAGTAAAGTGAAGCAAGCGCAGGACCAGTATATGGTGTTATGGTGGCTCCAGGCTGTGAGGACAGCAGGGCTGAGAATGCCCAGCAAGAGTGTTGAGAGAATTGGTGTACAAGCTAGTATTCATGCAGCTACATGCACACACATACACACACAGAGAGAAAGAGAGACAGAGCGCACTGGCTCCAGCCTTGCAACTCTAGCTACAGAAAATCTTTTCCTCTTCCACCTTATTGATGAAAGGCAATTCAGAATAATGACAAGGCTCAAAATCTCTGTGTCAAAAACCTGAAATCCTGTTGGCTTGGGGTTCAGCTACACAAATATTTTGTTCATTCTATGGCTTTTCATGGAAACCAAAGTCTTTGGCCTTTGAGCATAGAAAAGTAGGTTTTCTTTGTTGTAGATGAGCAATTTAATGAAAATGATACTGAAATGCCTTTTCTATGAAAAGTAGTAAATCAATTACAAAAGCAATTTCCTTACCCAGTATGATTTTATTGTGTTTGACCAGGGCATTTGATAAGCATTAGTTCTTGCTGAGAGCAAAGAGTAAATTTTATTTCAAGCTTGCCTTTTAAGTATTGAAACGGATGCATCAGAAGGGCAGTTCAGTTGAATACTGGTTTTTTTTATATATATCTCTATGATGTATGGTTAGATAGATAGATATTTGGATATAGGTTAGGTGGAGTACACCACAATCATTTGGTCCAATGCTTTGTATATTTTTTTCCAGAAAATGAAACCTTATATCAAGATTTTGTCACATTAGTTGTGTTGAAGCTTTCGCCTGAGCATGCGAAGGGTTAAACTTTCGACAGGACACAGATGAGCCCAGGTGTGCAAACTACTCTTCAGATCTTCAAAAAAGTAGTGGGGGGAAATGAAACAGATATTGAAGCATGTTTAATTGAACATGTTTAGAAACTCTCCCTAGGTTTGGGAATGCTGATAAACCAGGGCCCCCACTCACAGAGAGGTGTTGTTTTTTTAAGCCTGGTCAACTGAACATTCAGAGTTTTTAACAGCGGCTAGTGGACATGGTGGTGTACCCAGTCTAATCATGGCTTTAGTGGGATGGACTTGCTACATAGTGTCAGGTGCAAACAGTGGCATAGTGTGGGTTGCAAGCACCCAGGGAAAGACGGGGGTGGGGGGGAAATGGACGGAGTATGCATGCACATTTAACTGCATCACCCAGGAGATCAAAGCCACAGAGATAAGAAAAGAAGAGTCGTTCTGTTGTCTGGAGAGGCCATTTCCTGGTTTGCATGGAGAAGCCATCTTCACTGGAGCAGAGTGACAGAAGCATGCAGCTGTAATGAGGCAGCACTGGGTGTTAAAATTTTGTACCCCTAAGAATTTTGCACCCGGGGCAACCACCTCTGTGCCCCTCCCACACACTACACCACTGAGTAGAAATGGGGTATGTGTATCTAACGGGAAAAGCAGCAGTGGCATAGCGTGGGGAGTGCAGGGGGGGCCGGCCGCACTGGGCGCAACATCTGGGGGTTAGGGTTAGGGGGCGCAAATCCACGGGTTAGGGGCGCAAATCCACGGGTTAGGGGGCGCAAATTACTTGCCTTGCCCCGGCTGCTGACAACCCACACTACGCCACTGAAAAGCAGAAGAGACAGAGGGGCAATTTGCCAAGGTAAAATCCAAGCTGTCAGTGAGTCTAAAGGAGCAGGATCAAAGCAGGAAACAGTGGTGCGACTAGGTGATTTTAGGGAAACCAGCCTTGTTGCATTAGGCAACTCTTCTCTTCATTCCACTGAGTGGAGTCCTGGGCATCTGCCCCAAAGTTCTGTCTAGTATGCACCGCTGGCAGGAGACAGGCACAAAAGCAAAAGTTTAAATGAGGAAACAGCCATTTGGGTAGGTGTGAAGTCTGGTTTAAAGCTGAAGTCCAATCTGTGCGCGCACACTTAGAGAGAGTTGCAGTGAATTTACTGAGACTTATCACATGCACGCCATTCATTTAATTGATATAAATCCATCATGGCTTCTCTCAAAGAATGTGGGGAACTGCCGTTTTCAGGGGAGTTGGTAAATATGTCTGTAAAGTACAGTTCCCAGAATTCTATGGGGGAAGCTATGGCAGTTTAAATGTTATGAGTACTTTAAAGGTGTGGAGTGGCTATGACCGTACCCCCAAATAAAGTTGCAAACAGGGGTGTACTAGCTTATGCCGGGGAAAAAGTTAAAATGTGTGATTGCATGCAGTCAAAGGGACAAAAATTATATTTAAATCCAAATAATCTGGTTAAACTGGTGTGTGGGTTAGGGTGCCTCTTTTATATTAACACAAAAAATATTTTCTTTGAGCGAACAGGAAGCTTCAATAAGGCCTTTGCATATATCTTCTTATATGGCTTCTGCCACAGCACCTGCACCTCATTTCCTTTGAAAGCAATTATAGTAGGGAGAAACCTGCTTGTCTATCTGCCCCAATACTAATTTAATACCAGCCATTTCCCTGATAGGATCAAATAAAGAATGAATCTATCTCCTTCTTTTATTAACAGTTGAAAGGAGACACCTCATTTCACAAATGGTTATTTTTTCATTCATGTTGCTTGCTCAGTCTCTATGTCTGACAATGGTAACATAATGTATGAAAATGGTATTTATACATTTGTGGGATATGGTGGTTCCAAAAGAGAAGCCAGCTGATATTTGATATTATTTTTCCTTTTTGTCATTGAAATGTTATCTTCCTCCCCATTCTTCTACCTGTCTTAAAAGTCTCACCAACATACATGAGTTCCTTGTTTCTCAAAGGACGTTCTTACTCTCTATTGTGCAGGACACTGAACAAAACTGAGGATACAAAAGCAAAAAAATAAAAATACGTAATCCCATAACACCACATATCCATTTTCCAACAACATTTTATTATATCCTCAGAGAAGCCGCAGCCTCAGTGAGCATTTCAGCATATGGAATCATTTGTGGAAATTCTGTCCTCAAATTTAATTTGCTTTCATTAAAAAAAACCCACTAAAATGAAATGATACTGCAGCGTATTGGCAAAAATGTGATTCATTGATTTTAATTTAAAAATTGCTTGCTGAGATTCACCGACCACCACCTAGTGTGACAATAGTGAAGGTGCTTCAAGGAAACACTCAGAGCAATTTTCTTTTGTCTCCTCTCCTGCTGAATTCAATATTCTGGATCCACCCATAAAGTTAATGGAAACTTTATTTGATTGTGGATGTGTTTGATCTATGCCAGATATCCTTGCTAGGTATTTGAATCAGAGACAAGTGAGATATGCTTCTTTATAATGGGTAAGTTAGTGATAATTGCCCTGCAAACTAAAGTGGTTTGTTTTTTTAAAAAAGAAGATTGTGTCATGGAAGCAATGACTTGATCTTTACTGCCCCAGAGGGCATCACTAGACCTGATGGGGTTAAGTTACAGGAGGGTAGATTTGGGTTGAACATTAGGTGAGACACACATTTATTTATTTATTTATTTCATAGTATTTATAAACTTGGACGCGGGTGGCGCTGTGGTGGACGCGGGTGGCGCTGTGGGCTAATGCCTCAGCGCCTAGGGCTTGCCGATCGAAAGGTCGGCGGTTCGAATCCCCGCGGCGGGGTGCGCTCCCGCTGCTCGGTCCCAGCGCCTGCCAACCTAGCAGTTCGAAAGCACCCCCGGGGGCAAGTAGATAAATAGGTACCGCTTACCAGCGGGAAGGTAAACGGCGTTCCGTGTGCGGCTCTGGCTCGCCAGAGCAGCGTTGTCACGCTGGCCACGTGACCCGGAAGTGTCTCCGGACAGCGCTGGCCCCCGGCCAATAAATGTGAGATGGGCGCACAAACCCCAGAGTCTGGCAAGACTGGCCCGTTTGGGCAGGGGTACCTTTACCTTATTTATAAACTGCTTTTCGTAAGGGGTCCAAAAGCAGGGTTCATCAAGGCTAAAATAGTATAATAAAGAAAGAATGTCAGTTAAGAACAATTTCACATAATGTAACATTACAACACCAAAACTATACTGTACACAACAGCCTAGCCCTGTGGCAGAATTAGTCAGTGCATCTAAAGGGCTTAGAGAAAAGATAGTACAAGCAGGTTGAAAACGGAACTAATTTTCAAGAGAGGTGGCTGACTCTCTGGCACATTCTGGTTTCATTCAGTTTTATTTGGTGCTGTTGCATAACAAACAAATCCCAAAACTGAACTTTTCATGAAGTAAGGGGGAAATGCTCTGGAAAGTATGGAATGACACTTTGTACAAATGTGTAACTCCCCCCCCCCCAAAAAAAAAACAAAAAATAATAATAAACACTTTGTCTGAAAGCAACCTGTGTGAAGGGGGAAATCCTAGATGCCTAGAATTGGAGAATTGGAAAGCACCCCTAAGGATTATCTAGTCCACCCCCTGCAATGCAGAAATATGCAGCTGTCCCATACAGGGATCGAACCTGCGACCTTGGTGTTATCAGCACCACACTCTAACCAATGTAGAGCAAAGTCTCTTTGCAAAAATCTAAAGGGAAAGGGAGGTGCATAATGCTCACAGGACATTAGCAGATTAGACCATGGGTAGGCAAACTAAGGGCCGTGGGCCGGATCAGGCCCAATTGCCTTCTGGATCCAGCCTGCGGAAGGTCCAGGAATTGTCACGTAGATCACCAGTGCACAAGTTTTTTCCCTCTCCCTCTCCCTCACCCTCACACAGTGGCAGCGCATCCTCCCTCCCTCCTCCCCACCCTGCCTAGAGGAGGAAGGGGGCTGGGCTTTGTTGGTGCCAGCAGCAGCAGTGCTCAAGCGGCTGCCATTTTAAGCAGTCCCTCTCCAGTGCCCTTTCGTGCGGTGCTCATTGTCCTGCCACCACTAGCCCCTGCCGCTCGCAAGACACAGGTAAGCAGTGACCGGGGCTCGTGGTGCTCTTGCATCATTCTTCTTCTTCTTCAAAATATAGTCCGGCCCCCCACAAGGTCTGAGGGACAGTGGACTGGCCCCCTGCTGAAAATGTTTGCTGACCCCTGGATTAAAAATACATGTTTTTATATTTATTTTAAATCCTTTTTATACTATTTTTCATTTAAAAATAAATCCCAAGGCACCTGACAACAATAAAATAATGAGAGTACTAATAAAACATAAGAATAAAAAAGTAAAAAATGTTGACAGTACAGTACCAGGGTCATTAGAAGCTTTGGTCATTGGTTCCTCCATTGCCAGAACTGACTTGCCAATATGCTTGTCCAGCTCAGAGTGACTGAGAGGTTGCTGGTTATGGTGGAATCCAGGGACACAAAATTTTGGGAATAGCATTAATTTTATTCACCATCTCTTGGTTTGTTAAAATGACTTATGGTCATAAAAGAGGATACAGCAACTACTTTTTGTTTATGATCATATTACTATATTGGTAGATGGGAAAGTGTAATCAATCTATGAGTGTATCAGAAGTGGATCATGATGTCACCAGATCTGGGCATTGTTCAGTATTTATTCATTTGTGCAGCTCCTTGGCTATATTTATTACCTTCAAATCATGAAGCCTCATTTGTTGCTTTGGCAAAGGGCATTACGAAACTCAGAAAGCTGTAAGTTCATGTCAGTGGCAAGAGCTCCTTTCCTAGCACTGGACATTATTTTTTCACCATGATGTACTAGTATATAATTAAGTCAGTACATAATAAATTTATTATGCTATTAAAACACTAATTGCATTACAAATACACCCTCTTATTTCTGAAATATTTATGATCTCATTGAATTGATTAAACTCCTATCCCTGTGCAATTATACATTTACTGAACTCACGATGTAATCCATCACACATTTAGTTGGAAGGAAGTCCCAATGTGTTCAATGGGGCTTGCCTCTGGGGAAGGGTGGCTAGTGAGAGTGGAGAGCTGGATTTGGCTGGTGGGACAGATTATTATCTCCCCTGCCCCCCCAAGGCCAAATTTGACACGTGGGTGGGACTGCCCACCTGTCAGTCACCTGACATCACAGCGACATCAAGTGATGAAGAGTTTTGGGGTCTCAGCAACTGTCAGCACTTTTTATTAGTATTATTATTTATTAATTTTGTATAGCACCCGTCATCTTTCGGCTTGCAAGAACCCTTCACAATGTCTTGAAGTGCCACTGGTCAGAGATCATCTGCACTTCAAAGTGCCAAGCAGGGCCCTTAGCCCAGTGCTTTGCAAGCCCTTTCAAGGATTGGCTAGTATGGAGTTGTCCATGGGAAACTCTAGTACAGGTGATTCCAGGGAGCCTGAAACAGCAATATCACCATATAATAATAATAATAATAATAATAATAATAATAATAATAATAATTTATTATTTATACCCCGCCCATCTGGCTGGGCCTCCCCAGCCACTCTGGGCGGCTTCCATAGAAAACAGAAATACAGTAAAATATCACACGTTAAAAACTTCCCTGAACAGGGCTGCCTTAAGATGTCTTCTGAATGTCAGGTAGTTGTTTATCGCTTTGACATCTGCTGGAAGGGCGTTCCACAGGGCAGGCGCCACTACCGAGAAGGCCCTCTGCCTGGTTCCCTGTAGCTTTGCTTCTCGCAATGAGGGAACCGCCAGAAGGCCCTCGGCGCTGGACCTCAGCGTCCGGGCAGAATGATGGGGGTGGAGACACTCTTTCAGGTATACTGGACCGAGGCCGTTTAGGGCTTTAAAGGTCAGCACCAACACTTTGAATTGTGCTCAGAAACGTACTGGGAGCCAATGTAGGTCTTTCAAGACCGGTGTTATATGGTCTCGGCGGCCGCCCCCAGTCACCAGTCTAGCTGCCGCATTCTGGATTAGTTGTAGTTTCCGAGTCACCTTCAAAGGTAGCCCCACGTAGAGCACATTGCAGTAGTCCAAGCGGGAGATAACCAGAGCATGCACCACTCTGGCGAGACAGTCCGCAGGCAGATAGCGTCTCAGCCTACGTACCAGATGGAGCTGGTAAACAGCTGCCCTGGACACAGATTTGACCTGTGCCTCCATGGACAGCTGTGAGTCCAAAATGACTCCCAAGCTGCGCCCCTGGTCCTTCAGGGGCACAGTTACCCCATTCAGGACCAGGGAATCCTTCACACCTGCCCGCCTCCTGTCCCCCAAAAACAGTACTTCTGTCTTGTCAGGATTCAACCTCAATCTGTTAGCCACCATCCATCCTCCAACTGCCTCCAGACACTCACGCAGGACCTTCACCGCCTTCACTGGTTCTGATTTAAAAGAGAGGTGCTGACTTCTGGCTCCACTTTGTGCTGGCTCCAAAGGCCAGAGTTGCCCCACCTGTGGTGTATAGGATTGTAGCCAAACAGAAGAAGGGAGGCAGCAGTCCGTTATATGAGCTGGAAGTTAATCTCCCAGCAGTAGTTCAATGGAGAGGAGAGAGGAGGAAAAAGGAGGAGAGCTGTCAATATATCTTTAAGATGCTACCACTTCTCAATAAATTGTGTTTGGATGTGTGAGATCAAACTGTAGCTCTCTACTGGTTTATATATTGCACAAAGGCCCGCTTGTTGTTGTTGTTATTGTTGTTGTTTACACAGTTATCTACCTTAGTCACAAGAGATTTCGTTTCAGTGGCACTTTAATTCACATAAATATGCTTTGAACAGTTGTCTGAAAGACTTACATACTCTAGCAGATTTGTCAGGACCATACAGACAAGCAAAGGGGGTATTTCCTTAGAATCGAGGCTGATTATTCACAGCTTCCAGCAAACTTCACACTGTGAATGGCTGAAGGCAAATATGTTTGTGAATGAAATATAAGACTTGCCAGCACCGAAACAGGATGTGATGACACTCCTGTTTCTCAGTGTATTTCCAGCAAGAGAAAAATGAAGAAGCAGGCAATTTAAAATGCAAATAAGATGCAAGGTATAGCTTTAATTCAAAATGAGAGAAACCCAACGTTTGAAAGAATCTATTTCTTTCAAGATGTATCCAGTTGCACTTTCTGGGGTGGGGGATTATTCTCGTAACGCAGATCTGGAAATTTTGGAGCAGCCAACTCTGGCTGAGGCCGAAATACTTCCAAGATCACTTCTGTTTGCTCTTTGTTTGAAGCAACCGAACACCCCTGTTGAATAGAGATTACACCCTTGTGCCTTGTATCCTCGGCAGCTTGTGGAGTGGGAGCCTCTAGCTAGCATATCAAGGAAGCCTCTGATTGATTTCCCTGCCGCCTCTACTCAGGAGTTTGCTGAGATTGCACCACTTCAGGCTCCCTTTGAGAAACAGAAGATTTCTGTCTCCAATACTGCAGCCTTCTAATTTGACAAACACAAATATTGCCCCATAAAGAACAATGAAATGCCACACAGCAGAACGCAAAGCCCATAACAGAGACAAATGCATTGCGTTTAATCTCTTATCTCTTATAGAAGCCTAGAGAATGCATCCCGTTCCATGCTGCTAGCTCTTATTTATGGGCACAGATTGCCTAAGTGAGCACAATCTCTAAATAGCTGCACAGCTATTATGATAAGAACAGCAAGTGACCACTAAAACCTTGACATTTTATATACCTGAAAGGATGATGATGTGTTTGGGAGGTGTATCATAACACCTACCAAACACTTTAGGCGGCAGCGGGGACGTAGCTTCCCCCATTCAATTTCATTAATAGCAAGGAACAGAAAAATATGCATACCTCGTATGTACAAGGAGACACCCTCCAGCTTTCAGCAATTGCAGCTGAAGTGACCCCTTCTGCCCCAGCTGTCATCTCAAGGCTACATAAGAACCATCTTGTCCATAGCAGAGGAGAGAGCAGGTAGAGCCAGCCTGTCATCAAATAACCTTACTGAGAAGATCAGCATAAACAGAAGGGGCAAGAGCATATCTGATCATCAGCTCACGGCAAACATAGGAGGCAGGTACCGTGAACACAGGTTTTGAAGACCAGTGCAAAACAAGTGTCACACATATTGTGAGCGGCACTGCATTAAGCAGGGTAATGAGGAATTTTCAATGGGGAAATGGGGATGGAAGGAAAGGGTTTTATGTTCCCATGTGATGGTCTGGAGGTGAGTCTTCTGAAGCCACTTCTAAGTGTACTTTAAAGGGGGGTATTGCACATGTCCTTGTGTGCATCGGGAATGGGAACAGAGGTGGGGATTCCTCCACAATCAGTTTGGACTGCTGACCTAGTGAGTGTGTGAACTGAACCTGTGTGGTCACAAAAGAGTCAGGGAAACCCTCTCATCCCCCCCCCCCAGTTTAGGTAAGTGCTTTTTCTGTTTTAACCATCTTACACAATGCATCTCTTGCCCCATTTACACAACTTTTCTAAATTCTCTGTGGTGGTAACATACTTTAATTAGGGTTATGTAGGATGATCTACGGGATGCGGGTGGCACTGTGGGTTAAACCACAGAGCCTAGGACTTGCCGATCAGAAGGTCAGCGGTTCAAATCCCTGCAACGGGATGAGCTCCCGTTGCTCGGTCCCTGCTCCTGCCCACCTAGCAGTTCAAAAGCACGTCAAGGTGCAAGTAGATAAATAGGTACTGCTCCAGGCGGGAAGGTAAACGGCGTTTCTGTGCACTGCTCTGGCTCGCCAGAAGCGGCTTAGTCATGCTGGCCTCATGACCCGGAAGCTGTCTGTGAACAAACACTGGCTCCCTTGGCCAATAAAGCGAGATGAGCACCGCAACCCTAGAGTCGGTCACGAATGGACCTAATGGTCAGGGGTCCCTTTACCTTTACCTTTAGGCTGATCTACAGCAGAGCTGGCCTGTGATTTGATGTTTAAATCCATACTTTTTTAATATTGGAACTTCTCAGCTGCTGATGGAAAACTGCTTTGTTGTAGTAGTGCAAACATATGGAAACAACAACCAAAGCCATCAGCTACTGGCCCATGCCTTCTAAAAGATCCAGGTTGTCGTTGCTATTTGCATATGTTGCTGCTGCGCCATGGATAACTAAGTAAATGAAAGCACTTCTTTTGGCAGCTACCCTGCCACCCCAAAAAATGTGTGAATCCAGCCTTAGGGCAGGAGCTTTGAGGAGATGGTCTTCAACACCCTTATCCCCTCTTGGATGAATTTGATTCTACTGCCTCTTTGAATAATGAGTCCTTTGGGGCTATATAGCTAAAAGTAAAAGTGTGGTTGTTGCTGTTGTTTTCACTTTCAGCCCTATCTGCTGAATAAGTCTATAATAATATTACAGACTCTGTCTCCTCCACCCCTCAAGATGGGGGGGGGGGCTCAGCCCTATCCCAACAGACATGGGGAGGGGGCTGAAGACCCCTAAGCCCTATAGAGTTGGCACCTATGCCTGCATTACTTCTATGAAAAACAACAGCAGACGATCATCACCAAACCCATCTAAAGATTAACTGAAGGAAGAAAAATGTGCAACATTACATTTAAAAGGAAAAGCCAATGTGTACTTGGCAGTTGGGAGTTGGAATACTGATTTAGATGCAGGGTTATTCGGAAGGACTGTGATTTTTCTTTTTAAAAAATCAATGCTAGGTAAAGCGTTTATTAGGAATGGTTAAACGCTCTTATGAGGATTCCTAACTCATGGTAGAGGTTCAACCAGATGACCCCAGCATTTCATTCCAACTCTTATTATCTATAATTATGTGCTCTGTAGCAGTGACTCTCGTGGACTAATTATGCCCTGCCAACAAAGAGATCAGAGATATTGTGTTACTGAAGGTTAATTAACATCATCATCATTCCAATAGATGTCTATAGTTTCCCAAGAATATTGGGTCTAAAAATGATGCTGAAAACATCTTTCTTCCAAAATAGTCTTTCACTGCATGTTTGACCTAATAGTGTAAGCCTACACTTGTCTACTCAGAAGTAAATCCCATTGAGTTCCATGGGACTTACTACCAAGTTAGTATGTACAGTATAGGATTGCTGTCTAAACCACTTAGCATGCACTTTTCCAAGCTATGACAATGGCTGTATTTGCTAAATGAATTTAGTATGCTATGCAGTCTGGAAGAGTATTTAATAAATGCCAAGTCTGAACACACAGCAAGAAATGCAGTGGTTATATTTGCATATTTGTTCAGGATAATTGATAGAATTGTTAATTAAATGTTTTAAAAGGCAATGATCTAATTCAGTGTGAAGGGAAGAAAAAGTACTAAGGCAGGCATTTATTGGACTCAACTTTTTGTATAGTTAAACAAAGAATTATAGCTGTAAGAGTTATAGCTCATATTAGGTGAAGCTTCATGAGGAACTTCATGAAGCTCAAGATCTAGATTTTTGTTACATAGACCTAATAAAAGTTCTAAGAAAAACAAATATTAAGAGATGTAGAGAGAAAAGATTCTCCGGTCAGCTCAATTGTACATCATGGTTCGGCTGCCATACACATCATAAATATTCTACAGTATATGCCAAAGTAAGGGAAAACATTTCTGTTTTATCTGTGGCTAATTAAGTTTTCATCTTTCATTCACCTTTAGTCAGCAAATATTTCAAACTTTAGTGAAATATTTAGTACAGTTTTTCACTCCACTCCTACACATCTTTATTCAAATTCTGGGCCCATAAAATGGCAGCCATTTAAAAATGTACAGAAGTCCTGTAGATTCAAGATTTTAGTGAAAACAAACCTTGTCTCAAACCTCATAAAACTGCTTTGAGGTTTGTTTCTTTTTTTTACAATCAAATGGTATATATTCATTTTATGAAATAAAAATAAATAAAAGGCAAATGAAAAATTCCTTCCCTGGTCAAGGGAAGGAAGGGATTTGCATGCTGATCGTTAGCATGAACTGCAGTTTTCTAATGTAGTTAAAGTAAACATTCCAGTTGTGTATCACTGGGCAACCACCTAGACATGTTCTTATCTTAACTACAATTATGTCCCAATTTAATCTGTTAAAAATGCATAGATGCTTTAGTTCTTTTATCATCTGGAGCTGAGAAATGGAGGTGGCTTGTTACAATTAATTTCATTTGGCACATTAGCCAGCTGATTCCATTATCTCTAATTTGCACATATGGTTGAAAGCTACATTTGCGTATCTGGATTCAATTTCCTTTCATATATCTCTTTATTTGTGAAAGTGCTGCATTCGGAACAATCTTATTAATTGGCCACCTTGATACTGCCTTAGCTAACATATCGTGCTTTAAACCCTCTTCATGATCTCTTTTAGAGATAATTTAGTTTCTTCACTGTTAGCTTCAAAAGATCACACCACGATCATTACAATTTCATGTACTTTTAATTTCCTTTAGTCTTTTCACTGCTAACACTTAATCACTTTCCTTCTAGGAATATAATGGAGGAAAATGGATATTCCTCAATGTCTCAGAAATGTAGCCAAGGAGTGATAAGAAGTGCCTCTTGATTAACACTGTTTCTAATCTTAGTTTTATCAGTCTGCCAACCTCCGTTTTGTCTGCTTTCCCTAAATAAAAACAGTAAACTGATTTGCAGAAAAGCAGTATCTAATAAATTAATAAATGACATGGGGTGGCCGGCATATGGGGCTGGATCAAGTTGTATCCCTACACTCCCGGAAGGTTATTGGATCTAGTGGAGGCTTCCATGAACAGAAAGTGAAATCTCAATTCAGATGGAAGAGCAAATCGGGGGGGGGGAGCTTCCCTCTTTCATCCATTCACAGAAGCCTCCATGGGACCTGAGAGCCTTCCATTTAACAGGTGTCACGGTCTAGTTTACAGGTGGTCAAAGTCTCGTTTGAGGATGTCGGGACCAGGACGAGAGTCGGTCGCCAGGATTCAGTAAGCCAAGAGTCCGAGGGTCAGAGAGCCGGGAGTCAAGAAGCCAAGGTTCCTTAATCAACAAGCCAAACACAACAAGGCAGGAAGCATGTTGCTGTGGCAAAGAGCCAAAGGGAAATGCTGACCTAATATCCCTTCCCGGCTCTTGCCACCAGGTGCTGTGAGTCAGCAATTGGCCTCACTTGTGTGGCCGCGCCTTGCCTCTTCAGAACAAACTTAGGAAAACCCAATTCCTGCGAAGCACTACTGGTCACAGGGCCTGGCTCCTGCGTGCACTCCTGGCAGAAGGACACAATTGGATACAACCCTTACACAGTCATGTTTCTCATAACCATGCATTAAGTGGAATTCAGTGCTTGTTTCCTTTGCTCTGTCCCACAGTGTCTACCAAACTGCCTAAATTTAGACAGAGGTGCATCCAAGCAGGCTTATCTCTGCTTTTATTTTCCCCAAGCTGTGTATTATGTATGTGTGGAGTGGGGGAGACCCACTGTATTCAGAATCCCTTGCTTTCAAAGACACTTCAGAGACGTGGCTTCTGTTATATTTCACTCACATACCCATGAGTAACTCTTACTACTAGTTCAACAGCTATCAACCCTCTATCAACACATTCTCTTCTATGCTCTCTTTTGTAATAATGGGCAAAAAATAAATGTAAACATTTTCCTGGCCTTCTTACAAAAACAATCCTGAACAAACCCAAATCCCACTACTTTAGAGGGTGAAGACAGGGCCCTGTCTACTTTTATCTGTGTAAAGACTCAACCAGGCAGAAGGATTTCTCAGTAGTGGCGCCCGCCCTGTGGAACGCCCTCCCATCAGATGTCAATGAAATAAACAACTATCTGACTTTTAGAAGACATCTGAAGGCAGCCCTGTTTAGGGAAGTTTTTAATGTCTGATATTTTATCATATTATTATTATATCATCATCATCATCATTTCTGTTGGGAGCCACCCAGAGTTGCTGGGGAAGCCCAGCCAGATGGGCAGGGTATAAATAAATAAATTATTATTATTATTATTATTATTATTATTATTATTATTATTATCCACACCTCAGTTTGCAAAGGCAGATCTAGGGGAGCATGACCAGTGTGGTCACACTGGAGCACCACAGCAACTATGACTTTCAATGGAAGATGAGAGGCGCAGGAGGTGCCAGATTTTGGTGTCACACAGGGCACCACTGAAATTTGAAGTGCCAAGGTATGTCACTGCCATTTGCCCCATGACTTTCCCCCAGGGGAACTCACAGTTTAGCGCTGAAACAGAACCAATGGCAATCGGGTTTTCGAAGGACTGTTGTTTGTTTCGATTTAGCACTAAAAAGCAGGGTTTTTTAGGGGGAAGCAGTGGGGTAAAGGCAAAACTGCTTGGACTCACGCTTTCTAGGCAAGCGGAAGTGTGAAGAAGCCTTAAGAGTAAACAGTAAGCAGATAACAGATTACACTTAATGCAAACACTTAACGCAAAACAGTTTGTGTGGAATTGGCCTCTCACAGGAATCCCCTTCAGACTTTCATCTGAACTTATGAGGGCTCAAAGTCAGAAACACAAGCCATGTCCTCACTGCCCCTCTGCCACAAGTGAACTGCTCTTCAGATCTTTCTTCAATCAGCACAAAAGCCTAAAGAGGTTTTCTAAGCATGTTTTCCTGCAGTCGGGAACCCTGTGTTATCAGAGTTGTGTGGAAGCTTTGTGGAAGTGTGTTCCAGACCATGAAATAGTTTAAATCTGTATGAAAGTAGTTGCTAGGAAATGGAGATTATTTCTGAATAAAATACTCCTCATTGGCCAAAATGTTTTTGATTTATGAGCTTAATAACAGGCATAGGGCTATGTAATCAAAAGGAAAACGTGTGCCATAACACAAGCAGTGTGTGTGTGTGTGTGTGTGTGTGTGTGAGAGAGAGAGAGAGAGAGAGAGAGAGAGAGAGAGAGAGAGAAATAGATTACCCTAATCTAGCATATCCATCAGGCTATGAACATAGATTTTCTTTGAGAGTGAATGGCTTTTTATTAATAACTCCATCTCGTGACTGTTTTCATAACATGAATTCAGCTTGGAAGAAGGAATAAAACGCTTGCTACCTATGACTGATTTGACAACTTCCTAGCATTATGAAGACTGTATTATTAAAATCCTTTCCCAAGAAGAGTTACTTCACATCTCAATGATTCCTTAATGCCTTGCGATATGAGAGTTTTCTCGTCACTTTTCTAATGCAGCTCTGATTAGAGTATGGAAATGTTACTTCTTATTACTTCTCAAACAGCCCACTCCACAATTTAAAGCTCTGCCAGCACAATACATTATTGAAGTTGAGAGCTCTAATATAACACAGGTCCAGAGATGGGACAGTCGACATCAGCTGAAGAAAACTTGAGTTATGAGTTTTAGTATGAACTATTGAGTTCTAGTTGCGTTGTCATCTTTAATTTATTGATTGACTGGTGGATTGATTGATAAACACAGTTTCCTATAACAGGGGCAGAGAATGTTTTTAGGGTTTTCAGGGATAGAGACAGAGTACCTAAAGGGAACCTTTGCATCTCTGGGAGACCTCCTGGTGCTGGGCACAGAGAGAAGTGAGCAGAGTGTCCCATGCCAAAGTTTAACAGTGGAAGTGGAAGCTGGCTATGGCAAAGGTATTGAGGTGAATGAGAGAAGACACACTGGGCAAATGACAATGCTTCTCTACATTTGTATGTGTGTTGTGGGTGGGGTTAAAGGTAAAGGGACCCCTGACCATTAGGTCCAGTCGTGACCGACTCTGGGGTTGCGGCGCTCATCTCGTTTTATTGGCCGTTTGTCCGCAGGCAGCTTCTGGGTCATGTGGCCAGCATGACTAAGCCGCTTCTGGCGAACCAGAGCAGCACACGGAAACGCCGTTTACCTTCCCGCCGGAGCTGTACCTATTTATCTACTTGCACTTTGACATGCTTTCGAACTGCTAGGTTGGCAGGAGTGGGTGGGGTTAGGGAGTGTTAAAAGAAAAATAGCCCAGCCGGTGAGCAGAGGGTTCAATTCTGCTGTCTGCAGTGGTCTCCATCACCAGGGTCGTCTCTGCATGGAACATGCTAGAGAAGCAGCACTCCACAGGCCCAAATCCTTCTGCTCTCTGCAGTGCAGTCATAGGGTGAGGAGATTCAGTAGCTCCTTCTTCCCTAACTCCCCTCCTGACTGGATATTTAATCAGGGTTTAAGAACCTCAGTTAAATATTAACCCCAGCCCTGAATTGATTTGGGCCTGGATCTGGGTCAGATGTTCCACAGGCTGGGTCTTCAGGTCTTGTTACTTGTGTGTGCTCAGCCCTATTTTAAAAAGTCATAATTCAGCACTCCTGATGAAGTCTAACCTGGATCCAGATGACATCAGCAACGATGGAACAGTGGCTAACATTCCTTTCTGAGCTAGGCAATTGGAGTCAGGCAAACTTCAGTCACTTTTGGATGAAATGATTATCTAGGTTCATTTCAGTTGAGTTTCAGGCTTGGTTTTGTGAAAGAAACGCCTTTGGTTACCCCATGGGATGACCGCTGTTTTGAGAAAGGAGGGTGGAATGGCTCTGTAGATTCTCCAGGACCTCCCAGTAGTTTTCAAAAATCATAGTATCCATCTAGATAGGCTATCCAGATAACGTGCCAGAGGCAAACTTGGTGGTTGCTCAGCTCCTACTTCATATTTTTATTTTGTATTTAAATGCTGTTGTTTTTTTATTATTCTAAGACAGTTATTTTATGAGGTGGCACACAAATGTTGTAAATAAATCAAAATATTGCAGGTCTGTGAGAGGCCTCCTAATGACTCTCAGCACCTTTAGCAAACTACAGTTCCTAGAGTTCTTTTGGGTAAGCCATGATTGTTAAAATGGTACAAAGAGTACTTTAAATGTATTGTGTGGATGTGACCTTGGATGGCTTAAAAAAAAGATTAGACAATATTATGGAGAAGAAGTCTCTCAGTGTTCCACCTCCACTTGTCAGAGACAGTATGACTCTAAATACCAGTTGTTGGAAATCAGAGGTGGAGAGAGCGCTTTCACTCATGTACTGCTTGTGGGTACCCCATAGGCATCTGGTTGGCCATTGTGAAAACAGAACATTGGTCTAGATGAGCTAGACCATGCTAACTTTTCATACAGAGGTTACTGCCATTCTTGAAAGATAATGCTTGAAATATAGCTGTACACAGCAAACTTTCCCATCCTGGCAAACAGCTTGGCTGTGTCTCTGAGATTTTCTCTCTATTATGGAGTAGCTGTGTTTGAAGGAGCACATTGGGGATTTGTTAAATTGAAAGAGCAACTCTTTTAAAGGCTCAAGGAAGGGATGCAATTAGCCTCCTAATTCAAACCTGATGATTGAAGTCAGATTATCCTTTGATTTAGAACAATCCTGAAAGACATTTTAATGGATAGACGTGTCCACTGGTGAACAATTAGAGCTGTCAGGATAAGTGGTCAATTGAAGAAGTAGGTTAAACTGCACCTTTTCAGATGTTCCATGACCTTGCACTTTGAAATCTTCCTCTGGAATCACAATCACAGGCATCGGCTGCCTAACTGGAATGTCAGAATATAAATTACAGCTGAAGAACCCATTTGGAACGACTGGATTCTTTTCAAATATCTCACAAACAGATGGCTGCAGAAAGGACCGTAGTTGGATTAGTCAGTTCAACAGCATATTAGCAATGGAAGCTATCTGACAGGGACCACGATCAGACAATTAGTGTGTGGACAAGCCCCTTGCTTTAAATCATACCTCAAAGGCAGGGGGTAGGAGAGAAGGAGGAAGAGGAGGAGGAGGAGGAGGAGGAGAATTGTGGGCTCATTTTATCATCATAAGCAGATGGAGCTGGTGAATCTCAGCTGGTTGAAATAATACAGAGCTGCAGAGATCCTGTGTCTCTCCATTTCAGTACTAAGGGGGTGCCTATGAGACTGAGCATGATAGCTGTGGCTATTCTCATCCTGCTTCATGAGTTAGAGGCCAGCCATCTCAAGTGGGGGATGCTCTCTGCTTCAGACAATCAACCTCCAACTGAACTCATGAGGGATTATGAAAATGGTGTTTGGGGATCTTATTGACATCCCTGGGTTAAACAGGCAGCAAGACGCGATGCATAAAATCTGATTCCTGCTCTCTGCTGATATATTTTAACCTATCTTCTTTTTCTACAGGAGCTGTTGACTCATTGAATGCCATTTACACCACATTTTGTAATGACAGCAAAGCATCCACTCAAGATGGGCCTAATGACCTGGAAGTAATTGGGAGAGTTGGCAAACAAAGATAGCTGCCAGATCCCAAACAGGCCTGATATTTTATTCACACAAGCTTCTAGCTACTACAATAAATCTGGATCAGCTACTGTACTCATTAAGAGAACAGATAATTAAAGCTTGAGAGAGCCTGGATAAACCCACCTGGCAATACCACACAAGAGAGAAGGAGAATGAACTCAATTAAAATAATGGGCTGTTGCTTTAGAAGAAACTACTGCCCTCTTGTCTTGAGTGCCCTACAGATAGGCAGATGTAAGGACTGAGAGAAAATGATTTAGTATCCATAGACAGTGCAAGTTTTATCCCAAATCTCATTTTCTCATTCATTTTACAAGTCAACACTAACCTTAACCTGTCACTCAAGATGTTCTCCCCCACCCCCACCTCTTTCTCCTCTGATTTTAAGAAGCTTTGTGTTACCTTGCGGTTGTAGCAGGATCTGGCAAATTTGGCAGCAACTCCATTAAAGATCTGCACATATTAATGGCCACCCACCCTCATAGCTGGTTGAACGAACTGGCCAGGGCCACCCACCCTGAGCTGGTTGAACAAACTGTGCCAGTTCAGATTGCATGAGGAAGAAATCATATTTTTTTAATTTCCTAAAATTATGATTGTTTTTAAAATATTTCCATACAAATAGAAAACTAGCATAGTGCAGATGAAATTTCTAGCCCAGTCTCTCCCTTCTGCACTAGTTTTCTTCTTGAAGGAATGCCTAATGTAGGATCAATCAGTCAGAAATCCGAAGCCCCAGCTACAGACTGAAAGGATACAGTCTATTTCCCTACATTAAAAAAACCCTCTACCAAGCTATTCCCACATTAGTCTTTTAGGGAACTCAGGCAGACACATATACTCCACTCCCAATGTGTTGAAAGAATGTGTAAGGCAGTTGTGAGACTCTCACAATATACCCCAAATTACAATGGACTTGGAAGTCATGTGGTCCCATCAGAATATTTGGATGGCATGTGAGGGGGTTTTATATGTGTACCAATGTACAGTGGTACCTCTGGTTACAAACTTAATTCATTCCAGAGGTCCGTTCTTAAGCTGAAACCATTCTTATCCTGAGGCACGCTTTCACTAATGGGGCCTCCCGCTGTGCGTGCACCTCTGGCACACAATTTCCATTTGCATCCTGGGGCAAAGTTCACAACCAGGAGCAGCTACTTCTGGGATAGTGGAGTTTGTAACCTGAAGAGTTTGTAACCATAAGCGTTCGTAACCAGAGGTATCACTGTAACTGAATTGAACACAGGAGGGGTGGGTTAGGCCCATAATTGATCCCCCACGAGTGGAGGAGTTCTCTGTGAGTATTTCATTATGCGTGTAGAACCCCTTCACATGCTGCCTGAATGTGCAGGTGGCAGGAGGGCAACTACTAAACATGTCAGCAGCCGTGACCTCCCCAACACACCCTTTTTTTCCAAAACATGGATGGTTCTCAGTCTCTCTCTCTCACACACACACTGGGGTAGCAGCTGGGTATACTTGCTGTTATGTACTGAAGTTCTCAGCCTGGGCCAGCAGGGGGATACTGTAGATAGTTATGCAAATGAAGGATCAAAAGTGACGTTCAGTGATTGGATAGTTTTTAGGCAAATGAAGGATTGAAAGTGACGTTCAGTTATTGGATAGTTTTAGAAAGTTGCTACAGCAACGTTGTACTGGAGCTCTATATAAGCAGGCTGACTGAGCCCTTCAGTTCAGTTCTGTTCTGGCCTCTGATATGTTCACCCACAACTTAACACTTGCCCTAGGCTTCAGAGGGCTAAGTGCCCAGGGGGTGGGGTGCCAGAGGCCTGCTGGACTTACATGGTCATGCCAAGAACACCCAATGCCTCCCAGCCAACCAAGAAACTTAATAGGCAAAATGGCCATGGGTGAAATGCCTGTGCCTGTCCATATGCACTGCAAGACGTTGATAGTAATTTCTGGACCTGTGTTGCTCCGTACTAGAGGGTAGTGTCAGATCAGATTAGGCTGCAGCACCATGGTGGCGCATCTCCTAGACTGCAAGTCTGTTCCAGCCACCTGTCTGGTCCCAGTGTTATCTTGTGTCAGCAGAGCTTTGAGTTTGTAACTTTATTCCAACAAGACTCCCACCCCGGGCCTCAGAGAAGCTCTGTACTGGCCTGCACACACACCAACACACACCATGTAAATGGACAACCAGCTAATTACCTACATTCCAGGGGAATGTATGCAAATGTGTCTTTGCCAGGATCAAAAACATTTTATCATCCCATTGTGGCCTTGTTAAATAAACAGTGCTTAATAAATTCCACTTGAGCACCTGCACTAGAGGAGTCAGAGGCATTGCTGAGCTCCTCTCAGCATGATGCCCAGTAAGGCAGCAGTGTCGTCTTGGGGTTTCTCTGAGAAAAATCAGCCTCTGTCTTTTTTACATCAACCGCCACTTGATTGTAATTGCTCAGTGATCAAAATTCAATACGATCGATTCCCTTTACAGTTTCCTTTTATTCTGCTCAGAATGCTGAGGTGTTTATGATAAGAAACAAGTATATTAAATTCAATGATCAAAGAACCAGCCACTCTAAGTCCAGAGTAAAGATTATCTCATGTTTGCTCAAGCTCCACAAAGCTGGGAAATTGAGAGCTAAGGCCTTAACAGACATTCACCATGATCAGCAATGATGATGTACAATGTCACAAATTGCACTGGCTTGCAATTTACACTCCATGGGCACAAACCTTCCATTAGTCCTTCAGGTCCAAATGCAGATGAGGAGACTGAAATGTCCCGGTTCTGTACTGCATTATGAAGCATCTGGGTCTCACTCTACTGCTAAAGAAATCCTCCTGTGAGCTGGCCCATGCCTGCTCACATCCATAGCTGGCAAGATGGGTTAAAGCAGGAATGGGGAGCCTATGGCCCTTCAGAGGTTGTATTCCAGTTCCCATCAGCCCTAGCCAGAATGACCAGCTTTAAAAGCTTTTAACACAGGAGAAGTTTCATTTGAATTGATAATGTCAGATTTGTAATTCTGCTGCCAGATTCCAAAGCAGTCCATTCACACACCACTTGTATCCAACTGTGTGCTTGAAGGGTCCATTTACATGACTCAAATTCAGTTCAAGTGCTCTGCAACAGAGATGGGCAGGTGCTGAAACAATTACTGGATCGCACCCCTGACAAGGAGGGGGATAAGCAAAATTATGTTGCTCATCGTGTACTTTAAAATCTTGGCTTTTTCCACATAGACAGCAATGTGGGGTGCATGGACCCTTAACAGAAAGGGAAGGGATGGGAAATTAAAATTTATATTAAAGGTATATTGCTGCAATAGCATTACAGATGGTTTCATAGAAGCCAAATGTCAGAGACAATAACAGTCTAATCCATGGTAGGGACAAGTCAGTTTTATCAATGTTGTTGTTGTTGTTTAGTCGTTTAGTCGTGTCCGACTCTTCGTGACCCCATGGACCAGAGCACGCCAGGCACTTCTGTCCTCCACTGCCTCCCGCAGTTTGATCAAACTCATGCTAGTAGCTTCAAGAACACCATCCAACCATCTCATTCTCTGTCGTCCCCTTCTCCTTGTGCCCTCCATCTTTCCCAACATCAGGGTCTTTTCCAGGGAGTCCTCTCTTCTCATGAGGTGGCCAAAGTATTGGAGCCTCAGCTTCACGATCTGTCCTTCCAGTGAGCACTCAGGGCTGATTTCCTTCAGAATGGAGAGGTTTGATCTTCTTGCAGTCCATGGGACTCTCAAGAGTCTCCTCCAGCACCATAATTCAAAAGCATCAATTCTTCGGCGATCAGCCTTCTTTATGGACCAGCTCTCACTTCCATACATCACTACTGGGAAAACCATGGCTTTTACTATACGGACCTTTGTTGGCAAGGTGATGTCTCTGCTTTTTAAGATGTTGTCTAGGTTTGCCATCGCCTTTCTCCCAAGGAGCAGGCGTCTTTTAATTTCGTAACTGCTGTCACCATCTGCAGTGATCATGGAGCCCAAGAAAGTAAAATCTCTCACTGCCTCCATTTCTTCCCCATCTATTTGCCAGGAGGTGATGGGCCCAGTGGCCATGATCTTCGTTTTTTTGATGTTGAGCTTCAGACCATATTTTGCGCTCTCCTCTTTCACCCTCATTAAAAGGTTCTTTAATTCCTCTTCACTTTCTGCCATCAAGGTTGTGTCATCTGCATATCTGAGGTTGTTGATATTTCTTCCGGCAATCTTAATTCCGGCTAGGGATTCATCCAGCCCAGCCTTTCGCATGATGAATTCTGCATATAAGTTAAATAAGCAGGGAGACAATATACAGCCTTGCCGTACTCCTTTCCCAATTTGGAACCAATCAGTTGTTCCATATCCAGTTCTAACTGTAGCTTCTTGTCCCACATAGAGATTTCGCAGGAGACAGATGAGGTGATCAGGCACTCCCATTTCTTTAAGAACTTGCCATAGTTTGCTGTGGTCAACACAGTCAAAGGCTTTTGCATAGTCAATGAAGCAGAAGTAGATGTCTTTCTGGAACTCTCTGGCTTTCTCCATAATCCAGCGCATGTTTGCAATTTGGTCTCTGGTTCCTCTGCCTCTTCTAAATCCAGCTTGCACTTCTGGGAGTTCTCGGTCCACATACTGCTTGAGCCTTCCTTGTAGAATTTTAAGCATAACCTTGCTAGCATGTGAAATGAGTGAAATTGTGCGGTAGTTGGAGCATTCTTTGGCACTGCCTTTCTTTGGGATTGGAATGTAGACTGATCTTCTCCAATCCTCTGGCCACTGCTGAGTTTTCCAAACTTGCTGGCATATTGAGTGTAGCACCTTAACAGCATCATCTTTTAAAATTTTAAACAGTTCAGCTGGAATACCATCACTTCCACTGGCCTTGTTATTTGCAGTGCTTTCTAAGGCCCATTTGACTTCACTCTCCAGGATGTCTGGCTCAAGGTCAGCAACCACACTACCTGGGGTGTACGAGACATCCATATCTTTCTGGTATAATTCCTCTGTGTATTCTTGCCACCTCTTCTTGATGTCTTCTGCTTCAGTTAGATCTTTACCACTTTTGTCCTTTATTATGGTAATCTTTGTACGAAATGTTCCTTTCATATTTCCGATTTTCTTGAACAGATCTCTGGTTCTTCCCATTCTGTTGCTTTCCTCTATTTCTTTGCATTGCTCGTTTAAGAAGGCCTTCTTGTCTCTCCTTGCTGTTCTTTGGAAATCTGCATTCAATTTCCTGTATCTTTCACTATCTCCCTCGCATTTTGCTTGCCTTCTCTCCTCCGCTATTTGTAAGGCCTCGTTGGACAGCCACTTTGCTTTCTTGCATTTCTTTTTCATTGGGATGGTTTTAGTTGCTGCCTCCTGTATAATGTTGCGAGCCTCCATCCATAGTTCTTCAGGCACTCTGTCCAGCAAATCTAAATCCTTAAACCTGTTCCTCTCTTCCACTGTGTATTCATAAGTTTTATCAATAGCAGAGTATTAACTAACAGAGATCAAGCAAAGAGATCATATCTGCACTGAAATAATTCCACAGGCTCCTATTAAGCTTCCAGGCTCAGTTCAAAGTGCTACTCTTAACCTTTAAAGTCCTGCATGGCAAAGGACCCAGTTACTTATTTCACTACCTTCTCCCCTATCCAACCGTGGTAATTGGGAGGTAAGGATGAAAAGAACATGTCAATTTCACCTCTCTTGGTTTCTCATATTTCCAGTCTTGAATTCAGTTCTTCGCATTTCTGCAGCAATTTGCAATTTTCTATTTTTAAAAATCCTAAAGAAAATTCTGCAACATCTTAGTGCAAATTTCTCCTAATAAACACGCTTGTAGGCAGCTTTGACTAATGTACACATTTTTGCAAGCAGTTTCACCTAATAGTGCATTTTGTATATTATCTTAGCTAAACTATTCATTTTAATTTACACTTCCACCGGTATTTGAACTTTTGCACTCATTGCTTGGTTGGAGAACTATTGCAAAATTCAGGAATGTATTCAGAATATTAAAGGACAGCTGTCTTTCAGCTCAGTTTTTCTAGAAAGTGTGAATTTGATCAATTCAGCTTTAAATGAAAACTGAATTGAATATTTATTTATTTTTAATTCCACCTCTATACCACAGAATATAAAAGCTCTATAAGTCGTATACGGGGGGGGGGGGGAGCCTTCCCTTTTCCCACTGGGAAGGCTCCTTTTCTGTTGTGATTTTTCATCTTTGGAATGCCCTCCCAAAGGAGACATGACTGGAGACTTTGTTAGTCTCATTTAGGCACCATGCTCTATCTGTCTGTCTGTCTTTCTCTAGGCTTATAGAAACTGCTAACGTCAGCTGATTTAGAGCAGTTAGATTTTACTGTCAATTTGAATGGACCGTTGCTGTTTTAATTTGTTGTTTTAATTTGCTGTATTAGTTTGTATGAGTTATTATTTTTCAAATTGTACTTTTAGGTTGTTGCTAGTTTGTTAGCTGCTCAGGGAACATAAATTCACACTGAAGTCGCAGAATATAAATTATGTAAATGAATGAATAAATAAAACTACTAAATAGGAACAGACACATTTCAGAATATCTCTCTACTTCTGCATAGCTAACCTGTATTTGTGTATTAAGAATCATGCCGCTTGCTACTTGTATCACAGTCTTGTAAATGATTCAACAAGCTTATGGCATAGTTCATGTTCGAAAGCCTTGATTTTTTTTCCTGAGGTTTCTGAATTCATGACCAGTAGCTGGTATGAACAAGGTCACCTCATTTACATTAAAAGAAAGACACATTTAACCAGCTGGGAAGTATTAATGAAATTTGTGAATGAGATCTGTAAGTTAATAACTTGCCTTTAATATAATATTTACTCCTACTGGCTCTTAATTATGCACTTTTGGCTTACAAGTCATCTATGTGGGACGAAGCCTCCAGTTTAGCAGCAGCTCTATATAATCATATTTGAGAGCAATTTTTAAGGATCCATTTTCCTCCTCAAATTAAAATGTAACAGCACAATAACACCACTGATTTTGCTGCCAGGTAATCACCACCACTGACTTAGTCAGGTAGGGGGAGCTTCTAGGAGGCTGATGAAAAACCGAGGCACCTTTAACTTCATCAACTCCAATAAGCAATAGGGAATTAGTAATATAATGATTTCTTTTGTAGTTTTGGGACTATGGGTTTTATCCAGTGAAGTAACCCCATAAGTCCAAGGGCGTCTGGCTGCAGAATAGAACTTCCCCACTCTCACCTGTCCTCAAGCACCCCCACTCCCCATCCTAAATCTGTTCTCGGTTTCCCCCACCCAACCCCCTGGAGAAGATTGGGGGGGTGTAGAAGCACACAGAGAGAAGAGAGGGAGGAGAAGTTCTGTTGCACAAATGGAAATCTTTGTGTTATTTGAACTACCTCTTTGGATACAGCTCTGCAACTTCCATCATCCCTGGCCATTAGCCATTCTGGCTGCAGCTGATGTGAATTGGAGTCCAACGTGGGCTGATCTGTCAGATCTAGACACTTCTGCTATAAAATGACTGGAAAATGCCCAAACAGTTTGAGAGGTTAAAATCAGTAGTCTGATTTTCAGTCCCTGCAATCTATATCGGCTCTAACTTCCTTTCTCACCATCTCCCTAGGCATGTGCTCCAGCTATCAAACACACCAATTTAAACACACACACACACACACACAAAATAAAACTCGGGCGCTTCCCCTCTTTCCAATCTTCCTATTTCCTCTCTTCCTAATGAAAGGATAATAGTTTTGCCTTCTACCAAATAACAAGCATTTCCGGCTTGCTTTTGTAATCTCCCATTTCCATGTAAATCACCCGCACAGTTTATTTGTGTGGCCATCCAACATGGCAGTATTTTATGATTTCAATTTGCTCAAGTCCTCTGAATTTTGCTAAGAGTCTCCCATTTGGTCCTCGGGATTTTTACAGTTAACAGATGTTCACTTGATAGGACCTCACGTTGAGCTAATCATGGTGTCTCTTCTCCGCAAGAATGTGTACAATCAAAGATACCAACTCCTATGGGAGCGACATGCTTTACTTCCAAGAGTTGAAAGAAACCAAAGTGATAATCAGAAATCTGCCCCATCTCTTAGTAAGCATCTTGCAGTAAGTTTTGTGTGGGTGTGGGCATTTTAATTCCAGCAGAATGTGTTCTGTTAACTAATGCATTCACAGGCAGTGGCTTTTCTTCCTCCTTGTTAGTGATCTGCAGCAGAGCCTGCAGCAATGGACTACAACAGAGAAACAAGCCAAATAACACGGCTTTATGAAAAACAATGTTGTTGCTGAATCAATATTTTCATGGCCTTGAGCTATTGGAAATGATGGTATTTTTAATACTGCCTGTACAATGTAGTGTCATTTCCAAGTTTCAAAGCTCCAGATCCCAACTTTGACAGGGAGAGAGGGAAAGTGGAGGGAGCAAAAGTAGATTTCTTCAGAAAAAAACAAAAAAACAAAATCAGGCTTGGCTTTGCATAAAGTATAAAAATCCAACTGTGTCTTTTTTAAAAAACATTTTTTTAAAGGGGGGGGGGCAGATATGAAGCGGAAGCCTCTGAAACACTTCCAAGCTCATAAAGGAAGACATTTTGCCAAAGTACCTAACTTTTATTAGGGCAGCTGTTGTGGCTGCCTAATTCTTCATTGACCAGGTTTTATGCAGTCTGTTGTAATGCCTGTTGTAATAGTGCAACTGAAAAAGAAAAGGCACAGTCCACAGAGCTGTGTCATTGTCTGAGCAGATGACACACCAGCTCCCATATAGAACTTGTTTGCTGCAGTTTTTAACCAAAGACGTCCTCCTGTCGCCGCCAAAAAACCCCACACCCTGTTTCTCATTTTTCTAATTGCTATAAATAGGAAATAGAAATAAAATCCAAAATGATCTTCATAGAATGGGAAACTGGGCTGAAACTAACCACAGGGAAATTCAATAGAGACAAATGCAAAATTCTGCAGCAAGGATGATGGGGACGGAATAAGGTTAAGATGGGAGATGCCTGGTTTTGCAACAGTGTATATGAAAATGTTGGAGGAATTGAAGCCAATCACTGGCTGAGCAAATGAGCTGTGGTAGAAAAACTGCTCGACCCTTGCCATCAAGTAGGGCTGGGAGAGACTTGTGCCTGAAACCTTGAAGAGCTCCTGCCAGTTAGATGAGACAGAACTGAGCTGGGTGGATCACTGTTCAGCTTAGGAACATGGGGACCTTTCTTATCCTGAGTCAGACCCTTGGTCCATCTAGTTCCATATGTTGCTGGACTTCAACATCCATCCACCCTGACCATTGGTCATGCTAGCTGAGGTTGATGGGAGCTGGAATCCAACAATATATGGAGGGCCACAGCTTCCCCACTCCTGCTAAGCACAGTTTAGCATTTCATGTGAAAAGATCCAATGAGGAATCTCAGTACAGTCATGTGGCTCATCCAGACTTGCCCTAGGGCAAGGGCAAAACCACACTGATCTGTGCTTCCCAAGCCTAGGATAAGTGTGAGTCTGAATGAGCTCTTTTATCAAGCACATGCTGAGGGCAGAGTGGCTTGGCTTCAAGAAAAGAAATGGGAATTCCCGTCCACAGAAGGACAAAATAAACCAGAGCTCCCCGCCACCAGCTCACCCCAATTTTTTGGAGCTTGTGGAAACATTTGGAATTTTGAGGGAGTGCTGTGAGTCCTGCCTCACTTCTGAGTCACTTCTCTCTGTCCCGTTCAACTTTTTGGGTGCCACCCTCAGCTTTCTTCAACTGCCTGGGTGCACATAGAGCTGAAAGAGCAAATGGGCATGAGTAGGCTGTTCCCAGTTCCTTTTTTACTTCAACATGTTTAGGTGCTGATTTGAGCTGAAAGAAGACGTGAGAAAGAGGGTCACGCTTCCAGATTCCTCCATCTGCTTGTTGTCTTTCAAGAGGTGAGGGAAGAGACACCACTCTTGCCACCTCATAATGAAGGAAGGGGAACTGAGCAAGAAGTGGGGAGACAGAAGATTCACAAGTTATGGGGAATGTCCTCGAGGGTCCAATTGTGCACTGGGAACATTTGGGGGAAAGAATGCTGTCCCCTTTGTTTTCTACCTCTTATTGTACATATTTAACTATACAATATAAAGAAAACCATTTATAAAGAAATAAAACTGGAGGCGAATCAGCAAGGCTAACATGAAATACTGACGAGTATGCTAGTGTGATGTGAGACCACTCATATTTCATCTCGTACATTTTTTTACCTTCCTGGACTCAGCTGCTCAGGCCGAGGTCTTCTGGGTCTGCGAAAAGAAAAAAAGAAGAAAAGAACAGCCCCCAAGAGTGTTTATATTTTTTTGTTCATGACCATGCTGTTTAGTTTTAATTGGTACCAAGCTAGCCAGCCAAGAATTCTAAATGAAATTTCATTTCTCTGTGTACTGCTGATCAATATTCACTCAACGCACAACGGCTCTTTGTATCTCGGTGGAATAAAATAAATTGTCAGTCAGCAGCATGGTTTTTGTTGTCGCTGGGTCTTCCTCCCCCCAAGCTAAATTATTCACCTTCTCAAAAGGCAATTTGATAAATGTTTATTTCTTCATAATGCATTCTAACAATCACTGATTTGTGACACTTGCTGTGAACAGAATTTAAATTCATAGAGGATGCTTTCTTTCTTTCTCTCTCTCTCTAAGAAGACGCTAAGAGAGACAGACGAGAAATGGCTCCTGGAATGTTGCCTCTTTTCCATTTCAGATATTGCGGTGGCCTCCCATGGTATAAGGGGCACTAATTGAATTTAAGAGATGTAATAAGTGAGAAGCGCACCCATTCACATTGCGTCAGAATAAGAGCTGGCTCAATGGATTTGGCAGAAGCAGCAGCACCGGGACAGCGCGTAAGCACCAATTTCACAGTAAAGCGGAAAAGACTGCAGAGCGGTAGAGTTCACTGATGAGTTCTAACAGAGGGCAGGGAGATATATATTGGGAGATGAAACTTTTCCCAATGCACAGCATTATGAAAAAGGAATCGCTAGAGATAAACTTTGGGTAGGTTGGCTTCTAGCAAAATTCAGATTTATTTCTCTTTCATAAGTGCTGCAGCATCTAGTATATGATTGAGACGGCTATTGTTTACTATGCACAGGTAACCATATCTCTTTCTTCCCCTTTCCTCCTTCTTCCAATTTTCCTTTGGGGAAAAAGTTGTACTATTTTTGTACTATTGGACAAATATTGAATATTGTACTGTTCTGAGAATGAAAGTGGGGTATTGAGAACTTGCTGGGGTGGGTGGGAACTGTGCTTAACATCACAGCAATTCGTTGTTCTATGAGGGCGTATTTCCTTGTGGGTAACCTTTGCAGAAAGAGGAACACTTGTCAGTGGCCCAGAGGCAAAAGTGAGAGGAGCAATGAATGTGAATCTTAACTTAGCCTGCTGTACAAAGTTCCCATGCACATTCACACACACCCTTCAATCCAAGTGAGCAAGAAGCATTATCAGTGTTCAATGGCACGCATATGTGAGTCAGAGACTCTCAAGGAAGCTGCAAATCAGGGCTGGTGAGATATGTGACCTAGGAAGAGGGGATGTGGCCAGAGGGAGTCCCCTAGGTCTGTCCAAAGCCTGGAGATGTCTTTGTGGAAACCTACATAAGAAGCTTTTAAACTGAGCTGCCACACATCAGGCACTAAGAATGAGTTTCCTAGTTTTTCCCCTGTTGACTTTCTGTTAGAGAAAGAGAAGGGGAAAGCTCTTGTAGTGCTGGCAGGAAGACTTTGAAGCAAGTTCTAAAGAACATGATGGAACCAAAGTTCATCCCATCCTTCGTTTTTTATCTCAAAGATACCCCGAATGTTCATCTCTCCTGGGATAAGACAGACCTGGAACATAACAGTGAGAATCTCACAGAGAAGGTTGACAGGTAAATGACAAAGATGATTAGTGGGAAATGGCCTCAAGCATCTCTGCAGCTGCTATCAACAGACTGCTGGGAAAGAAACCGACCGTGAAAGAATATTTTGTGGTGGTAGGTGAAAGAACTAAGAAGGTAAGTCCAAAAGGAGAGAATGTAAAAGCCTGCAATATTCATCACACACAGAGGGAAGCTATTTGTGCTAATGGCCAGTCACATCCCACCCCTCACCGCCTGCCGACAGTCCCTCACATGTTCCCATTGGCTGAAAGAGATGCAGTTTTGTTCTTACTATTTATTTTGATGCCCTGCTGGCCCTCTTTGTTTCCTTCTTGTAGCACCATTATATTTGTAGCTAAGGTTTCCTTGCTGCTTCACTGCACTCCATTCTTTGCCCATGCAGGACTAATGAATTCAGGTTCAATTCAAATGTAAAACAAGCCGGGACCAGCTTGCTTTCCCCCCCAAAAAAGCAGATTTTGATGCAATGAAATGGACTGCTGTCTTTGCCATAATTCCACTCCTGTTGCCCATTAATCCAGTTTTGCCACCTTGAGCCATCATTTTCCTTTATTTTCTCCAAATTTAGAGTTACATAGTATCATCCTTCCCATACCTCAAATCACCCTCCCACTTTTTTAAAAAAAAAAAAAAATCCTCCCTAGAGCAACACATTTGCCGTGCTCAGCAATATACGGGAGCAATCTCACTTAGTAATTGCTAAGAAAATTCTGTGTCCCTCCTCATTGTATTTCTTGCAACTATGATTTCTTCCTCTCTTTCCACCTCCTAAGTCCCCTGCTGTGCCAATGAACTCTGATAATCATGCAAGTAGCACTGAGATAGAGATCAAGTGATGCAGCCAGCTCTATCTCAACTTTGACTTTCAAGTCCACATTTACTCGGATGCATGCATTACCGTCTGAGGAAATATAAAGTCATTCTTCCTCAAACGAAAACTGCTTTTAGCCTGTGGTATAAAGTGCCCCAGATTTTAAGAAGCAAAGGAAATATTCCTCCTTCATTCTAAAAATGGAACACGCATTCCTTCTGTGAGCTGTTTCTAGTCGGTATCATCGCAGAAGGGGTGGCTTCACCCAGTCCATATTCATTCTGGCTGCAAATATGCAAATAGGAGGTCAGTGTTTATTGAATGCTTGACTCTCACTATATAACCCATATATGGATTATGACATAAATCTTGAATTCTGTTGTCCTTTTAAATCTACCGTATTTTGAATATTAAATTGGAGGAGTGCTGAATTTGGAGGAGGATTGGACAAATTCATGGAGGGTGTGGCTATTAATAGGTTGTTTTCTGCTGCTCCAGAGAAGCGGACATGGAGCAATGGATCCAAACTACAAGAAAGAAGATTCCACCTAAACATTAGGAAGAACTTCCTGACAGTAAGAGCTGTTCGACAGTGGAATTTGCTGCCAAGGAGTATGGTGGAGTCTCCTACTTTGGAGGTCTTTAAGCAGAGGCTTGACAACCATATGTCAGGAGTGCTCTGATGATGTTTCCTGCTTGGCAGGGGGTTGGACTCGACGGCCCTTGTGGTCTCTTCCAACTCTATGATTCTATGATTCTATGATTCTAATAGCTACTAGCCATGGCGGTTTAGCTGTGCCTCCATAGTCAGAGGCAGTAATGTTTTTGAATACCAGTTGCTGGAAGCCACAGAAGGGGAGAGTGTTTTTGTGCTCAGGTCCTGCTTACAGGCTTCTCACAGGTATCTGGGTGGCCACTGTGAGAGCAGGATGCTGGACTTGATGGGCCATTGGCCTAATTCAGCAAGGCTATTGTTATGTTCTTAAATATCTTGGGCAAGATCCAATGTGCTCATTCTGTTAGTGGAAGCATTTATGCATGTGCAACAGAAACCCCTTCCTCCCCTTTCAGGCACTCTCTCCATATCTGTTCCAGGGAGCTGGGGGGATCCCTAGAACAGATTTAGGGGAGAAAGTTCTATTACACAAGCATATATCCTTACGCTGATACAACAATTCATGTTGCACTACTTTGGATACAACACTTAATCTTTTAAGATTCAGACTACTATAGAGGCTTTATTATTTCCAGTATATTTATTACATGGGGGGGTATTCAGAAAGGGTGTTTCTGCAGAGTGATGCCAATCTACCCTTCCTACCTATCTCCATTCTGTTGCATATGTCTGTTCTAGGCCTTCATATGCAACTACATCAGCTGTCTTCCCTAAGATGTTTCCTGGGAACAGCTTGTGCAGTCCTTAACTTATTCTATTGTAGCACAATTGATTCGATTTGTGTAAGCTAGGCTCAAAAAACTCACACATGGGTCTTTATTCCTTTACATCTATATCTAGATTTTCTTCTGCCATGGAACAGACAGGTGGCATGCATGTGATTCCCAGCCACTCAACCAAGCACTGGCAAGAACCCAAATCTTGCTTAGCTTCAGTAAAGTGGTGGCTTCATGTGCCTTCAGACCATAACCTGAGTGTGGATATACATACAATGGGTGGGATTCAACAAATAAGTCCCATCAGCAGAAGCCCTGTGAAATTCCCACTTGTGCATTGGGGCTTTCCTCCCTTTCCTCTCCCAGAATTGGACCTGGGGGGCAGGGGTCAGAAGAATCCCTGAAACAGCATTCAGAGAGAGGAGAGGGACATTGACCCATCTGGCAAACCTAATGCTTGCCCTGATGGAGTGAGTGCCTTAGTGCAACATTGAATTGCTTCCCTTGTGACTGCCATTGTCATAAGTCATTGCCACTTATCTATAGTGTGTACCTCAAATGGCCGCCAATAGGACAGATTTTAACCATCACTTTCCACCTTTAAGCCACCCATATAGCAATTTTGTGGATCTGTCTCTTTCTCCTTTTACAACTGAGCTGATTTCTATATCTTCCTCACACCTCAGACCTTTATGGAAGGTTATACCTCGCAGCAATCTTGTGCACCGAGTGTACAAATTCATTTGCCAGTTGTTGCCTGTCTTTCTGCTATCCTAGTATGCCTCTGTCTCTGAGTCACAACTTTGTTTACTTGTTGCCACCAGCTAATCTCTTCTTCTAGTATTGTTGAAACTCAGTTGAATCCAACTGCCTCTCTGTATTAACAGAGGGCTCTTTGATTCAGTGGAAGCTTCTGTGAATGAAACATCAGAAGAGCATTGCTAGATCAAATCAAAGGCCCATCTCTGTCCAGCATCCTGTTCTTGCAGCTGACAACCAGAGGAGGGAGAAGTGGATTTTGATTTTTTTTCTGAAGCCTCCACCTCCCACAATCTGCTGCAAGAGGTTGAAAAACTCTCCAGAACAGTTTTGGGTTATCCTAGGTAGCCATGAGGCCTCGCTTACAGAGGGCACCCCTCTCTTTGAAATAATCCTCTCTTTGAAGGCCTGCATTATTCAAGTCCAGTTTAAAGATTGTTGATGTTGTTGTTTAGTCATTTAGTCGTGTCCGACTCTTCGTGACCCCATGGACCAGAGCACGCCAGGCACGCCAGTTTAAAGATAAAGAACCATAAAGCCTTGAAGTTGCCCATCAGCAGACTGGTCACTGTAACTCTTCCCCCTTTATGCTCAGATATATTATATTTCTATTATCATAATGATTTCTGAATCTGTACATATAAATTGGTACCTGCAAACATACACACACACACACTATATATATATATATATATATATATATATATATATATATATATATGCTTTCGTAGATTTTCACGGGTACAGGAATGCAGGTTTTGGTGTCTTCGGGTGTCTTCCCGTGTAAGAGTCGGGGTGTCTGTGCGACGTTTCGACGAGGTCTCACTCGTCATCTTCAGGCTGGTGCTTTCGGCTTCTTGTTACTGGAACAGAGCAGAGTCTGGTGTTTGAGTTCCTATAAATACTGTTGAGGGGTGTGGTAACAAGAAGCCGAAAGCACCAGCCTGAAGATGACGAGTGAGACCTCGTCGAAACGTCGCACAGACACCCCGACTCTTACACGGGAAGACACCCGAAGACACCAAAACCTGCATATATATATATATATATATATATATATATATATATATATTCAAATCATGTACACTTTCATCCTTTTTCCCCCCTTGCAACATTTAAGTGGTTTCTCTATAGATAACTTCAGGAGCTTCAGGAGAAATGAAGCTCTAGAAGGGCTAGAAAGGCTGTTAGCCAGATCCAATAGAGCTCTTTTTGTGTTCTTATACTGTTGAATCAGAGCTTGCACATAGGGGCAACTGTGTATGGAGGTGTGGGTTCTAGCAGCTCCTAGCACAAAAATCACAAAATCTTTGCTGCTTCTAGTTAGGCAAAGTCTCTTGCCAGCAGTCGGATCTCTCACAATCCATTTTCATAATCAAAAAAGCAAAAGATCATCCTGGATGCAAAATTTGCTTGGGTCTGCTCTCTATTTCAATATAAATTGTACATCATCTTTGATTTATTGTTGTGGGCATACTGCAAAGTGATATGCCATCAAGCGCTATAAAAATTGGATTTGCCCACTCCAAACTGTTTTTGCTGGCAGAAGTATTTACCAGGTGCCACGACATGAAAATATATCCATCAGTGAAGAAATATATAAGCCAACCATACAAAGAACAGCCTATGAGCTCAGATATCCAACCTGTCATCCCCGTACTATTTTATAAGGATTTGGTTTACGCTTCCTCTGACGGCTTTCTTTGGAACAATCTCCTGAACTATGCATATGTCCAAGGAAATGACTCCTGTTGAATTTACTTGGATTACTTCTGAGTAAACATGTTTAGGCTCACACTCTCAAAGTCTAAAGCAACCTGCATGAGTTTCTGAAGCAATCATGACAGTTGGGTAGTAGTGGAAACCTAGGGGAATCAGCTATCCCCCTAGAAACTCAGTCAATTAAATTCAGCCCGGAAGGATACCAATCTAATATCAAAGATATTGCCAAAAGGATCAGTTCCCTGGAGCATAAGGTTAATGATTTAGAGCATGTCAGCTTGGCCTGGAGCAGATAAAATGAAACTAGAAATACACACACAAACACACAAAGGTCAAAATATTAATAGATATAAGAAAATGCAACCATTACAATAATAATTCAAGGAAGATACACAAGGGCTTACTGGCATCTCATTTCTCTGGAATTTTTTTTAAGCAGTCCTTAATTAATATCCTGTTTCCCCACATTTAGTATACAGCAGGGTACCAGAGATTTGATTGAAAGTTCAGGAAGAAATCAGAAACTGGAGGTAGTGACCCAGTTTCCTTATCTTAACAAGTCCTTATCATCTTTTGCTACAGAACAAAGAGAAAAACAAAAAATACAGAAACCAGAAGAACTATGGCCATGTCAACAAGCAATACCCCAGAGGGACAAAACCACAGGCAGTTAATTGTTTATTCAATAATAAAATGCCCTCAGTATTTTGAACGGGGCTCTTTGTTGGCTCAGAATCTATACAGATTCCTTAAAGCAGATCTTTGGGCTCCTCCAGATAATCTGTTGAGAATCTGCTTGCATAAAGCTTGTTGTTGTTTAGTCGTTTAGTCGTGTCCGACTCTTCGTGACCCCATGGACCAGAGCACGCCAGGCACTTCTGTCCTCCACTGCCTCCCGCAGTTTGATCAAACTCATGCTAGTAGCTTCAAGAACACCATCCAACCATCTCATTCTCTGTCGTCCCCTTCTCCTTGTGCCCTCCATCTTTCCCAACATCAGGGTCTTTTCCAGGGAGTCCTCTCTTCTCATGAGGTGGCCAAAGTATTGGAGCCTCAGCTTCACGATCTGTCCTTCCAGTGAGCACTCAGGGCTGATTTCCTTCAGAATGGAGAGGTTTGATCTTCTTGCAGTCCATGGGACTCTCAAGAGTCTCCTCCAGCACCATAATTCAAAAGCATCAATTCTTCGGCGATCAGCCTTCTTTATGGTCCAGCTCTCACTTCCATACATCACTACTGGGAAAACCATGGCTTTTACTATACGGACCTTTGTTGGCAAGGTGATGTCTCTGCTTTTTAAGATGTTGTCTAGGTTTGCCATCGCCTTTCTCCCAAGGAGCAGGCGTCTTTTAATTTCGTGACTGCTGTCACCATCTGCAGTGATCATGGAGCCCAAGAAAGTAAAATCTCTCACTGCCTCCATTTCTTCCCCATCTATTTGCCAGGAGGTGATGGGCCCAGTGGCCATGATCTTCGTTTTTTTGATGTTGAGCTTCAGACCATATTTTGCGCTCTCCTCTTTCACCCTCATTAAAAGGTTCTTTAATTCCTCTTCACTTTCTGCCATCAAGGTTGTGTCATCTGCATATCTGAGGTTGTTGATATTTCTTCCGGCAATCTTAATTCCGGCTAGGGATTCATCCAGCCCAGCCTTTCGCATGATGAATTCTGCATATAAGTTAAATAAGCAGGGAGACAATATACAGCCTTGCATAAAGCTTACACAGTGGTTAAATTAAGTTGGGTCTTATTGAGCACGAGTTCCCATTGGTTTCCCGGGATGTTATATGGCACTGAGCATTCATAGTGATTTGTTTGCATGGTGTTGATATCTCTTCTCATTAATCTTCCATTCATTTCACAGGTTTCAGTGCATTTGCCACTCACTTTCCTAACCATCAAAAATCCAGCTGTGTTTGTGTGTGCTAAATACATTTGTTGTATAAGGACAACTGAGCACTTTAATTATACAAACCTACATTTGTAGTATGTGCTCAAATCTCTCCCACAAAATCCTGACAGTCTGGAGGAGACCCGTGAGCGCAGATCTCCTACAGCAGGTATGTTCAGTTTGAACATGACAGTATAGATTCTTCTCCAACTGAAGAATTTTGATTCCTAAATAAGACATTTAGTGGGCTTCGTTCTTCTTTATATCACAAATATGGTGGTAGGGACAGAAATATGAAGGGCCATGGTATCCACAGAACTGGAGAAACTTTGAAGGGAGTCAGTCTTGTTGCAGGACCATCATCAAGTGTTAGCACTGTTGGGTACTTGTTATCTGGGTCCAATGGTGGTGGTGGGGGGACCAGCCTGGGATTCTGCCGGTCCGTCCTCTTGCAATTTTCATTTACCTGACCTCTTCAAAGAAGAGCACACATCCTGTTCTTCCTCTGTATGAGGAAGAGATGAGACCATTAAGGGAGGGGAGCTCATTGAAAACATATTGCTGAAGCTCCACCTCATAACCCCGTGAAAACAACAGTCTTTCTGAGTGTATAACCTTAATAAAAGATTCATGCTTGCCCTGTTTTCTACTGATGTTAAAAGCAAGTCAACCATCAACTCCTCACCCACCCACCTTGCTCTTGTTAACCAACTCTTTATGATAAATTAAGAAAAGCCTATCCATGAGAAGAGAAGAAAAAGAGTTGGACTTTTCTACCAACACAGAGGAAGAGATAGGTAAATGAGGCCATGGGAAGTGTTTTTCAGTAGTGCTATCATGACTGTATCTCCCTTCAATCCATGCTGCTTTTTCTAATGAAGATTCAGAAGAATAGGAGTGAAATCTATTGCATCAATTTGGAGAACATTGTAGTGGTCTCTCTCTGCAGAATACTCTTCCTAGAGCAAGCATAGGCAAACTCAGGCCCCCCAGATGTTTGGGACTACAATTCCCATCATCCCTAGCTAACAGGACCAGTGGTCAGGGATGATGGGAATTGTAGTCCCAAACATCTGGAGGGCTGGAGTTTGCCTATGCCTGTCCTAGAGAGACCTTCCTGGCACCTACAGTGACATCATTTTGGCACCAGGCAAAGACCTTTCTTTCTATTTAGCCAGCCCTTTTAACATCTTTTAAGGTTTTTAATCTGTTAAATCTGACATTGATTGCTATTTTAGTTTCTACTTTGATGGTATCTGAGGATTTTATTTTCACCCTGATGGGATTATTGTAGCTCTCTCTCTCTCTCTCTGTGTGTGTGTGTGTGTGGATAGAGAGATTGCTGGTGTTATTTTATTAGCTTTGATATTTTATTGCATTATTTGATTTGTGTTATGTGTTGCCTAGGGAAGTAGGCAACTAATAACTGTAAGGAAATAAATAAATGCCACATGTGCCCTGTTGCATTAGTGATTAGAATGGGGAAAATATTTACAGTTAATTTCTCTGAACTTTATACTGAGCCTGGTACAAATCTGAGCATTTGTCAAAGCCATTCTCTTGACACACACAAACCAATCAAAGAATACTTTGGAACTGGGAGGGCAGGCATCTAAATTTGTTGTATTTATTTCTCACATCTGAGTGAGATTTCCCACTCCTCCCAATAAGCCTCTGACATACATTAGCCTGAAAGGGAATAAATAGTCCAAGGTAAGCTGAATTTCTAATATTGTGTTCCAAGCTTTTTGGAATGAGTTGACCCTCTTGGCTTTGCCATTCAACTCCCTGTTTATCAATCTCCTTGTTTTGGGAAATTTGATCTTTTGAAGCCAAATGTGGCCATGTTGGATCGCCATGGCAAATGGCCATTTAAATGTATATTTATATGGTTCTTACTGCTTCTAGTGGACCATATACAGCCATGTAGAGCCTTTTAAAGTGCAGAAGGAAGCCCCAAGATTTCCTGTCTTTAGTTCAGACAAGCATAGCATCAAGGGTTGTTTTCATGCAGAGTTTTAGGATCATCTCTTTGCTCCCCCCCCCCCAAAAAAAAAAGGAAGAAGAAGGAGAAGGAAGATATTTTTTCCTAGAGTCATGATATGGGGCTTGACGCAGATTAATTATTAATATTTTACAGCCTTCAATTTAGAAGACATCTGCCCCATTATCTTTGAAGGATGCCCCTATTAAACAATCCCTGTGAGGCTGCCATGGGGAAGTATTAAATATTGAGGAGTGTAACTTCTCTCTATTTTGTCAGCTTGATCCCAGCTAACTGATGCTTCCTGTCAAAAGACTGTATCGAATTATTTAATGAGGTAGATGCAGTGAGTTACCATGATTAGTAATTGACTGTTAATATCAGAATGAGCTGGAATGGCTTTCAGTTTATTAGGCTATTTAAAATGTTTGGACATTTAAAACAGTTATTAGTTCCGCTTTGCTCTGCACCTGACTTTTTACAGCACGGAGGAATGAAACAGAAAAGCAGCAATTGCAAGCTGAAGTTTCAGTCTTTCAAAAATCAGCATTTGCTCTGCAAATCAGTAAGCACGCATGGTGGTGCTATCAGAGCAGATATACACTATAAACGTATGCCAGTTTTAGACATTTTAATAGCCAAGACTTGGCCCTAAAGATTTCTGGGAATTGATGTTGGCTGAGGTCATTATCACTAGTCCTACAAGTTCAGCTACGTAAATAATTAATAATAATTAAGGCTTCCAGTACTTTTTTGATTGTTGCTTAAGTATATCAGGATTTTTGTTCAGCTCCTCAAAGTTCAGGCTGATCTGTGTTAATCTCAAACACCTATGATAATTATCAGGGCCAGCTCAATACATTTTGCTGCCTGAGGGCAGGCTGCATGGAACACACAGCTCTATCCTCCAGCAGAATGGAAAGGCTGCTGTCAATGCCCTCTCCAACATCACCAGCATCCACCACCTGAGGTAACTGCCTTCCTCTGCCAAATGGTAGAGCCAGCCCTGCTTATTATATTGCTTTGGCAATTTAGCCCGCAAAACTACAGTGGTACCTCTGGTTACCAACTTAATTCATTCTGGAGGTCCGTTCTTAACCTGAAACCATTCTTAATCTGAGGTACCACTTTAGCTAATGGGGCCTCCCGCTGCCTCCATGCCACTGGCACGCAATTTCTGTTCTCATCCTGAGGTAAAGTTTTTAACCCGAGGTACTACTTCCAGGTTAGTGGTGTCTGTAACCCGAGGTGTTTGTAACCCGAGGTACCACTGTACCTGAACCAAAATAAGGAAGTTCCTGGTTGCCCAGTAATTTGGCTTGGCTTTATTCATCTGAGAGGAATCTAGTACTCAGGAAAATACTGAGGCTTTTTAGGTGGAATACAGTGGTACCTTGGTTCTTGAATTTAAGCCATTCTGGGAGCCCGTTTGACTCTCAAAACGGTTTGAAAAACAAGGCATGGCTTCCAATTGGCTGCAGGAGCTTCCTACAGTCAGGCGGAAGCCATGTCAGATGTTCAGCTTCCGAAAAGCACTGTAGTTTGGAGAGAGCAGAGAAAGAGTCACTGTTCAAATAAGGAGAAGGTGCAACAGGATCTACTGATTGCAGCAGAAGAGGGTGGCTCTTTCCACAAATGGTGATTAGAGCCGTCAATGTAGTTAATGAGGAAAAGCCTGAAATTTGTCTCCATTCCTAAAAAAAAGGGGGGGATTGGCTTAATGTTAGTCCTAAACTATGACGATGTTTAGATGGGCCATGCTCTCATTTGTTTGTCACTATTCCCCAAGCAAGAGGAAGGTTTTGGACTACTCTGACAAGATAGGTAATCATTATTTTTGCCATGCCTTATCATTAAATCACTTGAGCCCTTCCTCTTCCTTCCTCCCCTGCCCCCCGCCCTGCTTGCTTTTGCATGTAGCATGGACAGAAATCCTTGAAAAAGAAAGATAAAGGAAGCAGCAGCAGAGGGACCTTAGCTTTAATGCGTGCCTTCTGAGAGAGGTATTTAATGTTATCAGTAATACTATAAGCTTGATGCCTTTGAGACATTCCTTGGGGATGCTGCTCTAAGAGAAATACTGACTGAAACGGCAACCCTTCATCCGTAAGGTCACAGGAAAAGCCATTCTCATGGACTCGGTGAAAACTGATGTGAAGGATATGAATGAAAGCAAAGGAAAGTTGCCTACTGCATACGCACATCCAAAGTAAATAAAAAACCTTTGAAAGGAAATGGCACAGTTACCGAGGTGAATGAAGAAAGGGAGGAGGGGAGATAAATTATCTCAGGACACCAGATTCACTCCCCTGCAATAAGTCATTGGAAACTTGAGAGGTTGGAGCAAGAGAAGATTAGAAATTTTGGAAGGTTTTAATAAATCAAAGGCTGGATGACTTGCCCAATGCACATCCTAGGCCTTCTCAGCCTAGATCAGCTCTAGACTTGAAAGCAAAGCTGAAAGCAATTAGATAGAGACTAGAAAAGGATGCTTTTGATAGTATGTTAAAGTCTGGCATATGCAGTAAACACATAAGACGCACACAGACAGGGAATTCTAAAAATGGAAGCGAGCAGAGAGTCAGGCAGAAGTGCAAATGAAAGGGAGTCATTGGGCCAGGGGTTTGCTTTTATCTATGTTGGCATAAATTCTTTTTTAGGTGAGAAACTCTGGGTTTAGACAAGCAAACTGTAAATTAGCTGAGCCTCATTTGCAAACTGAGCAAAATACAAAGTCAAAATTTCACACAGCCATTCGAAAGCCTTGTTCTGGGAGGCTCCAGTCTCTGATGTGATACTTATTTCTAAGAACTATAAGGAGGACTATTGAACCAGGCAGTTCTCATAGCTAAAAATGGTGGCAGCACCTAATGGGGAAAGAAAAGGAAAGATCTATGTGAAGAGCGAATGGAGAAGAGTCAATAAACAGTGTTATGTACACAGTAAAATAGCAGGCCAAGTGAAGCAAAGCTATATATTCAGCGCCGTGGCATTTATCTGTTTGACTGACTGACTGACTGACTGTCTGTCTGTGATGTGATAAGTGCTGAGAGTCACAGCCAATAAATTTCAAAATGTCAAGTAATAGCCCAGGCATGAGTGGGCAGAACTCTATTGACTGTGGAGAAAAATCAGAGAAAGATATTTGTGGGAAATCAGTATTTTTGTATTGCAATGCAAACTATCAAGAGGGAAATTGACATGAAGATAATAATCCATAGACTGGGTTGGCATGTTACGCATCCCGCAACCCCAAGTTCAACAGCAATCATAAAAAGACAGACTAGATAGAAGCATGTAGAGCATAGAAGCATGTAGAGCTCAGCTACTTTCTGTCTTCTTCAAAGCGCTGTTTCTCTCCTGTCCTCTAAATCTTAAAATATTTCCTCTTCTTTTTGACACCTTTAAACTCCCAAATGTCATTGCACCATTACACAGCATGCCCCAAACACATTGTCTTAGCCAGTTGGCAAGGATTATTTCATAATTGTGGCCACCAGCCTAGATTTAATTATTGCAAGGAAATGGGCAACCCTGGCTTCAGAATCTTAAAAGAAGAAAGCCTTTAAAACAAAATCATGTAGAACTGAGAGGGATGCGAATTCTGGCTTTCTTTGGACAAAAGACCCTTCTCAATAATCTGGACATAAGACCCTTCTCAATAATGGCAGTGGTGCCCACCAGAGTGGTGCTGGGGCTGAGTTCTGGCTTGCACCTTAGGGCAGGTGTGCACACACGTGCACCAGGCAGGGCACTATGCACTCGCCCAGCCCATGCCTCCAGACGGAGGTGAGTGGAGGGTCTTCTTCACTCTCCACTCTTCCCAAGCCCTCACTGCCATTGGGTGGGTGCTCACGCACTGAGCAGGTGTGGGGCGCAGAGGGTGAAGAGCATCATCCGCATTCCCCAGCCCTTGCTGCTGACGGGTGGGCATTCGCCCCACGCTCCACCACTGCTTGGCCATTGTAAAATGGAACCAGACATGTAAAGCAGGTTGAGATCAGCAAACGGCGTATACAAAAAAAAGGTGGATTACCGTCTTTGCCTTATTATATCATTTGGCTGTGTGTGTATGTGTGTGCATGTGTGCGTTCGTGTATGCATAAAAGTGGTCAACGATCTTGGTTAAATCCCTGCACATCCTCTGATTAATTCCCTGAGTTTTCTTCCCAGAAATCCCCAAAGCCATTTACACATTTACAAGTTCAGTAATTCATTGTGCTTGTCCTACCCAGGCAATAAAGTGTGTGATGCTCGCTAAGTGGCGGGAGGCAAACAAGGAGATTTCATAGAATTCAAGGTCAGGCAGGAGGACAAAGCTTTACATTAAGAAAGTGCTGCAGTCTACAAAATACTCCAGGTTGGGACATGCAAAGGACAAGAGGGAGTACAATCGGGGTGGGGATTAGAGAAGAAGCTAGTGAGTGATGCTCATGTGACATTTGGGGGTGGGTGGGAAGAAGCAGTGGCATACTCATTGTTTTAATGAAGTGAATTTGAAAATGGGTGGGGGACTTGATATGTTTCAGGTGCTCTTGGTCTCCAGCTCCCATCAGTTCCAGCCAGCATGGCCAGTGGTTAGCAATGATGGGGGTTTGAGACCAGGAATACCTTGCAGGCCACAAGTTGCCCACACCTGTGATTTGGAGTTGGGCAAGAGAGAAATCTCACTGGCTTTAATTGTGGGAAATGATATTTGTATACAAAAGATGAGTCTGGACCTTGTCACCATGGTGACATGACAGCCTCGCAATAAAAATAACTTCTGATAGCTCAGTCTAAAAATATTTCAAAATCAGTTTACTAGATACAGTAGACTGATACGTCATCCGCTTAACAGGAAGACTGATTGCCCAGTATTTACGTTTCTAGGGTAATCTGTACGCAGCTTCAAAATGAGAGTTATTAAATTATTTTCAAATGCTAATGATGCTATTCATCTGGGGGTTGCACAGAAGTTTCAAGCAATTCAAGATGAACATTTGCTTTAAAGAAGTTAGCTTAATCTTTAAGAACGCAGCAGCAATGCTATAAATAATAACTCTCCCATGAAGAATACTGGTCTATGAGCCCTCTCATCTGGTCACCTTGGAGAAATTCATGGCAGGTCCAAATGAGGCAAAAAAGCTCAAAAGAAGCAGCAGCAGACACATAGGAATGAACATCTGCACTTGCTGCTGAGGGCTGGGCTCCTCCCCACACAAAAGCCACCAGTTGCAATTGCCTTGTGAGAAAGAGCAGCGGGACCATCTGCTCAGGGAGTGGGGGTAGGAACTGAGTCCCTGCTGGGACAGGAGTGACAATAAACTGGCAGATTCTAGCTTTACCTGGAAGGTAAAGTTCTCACCAAGGGTGGACTTTGGTCTTTCAAATTTCAGTGGCGCCCCATGCAGGTCCAAAATTTGGTGCCTTCCATTCTACTCACTTCACTATGTCATATTTTTGACACCCTGCGGTGCCTTCTAGGCTCAGCACCCAGTGAGGTGGAAATGGTCGCGCTGTGCTAAACCCTCCTCTGTTCTCCCTCACTAAAGCCAACCAGTTCTGTCTAGGAAAACTGGATTGTCACATTATGGACTGATCCACACTTATGCTCTATGCTTTCTAGGCACAGGTCCAGGCTTTCTAGGTCGGTGTCCAGTAGGTTTTGTTTTTGCTTTTTGTTTTGTCCCAGCACTTTGCCCGGGGAAACTCAATTGCCGCTTGCTCCAATTCAGCAGTAAAACAAAGGTTTTCCCAGGAAAAGGTTCAGGACAAAAAAAGAAAACTTGCTTGCACCTGGACCTAGAAAGGCCAGAAATGTCGCACTAAAGAAAGTATGGATATGCTCCATCTCCCAGGTGCTCTCTAAGCTTGTATTTTTGTGGCAGGTTTTGGTTTTTCACTTTGATAGACCTTTTCCCATTCAACTGGTCCATATATGAACCTTGTAACATCTGGAATTTGATGCCTGAGTTTGCTTGCTTTTCTCTTCCTTCTCCATATCTTTTTTCCTTTTGTATGGTGTCCTTTTAGATTGCAGGTGCCGTGTCATTTTTATTGATCTGTAAGCCACTTTGAGAGCCTTTGCAGACTGAGATGGTAGGTTTTATGTACCCAAAGTGATTACACTTTAAGCATATAACAGTAATATGGTGACACACCTGCATTTTGGAACACAGCAGCCACTTGACTGTTCTAAATAAGATAAGGATGATTGCATTGGGCATTTCATTAGGAAGCCCCTTTTTTGCCCCATTTCCCCTCTTCTTCAGCTCTCCTACTAGGCTTTGAGATCCAAAGTTACCACAGCAAAAAGAAGAGCAGATGTGGAGGAGTGATATTCTTATCACAAGACTGTAGGAAGCAACTTTGTACCAAATCTGCTCCATCTAGCTCAGGGTGGTCCAATACACAGCCCAAGTGACCTTGAGGCCTTTTTTTGGTGGCCCTCAGTATTATTTGATGCCCCCATCCTAGCTTTGGAAAGGAGGCATGAAAGCTCCGACAGGGTCCTAGAGTCCTTTGGTCTCCTTCCCAAAGCCTAGTTAGCACTTTGGAAAGGAAATTGGAGGGTTTGGGGACCCTACCAGAGCCTCATGCCTCACACCTCCTTCCCAAAGCCTGATGCCTGGCTTAGCCAGCTTTGGGAAGGCAGCATGAGGGCTGTTGGGGGTGTCAAATGTTGGCCTTGCTTCCCCACCCACCATGTGATAAGGCAGTGCACAGCCTGTGGGTTCCATGCCATGCCAAAGTACTCTCATGGCCCATTTGGCATGAAAAGTTTGACTGCCCTGATCTAGATGAATATTATTGACTGGCCGCTCTCCCAGATTTAAACAGGAAGCATTCCCAGTCCTACCTAGAAAGAGCAGGCTTTGAACTGGGGACCTTCAGCATGTAACACATGTATTATTCTACTGAGCTGTCATCCTTCCCTTCAGCGTATGTGTGTGGTGGATGGGGAGGAAGTACAGGGAAGGGACATCTTCAGAATTCATTTCCACCCTCTGCTTCTCTGCCGTGCTACATTACAGTAATAGCCTCTACATGCTTTTTTAAAAGAGACTCATGTATGAATTTAAGGCTACTTTCTCAAATGGTCTGGTTAAGCATGCCTGATAGGTTCCTTTGTATAGCTATCAAAGCTGTGGCAAAAGGAGAGTTTCAACTCTTTCAATATTTTCAACATTCCCTTTGTGCACCAGACAAAACAGATCTCTTCAGTGCCAGCTTCTGTTTATAGTATTGTGTATGTTTCTGTATGGAAATTTCATTTGGGGACTGAGCATGAATAGAACAAGCTTCCATAAATAGCCCAATTGCTCTTGTTCATTCTTACATTAAAAAGAACTAGGGAGTGGAACTTGAGGAAGACCGCACCTACCATTTCCTTTTTAACCTCTGCAAGAGCTGTTCCCAAGGGGATGGGAACAGGGGCAGAGTGACTCCTTCCCACGCTGCTTTGGTAATGTCATAAGAACATAAGGAGAGCCGTGTAGGATCAGGCCAGCCCAGCGTTGTGTTCTCACAGTGGCCCATCAGATGCCCATTAGACTGACCTTTTCTGGACAGAGAATGCAGATGGAGGATTTCTGGCATGGGTACCAAAAGGAGTTCTAGAGAGACAATACTATAAGCAGCCATGTCTTTCCCCCAGAGATATGCTGGGATAAAGAGGCATCAAAACAATGTTAAGTTAGCATTGTCTTCTCCCTTTACCCCAATAAGCCGGACCTTGCAATAAATGCCAGTGTGTCATCACTTTACGGCCGCCGAAACTTTAATCTAGTATTTGTGCCACCGCTTGCCTTAACAAAAACGAACCGTCACTGTTTTCTTTAAGCACACACACTACATGTATTAACAGATAACAGAAAGTCATAAAATATTTACAGAGAATAGCAAATGTCTCTACTTGGAGTCAGCGAGTTTTTCAAACTACAACCTGAGTACCTGTCATACAAGGATCAATAATCCATAAATCATGTGCCAGTTGGAATTGCCCTACACATCAAAGAGCACTCTTGGTTTGGTTCTTTGTATAGGGCCTCACAAAACTCAGGATGATGTGGGGCTTCTGTGGAATGTCCTTTGGGAACCATGATTTCCCTACCCCAGTTTTGTATACCACAATGTTGGATGTTATTGTCTCCCCTGTTTTAAGCTGTTAAAGTAGGTCAGCTTATTTGTATTGATTTGCTGAATATTTCTATAATGTTATATATTCTAATTTTTATACTCATTGACATTCTGACTACTTTTAGTTGTTCTTTATCAATTTTGTTATATTATTGTTCATCTGGTATGTTGTGAGTTGCTTTGTGGGAAAGAAACATACAAATAAATGGTGATGGTGGTGATACAAGCATAATGAGTGCCACACCCCACAGTCACCTTTGACTGGACTTAAACGTCCAGGGGTCCTTTACCTTTTTTACGTTTTACATGACAGAATGACACACTGCTTATTGCACAGATCCAGCTCCCTCATTCATAACTGGGGACTAAGGTAATTGTACATTAATGTCCCACCCAAAAAACCGTTTTTTTGCCCCAGAGAATGATTAAAGGGACAGTTTCCCACTGATGCAGGTGTATGGTATGGGATATTCTTCTAATTCCCAGCACTCTGCACATCAGCATTGGTGACCACACACCTGAGGTGATAAATATTTTGCCTACCTTGGTTCCACCATAACCAGCAACCTCTCCATAGATGCTGAGCTGGAGAAGCATATTGGCAAGGCAGCTATACCGATGGCCCACCTCTCCAAAAGAAGAAAATGGGAGAATGTGACACAAATGGCCAGTACCAAGATGAAGGTCTACCAGGCTTGCATGCTGCTTTATGGAAGTAAGTTGTGGGTAACTTACAACCATTAGGAATGCCTTCCACGTGTGCTATGTCAGGAAGATTTGGGGTATCACATGATAGGACAGAGTTTCAAACAAAGATGTGCTCTCCCAAGCCCACGTTCCCAGACTCCTGTCCCAGCGATGTCTACAGTAGCTTGGTCATGTACACAGAATGAAAGATAGCAGGATCCCCAAGGATGTACTCTACGAGGAGCTGGCTGTAGGCCCCAGGCCCCGTTGGCAGACCAACTCAGTGTTTCAAAGAGGTCTGCAAGCATGACATGAAGGCTGGCAACCTCGACTCCGCCATGTGAGAATCCCTTGCGGACAACCACAGTGCCTAGAAACAGGCAGTCAAGTCATGTATCCAAAGCAGTGACCAGAGGAGAAATGAACACAGGGAGGAGTGCAGAGAGAAGAAACGGTGTGGTGTATATGTAGCAGCACAACCAGATGCCTTCATCTGTCCCAGCTGCAACAAAACATGTCTCTCCCATATCGGTCTCTACAGCCACAGCAGGCACTGTAAACTTCCAAAAGCTTGGCTTCATCTCCAAAGGTGCGCTCCTCCAACCAATTCATGTTTTGTGCTGTAGGGTCAAATAAACCATTTTGGCTATTCATGCAGCTCTTTGTTGAATGTGGAACTGGGAACCAAGTTCAACATCATAAAAACACACATAAGATAATGGCAATGTCACAGTCTGTTTTCTAATTACTAAGGCATAGGTCCTACAAATCATCACTATTCAACCTTATTCAGTTCACGTGATACCAATTCACCATTTGGGTGGTGTGCCTCACATACTAATAATGAGGAACTATGGTTAAATGAAGACTTATGGGGTTTATTGTAGTACTTTAATTATTTATTTGAAACCTTAAGAGAGGATGAGAGAAATGGTTCCGTCTATGAAAAAGGGACTCAGTATATGGTTGCAATCTTATTTAATATTTACCATGATAAATAATTATTTACTTAATTGTGTATTCAAAGCAGTTTAAACTTTTATTGGGCTATCTAGGTTATTGCATGGCTTTATTGTAACACATTATTCTTTTTCTGGTTTTACATTATGCTTTCTGCTCCTAAATTTTTGTAAGTCACTTGGAGAATTTTTTTAATGTGGCAAGCTACCAAATAAAATGAGTAATAACAATAATAGTAATAATTATAGAGATTCTGGGGGCCTGTACACAGTTTTCATAAGAGCAACTCAAAATGATGGGATTGGGTGTAGAGGAAAGTTGTACAGTTAATGTGCATTCCCCCCCCCCTTATTTGTATTCTGTAGTGCTGCACAAGAAAAAACAATTATAAAGCCATTCATTTTTGCTAATTAGACTTCATTTGGTTTGTTGCTCATTACTTTTTTTAAAAAAATTGCACATTCCTTGTCCCTTTCCCCTATTTTCGCCCATGATCTATGGGGGCCACAGAGTTGTTTTCAGTCCTGGCTGCCACTATAATTATTTATAATGCCCCAACCATTACAGGGTATTATGGGGAAAATGATGGTCCACAGTGGAACATGACAACACGCATACATGCAGCATTGTGGCAGAAAATGACAGCCCCCAAAAGTGGGTGCTTAACTCTGCATCTGCTGCCAGAGACATGAAAGTGCCAACCGCTCCCCGCCCTCCAACCCTCAAATTGGAAGTACTGAAATGCATACCCATTCAATTTGGAATGAATGAAAATTAAACCAAATGGCCTTCATTCAGCTGTCTATGCCAAGATTAATACACATCCTGACAGTCCCTACACATCTCGCTTCAATTCTGAGCTTCCCCTTATGGGCATATTTCAATTTTTCTGGCACTTACCCTTATCCTTCTGCATTCCCATCTAAACCATATTGTGAACGTATGGCGAGTTTTTTATGTCATTAAACAGGGTTGGTGGGTTTGGGTCTCACCCCCCCCCCCCAAGTTTCACACACACCCTGCTGTAGGATCTAAACAGATGGATACATTACAAGGCATGGTGGGATTAAACAAGGAAGCAGGACCAGGAAGTACAGACACCGCTAGACTTTCCTTCCTTCTCAGTAATTAACTTTCTTAGAAATGAAGCCATGCATTAACTCTGGCACTAATGGACATCTTGTAAAACAAATGGTCACAGTTCTCTGTTTCATTTGAATAGGAACAAAAATGTTTGCTTAGCATTAAAACTGCAGCAGTAATCCGTGGAATCCATGTCAAATATTAAGTGCACACATTTGGATTAAACCACCACGAAGACTTCCGAGCATCACGTCTTTATGGTCAAAAAGTAACCATGCAAAACATCTCAGATTCAAACCCAGGTGTCTTCAGGTAGGGATGGAAACATGCCCTGTCTGCAACATGAAGAGCTGCATAAGCAGTTCTGGGCTAGGCAGTGCCCATGTGGTCTGGCTTTGTAGAAGGTAGTTTGCTATGTTACAACCAGTTGAGTTGTTGTTAAACGCTTGTTGCTCATAAAGCTGTTGAACCTAAGTTATACAGCCCGCTCTTTACTCCAAGGTGGTCCATTTCTAGCTCACCCCAATCTTCCACCAGAAAAGAAACTACGATGGGCATGGCTAAAGGCAGTGGGGATCTATCCCCCTTATCTACTGACTTGTGTGCTATGCTTCCTTTCTATAGGCTATGGCATTGCATCTTGTACCAGCAGCAGAATGCTTGGGTCGCTATTTTCTTAATGCCAAGTTACATGGGGATGTCAGGGAGCTTCTGCGTGAAGAACAGATACTCTTCCACTGAACTGCTTTGCTGGTAGATGAAAAGCCTGTTTTTCTAGGGTTTTATATACAGTGGTACCTCAGGTTAATTCGTTCTGGAGGTCCGTTCTTAACCTGAAACTGTTCTTAACCTGAAGCACCACTTTAGCTAATGGAGCCTCCTGCTGCCACCACACGATTTCTGTTCTCATCCTGAAGCAAAGTTCTTAACTTGAGGTACTATTTCTGGGTTAGCAGAGTCTGTAATCTGAAGCGTCTGTAACCTGAAGCATCTGTAACCCGAGGTACCACTGTATAAATGTTGCTTCAAGGAAAGAGGGGAGGGTTAGGGGCACACACTTCCAAAAGAATCACATGTGTTTTTTCAGCAAGCATGCAGATACATAGGTGAGGGCACAGGCACACACACAGAGAGAGAGAGAGAGAGAGAGAGAGAGAGAGAGAGAGAGAGAATAAACTTTAAAATTCTTTGCCCACCGCCTGAAAGAAGGAATGAAACAGTTGCTGAAGCCTGCACATTCGTAATTGTTAGTGCTGCCACAGTAAAACACACAGAGAGAACCTTGGTGTGAATTATGAGACAGCATCATTTTTCTGTGACTTTCCAAACTTACATCTGCGCTAATAAAAACTCAGTTTGTCACAGTGGGATTTGTGTCAGTGCCCCATTTTCAGACTCTGCCAGCCAGCCTGTGTACGATCCAGAATAATGGATGAATGAGTGTGATATGAAAGATTTAATAAGGACTTTACCCAGCTGCTCATCCCTGTTGCAAACTCATATCAATGAGCACTTTATTTGTTTACAGATACATCCCGTCTCCCCCAGACTGTTTGCTGTTTGCTTCATGTTGAATACACAATTAAAATGGAAGTGGGAGAGAGGGAGTCTTGACAACTCTGTGAGCATGCAATATCGAGAGTTGGCAGGGAAGTTGGGAGCGTGGAATGGAGTTGCTCAGCTACTGCCTTGCCCCCGTTTATATGGAGGATTTCAAACCACAAACAAAATAACTCTTAACTGCTCAGTCTTCATCTGCTATTGAAATGTGGTCCCTTTAGAGGGAAACACAGCACACAGTTAACGGGACACCGTTACAAAGCTGCAGTACGGTAGTAAAGGCAGCAAAGCGATAGGGAATGCCTATTGCTAATGAAATGGCAGGAAATGTAACCCTGCAACATTTGCATACACTCCATGATTTCCATAAAGTAACATTTACAATGTGACCCACACCATTCCCCCTTCTCGACTTTTCAGCATTTCCTCCACCTTCCATGTCCTTCAGGATCAGAACCTCGCACAGCTGAGGAATGGTTGCTAAAGGGCTGAATATTTCAAAACTTGGAAGGGAAAATCAGCAATTCACGTGTATTTGGGTGATACAGTTATAGTTCATAAAGCTAGAGTGTCACCAAGTGGCCGGTAACTGAATGCCTGTGATAATATGCTCTCTTGTTCGCTCGCTCTCTTTTCTTCATCTTCAGCTCACTGCAGGCCATGTTTGCTATATTATTAGTAAAAGTAAAATGGCCCAGCAGGTCAGTTTTACAGGAGAGGCCAGATGAATTCGGGTAACAATCCTTTTAATCTACAAATACAACATTAGGAAAGGGCGGACAGAGAGATCTCCTGCAGAGCTTAGTAAAGTGGACAGAATTTAGTAGCTCCAAGTAAGCAAGGAGCGCTTAACATTCTGCTGCGACACAGAGACCCTCGTTGGCCTGGCAATGAAGCTATGGGCCTTTCCACACGTAACCATTTATAGTACAATAGTTGTGGGGGCAGGAGCTTCAGATTTTTTGGAGCATGTTGCCATATGATGTCCGCATCGTTCAGCTAGGATTCCAGAATAATGTACCCCAAAGGCTGCTTTTTCAGATACTGCGAAAAGTATGACTTTTGTGAAAGATCCAGAACGATTCCTCAATATTTTCCATTGTGTGGCGTGTGCACAAGCATCGTCCTGGTTTATGTGTGGAGCAGGTGGGGATTGATGGGGGTGGCTTGGGAGATGTCTCTCTTGAGCCCCTTCCTTCTGACTGGTGTGAGCTATCATTCTGCAAGCTCAGTTCAGAGGAGAGATATGTCAGATAAAGCCAGTGGTGCTGAATCAAAGTACTGCCCGTGACAGCAACCATTAGCTGCAGACAAAATTCCACCAGTATAACATAGGATCACCGTTGCTCAGGCAGACACATACTTCCTCTTTGAATCTCCTACACTCCCACAAAATCAATATTCTTGGATACTTCATTGTTTGCATCTGTCTGTCTCAAGACAATGGAGTGCGCCTCCAGGAGTGTAGTCAAACCACTGGAGAATCACAGCACCCACTATGGCTGCAGAGACCGGTAATTCATAACTGCTGCCTCCCACATTCTTTTTGCTGCCTTAGCCTGGGGTGCAAGTCTGGGCAGTGTGTATGGAGGTCCTGGGCTGCCCAGACAACAAGATGTGGTCCAAAAGAAAGCAGAGCAATATGATTTGCAACTTGGCTACAGGAGATGCTGGAAAAAGGCATACAAGGCACCGTCCAACCAACTTTGGGATCCCACTTCAGATTTGTGTAGCTTTTTCTTCTCCCAAATATGTCCCACAAGGCAGCAGGTACAGATTTTTCCTTGGGGTTTACTCCTAAAGCCTTTCTCATTAATGAATATAGCCACAGGGATCAAGGATTAGGATCAGAGTTTTCCCTCTCCTAGATGAGCTACCATCCAAAGTTGATGAGCACCATTTGCCCCTTCTCAAATACTAGACATTAAATAAATAATCTTAGAAGCAGCAAAAGGGCTATCCCCTTGCACATGATCATAACTCTAACATTTACTGGCTGGAGGAACATGAGGATACATTAAAGGTGTGACTACAGCCATGGAACTTTTCTGAATTCATGCTCAACTCACCACTCTTATTCTCTACAGACCACTGTCTATTATTTTCAGGTAGTGATGGCAGCTGTAGTATGAAGAAGGATGGGTGAGTGGGAGGTCGAATCTGCTTCATGCCAATTCTGTAACCTTATTTTAACAGCAAACTCCACAGATTAGGGCTATGGAGTCAGCAAACAATTAGTTTTTCACTGTAACCGCCTGTTCTTCTGGCACAGCCTCATCACTTGGATATTTCCAAAGGGCTAGAACAGTGACTCCCAATGCACATCTGAGGATGTAAGTTCCATCTTACAAATAGGTCTAGTGTGAGGACCCCATGTCATTTCCATCTCTTGCATATTCTCTAAATGTTTAACCTGCCCGCTTTACATCTTAAAAACCAGAAATAGGTGCAAAAGAGGGGAAGAAATGCCTCGTTTTCTTTTCTTTCTTTTTTTCTTATTTACAAAAGCTTTCAGCATGCCCAGGTTTCTTCAAAGTTAAATATGTTGACTGATACTGTATTGTACAATAGCTCCTGCCTCCTTGGAGATCAGCAGAGTTGAATGGCAAGTGCCTGAAAATACTTACCTACCAATTTATCGTAAATGAAGTGCAGTATGTTGTGCCTGATTCTGAATTCTCTGATAAATGAATGTTTATCCAGGGATCAATGGATCAGGATGAATGGCAGACTGAAGTGCCAATTGCTTTTTTTATTATTAACAAAAAGAATGATCCTAAATCAATCTCTTTTGTTTGATGAAACTTAAATTGCAGAGGGAATATTTAAAAAGAAAATCCATAGATAAAGCTACCGCAGACAGTATTTAGCAGAGCTAACTAGTGTTGACTCCCCACCCTCCCTTCCGATTCCAAACCGAATGCTCAGTCTAACTGTAGCACCATTAGGATCCCCACCCCTGGCCAAGATTTCCTGATAATTGGGCTTCAGCTAATACATTCACCTTGCCATACGGATGAGTTAGAAGATGAAAATAGTGAGCTGCTTGTGGGTTTCCCACTCCAGCTCAACTTTAGCCAGTGAAGAAACCCATTTTGCTGCTGTTAGCTAAATGAAACCAGCATGAGCATTCATGTGCTGTCATTACATGTGAGCACAGTGAGCAATCCTTCAGGAAGGAAGGAAGGAAAGACGGGCTATAGCTTTCCTGGAGACTGATTTACCTTATGCTTCATAATGGCGCTCCTGCAGGTCAAGAGCATATTTATTCTTGACATAATTCAGCAGCATGCAGAGTTCCTGGCTCTTAAGCATTTTACAGTCCTTTTCAACAAAGCATTCAGGTAACAGACTTGAGCAGCTGAAAATGGCATTGCGTTTGCACGGGAGTTTCACATGTTACAATTCAAGCTACGCCGCATCTGTAGTAACATTATGTACGCTTCCTGGGGTGAAGGTCCAGCTGCCACATTCTTTGTGGAAAATGAAAATAGCAGCATTTTACACCCATTACTACCAAGTGTAACTGACAAAACCAACAGAGCTGGAGACACGGGTGTACAATGCATCCAAACTTTTAATTTCATCTCATATGCTAATGGTGCTTTAACTGGCACACAGTTATAGTCACATCTACAAATAGGAGCAGCATACAAAGCACTTCAAAAAGAAATACCCATTTTTATTGCAAAGCATGTATGCTATATGTACATTGCACCAGTTAATACAGTCTCAGAAAGGTATGCTGTGATGGGCGAGTAAAATGAGTCCTTCCCTTCTACTATACAAATGCCCTGTCATGTGGGTGTTATACTGAACTGATTTATGCCTTTCTTTCTTTCTTTCTTTCTTTCTTTCTTTCTTTCTTTCTTTCTTTTTAAAAAAGAGAGAATAAATACCATACAAACTGAGTTTTTACACATTTGTCATTTGCCACATCTGAGTGGTAGAGCATCGGCTTTCCATACAGAAGGTCTCAGGTTCAGTCCCTGGTAATCTCCAGAACGGGCTTAAGGAGACTCCTAGAAAGCCAGTGTCAGTCAGTTTGGGCAATACTGAGCTAAATGGACCAGTGAACTGACTTTGTATAAGGCAGCTTCCTATGTTCCTCTGCACGGAGGATCAAATTTGCACAGGAGGATGAAATGGAGGGACGTGCCATCAGATTTGCAAATGGCACCAAACCGGGTTGGGTAGAATAAAACCTAGATTCAGTATGATCTTGATGGGGGAGAACTAGGCAGAAACTAACCAATGGATTTTAACCAAGATAAATCTAAAGTTCTGCTTTTAGATAGGAATAATCAAATGCACAAATCCAGAATAGGTGACACCTGGCTTGACAACTGTCTGTGTATAAAGTATGTATGGGTTTTACTTGGTGCTTTTTTCCTAGCACTGAGCCAGTACTCACCATGAAGTCGTTACAGTAAGTGCCACATTTTTAAACAACAAAAAGAGGTGCTGGTTCTGCATACCTTAGAGTATCCCTTGGGGGGGGGGGAGACTGATTTTACTAAACTACAAGTTAAACATGAGTCAGCAATGTGACACAGCAGCTAAAAAAGGCTAATGTAATTTTAGTTTGCGTCAACAAATGCCTAGTGTCCAGATCATGATAAGCAAAACTACCGCTCTAGTCTGCTTTAGTCAGACCTCCTCTGGAGTTCTCTGTCCAGTTCAGGGTACCACAACTTAACAAAGACATTGACAAATAGGAACATGTCCAGAAGAGGCCAACAAACACTGTGAAGGATCTAGATACCAAATCCAATGAGGAAAGGTTGAAGGAGCTGGTTATGTTTTGTCTGGAGAAGAGATGATTAAGGCACAACTACAACACCATCTTCAAATACAGTATTTGAAAACAAACTTGTTATTGGTTCAGATACTAGCATCCCGACATTATCAAAAGGGACTTCAGCTGAACATTAAGAAGCACTTTCTGTCAGTATGAACTGTTTGACAGTGGAAAAGACTGTATCAGAAAGTGGAGACTTTCATTTGTTAGAAGCATTCAAGCAGCAACTCGATGACAATATATCAGAAATGCTGTTCGAGTGGGTTTCCTATATTGGCAGGGGATTGGAGAAGATGACCTTTGAGATCCCTTCCCATGCTATTATTTCTCTACCTTGTTGCAGCAGCGCTGACTACTAGTGAGCATTATTGCACTGACAGTTACATTTGCATCACTTACCTCCTCCCTTCTTCCTACAGTGGAAATACTAGTTTTGCTGAAAGGGAGGTGGGGGTGGGAATCAATCTACTGAAGAGCTAGGGTGGTAGATATCTGCAATGTGCACTGTGATTTTGGCAGACTTGCTGAGGTAGAGCTTGCAAATTCACATCCCACCTCTAGTTTTAAAAACTTGGTTGCGTGTCGAGGTCCCCAGGGCCACCCCAATAACTCACACATCACACAGAATTTTTTGTTTAAGATTTTTGGCATAATTTTTGGCCACTTTATTGAAATACAAATTTGTGAGTGGTTGCTTAGGCATTGGTTGCAACTATCTGCCCCCACCATGGGAGACAGACTGACATTCCGCACGATGCGAAAGTCAGAAAAGGGGAATACACTTGGGGGTAGCGACGGAGCAGGGAACCTGCCCTCAGCCCTCCCCAAATGCAACCAGGAGCTCATTGCTGTGGCCTGAGCCCCCTTGACAGAGTGGACAAGCAATAGTTAGCCCCCAATTCCTTTAACGGAATCCCTTGCAGCAGCAGCATTAGAGGGGCAGGCACAGCCAATCCATGCCCCTCAACCAACCAAACCATAAACCAATGCCTAACCGTAACCTTACAAGTTGTGATGATTTGCTACGCAGTAGGCAAAAACCAAATGGCCCCAGCCAATCAGCCAGATGGACAAAATTCCTACCGGGCCCCTGCCCCAAGAGCAGATGACCCCATGACAGGCATAGAAAGGTGGTCAAAGCGAACAACCCTAATTCTAGGGAGGGGGGATGGGCAATCCGATGCACGGGGGGGGGGAGAGGAAGCCCTAGCCTCGTGCAAGGAGTTTTAGCATTTCTGGCTGTCAATCAACAAATGGCAACATTAACTTCTTCCCAACAACAAGGGAAGCCCCAATCGCATCAGTGGCCAACGAACAATTAGCCCGCCCCCAACTTTGGAGTGTCCTGGCAGCCCCCACCACAACACGTGCTCTCCATGAAGGAGAACACCCTATATCAAACTGCATCACAATGCAGACCCATTAGTACCCTTTTCTACTTTTAACAGTATAAAATGCTAATGTTCATGTTTCATCAATTAGGTTTTAAGAAATATCTGCTCCAACTACAGCTATCTTTAATGCTGATTTAGGTTGCCACCATCCATCATCCACTTTGGAACTCAACTTTATTCAGAAAATCGAATAGAAATCCTATTTTTTTATAGCTTCTAATTATATTCACAGTCCAACCATCCTCCCCTAAATCTTCAGTGCAGGTTTTTATTTTACTTTGTTTTTGTAGAAGGGTAGAACAGAGAACTGAAATATCACCCTGAGTCTAGAGCTGGTCAACCTATTGTAGGATAATATATATAATTGTCAATATCCACAATAATAGGCTACCTGTTATAGGAACTCTGATGCACACCACGTTGCTTCAAGCAAATTCAGACGCTTAGAGCAGTGTCACTATTTGAAAGAGTTTTTGTACTTTTGTCCATCCCTTTAAATGCCAACACAAGCTCAGGATATTCTCTGGCAACACTTAAAACAGTAGTCCTTTGAACAAGAATAGTCTCTGTCAATGCAGACACCATTAAGCAGGGCCAGTTCTAGCTTTAAGCAAAGTGAGGCAGGTAACCTCTGGTGGTAGCTGTTGGGGGTAGTGGCAGTCCCCTGGTCATCCCACCCAAGCTCACTCTGGTTGTACCCGCTAAGCACCCTGGCCAGTTCCATGCTTGCAAATCAGAAAAGCTCACATGCTGTTGTTCTTCAGTCCCTAAACTAGTCTGCTCTCCTCAGGTATGGTGGAGAAAGCTGCCCAATCTCAATCATTGAAGTAAGAACAGCTGCCAGACTGGTGGGCTTCTATATGTGAATGGGAGCATCTTGTCTTCTGCCCAAGTCAGCCTGTTTTCTCAGGACAACCCTGCTATTATAATAGTTGTTTTGCTGTTACATTCCTAGGAATAATGCAGCTGCTACATTGAACACAACACAGCTGCTGCTTTCTTTTTGTTGTTATGTTTCAATTTCAGGGATTGGCCAAGTTTTGTCTTTTATGGGTATTTGGGATTACTGTTTGCTCTCATGATGGTGACTGACACACACACACACACACACACTTGCCAACACATCCTCCTATTCTTGTGCTTCCTCAATATTTTCTGGCTATGGTTTCAACCTTGATCACCTTTTGTTATTTGTAGTCCCTCCTATCAGCAAGCCAATCCTTTTAGTTCTTCTCCCATCAGTGTTCCACACTGATCAGCTTGCATCAGTCACTGCCTGACCTCCATGGGGCAGTTCATGTCAGGTTGTTCCAACCCCAGATACCTCTTCTGCCAGCCTCCCCTACCCCATTCTCAAATTCCTGATAGGCTTCAGTCACACTTACCCTTCTCTCTGTCTCCTTTTGGGTGCAGGAGTCCCAAGATACAGGCTTCATCCCTAGGCTACAGGCTGAGCTAATCGTGTTGTTTTGTTTCTTGTCAATTGCACACATGGCTGGAAAGCACAGCCACTACTGGGTGGGAAGAGACCATGGAATTGACTCTGTCCACATTGTGCTGAGATATCTTCATTACCAGAAGAGCATGAGGAAGTATCAGGGGGAAGGGCGCCTACACCACCAAATTAAGCATGAATTGAGCCATAGCCACATATTAACTGGCCCTTTCTTGTTTGAACTTGGAGAGCTTAACCCTCTTCACATGTTCACTGACTGCACAAGGGGAGCAGCAGCAGCATGCCTACTCTCTCCATTCCCAATCTCCATTCAACAGAGATATGCATGTCCAACAGTGCAAATAAAGGGCTCTTGCTACAGAATGGGAACCCCTGTCTCTTCATGGTTGCTGATCTTTCCGAGCAGGTAGGCTTCTACACATGGAGGCACTATTCACACCTACCACTAAAGCTCAAGGCATCACAATCCTACCCTAGGCTCATTCAGTGACTAAGCGACTTCCATGTCAACAGGGTTCAATTGTTGGTCTAGTTCAAATAGACGATTGGTTTTATTGTGTCTGTTTTCTGTGTCCTGTTCTGTGTGCAACAAAGGCTATATGCAAGGAGAATGGCTCAATCTATGTATCAATGACAGTATCAAACTGGAAATGAAGAGCTGTATGGCGGTTGTTTGTTGTTGTTTTGTTTTAGATTTTTATCTTTATCATTACAGGAGATTTTGACAGTACTTCAGAGCCTCAGGATGACAGTTGAGGAAGTCTCCAATTTAACTCTGCCATCAATGAGTGATGAGCCCGCATAGTGCCATTAATAAAACAGATCAAAATCAAACACCCCAAATAAAATTATGCAGCAGCTCATATTTCATCTTATTGCTATGCTGTGTTTTAAAGGGCCTAAACTAACCAGGCAGGTAAGGAAAGGCACACAGCTACATTATAATAACGAAGCCTCTGGCATGTCAAGAGTTAGGGTTCTTGCCATTAATTAAGGCATTTCGAAATCATCGCAGTACAAGCAAGAAACAAATTAATAACAGCAGCTGTGATAGATATTATCAAACTGTCATTTCGTAAACCTTTTAAGCATAACCAAGAAACCAAGTCATGCTAACCTCCAGAATATAAAAACGTGATGACACCCAGATAATAAACTGTACCCACCAACATACATGGAGTGTAAATCTTTATAGTCTCTTCCCAGGTTTTAGAGCCAGGTAGGCGTGAAATTAATTTATTTTATTATCAGGAAGGGAGTAACAGAACAGATACTCCCAACAACAACTCTGAAATGAGGGAAATTGAACCTTTCATAAGGCCTTCAAACAATGTGTCACCAATGGCCAGACAATGAGGAATTCAAAGTACTACTCAATGGTAAGCCTATTAAATGAATTTGAGTTGCCTCACTAGCAGCGGCTTACAAAAATTAGTCCACTGAGCTAACTCTAGAACAGAAAGAGAAGGGGGTGCTGAGGTTTTGCAAAAGAATTTCCATAAATTAAGTTCATTCAAAAATAAGACCGTAAAATTGGCATTTTACAGGGATTATTTGACTACTAGGTTCTGTTCAAGAAACATTGTTATTTCATCAACAGAATAAGTAATTGCTGTCATCTGGGGTTGGCAAGGGGATATACATATAAAGCTTCTGAATGCCATACAGATTACAGTTGTACGGACTACAATTATAGTTCTTCACTAGAAAACGTTGCTGTCTATATGGCTAAGATAATGGACCAAGTTTCTAACAGTGGGCGAATCCTGATCATACATTATATCACACTTCCTAGCAATTTTGATGAAAACTACAGGTGGAGACAGATTATAATGGGAGCATCTAATTGAAATTCATCTCCGTTTTACTTCAGATGGAAGACACGCTGCTTGAGCCCTGAAACGTATTCAATTTTATTCAAATTGAATGCCGATTTTTCAGGCAAAACTACATTTGAAGAAAAAAAAAATGCTTCAGAGAAACCTTCATGAAGGCTGTAAATCTTTAGCGCTGTATTTTTATAGGGGTGTGTGTGTGTGTGTGTGTGTGTGTGTGTTTATCGGTACTCTCCATTCCTTCATGTTGCTAACTCTAGAAGGCTTCCATGCTGAGGTAGAAGAACAGTGATATGAATCCCATAGAGATATACCATTTTGATGGCATCTTGACATGTTTCACTGACACTTCCAGTCACTTCAGGTCCTTGTGGATTCACTGGGATATTAGTTTTTCAGCATGGTGCCTTCCAAGAGCTTGCTATAAATATATATATAAAATGGACAGCCCTCTTTTCTTCCACTGAAACCATGACTTCACCTTGTCTGGCTGGCATTTCTCATAAAAGAAAAGGGGTAGCTAAAGACTTTGACAGAGAGATAGAGAAAGAGTCAGTTAAAGTAAGTATAATGATTCCTACTTTGTCAAAACCTAGCTTGTCCTAGACATCAGACCCATAATCTGGGCTACAACGGCCATTTGTTTCTCTCTGATAAAATGTGTTAATTTTGAACATCAGCCTCTTCACCCTCCTGTCAGCTCACGTGTCAGGAATGACTATGCCCAATCCAGACACAGTTAGCATATTGCAGAGGAAAGTGAGATGCGGTGTATTTACATGACTAGCTTTCTGACCATCCACTTTCAGAAACTGATTCTCTTAGCAAGTTTACAACTGAAGTGATTCTCTTAGCAAGTTTACAACTGAAACTGCAACCCAATAGTCTAGCTGTACTTGGTTTCACACCCTGGCTTCAGACTATTCAGAGGTATTGAAGCTACTGGGACAGTTTATAACTATTTCCCAAAGAAGGTCACAAAAACTTGCCCTATATAAAAGAGGTCAGAGAAATGGAAAAACGTATCAAGGCTCCATATCAAGAGTGTAACTGCATAAGCAATACAAACTGGGACTAAAGCCAGATCTCATAACTGGTCATTGTATACAATGAACCCATCATAACAGGCAGGCAAACAGAAGAGAGATGCCTATGTCACTAAGTCATCTTATTCCAGTTCCCACCTTTTCATTCATCACAGATCATCATCATTTAAACCAGCATTCCTCACCTTCAGATATTTTGGACTTTGTTGTTTTTGTTTAGTCGTTTAGTCGTGTCCGACTCTTCGTGACCCCATGGACCAGAGCACTCCAGGCACTCCTGTCTTCCACTGCCTCCTGCAGTTTGGTCAAACTCATGTTCGTAGCTTCGAGAGAAATGTCCAACCATCTCATCCTCTGTCGTCCCCTTCTCCTTGTGCCCTCCATCTTTCCCAACATCAGGGTCTTTTCCAGGGAGTCTTCTCATGAGGTGGCCAAAGTATTGGAGCCTCAGCTTCACGATCTGTCCTTCCAGTGAGCACTCAGGGCTGATTTCCTTAAGAATGGATAGGTTTGATCTTCTTGCAGTCCATGGGACTCTCAAGAGTCTCCTCCAGCACCAGAATTCAAAAGCATTAATTATTCGACGATTAGCCTTCTTTATGGTCCAGCTCTCACTTCCATACATCAATACTGGGAAAACCATGGCTTTAACTACTGCTTTTTGGACTACTGATCCTATTATCAGCATTCAGTTTGAATAAGAATACTGAATATGGTGATTTTGAACACATTCAAGAACCACTCTGGATCTTTCACAGATGTAGGGGGGTATTTTTTGTGATAGAAGGAAAAGTGATTTGATGACTGCAGGGCAGCCCCGGACATTTTGCCATTTGAGGCAAAACAGAAAATGTCACACACACACCCCCTACCTCTGCCTCTTCCTCTTCCTTCTCCACAGCGCTGTCCTGCTAACACCGACCCACCACTGTTACCACTGCTGCCGTTTAAGGTGAGCTGGGCAAGCCTCAACATGCTGAAGGAAGCATGGGAGAAAAAAGGAGGCCGGATAGGAGCAATGGGGGCAGGTATTATGGTGGAGGAGAAGGAAGAGGCAGTGGCAGGCAACAAAGGAAGCAGAAAGCAGTGCACTCTTTGGGGCAGTGGATCTGTCATACCTCCCAGCTGACCTCAGCCTGCTGCCTGAGGAATGGTAACAAAGTAATTTAGAAGCATGTATGGAAAACAGCATCTATAGCGTTAGAAATGGTATGAGTATAAGGGTCCTCTGACTCTGACTATTTGTGCTCATCCATTCCACTAACTCAGTGGTGGACAGCAGCCGAACATATTACAATGAAATAAGTATAATTCCAATAAAACTGAAGTTCAAGACGAGTCCAAGCAGAACTAAAATAAGTTGATCCTGTAATAAATTGTCATTTTCAAAAAACTTCACAGAGTTTCCATTTAATTTTGCTCTGATTTATGACTCAGTCTCCAAAGTGCCAATTGCATATAAAAATTCATTAACTTTTGAGAAGGCAATTGTTAGTATTTTTATAATATAAAAAACGCATACTGTTTATCTCATTATTGCTTAGGAAATTAGGTAACATGCCTTCTAATAGCCTGCGCCAGAATACTGTAGCAAACCACTTAACTCACAATAATAGAATATTGACTTGGTACAGTGATATGTGAGACAGTACTCCAGCCAGATTAGACGAGTTCCATGCTGAGTTAGAGTCCTGTGGCAACACACTGATGCTACCTTAGCAGACTTTCAGAAAGAGATTAGCTGGAAATACTTAAGAAGATCAAATGGAAAATATTTCTCTGTATTGCTTTGTTTTTAATTTATAAACACTTAATAATAATGTATCTTCCTTCTTTCAGGCAAATTATCCCTCTCCACATAGTATAATACTAAGCACTGGGTTGGAGTTGGAGTTTAATTGAAAAGAAAAGAAAAAAATTAGGCGGCTCCCTGTTTTCTGCAAGAATTATACCCTCCAGGGAACTTATATTAAGGGAGGATTACATCAAAGCTTAGAAGTTTCAGAACTTTTGTTCAGAGGATATTACAGGCCTGTGAATGTCATAGGGTAGCACCACATATTAATCAAAAAAGTGCACTGGTGTTGTGTACTTGCAGATATGCAACTGTGCACATACAGGGAGCCAATATTGGAGCACCCATGCAAGCACTTTTGGGTGCTTATGGGGACTCCCAGACTTGATGTGTGCTTCAATCACACAGAAGCACAGTTTGTGAGATTCAGTGTGCCTCTCTGGAGAACATCTCAAATCTGCTTAACTGAAGTGGCCTGGAAAAGGTCTACTACGAGCGAACAAAATTGTGATGGCTGCATTTATAGTTAGACAAACACACACACGAGAGAGAGAGAGAGAGAGAGAGAGAGAGAGAGAGAGACCATTGCTCACCATCTGTGCCTCTATATGAGGTAAGATTGGCTACAAGCCAAGTGGCAGTCCCAACATGAAGTTCCAGGCACTTACCCAGAGTCTGTGTTTCCTTTGGAATGACATAAATACAACCTGAGCCTGTGATGGGGAGGTTCACAGCTTTAACACTCCAAAAGGGCCTTGCTTCCCCCATAACCACAGCATTGGATTTAAACAGAAACCAAGCATCGCTCTGTCTCTCTCTGTTCCCTGTTCACTGCTTTGCTTCTAGCTCACATCATTCCAAACAATCTGCTCTCAACTCTCTCTTTGTCCTTCTAACTACCCACAGTTGGGGTAGGATTCCCCGCCCATTTTCAATCTCTTCCAGAGCCCCTTTCTTTGTTTTCCTGAAAGGCCCATTACCCAGGCTATCACCTGATTATTCCAAGAATTAGAAGCCTTGATTAAATTTCAACACTTACTGGATCTAGGGATTAGAAGGGTCTACAGCCTAACACCTTGCACTCATAACACTATGCATTTTGTGTTTTTATATTGTAAACTATCCTGTGATCCTCAGATGAAGGGCAGTATAAAAATACAACAAATGGAAAAATATAGAAATTTACTGGAAAATAAACCACCAAGGTGGTTATCCCCGACAGAAGCAGAGAAAAGAAGAAAAAATAACATTGGGGATAAATGGGGTACCTACAGGAGAACCAAAACTGGGGGGGGGATAGATTAAAGAATATGTGTCGGATTGGCTAAATTATTACCAAATTAACTCAAAATTTAAGGCAGACAAAAATTTGGGATTCACAGAACAAGCATCACAATTTGAAAAAGAAATATTAAGATCTGAAATGTATAAAATATTATTTGTGGGAAACAAAAGAAGAATTAGTGAAATCATCCATGATCAATTGGGCATAAGATGTGCATCACAATATTGATTTAAATCTATGGGATTTGTGGAAACAAATCTAAATTTTACTGCTAGTTATTCACTAAAAGAGGCCTATTTAAAAATGACCCACAGGTAGTAATTGACACCAAGCAGACTAGCCAAGATGTTTAGATCTAAAAGTGACAAATGTTGGGAATGGAAAGAAACAGTTGGTACATTCTATCATTTATGGTAGTCGTGCAGGATAAAAGAATTCCTGGATATGGTGTTTAATGAACTTAAGAAAGTGTTTAAAAGAACGTTCCCCAAAAATCCAGAAGCTTGTCTTCTGGGAATAATAACGACAGAAATCCCCTCCAAAAAAACAAATTACCTTATGGATGTGTGTGACTACAGCCACTTGAATTCTAATTGCACAAAAATGGAGAACAGATACAGTACCATCAAGAGAAGAATGACATCTCAAAATATTAGAATATTTAGAAGTAGCCAGTATGACAAATAGATTAAGAAATAAAGATGATAAGAGACTGAAAGAAAATTGGCTATTATATACAGATTATATGGCAAAATATTATAACAAGAAAATAATCATAACAGTAATCATGAGCAGTAGATGTTATAACATGAGATTATGTAAGGTCATGAAAATAATTTAGTAGAGTAAGAAAATGCAGATAAAAGGATAGTAGATAGGAAACCATGGAAAGAGTTGAAGGGAGGTATAAGTTAAGATATATAGGATATATTGATTTGTTGTTATTATTATTATCATTCGTTCATGTTTTATATCTATGCTATCTTTTTCTTATTATTTTATGTTTGACTGTAACATAGTATGTGTTGACTATGAGATATAATAGAAAAGCAAATACTTTTATTTCCTTTAAAAAAAGAAATCCAATAAATGAAACAAAATAAATAAAATCAGAATGGGCATGGTAGGGTGGGAGGTCTTCCTCTTGGCACAATGAGTGAAGTGGGAAATATTCACATTGGCAGCCTTGCCTGTGTAGCTGAGTTATTCTCATACATTCCTCAGCAACAGTGAGGTTGATTGACAGGAATACACCCCCTATATGGTCATTCTTGACTTGATCATTGTTCTCAAGTGCCTCCCAAGTCTGAAACTCTCTGCAATATTTTGTGCAGAGCCATGGCCCAACACACAAGCCTATCTTCAGCCTTGAAATGACAAGACTTAATTCCTATAGAGTACCATGCAGTTTGGCATCAAGAAGAGAGAGGCAGACAAGAAGCACCATGTGCAGTGAAAAATGGCTGCCCAGAAGCTCCCAAATTAAAGCACTTACCTGCCGTCTCTCCGCATAATTGTTTCCCATTCCCTCTCTCTTCATTCACGCTTGGCACCAAGGGCTCCCATCTTTGAGACAAGATTGGGATATAAGAAAGAGCTGCCTTGAAATGCAAATTTCCTTTCATGCAATCTGGATTCAGCACAGCCAGCTCTGCTTTGGCAAAAAGAATAAGAAAAGGAAAAAGAAATGTACCAGCTTGATTATATGAAAAAGTAAAGGCAAAGTCCAAAGTTTAGGGCAGAAAAAAAGGCAACAGCAGATCCAGAAAGAAGGAAAGAGGTGGAACCAATGGCAAGAAGAGTATTAATTTAGCTATTAATTCCATTCTCTTCTTTTTTCTCTCTTTCCGAGTATATGAACCAAGTTCCTTTGAATGATCGATTTGTGTGCCAAGCACATCTAGCACTATTCATTTCCAGAGCTTTCAAAAAATGAATGATGAAGCATCTTCCCTTGTGATACACAGCAAGGCAGCAAACCTGTTAACTCACAGCATAGTAGTACCTTATTCAGTTGCCTACATTTTTTTCCTTCAGGTATTGAGGCTGTGACTGTCTATTGGAAAGGACACACTGGAAGTCCCAACAAAAGCAGGTACAGGAACCGCATTTTTAAAACAAAAACAAAAAACTTAAACTAAAATGTGTATGCAAAGGTGAAAAACTCTCAACAACTCTCTTAGGAAATTAATCAGTATGCATCAGTATACAGGTAAAGGTAAAGGACCCCTGGATGGTTAAGTCCAGTCAAAGGTGACAATGAGGTGTGGTGCTCATCTCTGCTTTCAGGTGGATGGAGCTGCTGTTTGTCTGCAAACAGCTTTCCGGGTGATGTGGCCAGAATTACTAAACCGCTTCTGGCACAACAGGACACCGTGATGAGTGCCAAAGCACACAGAAACACAGTTTACCTTCTTGCCACAGTGGTACCTATTTATCTACTTGCACTGGCATGCTTTTGAACCACTAGGTTGGCAGAAGCTGGGACAGAGAAATGGGGAGCTCGCCACTACCCAGATTCGAACTGCCAACCTTCTGATCAGCAAGCCCAAGAGGCTCAGTGGTATAGACCACAGTGCCACCCACATCCCATCATAGGCACAATGCTGTCTCCAAAATTATATTCAGGAACTCCAGTATCAACTGGGATTAAACCAAGAAGAGCCCATGATCAGTTTGGTAGATATCCCAAAGAGCTGTCTGAACCCCTATGGAGACCAAATCAAAGGGAGGAACGGGCTCCTATACTTTTCACAGAGGAGGGAATGTGTGACAGGTGCAAGCTGCAATGCAGCAGTGAAAAAAGGTGCCCTAGCTACACAACTATTAAAGGGTCAAAAGCATGTCCTCATTTTCAGCTGTCTATACCAGGGGTCTGCAACCCGCGGCTCCGGAGCCGCATGCGGCTCTTTTACACCTTTGCCGCGGCTCCGGGGCGGATACTAGCAAGGGGAGGAGGCGCATTGTGCGCCCCGACACTCCCCACTGTGACGGGCGCTGTACTGGCTGTAATGTCGCATGGGGGCGGTGCGTGCGTTAGTCACACACCGTCCCAACGTCACCTTCCTGCCCGCTGTCAGATCAGAGGACAGCGGCGCGCATGCTTTAAATGTCACAATGGTTTTGCGGCTCCCAGGTTTTTTTTCTTCTTCGGAAACGGGTCCAAGTGGCTCTTTTTGTCTTAAAGGTTGCAGACCCCTGGTCTATACTAATGCCCCCTCTGCTTTTAAGGACTGAGATAAGAGGCCTGAAAAATGGCAGGTAGGGTGTTTGTGTCTGCGTGCAAGAGGGAGGGGATTGTATGCAAATTGCAGACAAAGTTATTTTTTTATCCACCATTTTATCCTCATATCAACCCTGTGAGCAGCGAGAGTGACTGGTCCATGATTTACCCAGCAAGCATCACGAATAAATGGACATTTCAGCCTGGGTCTCTCTTGCCCTAGTCCTAACTATCTTACACCAGTCTATGCCTTTCTCTGTACACACACAGGCACCCTGCACATTTTAATATTTAGCATATTATACTCTCCAGGGTTCTGAAACAAGAGGGGAGCTTCCACAATTGCAGGAGGTTGCCCACTACAGAAAATCACCCTCCAACCCTTGGAGGGCAATGAAAACATCAAGGGGGGCACAGAGCCAGTGCACATATTCCCCCTCTTGTGTTTATACACATTATTAATGTCTCATGGCATCTTTTGTCTTGTGGAATCTGGTCCCTCACTTCCTGGTTCTGTTTTCTGTTCCTGCACCATCCTTTAGCAAAACTCTTGCTTCAGTTTCTCCATTTGTTAAATATGAATAACATTATTTACCTACCTTTTGAGGGCTTGGAAGCCTTAATTCATTGTTTGCTCTTCTTTATTGCCTTCTACATGAGAATCTTGGTGTACCCTAAGTAATATTTGTGAGTAATTTATTTCCATTATTCATTTGAGAGTTTAGCAAACAAGAGCCAGTTATTGAAATATATAATAACCATGCAGCAGTAAATAGGAGATTAAAATGCAAACAAAGGAAATATGAGTGGGGGATTCTTAAATGTGAAATCCTCCCCAGGGAAAATCAAGAAAGTTCCCCTATACTCTGAAGAATTGCTACATTCAAAAAAATGTTGTCTGAATGAAGTATACCTTTGCCCTTGGCTGGTCAGAGGACATACCTGCACTTTTCGTGGAGGGGGTTTTCTGTACTTGGCCATGGCTGTGGTAGAGTGGCCTGTATGGCTATCTGGACCAGTGCTGTTCCCTAATTTTAGAGGTCAGGCTTTGGTTTGCACCAGTAAACCTCAGTTATCTCCATTTATGAAATCCCTCTGGCCATCCTTATCTACAAAAGGAGGCTGTGTTGCTACCAGATAACACTGAATGCTCAGACGAAGCTCTTTCCATGTTCAGATGAAATCAGTCTTTTTTCTTCTTCTTTTTAAAAAAGAATGTTTTCAAGTTTGTAGAGTCAAGGGGAAAGCAAATTTGAGTCTAACTTCCTGGTATAAAAAGAAAAGAAAGTTAATGCCTGGTTTGACAAGGATGGCTGTGAGAGAGTAATACTAGTGACTTCAATGCCAAAAACAATCCCAAACATTGGTAAAGATGTAAGTAAAGTGAGAATTTCAATCTACTTGTAGTCACTCACTCACAACAATACATATTTCTGGGGCATGTTCATAACCTGATCCATACCTTGTCCACATCAGCCATTTTGTGTTATTTCACATGCTCACAGCTCCCGTTTTGTGACTAGAACCCACAGCCCTTCCTCAAAAACTCAAATGTGAGCCAAAAAGATTGGCCATTTCTAAGTGAAATTAGGATTCCAGCCTTTATCTTGAAATTAGTGTGATATTTTTTTTAATGACATTACATGGAAGGACTTGTTTCACTGCCAAGGGTCTCAGCCATCTGACCCATACTAGGATTACACCCTGTTACTATGACCCTGCTTTGTGGTAATAAGGAAATTAGGATGCTGCAAAAGGAATAGTTGCTCATTTGAATTACTGTAATACAGTCTTGTATTGGAAAGCAGTTGAAAACTTCAGCTGGACTGAAAGAGAGCAGCAAGATTGCTAAGAGGAACTGACTGATATGGTCATATTATGCCAATGCTTTGTTACTTACACTGGCTTCCAGTCCATTCCCAGATTGAACTCAAACTCCTGCCAGAGTAGGTCTTTTTCAGAGAAAGAGCTTTTTCAGTGTTGGCACTTGGCTAAGAAATGCCCTGAAAGGCTTGCCTGATGCCCATGCTATGACCCTTTTTGGTGCCAGATGAAGAACTTTTCATTTTCTCAGGCTTTTCAGTCTTCAATATGTTTACTGTGTTTTAGATCTGTTGAACTAATGACATGCTTTGCTGTCTGTTCTAGCTTCATTCTGTTGTTGAAATTACAGTCATACCTCATGTTGCATTTGCTTCAGGTTAAGTGTTTTCAGGTTGCGTCCCGCGGTGACCCAGAAGTACTGCAAAGGGTTACTTCTGGGTTTCGCTGCTTGCGCATGTGCAGACGCTCAAAATGACGTCACGCTCATGCACAGAAGCGGCGAATTGTGACCCGTGCACGCACAGACGTGCAGAAGCGAGTTGCGTTCTGCTCATGTTGCAAACGGGGCTCCGGAACGGATCCCGTTCGCAACTAGAGGTACCACAGTATTCTGATTTCTTTCTTTCCAATTGTATGGCTGTTGTTGTTGTTGTTGTTGTTGTTGTTGTTGTTGTTGTTGTTATTATTATTATTATTATTATTATTATTATTATTAACCAGCCAGAGAACTGTTGTTATTGGGCATATATAAATACTGAAAGGAAATATGTGGCCCAAAATGGCAAAACTGAAGTGTCCCTACGGAAAAGCAAACAATAGGTTTCCATTTCCCTGTCTACCCTCCCAAATACAACAATACCATATGTCTTTCCCCCATATTGCCGACATGCCTCCTTTGTATTGTCTTTTCCCTTTTTCTACCACGGAATATTTTTCAGAAGCTGCCCCTGTTCAGTAAAATGAAGCTGTCAATGAGGACAAGAGAATCAAATGTAGGTGAATTTGTTACAGCAGCCAGCAGTCTTTGCGATTTGCCAGTGATATTAGCAAACGGGGAAGGATCCTCATTCCCTCCCTTTCTGCTTCTGCAGCCAGGAATCAGAGAAGGCATGAAGACACAGATGGATTACTGCACTGAATAGAGTATTGGTGATTTTATTGATGAGCCTCTCAAATCATCACTAAACCAAAATAAGCTGTTCACTTCCCAGCTGGAGTCAAAACAAACTGATTACTGTTGTCTCAACCTTTACAGATGATAAATGAGGTGGCTCAGGCCCTTGACCCACATTCAGAGCTATTCTAGTGACCCAGCCAAAAATCTTTGAAAAAGAGGAAAGACTGGCTAATGAAGCATGTCTCCATTCCTACTACCATTTCCTGTCACTCGAGCTGTAATGGATTTGCCCAAACCTTTTTTTCTAAAAATAATAATAATAATAAGATGATTCCGCTTCATAATATTAAGTATCAGTTTCTCCACCCAGCTTTCAGCACACCAACGCACACCTTTTAAAGACACTACAGATAAAACACCTCAACGGATTTTGATGCAGCCAATAGTAGAAGATTGTTGCTGGGTAACATTAATTCATTTTTGGGTGGCGGCACATTTTTGGTAGTAGGGAGGGGTTGGAGGGGCAGAGGAGGTCTGGCCATGACCCCTAAAAGGGTGGTGGATGGGCGAGAACTCAGAAAGCACCAGAATAGAGTAATGCCCCCTTTGCAAAGATCGTCATTGCTGCCCGCTAGCCAAGGCAGGCATCTCCTTCATCCGTTGCTGGGGATTACTTTTTTAAAAACATGATGGGAAGGAAGTAGCAGTGGGGTTATTTCTGCACATTCAGACAGCTGCATGGCAAGCATCTCCTTCATCCTGTGTTGGAGATAGCTGGAGGGTGTGGGAAGTGGGTGGGGAGAAGCAGTAGGGAGATCCCCACAAATTGAGGCTTCTGTTGCCCACCCACAGTGGCAAACACCTCCTTTGTCAGATGGTTGGGAAGGGAAGGACTGAGCAGCAGGGGTATCCCCACATATTCAAACCACTGCTGTCCATCAGTGAGGTGGAGCTGCTGGCAGGTGTTTCCTTTGCCCCAGGGATGAGCTTTATCTGATTGTGCTCAAGTAGTGTGTATGTGTTGAGAGAGATAGGTGTGGATGATTTGTGTATGAGAGGGAGAGAGAGAGGCCCTTCTTCATGTCCCAGTTCTGTGCTGTGTCAGTGAGGGAGAGAACCTTCTCTGTGATCCAGTGGAATGAAATCCCTGTAGGCCAGGGGTGTAGAAGAGGATCCAACTAGTGTACCAGCGAAACTTATTTATGAAAATACATCTACCTTTTCATCTGCAAAGATTTTTTCCCCCTTTACATTTCATAGAATCATAGAATTGGAATAGACCACAAGGGTCATCAAGTCCAACCCCCTGCCAAGCAGGAAACACTATCAGAGCACTCCTGACATATGGTTGTCAAGCCTCTGCTTAAAGACCTCCAAAGAAGGAGACTCCACCACACTCCTTGGCAGCAAATTCCACTGTCGAACAGCTCTTACTGTCAGGAAGTTCTTCCTAATGTTTAGGTGGAATCTTCTTTCTTGTAGTTTGGATCCATTGCTCCGTGTCCGCTTCTCTGGAGCAGCAGAAAACAACCTTTCTCCCTCCTCTATAGGGAGACAGCAGTATATTTGTATATAACAGCAGTATATTTGTATACTGCTGTTGTATCTCTGCAGATGGAAGGTTGGTGGTTTAGATGCATTTTAACCGATTAAATATATTTAACTTTGGTCATTTAGCTAAGCTACTGCACTTTTTAATTTTGATATGAAATTTAAATTTTTATGGCAGACATAATCTCATGTCAAATCTCAGCATCAGTTGTGCTATAGCATTTGTAGGGAATGCAATGGGAACACTGATTATCAAAATTAAAGCTTTGCACACCTTCCTTTTAAAAGTAGTTGTCTAACCTCAACGCTTCAGAAGAGTTGATCCCAACTCTCTCTTTCAGCCGTCTGGAAAACAGCCACAATCTTTGTTCTGACCTGATCATTTTCGCTAACATGTTCTGCTGGGCTGATCTTTTATCAACGCCATGGTTGACATGGGAAATGTTCTCTTGGAGCTTAGGAGAGGACAATAGAGATTCAACCCATGAAAGTGTAATAGGCAGGAGACAATTTCTCCAAGATTACTTTCCATAAAACTGAATTGGCGACATCTGCTCAATCTAGTGTAGATAAACAGCAAACTATTTTCCATCTCATTAACTCAGAGGATGGGATATCAAATAAACCCTGGGGGCTTCATGCTTTGTTATCACATTTAAGGCATTTCCCAGGCTCTACATTAGCTGCTCTGGGCACGGCCAAAACTTAAAACTGCAATTAAACCATTTATATTCCAAGGTAGCCCAAAATAAGAAAGCTTCAGCTTAATCTGACTGTGTCTCTAATTACAAGTCACTTAGCCTAAATTATTTACCATGTCCTCAGCAGTGATGTATGGTACATGTAAATCTCCAAACAGGACTCTAATAGAATTATCTAATTCTATTAAACTGCAAACAAGTACCCATTAAATATTTATTAGCAAGTCTGCATTCAGTTAAGATGGATTGGAGCATCAGTGAAGCACTTTGCTAACCTTTTCTACTTTTCAGTCTCATGGGCTGAAGATACAGAATGGTCTAATCGGAATAACACCTATTGATTAACTACCAATTACGTTGACTATTGGGGTGGGGTGAGGAATTCAATGAAAAGAACAATATCCTGAAAGAATTGATAAAGTGGGTTTTTTAAATAAATAAATACACTCCACAGTTTAAATCAACAAGTTTGATATACACCAGTTTGTGTTATTATGAAAGTCTTTTTGCTCATTCTACTCCTGGGCAACAGTTATTATGGGGGGGTTTTTATTATTTGCTGTGACCACAAACCGTATTTCTATTCAATGATTAGGCACAGTTTTAAGTCATTTAAAATTACAGTACAGTAAATGATTGTTGCTTTCCCTAATGATTTCAACAAACTAATGTAACAGGCAGATAAGATCCCAGAATATGAAGGCATCACCCTACACTGAAAACCAGATCATACAAAACAGGAACACAAGATCTAGAAGAAACTGAGGTAGATACAGACTTCAGCAGAACTTGGTTTGAGACAGCCCCCCAATTGCCTCAGGTCAGATTGGTCCACTTAGAAACATCCAGGGTTGTCAGGCAAAAGAGTAGAAGCAGGAGCAGAGAAGAAGAGACAGGCAGCCTCCTCAAAGAACAGTAGAAGGTTGTTTGCAAGAGGGCTTTTAAATAGCCCCGTCCACACTGCAATTCGGCTGCGTATACCTGATCCCAGGAGGAGGGACATGTGTGTGAAACCAAACTGAGCAGGACTGAACTCCAGCTTGCCGGCTGGTGAAGGGAGGACTCAATCCTGCTTGTTGCAGGAGTCTGCTTCACCAGTCCATACCCCACAGACAACATAGTGGCCGAGCAGATCCCTGCAGGATCGAACCCTTCACTCACCAGCTGGTAGGTGGAAGTTTCAATCCTGTTCTGTGCTGTGTGTTGGGATGGAGTGTCTCCTTCTTTTCCCTCATGACCACATGTTTAATTATGCTTCAAACCTACTGCTCAATGCCCCAGTACCCCGTAGCGTAGCCTACAAGAAGCATTGTTCATAATAGTGGTTTGCAAGACCCAGTGCAGTTGTGGTAGTATGGGAGGTGGGGAAGTGGAAGAAAAAATATTGTAAAAACCAGGGCTTCTGCCCTGTTTAAAGTATGAAGGGTCATGGCATCAATGGGTAGTAGTCATGGTGGCTATATGTTATCTCCCCAGAGGCACAAAAGCAGGTGAGGGCTATTTTTTTATCATATCCTTTTTATGGGCCAATGGCAGCACCAGAAAGGGACATATTTCTAGGTGGGTGTGTCCCACTTGTTAGGATCTCTGGAAGAAAAGTAATTTTATGTTAATGACAGGAGTCTAGCAATGGGGGTCAAGTGGAAGGGCAGCTCATGGCGGGGGCATTTGTCCCCTACTGCCCCGGCACCATTCTTGTTGAGGGGCTTCCCATAGGCATCCGTCTGGCCACTCCATTTGGCCACTGTGGCAACCAGAATGCTTTGTTATGCTCTAACAATGAAACACGGCATATATTCTTTTGATGGTTGAAAGAAGCACAAGCACTCGGCCTTTTACGACAGAAAGCGGGAGTAGAAACAGTGATCAATTTGTGCTGATGGTGAGGATAGATGATAAATTCTGAAATTGACTCACTTTTAAATACAGGAAGAAGGAAACAAAGTGATATTTAAGCTGACCCACTAGAACACATTTGCACATAACAAAGAATACCTTGCTGTTCACATATTATGGAAGCATTTTGTTTTATTAGCTTTTCACGTGGAAGCATTTGTTTTATTAGCTTTTCACGTGGATTATTTTTCTAAGAGCCACAGTGAAAGTAAATTGGCAGAGGCCAAATCATTTAAACTCAAACCAATTTTATTAAACAGCTGCAGCAAAACAAACAGAATTCACCAAGTAAATCTTGCAAGTGCAAAGCATATCATTCTATTTTCCCAGGTCTTTCAAAAGCTGCTACAGATGAAATTCAAAACCACAAATGCTATTTCATCTCAACTCACCCATAAACTGTCCATTAGAAAAGACCGAACAGCAACAAAGAAAATAACATAAGCAAAACAGGGGGGGAATCAGTTGCCAACAAAACATCCAAACCTCAATATGCGAGACTTAAAATGCTAAATTTTGTTTTGGATATTTGTAATGTTTGATATAGTTCTAGATATAGCTTGCTTCCCTGCTCCTCCACATGCAGCTGCTGGATGACCTTGGGCTAGTCACACTTCTCTGAAGTCTCTCAGCCTCACTCACTTCACAGAGTGGGGGAGGAAGGGAAAGGAGAATGTTAGCCGTTTTGAGACTCCTGAAGGGGAGTGAAAGGTGGGATATCAAGTCCAAACTCCTCCTCCTCCTCCTCTTTTTCTAGATATCTCGACACCTCAACCAATACCATGTCTGCCTGCTCATTCCAGTTTTATTTCCCCATGCTAGAAATACATATCAGGCAGGGTGCTGAACTCAGTATTCACAGAGGTTCATGGCATCATTCTTCCAGCAGCGCAATTTTTATGTTTGCAAAGAAAGAGAGGGTCATGTGGTTTCAGACTTCACTTATTGTTTTCTACAATGTCTCCCAAGATAGGCAGGGGAGAAATTCACTCTCTGTTATCAGATAGATAGATAGATAGATAGATAGATAGATAGATAGATAGATGATAGATGATAGATGATAGATGATAGATGATAGATGATAGATGATAGATGATAGATAGATAGATAGATAGATAGATAGATAGATAGATGATAGATGATAGATAAAGTTAGAAAACTAACGCAAGGTTAAATTTCATGGAGATTAGGTCTATCAGTGGCATAATTATGAAACAGAATTTAGAAAGGTCAGAATATCAGTCCACCTAGTTCAGTATTGTGTACACTCCTTGGTTCCAAAAACTCAGTCCCAGTGCTCCCTACCCTACCCTATAAAAAGCATTGTTCATAACAGTGGTTTGCGAGATCCGATATGGAAGATCAATCAACCTCGAGTGCGCTGTGAATGCTTGAGACAGATTTCCTAATTCCTCTCAGTCTACCCAATGGGTTGCCAAGTAGCATCCATATCCTTGCTAGTTCTCCCTAATCACTCAACACTGAGTATTTAGTTCCAGAAATGGAAACAGGAAGAGATGCCCACGAAAGAAGAATGGAGGATGAAACTGATGGAATACGCAGAAATGGACAGATTGACGGGGAGAATTAGGAACCAACGTGACCAGAGATTCTCCGAGGACTGGAAGAAATTTACAGAGTATATCAAAAATTTCTGTGATGAGCAAATAACGTTCGTTGGCTTTCAAGAAGCTCTGTGAAATTACTGTTAGAAATATTGTTTAAAAAATATGATGTGATTAAGAGTATTTGAGTGCAATGTAATATTGGGAAATGTGAGACGAGGATAAAAAATAAACGGAAAATTATCAGACAAGCTGAGGGAAGTTCTGGAAAAAAGGGTTTAAGTTAAAAATGGATGTATAATTTTGTAAAAATGTTTTTTTTAATGGAAAATCTAATAAAAATATTTATTTTAAAAAAAGAAACACTGAGTATTTAGTTCAAAATGGCTCTTGATTCCATGCCCTTCAATGGTCCTGTTTTAAGTGGGACATCCTGGAATCACAGAAACCAAACCCCAGCTTCTGTTTGGATGCTTGAATGTTCCATTTTTTGACCCAGTTCTCCGGCACAAATCAGCAGGGTTGCACCCGAGCCCCAGAACAAAAGCTGCTCATTTTTTGCCCTTGCAAGATTAAAGAGAGTGTATGTTAGTTTCACACTCTCATGCATGCATGAGAGCTTAGGACCAAAAATGGCACCTGATTTAGGTGCCAAAAGGGTTGGAGGTTATATGATTTGTCTTGACAATAAAAATCCTATTGCATTACCCTGCCCTGAGTGGCTTTTCACAAGCTTTGCCTCTTGCCTTCATGTGCAAAGCTGATTGTTCTGTGACACCAGGAAAATGATCACCTTCCCTCCCAGGTCTGAGAACGATTCCCTTCCAAAAGCCAGGCCTCCAGCACTTCAGATTTGCAGGTCCAGTTTTTTGTTGGAGTTTCCCTGCTGTGGGGTACATGCTTGTTATTGCTCCTGTGTGCTGAGCAACGTGTTTCAGGTCTCTCAGAGCTGGTTTGACCTGTCAGACCTTGGAACTTAGTTCTGAAACAAGTGCATAACTCCCGGCACCCTATAACTGCAAATCTGCATGGACCTTGCCTATGTTACCACCCAGGGACAAAGAAAGCCTAGGTGCTTTTCGATACTGAAATGCTTTCTTGACTGTCTTGTGTGTTCTGATTTCCTGAAAAATAAGCCCATTTTCTCCTAGTTCATTGTATTACTACACCTGCGGCTTTCAACCCCCTACGCCTACCCACGCTAAAAGGCCTTGTTGTCTTTGTGCTATTGACAATCAATTGCGTTTTGGGGCCTTTATATGAGGCACCCCCCTAAATGGCTTGAAGGGGAAAAGAGGCATATTAATTATTAAGGATTGCTTATTAAGGTCCATTTGCAAGGGTGGCCGCTCATAACTACCATTTTGTGACTATTTTTGACTATATTAACAGAATGAACTGCAGGAGCTGGTGTAGTAGGAGGTTTTTAAAAAAATGAAAATAGAAAAAGCCTCTTTGACCCCCTGCCTTCCCCCAGCCTCTCCGCAAGCATAACCTATGAGTTTTCTGAATTCATAGTCAACACATGCAATGCATTAAACAGAGCCTGTCAATTATCTCTGTGTGACGTATCGAACTCCAGTGTAGAAAATCAAGGCATTGTTGCCTTTTTCCCTCTGATTAGAACATTTGGGACACATACCCAACGCTAAGGTGATTTTTGTAGTTGAAAGCTGCCTTCGACATCTGCAAACATTGCTTTCTTTGTGGAGGGGGGGAACACTTAGGCTATATCGCTGAAAGACAGAAGAGAATGGAAACATGTGACACCTGCTCTGCATGAGTAAATTGGCTGCTGAAGGCCAAAGGCAGCGAAAATCAAGTCCAATGAGACTTTTCAGGGAACAGAGCAAGCAGAAATTGCCCTCAGGTTTCGAAAAGTAGTCACTGCATTAGTTCCTCAATTTGAAGCTTCTCAGTGGCTGAAAGGAAAGCAATCACAGTGAACTACCACTGGAGAAGCTGAAATCATTTAAGAATCATGTCAACTCCAATTTGTTTTATTCAATCTCTTCTCAACACAACCAGATGCTGCTCATTCCAAAGCCCGTTAATTTCAGCACACAATGTTAGGCTTCTCTCTTCTTCTTCTTTTCTAATTGTATCGAGGCTACATATGCCTTCATGAAATTGTTAGGGCAATTGCCTTGGAGGGGGGATGGATTCTTCCTGGGCCCAAGCTTGAATAGGAGGAGGGATTAGTTCCTTTCAGTTCCTTCCACCAACCATCTTCTGAATGGATAAACCATCTGTCCTTGGCTTATATGGGACCATTGGCAAGCCCATAGAAAAATATAATGCCATTATACAAAGTAAACTGAAGCAGTTAGGTGGGGAGGGGGATAATGTCGTAAATGCAAACAGAGCTCAGATGGATGTATAGAAGTCTGCCCGTAATGCATTTGTTCTTGCACCACTCCTGGAAAATACAAAAAAAAAAAGCACCATTATCCAGATGTGAGCTGTGGCAAAAAGAGAGTGCAGAGAATCTGGCTGCATTAAGAGTCAAAGTGCTCAAAGTAGCACAACTAAGCTGTAGTTTGTGAGTACACTCGCTCACAGTGTTGGAATGAACATCTCCTTTCTTATCTGTTCTGTGCCATTTTAAACCCAACCTCTCAAAATGCAATCATGCTTTCCTGTAGCATCACTTTTTTGCATCTGCAGCTGTCCCCTTAGCTACATATATTCCACATGCATTTCCTTTGGCTAGTTTTTCCTCCTCATGGGCCAAATTAGAATGGGTTAAGAGTGGCCTGGAGGCCAAAGCTTCCCACCCCTGCTATACACTGAGTATTAAACTCTGGGTATTAAAAAACAAACCTGAGATAGCAACTGGAGGCATAATAAAACTGTAAATTATTACCTTGGACAAACAATAACAAAATGATGAACATGGACAGATAAAGCATAACAAGGTATGTAAATCAATGGTATGTGGCCAATTACATTCAGTGGAGCTAACTCCAGTTTCGTTTTTTTCCTATACAGTACACACACAAACCCCCAAAGGGAATAGGTTTCATGAAAGTAGCATACAATGGCTTGTGTTTCTACTGTGTCACTACTGTGTTTCTCTTGAACTCACTTGCGGCTCCATTGTGTGCTAGGCCATGTCAGTCAGCAGAAAATCATCTCTGGCTGGCTGTTGCTAGGATGGCTCTGCCTGCATGACTTTCATTAATGCTGAAACTTGATTATATGTTGTTGGTACTCTAGAAAATGGTAGGTTCAGTCCTCAAACCATGTTTTTGGCACAAATCCCATTGATTTTCCAAGAGGCTCCTGCTAATACAGCTGCCATGAAAAATAGGTAGTGTTTCATGCTCCTTATCATTAGCAGAATGAAGTAGCAAGGATGATTGTTCACATGAGCAGCGGTTTGTTTCCCATCTTTTCAGAACTGAAATACATGCAGCCATCTATCTCTCTTTATTATTTAATGCAAAATAAGGTGACACAAAGTTTTACTAAAGCAAAGCAGCTACAATTTGAAAGAACAGTTGGGTTGGATACAATCATGTTCTGATCATTATGTCAACTACAGAATAACACAGTTACCCAAAAAAGGCTGCATGGTTTTTAGAAAGAAAAATAAATAATACCACTCAGCTACAAGAGGACTGTTCGCTCCTACTAAGGTTAAATGTTATTATTCCTTTTGTTTCATGTGCAAGAGTCAAATGCATGAGATTCATCTATGTTACTTAGGTTTTTCTACTTAGGCAGATTGGACTGGAGAGCATGTTGAATATCCTTTGCATAAAAGCAGCTTTCATATGCTGATCATATTATCCTTTGTTTCTATTAAACACTTAGCTTTATCTTTGCTGCAAGAAAGGGCCAACAGATTGTTTGAAATTGTCTACTCTAAGTGATGTATTTTCCCAGTTCCTTGTCTCTATAGTTTTATTGCCAATACGACTCCAGAACTATTGAATCTAAACAATGCTCTCTAATTTTCAATGCAGTGTGATATTTAAAACAGAATGAGAGGCGTTTTAAATTGTGTGCCATGAAATGAGCCCAAAGATGTTCCTGTCACTTTTTAGTCTCTTTTGATCTGTGATTTTAAAGAGAAACTTCTCTGATGAGCCAGGATCACCTCGCCAGCATCACAACATAGGAAAACCTCACCAAGCAGGGCTGTGCATGCCAGTTTTGAGTCTTGGATGGTGTCTAAAGCACTGATGTAAAACTCTAAGCCTATTCTCAAAACCAGAGTTGATCCCACCTGCCCCTCCTGCCCTGATACCCTCCTAGTGTTGATGCTATAACTGCTTATGGCTCTCTTCTTATTTAAAAATGTCACACATAAATGGGCATGCATGGAAGTGGATAGAAATACCTTACAACCACACCTGTTGGTGTGTAGCAATACCCTCTCCTCAATCATGAACATTCAAAATGTGAAAATGGAGAAAATCATCTCCCATGTTGCAACATTTTGTAATGTTTCAATGAGTTGTCATTTCCCTTTAACTGACGATCTTCTATTGTTCTCTGTGTTGTTTCTTTTCATTGGCTGTATTATCAACTTTATTCTCAAAATAAACACATGCATGATAAACAAACATGCCTGCTTTTCTGTATTTTAGATGAAGTACAACTATCTGGGGGGAAGAAGAAGAAGAAGAAGAAGAAGAAGAAGAAGAAGAAGAAGAAGAAGATCAGCACATGGGGAAACACATAACTAGTTCCCTGCATTATTGTATGGCAGTTATAATAAGTTACCTCTTGGGAAATGACAATTTGTATTCCTCTAAAGTTTGAAATAAAAACGACAGCAGTCCTGATGGGTGGCAGCAGCGCTAGAGACCATTTCTCCCTGGTTCTTTTGGTACCTGTACTCACTGGGTGTTAATTTCCAGGCCTAATACAGGCCCAGAAAACCTGTTAGGAACCACCTCTCTGTCTTAAAATGAAACATCCTGTCCTTTATGGTCAGTTGGAGTAGCTTTACTTGCATCCCAAACAGTTTGTATCCCTATGTCTTTCTCTAAACTATTCTCAAAGAATTCTTTTAGCTTTAAGGTCAGGAGGGAGATAACCCATTTAGAGATGTCCTGATTGCTGGGTTTTTAAAATTTTGTATAGGTTTTTATAAGTAAGTGTATTATGCAAAACTTTTTAAAAGATAAAATGTACTCTTCTCACAGTAGTCTGCCTAGACACACTTCAAGAGATTTCTTGATGGCAATTCCATCATCCCTGAACATTCACTATTTTGGTTGGGGCTCACAACTGCCATGTACCTTTGTCTAGGTTAAGCAAAATGTCTATAGATGTTAAGGGAAATGCCAACTGATTGGTTAATACATGTAACAGTTTAGCTATTATGTACATTCACAGAATCCATTAGGAATGTGCACATAATCCTTCCATGAAGGGGGAATTGTGCACATTTCCTAGTCAATATGCATACTGTCCAACCAGCCTTGGAAGATATGCATATAATCCCAGCTCTGTGTTTGAATAAAGGCTAGATTCTTAGAGTTGTGGCTTTTATATTGGTTTGTATTAATACAAAATCAAAAAAAGTTTTGTATTAAAAAAAATCCCAAATGCTTGTCCCTGCAGCCAACTATGCCTAGGTTATGAAAACAGCTACAGTTTTCATTTGCAGATATGCTTCTTAGCTAAATTACCAGGCGTCAAAAACTTTTCCTTGCATCATGCATCATAAAAAAAGAAAAGAAAGGAAGTATATTCACAGTTAACTACTTCTTTCTACTGAGTATTCACCAAGCCCGCATTTCCTCCTGTGGGGATTCTGCATGAAAAGGCCGCTCTATCGCACTGCCTCTATATATCAAGCCCGAAAGCACCTGCTGTGCTGCTCAAAGCATGAGGTCTGACACCGCAGTCATTTCAATGCATAGTCAATAGGCGATCATGGCAGCGGTGCACTTGCATGAGAAGAGCAGTGGCGAAAAGACTCAAAGAGAGTGGCAGGCAGGTTATTCCTTCATCCCTAAGTCAGAGTAGGAAAGTGAGCACAGTTTGAATTGAAAGCTGGATACACTGCTCTAGGCTGTGGGGGGGGAGGGGAGGGGAGGCAAACGCTTCCTTATAAATGAACTACTGTCTGTGTAACACCTTTCGTATCGACCCACAAGCATAATTATGTTTGCTCGACCTCATCATGTCTGGGCACCAATGCATCCCGGTACACTTGTTTTTGGCTACTAATTTGGTCCAGTCAATAGATGGGCCCATGTGGCCCATGCTGTCGTGATTTATCTTTGAAGTTAATTTTCATCCCTGAGTGAAATACGCACACAGCTTTAAAAAAGGGAAGAGAGAAACAACTTATTGTATTTTTCCATGTATAACATGCCCCCATGTATAAGACACACCCTATTTTCAAATTTAAAAAAATGAAGGAAGATGGCACAAAGTTCCTGAGCTTTCCTGGGGGAGGATTGCCCAGAGCTGTTGAGCTTTTTTTGGAGGGGATGTGCTGCCCAGGGTTGTTAAACTTTTTTTTAGGGAGGAATGCCAAAAATCACTCACCCACATGCATCGCATCATGATCTGCCTCTCGTCTGTCCTCTCCCCAACAGAAGCTTTCAATCGCCCGCCCAATTTCTGCAGTGATAGCCAATCAACACCAGCCCTTGATGCAGCCACCAATAACATGCCCAATAGCCACTGACAGCCAAGGCAGCAACCAATGAAATGTCCACCCTATGCACTATCCATGTATAAGACGACACACACTTTTAAGCATAATTTTTAAAGGGAAAAACCTAGTCTTATACATGGAAAAGTATGGTAAGATATGTGACAGTGAAGCAACTGTGGCTATGATTCCAGTGCTGACATGAGACGGAAGGGCAAGCCAACACAGTTTGTGAGCCACCAAATCAACATAGCCATGTATAGCTAGCAGGGCTTTGGTATGTCTCCTGTTGATCTGCTGGCAGAGGATTTAAAAAAAAAAGGCTGAGACAGAAGTTGCTGAGTGAACTTTTCTTGTGAGAATTCAAGAGCTCCCGAGAAGAGGAGGGAAAGTTTTCCTGAATCATTCCATGAGCCAGCCTTCCCCCACGCCCCACCCTCTTTCAGAATCCTAACAGAATCCTAGAAAGGCAACCTTCATTTTGTTTTTCTACAGGAAGCATTAACTGCATTCTGATTGACTTAATGGTGTTGGCTGGTGAGCTACATATAGTGTAATCATTGCTGCTAGACAAATGAGCATCGCCCAAACAAGCAAGTTTTACTTTTTTTTTTTTAGTTTGCTACCATTGCAAAGCATGAAGATAAACTTGTCATGTTGCCATATAGTATCTACTAGATATAAAGTACTAACATTTGACTAACACCCTCCACTGAAGTACTTATTAAGACTTCTCCATCAAATTACTAGTTATGACCCCATCAATTAAGTACTTTTTACTTCCCTTTTAAAAATGTTCTAAATTACTTCTTTAAATTTTCAGCAATTGTTCTCCCCGTATATATTTTTTAAAACAAATCATTAACTGGACACAGGCAAACCAAAGCATGAAGGAAGAAAAAAGAAAATAAAAAGACTGAAAGGTGAAATTCAGCCTGACCTACTTCTGATTATTTATTCAGTCAATTCAGTAAAATCCATAGGGGAAACCAACCCCCTATTTTAATGCTAATTCAGTCAAAGTGTATTGCAGTAGAGCTGATGACAAAGTAGCAAATAAGTGTCTAAGCCCTGTTGGGGTGGGGGGGAGAGATGTTGTGTCCTGAATTGTTTTTCTTATATATTCAGTGGTCTGTGTTTGTGTATGGACTAAGGATTCTGAGACCCTGTGTTCTGATTCAATACATGATATTCAATCACAGAACATTTCAGGATTTGGGCCTCTGCCATTGGCCCTTAAACTCTGAATTATGATTTGCAGCTTGGGAGTTTAAGCAGCCAATCACTTTGAGAGTGGGAGTGGCCCAGGCCTCCAGAAATGTATATAAGCAGTTGCTTTGCCCCTGTTGTCCAGTTCTGTTAGCTCAGTAAAGGCTCTTGCTGTTATCATTGTGTCTTGCTTCATGGGAACCTACCTACACTTCACTTTAACTGCACTGAAGTCGATATATAACTTCCAGGCATGCGTAACTTTCAAATACCATGCATTCGGTTGCTATAAAAAGCAGCAAGCAGGAAAGAGAAGGGGCATGGATGGAAAATTTGAGATGAAGCAGGGAGCAGCATCACGCTAAAACATTCTACAGATCAACTAACACTGGAATGCCTCTACTGAGCTTTCATTAAGAAGCCCTTTTTGTCATTTCTGGAGCATTAATTGAATTTGTCTTGGTTGGGGAAGAGGGCTTGCAGCAGTTGAGCGGCTTGATGAACATGCTTGGACGTTCTTGTCATATATACGGTTTATTGGATTGTCATTTCTGTGGCACCCACTTCTGCATGTACAATATGCTGTTCCTTCATGGTGTTGCACAATGAACTCTACTGTGCTGCCCATAAAGATGTATATTCAGTCCGACTCTCTATGCATGTAGACACTGAAGGCAGAACATGGGGGGGGGGAGGCAGAGAGGCTGCAGGGTTGGCAATGCCCCCCTATTGAACCTTGCAGGGCTGTAACAGAGAATGATACACACCTCGCCACAAATTGTTCCTAATGGAGGTTTTGCATTGGGAATTCTAGCCATGGTATTATAGGGCAGGGATAGAAAATGCTGTGCCCTACAAACATCAGCTACAACTCCCACAGCAGCATGGTGGGGCAATGGTGCTCACCTAACCTCTAGTCAGCTGAATTGCTGTTGTTGCTGCTTCCTGGGAAGTAGAGGGAGAAGGACAAGTTCAGTAAGATCAGTGTGGTGCAAATGCACCAGTAGGAGCACTGGGTTGGATCCACCAGGGCAGTTGCACCGAGCCAATTTCACCACCCCCTTACCCATCCTGATAAGCAGCAGCAACATTACGAGCTGTTGTGCCATCCTCTATTGGGTTTCAATCATGCCTAACCACTGACCATGCTAGCTGGGCCTGGTGGCAGTTGTAGTCCACGATATCTGGTAGGGGAACCACATTGCCTAGTCCTGATATGGGAAGTGAAATTACTTGGCTGATGGAAAGACTGTGAATCTTGCTTCAAAGGATCTTCTTGATAGAACGACTCTGGGAAGACCCATTTCTATAGATTGCAAGCTTCTAAGATGCAACACAGATTTCCTCGAGTTTTTTTCTTTCACTGATAAAAGCTGCTTAGCATTACAGTGATACCTCGAGTTACAAACACCTCAGGTTACAAACGCCTCAGGTCACAAACTCCGCTAACCTTGAAGAGTTACCTTGAGTTGAGAACTTTGCCCCAGGATGAGAATGGAAATTGTGTGCCAGCGGCGCTGTGGCAGAAAGAGGACCCACTAGAGAAAGCACGCCTCTAGTTTCAGGTTACGAATGGACTTCCGGAACGAATTAAGTTCGTAACTAGAGGTACCACTGTAGTAGGTAGGTATATCTTTCATGATTTGGGGGTGAGGGGCATTGAAGAAGTGCACCGGAGGACATTTACCTTCACAAGCCAATTCCTCCGCCCACCCACAATGCTTTCAGCCAAACTTTGTTGCCAAAAGCATCTTGGGAAAGGGAACTGGGCTCCAAGAACCATGTCTTCAGAACCCAGTTCAACCAACATTCATCTTTTTCTAGTGATTTTGTGAGAGACGCACATACTCTTGCACCCCACCCAAATCTCAAAGCAGTGCAAGATTCCAGGGGTTCCAGGAGCTTACAGCATTAATCACCCAGAAAGTCTTGCTTCTACCATAGCAGCAGCCTTAGATTCAAACAGAAACAGTGAGAGAGAGCATATCTCTCACTCTCATGCTTCTGCCTACTTCTAGCCCAGCTCTCACACACACACACACGCCCTAGCCTTTGTCCTTCTCACTACTAACCAGGTGAGGAAGGGAGCACCCCCATTTGCCCTCTGGCACAGAGCAGTTTCCTTTGTTATACTACTGACACATACTTAGGGCCACTACTAAGAAGCTGGTCTGTCTACTTCCACAACTGAATCCTTCATTAGACTTTAGCCCTTGCTGGATCCAGGGACACTCTCTCTGCCCCCAAACTCACAACAATACTTAACCAGTGCGCCTCATGCTCACAGTCTATCAGTGGGTGACCCCTGTGCCCAGTGCTAACTAGTAGGATCAGCAAAGGTAGTGCCACAGTTATGACACAGTTATTCCAAACACTGTTGTTCACAGGAAGCATCAGAAGAGGTATTTCCTTCACTTCCTGGTTTGCTTGGGTTTGCTGTTAATAGGCAAGGGAAGTGGATTTCTGAAGTCACAGCTAGTCCTAAGGGGTTGGATGCCAACCAGGTTCTAACAGAAACAAAACCCCATTGTTCTAATGTTTGTGAAAGCCATACACAGTCTAAGGAAACCCTTGAATTGCCTTCCGCAGTCAACGAGGGAGCAGCATTTTGACTCCAAGGATGGATGATTAGGCTAAATGTCTGTCATGCAGAAGGTTTATCTATAAACACTGCAGCAAGGCTTTAGATTTTCACCACAATAAATGGTTAGTCGCAATCAAATGCTGCTCAAATGAAAAATGTGGCCCATAGCTGTAATTACCAGTCTCTTGACTGAAACAAAGGGCAATTACAACATGCCGGAGAAGTGTGCTCGCAACCATGAAGCACTTGATTATAGAGTGGGGAGGCAATCAGCAAGCGACATATTTTTGCCTGCATGGGTCTAAGACAGATATCATTGGGGGTTTGGGCTGGGTGGGGTTTTATAGCCTGAGTTAACTCAAAAGACGTTTCTTGTTTTAATACATGCAGCGCTAGCTTTTTGAAAAGATTGGCTTGTTCTCTTTGGGGCTTGAACACAGGGTGGGAATACACTAATTCTGTAATAGTATGGTGTTTCTTTGGCTTCTCAGTCTCTTTCAGTGAGTTTACCGGTTTGTTTGTTTGCTTGTTTGCTTGCTTGTTTTTTGCATGTTGCTGCAAGTTTGCTTTTTCATGTTAGACTTGGAAAGAATAGCCTCTGCTTAAAGCGGCTGTTTGTAATGAATTATATCATCTCCTGTGGATGATCTGCCACCTCAGGTCTCCTGTACAATCTAACTTTATTTGTGGTTTTACTGGCTATTTTTGGCTTGTGCCTAGAAAGCAGATTTACAGTCTGAGCTATTTTAAGCCATTTCACCCTTTCCCCCATTTCTTGTTCTGCCCCAAATACCTGTGGACTGGGAAAGAGAGAGAGGTAGTTTCAAAGCAGAGCATTGGGGAACTTGAGCAGAGTATGAGGGGCAGAAAGGCTAATGGAGAGCGTCACTTATGCAAATTAAAAAGTGAACATAGGTCTCTTGTCAAAACCAACTACCCCTCGCTCAAGGTTTGATGATTTCCCCTTCCCAACCTGCCTCCTGTGTGGTTGGAAGAAATGATAAGCAGTGGAAAACATCAAGAAATGACCTGGTTGAGTGGGGCCAGGGGGGAATATATGCAAGCCAGTCTTGCCAGTAATGACATACAGTGGTACCTCGGGTTAAGAACTTAATTCGTTCTGGAGGGCTGTTCTTAACCTGAAACTGTTCTTAACCTGAAGCACCACTTTAGCTAATGGGGCCTCCCACTGCTGCCACTGTGTGATTTCTGTTCTCATCCTGAAGCAAAGTTCTTAACCCGAGGTAATATTTCTGGGTTAGCGGAGTCTGTAACCTGAAGCGTATGTAGTAACCTGAAGCGTATGTAACCCGAGGTACCATTGTAGTTGGAGATTCATTGTCACCGCCAGACTCAGAAATCAGATGGAACTCACAGCACTGAAGGTGGCAAGTTGATGCCAGGTAAAGTACTGGCAAAAGATATGAGAGAGCCAGTGGCTTAGTGCGGATAAGAGAGCTCATCCACACCACACATTTCAAGCATGACTTGCCCCCACAGAATCCTAGGAAGTATAGTTTATCCCCCACAGAGCTACAATTCCTAGCACCTTTAAGAAACTATGGCTCCCAAGATTGTTTCTTCAGGAGGAGCCTTGTCCTTTCAGTGCATGCTGCGGGTGCAACTCAAACAACAGTCAGCATCGCTCTCGCTTCCCGATGGTTTAATTTTTCCTCTCTTTGTGCATTAATGAAGCACTAGTGAAGCGAAGGGAGCTCCACACAATGAAGGAGAAGCAGGGGACATGTCACGGTGGAGAAGCATGTCTGCTTCGCACATCCGTTCCGTTAGCTATTATGTTTTTGTTTGTTTCCGTCGCAAGGGACAGCGCGAGAGAGAGCCTGATGTCACATGCAATTAGTATTATCTCCGGTTCTAATTAATAACATCAGACACTGCGTCTGTCTCTTTCACCTTCCACCTTAAAAGCTTTATCATTTACATGACATAATGTCACTGACTGACTCACAGATTTCCCACCTCATGCTGAACCAAGGAAATGACAGGCTACTGATGTACCTTCATCAGATGCATACGAGAGGAGAGAATGAGGGCAGTGAAGCGGCTGAGGAAACCCAGGGGCTCTTCTGTGTTTTGTTCCTATCTTCACCCTTCTCTGCAGGATGGAGCTTGGGGGAAAGCACTTCTGCAAGTGCTGATTAGATGGAGCCAGTCATATTTCAAGCCCAACTTGCTCATTTTTCATCACAGAACAGAGTTTCGTTTTGTTTTTTTAAGGAATATTTCTTAATTATATAAATTCACAAACATGGACTGCAACCAGCTAAGTCATTGTGGATCCACTGGAACCAACGCACTTGTTAGTCACACCCATTAATGTCATTGGGTCTACTCCGAGTATGGCTTACTTAGTAAAAATCAGGAATCAGTATGTACAGGCTATAGCTCCTCTGTTGGCTAGCAAGACCGATCGTACATCTTAATAACTGTTGATATATACTGTTATTGTACTGTGTATTTTGGGTCTATGGACCTCAAAAAAGCTGTCTGTGTGCTTAATTAGATTCCACCCAGTGTTTTTAAAAACCCAAAGGTGAACAGCGTGCCTTAGAGCCGAAAGATGAGGCAACCCCACCAAATCAGCATTCACATTCCTTGCCATCAGTGCTATTTTTGTGGAAAAAGAGATGCTGGAACTCTCCATGAATATGCTATAGTTGTATACATTCATTTAAATCTCCCAAGCATTTTTTAAACAAAACCAAACTGGATATATATTTCTAATACTACATTTTCTGCTACATGTTTACCACTTGCCTGTTCTTTGGGGAAATAGATCACCATGTTTCTATTTTGTTTTATCTTCAGATTTTTCATTTGCTTTTGTTTAATTTTTCCCCCTTCAAAAAGGAAGGATTATTTTTAGCAACACATTGAAAAACTTTTGTAATTATAATCTACAACTTTACAGTCCTTTTTCTATGACCATAGAAAGCCTATGAAACATCTAATATCGTGTCTAAAGTTAAATTTCATGCGTGGGAATAACAGGTTCAGATTCTTGGACTTTGTTATGATTGAGTCTGTATGGTTTTAATTTCCTTTCTATGGTTGAAGAGCAGTCCTTTTAAAATCAACATCTACAAAGAGAAGTTTTCTTTTTCAAAATATATAAATCTTATGAAAGGTTTTGCTCCTATGATATATTCTGTTACTGGTTTTGAAATGGCCACCTGGAATGGACAGATAAAAATGCACTAGTGATTTTCAAAAGGTCAGCTATTTTTGATCCTGCCATATATTTAGAAACCATAACAGTGAATCTAATTCACTAGGAACAAACATCGCTTAATATATCTCCCAGCTGTATTGTATATGCAGCAGTCCTATGCCATGATTAGCAATATTGTAATATTCATACCCCACAAAAAATAATTAAGGCAAAAATAAAGCTGGGTGGACAATTTCCGGATGATGAAGGAGAAAATAATAAGAAAATGAATTATTGCGGGCTAAATGCAATTATATTTGGATGACAGATGCAGAAATTGTCTGGAACAACTGTCAAGACATTATAGAGGAAATGATTTTTTCCCCTGTCACTTTTCCAATCCTATTTTTGATGCTCAAGGAGAATTCTGCCTGTGATTTATAAGATTTCTCATATACATTTTTTTCTGATGGAGAAAAGTCCAGGAACACAATCTAGCATCTAGTTAAATAAGCCTTTGTCCTACCAACTTTAGAGGGATTTCTGCATGTGCCCTTTATTTGACCCAAAGTTATGTGAAGTCAACAGGAAAGGAAGGAGTCAATTCAAAATTATGATTAGTTACCATACATAGGCATTATTTTGGTAGAGAAAAAGTCATGCCACAAAAACACGCAAAAATATGTTTTCAGTGCCTAAGGAGAGAGACATGTCTGCAAACAATAGCCCAGATTGGGCATGCATATTTTGGTTTATGAAGCTGAGATAAAAAGGAGCATCATTTCCAGGTGCTCGATCCTTGTGCCATCCTTTTTTCCCTTTGTGTGCCTCTATTCAGTACTTCCTGAATTAAATAGCTATACTTCCTTTTTATGTCTGAACCATCATGAGGATTGAAAAAGAGCCAGGATCATAAACAAACATTAAACTGTGGTTTGCAATCCTGGCATGTTCCAATCCTGCTCACCATAACTTCCCCGTTTAGGAGTTACAGGAAACTATGATGATGTAACATGAGACATGTCAAACCACAGTGTGCAGAGGTTTAAAATATATAAGTTGTCCATGTCCCCTTTAAGTGTATGGAACTTCCACAATCTGATGTGCGTTCCACCATTTGACCTTCTTAATATAACTTCCAACAGCGGACAGTGGAGTGGGGTGGGGTGGTACCTGCTCACCTGACCTATGGTGAGTCATGTTGCTTCTGCTTACTGAGAGATAGAAGGGGCAAGGAAGAGGTGGCAGGGAAGTTGGCGTTGTGCAAATGCACCACCGGAAGGGCCAGATTGGCTCCTGCTGTTGTGTTTGCATGACACTGACCTCCATCTGCCTTGCCTCCTCCCCTTCTGTTTCCTTATAGACAGTATTAACTCAACAGACCCAAGTTCAGGTGAATAGCAGCGCCCCAACCAAACTGCCCACTACTGATAACTTCTCATAGTGAAAGCCGTTAGAACAATGGCACTGCAACAGTTAGAGCATGGTTTATTTGTAGGGCAAGGCTATTCCAGAACTTGAGTGCCACCACAGAAAAGGCCCTTTTTCCTGGTTGTTGCCAGAGAGAGCCAGCCCACCCATGAGGCAGGGTGAAGTGTCTGCCTCAGGCAGCAGAAGCCCAAGAGGTGGCATTCTGCCCACCTTACCACCTCCACTGTCACCACAACACCCCCTTCTTGCTGAAGAGGGAGGCATTTCAGCACAAGGCATTGCCACACAACTCTGAGGCAGAGAAAATGAGTGGCAACACCATGCAGAATGCCCCAGCCAAGTTCAGCAAGGGCCAGGGCATTCCTGGGTGCAATGTTGCCACTCATCTTCCCCACCCCCAAGCAGAGAAACTGAATGGCAGTACTTTACGGAGTGCCCTGGCTCCCACCAAGTTCTGTAAGACCCAGGGTATTCTGGTGGCGGAAGCAGTCGAAGAGGAGGGCAGGAGGCATCAATTCCCGTTTTGCCTTAGGTGGCAAAATGGAACGGGCCACCCCTGTTGCCAGATGTGGGTTGTGTCGTAAACACAAGGATGACTGCAGTTGACCTGAGAACTCCTTAGTTCTTGGGGCTCACATCTCCAAGCCTAAGAAAACAATACTACAGTGGATGCTCAGGTTGCGAACATGATCTGTGTGGGATGCACGTTCGCAACCCGCAGCATTCACAACCCACAGGGGCTCATCTGCGCACACGCGGGTTGCGATTCGGCGCTCATGCGCAAAGCACAATTTAGCGCTTCTGCCCATGCATGACCCCCCAAACCCAGAAGTAACCCAATCCGGTACTTCCAGCTTTCAGCGGGTCCGTAACCCAAAAAACGCAATGTGAAGCATCTGTAACCCAAGGTATGACTGTATAGTGACTGGGATAACAAACAGCTACCAGTTCAGTTCAACACTTTGACCGAGCAGTGAGTCCTGATGGGGAAAGCTCAAGAATCAGAAATGAAAGGCAGCACAAAGCAGGGCCACAGCGATCAAGTGACGGGGGCAGAAATCCCTGCTAATTAACCTGAGCAAGTAAAAGGGCTGGCAGGTGATAGACAAGCAAAGGGAAGAGAGTAAATTGGAAAGATTCTCATCAATATATGCCAGACTTTTCAAAGTCTGGGCTATATAGTTAAAAGGGAATCGTAATATGCATGAAACATTTCCAGTATTAAGGGTTTGAATCTTTTCTCCCAAAGACAGCTGAAAGTACTAAAGAGAATTGGTAATTATAGTTCACATCAGTTTGTCTAATTCGGTTAGCTTGAGTATTATGAGGCTGAAAACAGGTGCTTCACCGGTAGCGTGACCTAACGCCCGAGTGTAAATTAATGCCTTTTATTTTCAACGTGTTTTCCAATCACAAAACTCTTATGCAAATTTTATTGGGAGACAGGGAAATCCTAGCACAATTTGACACACTTCAGTAAGCATGTGGACAAGTTTCACTGTCCACGGTCGGGCAAACCCTTTAAAAGGAGCAAGCCAAATGCAGCAAAGGGAGCACTACCCTCTGCCATTATGAGTGCTTCTTTGAACCTTGGTTCAAAAGGTTTCAACTTTTCTTGGGAAAGTGAACTTCGCCTTTGGCACAGTGCTGGCCACAAAGGACAAAAACACAGAGACATGTGCCTGCACCTAAAACTTAGCTGGATATAGCACAGTAGACCCACTAAAATTAACAGACCTGATTAACATGCATGGAGTCAAGCTGGCACTACTACCATCAGTACACCTGTGTAGCCCCAGCCCCACTGCTGTCTCACCTCCCTGCCCCCTCCTGATAAGTGGAAGCAGCTCTTCTGCAAAGAGGCTGTAACTGCAGCTCAGCTCCACTGAATGAGCCACTCCAGCCTTAGTTACTCAGGTTCATTAATTTCAATGGGTCTACTCTGTGTATGACTAACATTGGATACAACCCATGATGGCCAAGTTCAGATTATTATAAAGCCATGCTTTAGATGGTTGGAAACAAGATTAGAAAAGTCCTCATGAAAGTTCACCTCATTTTAGTGCAAATTTCCCCTAATACAGGGGAACAGCTGAATATTCAAGAAGACCAACCAAATTTGGGTTGCTGGCCTCTATCAGAAATTCGTTTTACTGAGCCGCTAAATCAGTCCTGCTAATTCCTCTGCATCAGGAGTAGACAACCTGCAGTCCCAGAATTAGGCTCTCAACCTAATTTCAGCCATGTTTTTCTCTCTCTTATGACCACCACACACGGTTCATTGTGTCTCTCTCAGCCATCTTAATGGGAAACAATTACCTACTCTTGCTCTAAATACTCATTTGCATCTATGGCGTTTACAAGTTAAATGGATGCCTTTGCTCAAGTTTTGAATCATCTGACAGCAATCCTTGCACATTTCAGAGTGGCAGCCATGTTAGCCTCTTGCAACATAAGCAAATGTGATGGTGAAGGTGACATAGCTTGACTCTGTGTTGCCATTTCCATTCCTTTACCTGCCATGATCATATCATCTTGCAGAATGATTCTCTCCTGCTACCATATTCTAATAAGACCAGCACTACTGAACAATCTGGTTGCACCCAGAGCCATTTTCATTTCCAGCAAAAACTCTTCAGAAGCTGCACCATCCAAGTCTGACATTTAAAATACCAAGATTCTGATTTGCTACTACTGAAATGTCATCTTCTGAGATGCACCAACCCTGAGGCAGTATTGCTAGAAATATAATTAAAACACTAAGAGAATGGAATATTCAATGGCTCAGAGGATGGCTAATGAGAGAGGAGGTTTTAATCGCTAGGTCACCAGTTCAAATCCAGGCCAAATGAATCATCTCAAGTCAGTGGGATATCCACTAATAATCAGCACTTAGTAATGTGTCTAATGCTAGAGGCCTGTATTTGAAAATGTCAGCAGAGGTATTTAATCAGAAAGCATGTTTAGTAAGTATTATTTACAGAAGATATATTATGATTCTTAAATGGTTCGTATAAAATATGGTATCTATGTTACTTTGGTGATATATAATTAGACTGTTTACTTCTATTTAAAGGGTTTTGTAGCCACAATCCAGATCATAATTATAGTATTTCTTCTCATGCCAAACATCAAGAAACCCACAGTTAGGATTAAGAGACAGACAGAGGGAGAGATTAATATTAAACTTCATTGCACTTGTTAAGGACATTTCATTTCCCTGAGATGTTATGAAGGTCAATATCCCATCGCCACCCCCAAAAAAACCCCTATAAAATGTTTTGAGAAGATGAATCTATGTATTTGTGAAGTGGGGTGTCTATGGGCAACCAACCAAGGTGTCTAAATGTGGAGGAGGGCTGGGCAAAAGATGGTATGTGAACCACAGAGACCCCTAGCCTTGAGAGAAAAATGGAATGTTGAAATAAGTGTGTGTGTGTGTGTGTGTGTGTGTGTGTGTGTGTGTAAAAGGCTTACACTTGAACAACACCCCTGTACCATTCAGATAGATCTCTAAGGTCAGAGGCACTAGCATTGGGCCCACAATGGAAGAGTGAATTGTGCTGGGACACCTCTGGAGATGCCATTGATCCATACTAAGACGCCCTGGGCCACAATGAGATGCATCCCCCCATGACAAAAGTTCTCACTCACTGAATCTCTAGAACTGCTGGGTGGCTAAATTATGGGACCTTTCGAGGGCTTTCCTTCCTGCCCCCCCTCTCCCTCCACAGTTGCTTTGGAGGCAAAGGAAGCTTTTACTTCAAAGGGTAAATAAAATAAAAGCCAAACTAGTTCAGAGAGGCCAACCAGATGCTTCCAGGAAATCTACCAGAAAGACACAAAGGCAGTTGCCCCTGCTGGTATTCAGTGGCACATTGTTGGTTTCTGTTTATGCCACTGTGCAGTGCTTGGAGACACAAGACTCTGTTTTGCATTCCAGAGATTCCAGGCTGTTGGAAGTCTCACGGAAGACAGGAGACGGATGTGATGTTACTGGTTTCCTGTTCCTTTGTTTTCCAGTTGCTCTCTGCTTTCACAGAGAGAGCATGTATATTTCTTTTCTGTCTGCGTAGTTAGAAATAAACTCTTTGCAATGTAGCTCAAACTTCTTGTCCTTGCCTGCATGCTGGATATTCTGCGTAATGGGGAAATGTGCCTGGAGCCTCATCAAAGACTCAGGTTGTTAATCATCGTCGGAGGCAATTCCGAAGGACTCGACCAGAGGAGTCGCTTGGTTGAACACAGGTTCCGACAAACATGGCCTTTGAACATGGAAGTTCTCTGCATCTGTTATGACTAAAAGTCATTGTCAGATGACTGAATCAGCCTGTATTGGGATGCCAGCTGTAGAATGAGCTGCTCATGTGAACATTCATCAACATTTTAACTGCTGGGGGGAATAAAAATGTCGACATCCTGTTGGCAAACAGGTCAGGTTCTGTGAGCAAAGCGAAAGGTTAGCTGGGCTGGGGAAAACACAGGACAGGATGAGCTACGTAGGCAAAGTTACAGAGCTGAGCAGAGATGGGATCCGAAGGAGGGCTACACTAAGTAAGCTGCCAGTTTCTGACCTGGACATGAGCTTTCAAGAGCACCTCCAAGCACAACCAACGCACACCAAATTGGAGGGGAGATCCATGAGAACTGGGGTGTTTGCTCTCTGCAATCATTACATCCACAACCACATGCTTCGAAGCATTCACAATCACAATAAACACCAAGGCTGTGAGGCGTAAATCACTCATCTCTCTCTTGCAATCCATGTAAACATTTGGTTGTCAAAGAGAAAGTGGAAAGGGGGGCAGTGGTGGTGCAAATTATCATTCCAGCCAATGTATGCTTTTTGTTTTAAATCACATTACCAAATCATTGAAGGGAGAATTGCTTTAAACTTCACGTGCGAGAACACCACTAGAGGTGTAGATTTATTGCATGGGGAGAGGGGAAATGGCAAGGGCTGAAAGCTGAGCTTGATGAACAACTGTTGCCATACCACAGTCTGCGGGAGTCATTTGTTCCCAGTGTTGTCAAAACTGAGCCTCTTGATAGCTTTGAAACCCTTTCTTTTTCTTTTTAAGGACGGGAGAGGACAACATCTATGGTTAAGCAAGCACTTCATTACCTCCCTATTGTTGGCCATAAATTACTGTTTACCTGTCAGCTGACATCAGAACACCCACTAGGTGCACTTTGAAGTTAACCTATTGGATATCAAGAGTTGCTTAAAGAGCTGTTGAAGAGCTGCTTGATCTTCAGACTGAGCCCTTTGAAGTTGTGAGCTAATGGCAGATTATTTTTATTCCAAGTGATCAAGCAATTAATGAGATAAAATAGTGGGAAGACAGACTTAATAGAATTATTGTGGCTCAATCACAGGCTAAACCTTCCATAAAGCACTTGGAAAAGAAGGCGAAAGCAAGCAAGAAATTGAGCCGCATATGGAAGGCAGGAAAGAAAATAAAGAGGAAGAAATAAGCTGTAGACTTCTTAAATAAATAAATAAGCTCTTCCTAAATCTTCTTTGGCAGAACTAAAGATATGTAATGCCTGTCTTTCACATTCCACAGCTAGTAAAGAAATCAGAGTATACACACACACTCACACACACACACACACACACACACACAGAGGCAGAAAGAACCATTTTCTACGTCGTCCGTCCATGCTGTAGTCACACATGACAGTGGTTTCACACGTCATAGCAAGGTGGACACACATAAAACAAGACAAGAGTTATGCCTGGGCATATGTCTGAGATATTTTTGTTCATCTAGCCCAGTATTGTCCTCTACTCTGGCTGGCAGCAGCTCTTAGGGTCACAAACAGTCTTTCATGCCGCCTGCTGTCTTATGCTGTCTATTGGTGTTGTCCTTGGTGTGAGTGGACCATCTTAGCTGGACAGTGGACTATAAATATATGGCCCTCCATATATTGTTCAACTCCAGCTCCCATCAGCCAGCAACACCTGAAGGGTCAAAGGTAAGGTTAACCACACTCCTTGGCACAAGGTGACCAGAGCTCAAACCTTTGCTTACTCTTGCAGCTCTGTTGGTAGCAAGCAGCAGAGCTGTCAGCCTCACCTCCCTCATAGAGTCATAGTGACAATGAAATGGGAGTTAGCCCCAGATATAGTACCACTTGCTTGTGGGGAAGAGACGGTGTACAAATGTTGAATAAATAGATTCCCTGACACATCCTATGCATTCTACAGTCTCTATGAAACATGTTCTGCATTATAACGGAAAGCAGTGATAGTCTTTCCAGTTGTTACAATATCTGTTCTTTGGGGATTCTGTAAAAACACTTCAGGTTTAAAAGGAAATCAAGCTTTTGGCGAAGGTCTGTCTTCAGTTGTATCCATCTCTTTGCCAAGAGAATCATCAAAGCGACACTTAGTAGAAGGAGAAATGGAGGCAGCTCAAATATTTCTTGAGCAAACAAATGTCAAAAATGTGAAGACAACAGCCCTTGAAAGCGACTGGCAATCTTGCTTGATATCTTAGTGTGCTCCACTCTTAGCTTCCATAAATCACAACGAAATGGCAGAGGATTTCAGCCCTGTGTCACTTAAGCTGTGATATCCCAGTGACAAAAAACGTGTTAAAGCCTGGCTGCTTCTACTTCTTTCCAAAGTACTTTTTTTCTGCCGTGGGCTAGAAATGGCATGAGGAATTGCGAGAGAGTGATTATAAGGAACAAGGGAAATCAGACTGATGTGTCAATAGTCCTTCACAGAGAGGAGGGAATCTGTGGACAGCAGCATCTTCTGGGAAAACAACTGGGAGGGGCAATGACCATTTTTAATGCATTTTTTATTTATTTAGTACATGATAATCTTTGTTTGTAGCTGACAATTCTGACAGTCTTAGCAAAGCAAAATAGTGCCCGTAAAATGAAGCGCCATCTTTTCTGGGTTTTGAATATGCAAAATAAGCGACAGATGTTCGAGAAGGGTCTATTGCTCCTACCACGAGGCAATTAGGGCAGCCAAGATGTCTTACTTCACAGCTTCTGCTGCATCCTCTAGTAATTGTCTTGCAGAGCTCTTCCAAGTTGTCTAGAATCTGGTCTCACCTACTGGTGGGCACGGTCTCTGCAAGCTATGGAGACCATTTGGCCTATCATTTTTAGGACAGCGTTGCTCGACTCTACAGCAGTTTAGATGCCACTGTTTCAGTTACCACAAGGGCAGACTTTGGTTTTTAAAAATTGCAGCAGCATCCTGTGCAAAGGCCAAAATTTGGTACCCCTCCCCAACTCTTGCCTTTCATTCTGCACATTCACTGTGTCATAGTTGTGACATCCTGCAGCAACCCCCTCAGCTCAGGGAAAACCATTCGGGCTGCCCTAAATCTGCCTCTGCTTACAGTCTCAGCTGAGATGTCCAGTACTCCCTCTTTTCTGACTTTGTGGGATCAGTTTTGGTTACGCTATGGACAGGTTGCTTGCAAAGATGTATCTGATTATGTGCCTCTCAATTTCTGCCCGTCAAATTATTGACAACATGTTACAGTGGTACTTCAGGTTAAGTACTTAATTCGTTCTGGAGGTCCGTACTTAACCTGAAACTGTTCTTAACCTGAAGCACCACTTTAGCTAATAGGGCTTTCCACTACCACCGCGCCGCCAAAGCACAATTTCTGTTCTCATCCTGAAGCAAAGTTCTTAACCTGAAGCACTATTTCTGGGTTAGCAGAATCTGTAACCTGAAGCGTATGTAACCTGAAGCGTATGTAACCCGAGGTACCACTGTACTCTGCTGCTGAGGGCGCTGCTGTGGTTGCTGATTTGCTACCAAGTCAGGTTCACGATACTTGTGTTAATTCACAAAGCCCTAAACAACTTGGTGCCAAAGTACCTCATTATGTTCCACCTCAGTTACTAAAATCCTCTGATGGGACACTTCTGGTGGTTTGCCTCACCCCTGGGGTTCACTAGGGACTGAGCTGTTGTCTGTTTATTTTTCTGGTAATTTCATTGTTTTAGTTTTTGAGGGTTGTTGTTGTTTTTAACAGTTAGGTGGTGCATCTTTCTTATGAAATAAATAAAATACTATTTTGTCAGCTTCCAGCTTTCACATTCATTATGTTGTGGAAAGAGAGCAGTAATTAATTTTAAAGAGGATTTTTAAAAAATTGGGTTGGGCTGTGCAAGCAACTGGAGAAATCATGGAAGGAGAAATGAAGGAGCAAATATTAGAACAAATCATGTAAGAATTGGTCAGTGCAGACATAACTCAGATGTTTAGTGCTGGAAAAGTCAAACAGCATCATCTTTTTTAGCCCTTTTCAAGGCTGGTGACATTTAAAAAATATCTGCAGTGCTCAGCTCCGATATTCTGTACAAATACATTTGGTGTCAGATTGGTAATTTATGGATGCAATTACCATAACACTATAAACAACTAAGGTGAAGTGTGCAGGGTGTAAAATATGGGTGCATTTTAGAAAGAAAAGGCTGAATAAATTTCAGAGGTGTTCCTGAAAGCTTCAATTTGCAAACCAAGACTATAAAATAAGGCTTTTCACTGATTTGAAAGAAAAAATGATTAATTTCAGCCTGATGACCTTGTTCCTTTAACACAACAGAAGCTTAATTCATCTCATTTAGAGTGCTTCTAACGTGTCTCGCAATGTCACTGAACAAGTAGCATCAAGTATTGGTTGTTTTGTAGGTGTTTAATCTGTCTTAATGAATACAAATACAATAAAGCACAACAGATCTAGGCAGCCTGGTCCTGATATCAGGCAACGTAAGTCTTATCCTTGAGCAATACAAATGAGAAATGCGTACGACGAGAACCTTAGGCAGAGCATGATAACTGTTGCATTTATCCTCATCGCTGCCCTTTCGTTCCTGTAAGAGAGCACTTTGCAGCACACAGCACCATTAGCCGATAACTAATTGGTGACAGAAGGAAAAACAGGCAAAATGAATGTGAGATCTGGGCACTGTAGAGAAATGTCACCATCGTTGCTGACTTATCCCAAGATTGCAAAGGTAAACTCAATCCTGCCAGGCTACAGACAGGCCAGACCTTTAAACTGAAAACTGCCGATTCCACTCCTCGCCATCCCATGCTGCTACTGCCTGCTCCATCTTCCACTCGCTGTGGAGCTACACAGTCCAGCTCTGCCCATTGGCAGTTGAACAGAGAAGATAAAACAATCGTAACTATAGCAACACCAGGGCTGATTGTCTGTGCGTGTTTTTCAAGAGTCCACAGATTGTTTAGGAGATTGTCACCTTCTTGACATATTGGGGAGAGACTCCCGACAGAGGCGTCCGGTTGTTCTCACTGGGGTCAGCTAGTAACCTCACACAAATTCGGTCTCAATGGACTCAAATAGTGAAACTAAGTGCCACTGAGCTGATGGCACTAAGTTGCACCCAGAGCATTGAGCCCAGGCTGCACAATTTGTCTGGTGGTCAGAGCAGGCTTGGTCCTCCGCTTAGTCAGATTGCTTTTCTTAGCTCAAAAGAATATTATAGAAGTCTGATGGCCTCTTCGCTTTTAAAGCCATGTTCCATAGATTGTTATGTACTATTTCTGAATAAGAAGGTGGACATTTTCACTTCAGTTTCTTACTATGCAAGCGTTACGTTTGCCCAAAGACTGGTGCCGTTTGTGTCACGGAAACCACTTCACATGTTACATTTTCCATTCTGAGATGAGTGTCGGTGTTTTTTCAAGGAATCAAACATCATCATCATCATACTAGTACTTATTTTCTGGCACAGAGATTGAGTCGGAAATGCATCAAATAAAATGTGGCAGGGGATTTGTGTGGCATCTTCTCTTGACTCAAGATGGCAGACTGAACATTTCAAAACTGCATGATTTTAACCACTGAATTCAAAACTGTGCTTGGTTTCCTCTCTCTCTCTCTCTCTCTCTCTCTCTCTCTTAGCATTCCCAAGGGATGCCAGGTATGAGGCTGTTATCTGACCATATTTATCTGCCACCTGATAACGTAAGTTATCTGGGCAGTTCTCCAATAGACCCATCTACAGCTGCTGATGCCACCAACCATTTGATTTTTTGCTTCTCATCCAAAATGTCAGCTACTGTCTTCTCTTTACTTTTCCTTGGTTAAGCGTGCATTCTTACAAGATGCCATTTCTCGTTGCCTGGGCTTTGTCTACTGAAATTAATACAGAATAAATAAATAAATAAATAATCCATAGCAATTCAATAGGCTCATTCCGGGCATAGAGAAAGGTGCCCAGGGCTTGCCAACCACCCTGTTTCCCTTTCATATGTCACTGTGTCAGAACCTGAATGGGTACTACATGTTGTGGGAAGGAGAGAACACCTAACATCTCTCTGCTTGGACTTGAAGGCCAGCTTCCGCACTGATTCACATTTTTCTCAAACTCAAAGCTAAAATGTCTTGGTAGAAGTCAGTGGTGTGTCTTATCCTCTTAACTTAAGAGGAGAGGACTAGGGGTGAGATGGAGGCAGTAGATCCCGACATAACCTTCCCAGGTTGCTTGGCATGAAATTAAAAGTCATGCCAATAAAGATATGTCATAAAGATATTTAAGGTGTCAGGAGAAGGCTTTGTAATTTGCAAGGCCTTTTAGAATTACATTTTAGTCCTTGGAATATAATGTTTTTGCTGACTTTTATGTGAGAAATTGAATTGATTTTAATGTTTTAACTTTTGTATTGACTATTTGAACTCTGTGAACTGCCCAGAGGATCTTGTTGATTGGGTGGTCAATAAATGTCCCAGTCAGTCTGTCAATCATCCAGCCAACCATTTAACCTTCATTGCCAAGCTGCATTTACTTTCAAAGCATGGAAGATCACCCTGATATGAACAAAGTAATATACACAGCCTTTCCTTTACTCAGTTTCTGTAGACATTTGAGTTCACATGCTTCCCTCCTGCCCAACAACTCCAGAAAAAAGTTTTCCTTTTTTATAGAAAAAGAAAGCCCTTACAAACAACAACAGCGCTTGAATTTCTGTGCTACCAAAACCACACAGATAGAGAAGAGAAATCAAGTAGGAATGTAAATTGTTCATATCTGCAGACCTTTGGACTGGAAGCAGTGAATGGACCTGATTTCCTTGCAATTTATTTGAGGGTAGCACACAAACACAAATGCAGGAGGAGGAGAAAGAAAGCAATCCCATGAATAAATTATTGCTTGCGAGATATTTGCTAATCCCTTGCCAGTACCTGCCCTGAATTCTAAAGTTAAGCACATGTGATTTCAGATTTAAGAAATCCTTCTTCCCCTTCTCTGATATATACATACACACACTTCTTGCTCGTGGCAGCTTGCTCTTTTCCCCGTTCTCAGAAACCTCTTACAAACCGGGCAGGCTGCCAGAGACAGAGTGCTGAGCATTCAGGGAGAGTGAGTGGCAACATTTATGTAATTGGAATCCATTTAGAGCGCAGTACTGTGCCACTTTCTTCTTCAGGTTACATGAAAATCCAAGAAATGTGTTACACAAGATTTGAGTCAAAGCAAGAAGCACCCAGTGTGGCTCGCTCACATCTCGGACTTTCAAATTCTTAAATTTGCCCTTTACTGAAAAAAGTCAATGATTTCCCCAAGAAAGTTTGATTAGTTTCTTTTACTTTCTGTAATGAAGTGCCATCCTTTTTACACTTGAAAGGATCTTTGTAATAATGCAACATTGATCTTTTGAATACAGATGAGCTAACCTAGATAATAGGATTTGGTACCCAAAAGATGGGACTTGAGAATATCTGTAAGGTTCCAGTGCCATCAAGTGGATTTGTAAGACAAAGCAGCTATTCGTCACTGAGCAAAAAGCCCTTCCAACAATGCTTTCTTCACACACATATACCCCTCCGCCATTATAGTTTAGGTGAGATTTTCAACTCGAGGAACAATTGGTAGAATACAGTAGAAAATATACGAGAGAAGAAGCTGGTAGTATTCACATGAATGACTGTGGGGTGTGTCTAATTTATGAAATCAGAAGAACACGCTGGTGGCATTTTAAAACATTTTTCTACAATTTTTTTTCTAGCCCCATGCCATGACATGGTGCCTAAAATCGTAACACGTAATCTGGGGGGGGGGGGTATTTGAAGAAACACAGGAGCAGAGCAATGGATATTTTCAATTTGTTGTGATGAGGTTCTACTTTCTATATTCTTTCATTGTTTGTTAGGTCCATGTAACAAGCAAATCTGATTTTAAAAAGAAATGGGAACGGAAACTTTTCCAGCCTTAGGACCACATTCCTTTTCACCTTCCTGGTGAAAATTCAACACTCACCTCCTGCAAAGCTGTTCTTTTCAGTGCATTTAAGCAAATGGCAGCTGGGGAGGCAATTCCCCCCACCCCAAAATATTTTAAAATTTGATTTCAACATAGCCTAATACAGATTCTACCAACATAACTTGTAAAAACAATGAGTAAGGAAAGTATGCATGTTTTACAGCATCAAGAGCTGGAGCAGAGGGAAAGGGATAAAACCCCTTTGCCACACCATGGACACAATCTGGATCAGATGTTTATTTTTGTTTCAAAAGGGAGGGGTATCATCCCAAACATAGGATTCAGAGACACGTTGAACATCACATCTCATGTGACCTCAATTCCAGAGCAGGGCAGGAGTCAACTAATGGTCTGCAATAACAGAGCACAAAGTTCTGGTGTGGGCCTGCCCCTTAATAAATTGTTTGGGAAACTGGTGCTCTAAAGATCACCGATTCCTATTTCCTGACGCTCGCTTGCTAGAGTGCATGAGCTGCAGAGGGCAAATGCCGATGTTTTTAAATGAGAAATAAATAGATCACCCCAAAGCCTTTGATGTTTCCTGCTGTCGATTGAATTACACAATATATGTGCAAGTCCCTGAGAAATGAATGACAGGGCCTGCTAAACATTGTCCAGCATTGCTTCCACTCATTTCTGCCCATGTATTATCCCAGTGACATTTCGAGCTTTCTACCCCCTCTTCTGTAATTGCTCTATCAGAGCAGAACTGAACCACCTATTCAGATTGTTAGCATGCGTCAATCAAGCTGGCAAACGAAGATGAATCGTTCGTTGTGCTATTTCCAGTGATATAAACCCCACAAATAATGCACGGTATAAATTTAACTACCTGTCTCATTCTACCTGAAAATATGAAATTATCTTGTGTTTCAAATAAGATACACACTCTACACAGCCAAGCAAAATCAAACAACTCGTCTGTTCTGCCATGCGCCAGCCAAGAAAGGAACACTTTGGTGGGGCAAGGCTGACACCTTGTGGCAAAGAGAAGTAGCAACACTGAAATTCACAGCTGCAGGTTTCCTGATAGTTGCAACTCATTGATTCCAGGGCCAGCATTCATTAACATTTACTTTCCAATACTGTATGTATATACCATATAGCTAAGGGATGAAAAATAAAAGTAAAAGCACAGCCCAAGGGGATTTCTTTAGTAGCTGTTCTGATACTCTTTTTGTGTCTGATTTGGCAAATATGTATTGTATTATTTTATTTTATTTTATTTTACTGCGGAGATGACTTTTGACCTTTGATTAGTATAAATTGACCTTTTGACCTTTGAGAAGTATAAATTGTTTTGGTAAATAATAATCAAACAAGCAAACACTACTGTTTTCTGGTGTGCAGATGTCCATCAGCAGTCAGCCTAATTCAAGTCTGAACAACTTCCCCAGGAATTGTGTGACAAAATGCAAACTAACTGAGGGATTCCTGGTCTTCTAAAACAGTATGATAACATCTTTGTTGAGGAACAAGGAACTTATAACGTCTGGAAAAATGAATGGTGGTATTCAAGTAAGATTTACTCAGAGTAGACATGTTGAAAACTTAATTTCATATATTTATTTGTGTCTGCTCTGAGTGAAACTGAGTGGAATACCACCCTAAGGATGGTAGTAATGTTGTATCATGTCTAGATTCTGAACCCTTAGCACTGTCTTCTCTGGGGTTCTCACAAAATCCCTCAACTACTCCATTCTTTTATTTCCAAAGTGTCACTATCCTGGAGTTTCCATTACTTTAAAACCTGCAAATGTCTGAATCTGGAACTATGCCTTTACTGTTCATGAAAACATAACACTGCAACTTGTGTGAACTGGCCTCTCTTTATGGGTTGCCTTGAGGCAATACCTGGCCAGAGCCTTGGACGTGACAAAACGATATGAAAAGCAAGATGTGTTTCCATGGCAGCTAATTGCCATGCAATTTTCCTTACGTCTTTTGAATGAGGAAGTAAGACATGAACGGGGTCAAAAGCAGATCTCTCCTACCCCTTTAGCAAAGGATGTCATAATCCGGAGGTGTTGTGCATGAACAGAACAAAAGACCGCACTTTGAGTGAGACACAGAAGCACAGGGAGCTCTGTCAGCTAACACCCCCCTCAAAGATCTGATATGGTGGCCAGGAGCTTTGGCTGTCTGTGCTTAAAGTGTGCCTGTACACAGAAGCAGGTCCATGAGGCCACAGCTGCTCCCTCCTGACACCATTATTGCAGCTACTTCCTTGGATGCATGTGAGGCAAGACAGCAGCAAGGTTGGGGGTTGTGCAGGTCCCCCGGCAGGTGTGTCAGATTAGCTCCACTAGTGAATACACACAGCCCTGAACTCCCTGGTGCTCTGCCCTCGCACTGACAGTGACACGGTACCATCCCACCAGGCCAGCTGCTCCTTCCTCCACCCTTGTCCAAGGTGTGTATTTTATTATGCTTTTATATTTGTTGCAAGCCATGCAGAGTGGCTGGGGCAGGTACAAATAATAACATTACTATTAGTAGTGGTAGTAGTTTTAGTAGTAAGTTCAAATATGGCAAAATGATTATAAGATTTTAGTGCCTTCCTTCCAAAGGAAGCTCTGTACAGTGGTACCTCGGGTTAAGGACTTAATTCGTTCCGGAGGTCCATACTTAACCTGAAACTGTTCTTAACCTGAAGCACCACTTTAGCTAATGGGGCCTCCCACTGCTGCTGCGCTGCCAGAGCACGTTTTCTGTTCTCATCCTGAAGCAAAGTTCTTAACCTGAAGCATTATTTCTGGGTTAGTGGAGTCTGTAACTTGAAGCGTCTGTAACCTAAAGCGTATGTAACCCGAGGTACCACTGTACTCCTGAAGCGTCTCATCAGTTAGAGAAGAGATCATAGCTATACCAAGAAACTCAACAACAACTCTTCATGCATAGTGGATGACTATTTACCCAGACATTTTCTGCATTCCTACAGATGCCATGTCCACAGCAGAGATAAGCTCACATTCAGATAAGCTCAGCATTCAGATGCTTAAAAAGAAACACATCTCTTGGCAACAGGTTCACATCTGCAGGACAATATAGCATCCTTTATTCATCTTGTATTTCAAGCAAAATATTTTTTTCAGGGACAACCATCTTCACAAATAAGGCACCTGGGTCTCCTTGGCCTCTCAATTCCAACAACTGACAAATGTCTAAATATTATGTCTAAGTTAAAAGCTGTAGACCTCCTCAGACCGACTTCAACAACAATGACTTATTGGAACAGACTGAGGCTGTCAATAAAATATTTTCCCAGGCCATTAATATTGACAGCAATTACTCGCATTACACTTGTAAAGGCAATTTCCCATGAACAAGGGCTTAATTTGAAGCACATCAGGAAAATGGATAATGGGTTGGACTCTAATTTAGTCGAACTAAAATCAAAGGGGATTTAAATCATAACTAAGTTTCTCCTGTTAATTTCACTGGGACTTAAATGCAGCAAACTTAGCCTAGATCAGCAAACAGTTTTTCCTTTCCTCCACCCCAGCACTAAACTGCATTTCGGAAGCAAAGAAACAGCCAAAACAGGATCAGTACCTTGGAGAGGGACATAAGCAGAAGTTTCAGGACAACAGATAGTGGTTCTGTAGCTGAGGCTACAGACTTTCAGCAATGTTGCAGAGCAGGGGTCGGCAAACTAAGGTCCGTTGACTGGATCAGGCCCAATTGCCATCAGGATCTGACCTGCAGACAGTCCGTGGATTGGCATGGGGATTCTGTTTGTTCGGACTGCGCCATTTCCCCTCCTGCTCCATTCCATTTCCCCCCTCCCTCTCTCACACACACCATGGTGGCGCCTCCTCCCTCCCTCCTCCTGGCTTCTCCCCGCCATGCCTAGAGGAGGAAGGGGGCTGGGCTGAGCTGGCTAAGCCCCATTTTAAGCAGCCCCTCTCCGGAGCCAGCCCTTTTGTACACTTAACTTCCCTCCGTCGCTGCAGCCCTGGTGCTCATGTGGGCCAGAGAGTGGAGCAGACAAGCTCCCTTTGCCTACCCACAAGAAGCAGTGGTGGTGGTGGCTGCAGCCCCTAGGAAGGTAATCACAGTGGCTGGGCCTGGGGGGTGGGGGTGGGGAGGACTACTTGCCCCCCCTGCTCTCTTCTTCCACCCCCACCCTCCAGTGCCATTTCTCCAGCCCACCACAAGGTCTGAGGGACTCCAGACTGGCCCACAGCTAAAAAAATTTACTGACCCCTGTCCCAGAGCAATAGCAAATCTTTCTAGCCTGCTCTAGGTCTTGATTGACTTCACCCCTTCCCTGCAGCATCTTGCCTCCCTCTGCAGCCTTTGGCTTCTTCTAAATGGGGGCAGGAACCTGTCAGGGAACTGACATTGGAGCTAGAGGTGGAGGGAAGGCTCTCAAATGATGCTGGAGAAGGGCCCAGCAGGGAGAGAGGCAGCTCCGCAGATGGGGAAGCAAATCAGCGCAACACCAGGGATATAGAGGGGCTGATGGGGGAATCGGCGAGAGGGCTCCAGGACTCTTCACCGGACACCAGCGGGGAGAGCACGGGTCCTCCGCTACCCACGCCCACCCTGCGCAGAAGACTTCCGCGCAGAGAGAGTAAGAGGAGACTGGGTGTCAAACAACTTTTATGTTGGAAAAGATTTAAGAAACGCCCACTGACGGATTCTGCTAGCAACTGAGGCAGCCACGAATTGAAGGGCTGTCCAGACAGAAAGGTTTAACAAGGCAACATAACCAGGAGAAGCGGCAACTTACGCACGAGCAACCCCATACCCATTACAGAACCTTTGGCCCTCAAGGTGTTGTTGGACTCCAACTCCCATCAGCCCCTGCCAACATAGTCAATGGTTAGGAATGATGGGAGCTGTAGTCCAGCAACATCTGGAGCCCCACAGGTTCTCCATCCATGATTTAGAAAGCGTTTTAAAATTGAGTGTTTTATTTATTTGCCCTGCATTGACTTATTTTTCAGGCTCTGGTGCAGCCAGTTCAGCTAATTGATCTTCTTGTCATCGTTTGCCTGTAGTTCAATGAGTTGAACAGCAAGAGGCATGGGAATACAGATGAAGAGCTCGAATCACAGGAGGGACAATTTCAAGAAACAAAATGCTGCCTTAGTCACACCTGTGGAAACTGTGCCCCCACCCCCATATCCCTGGACTTCCTTCAGTCCCAGCCAGTGATCTGAGCTGATGGGAGTTGTGGTCTAACAATGTAAGTTGATAACAGAAAGGATATTCACATATTATATTCAGTGAGTGTATATTATGTACACCGGCGGACATAGTAGTTAAGCTTTATGAATCAATAAGTGTGGAGGGTTAAAGCTGGGGAGCTCATTGTAGAAAAAAATAGGAAACAGTAAAAATTGTCTGTAAAGCCATGTAACTTTGAGAAATCAATAGTCTAGATGCTTGCCCCCCCCCCAGGTAAGTGTGTACTAGTAGACCTAGCAAGGACATTTTAAAGAAAACCCAGACAGGCTGGATCTACATTGATCTTTAAAGCGTTGACCTTTAAAACGTCAGAGGGGTTTCCTTACCTTTAACATGTAGTTAAAAGTATTGCGGTGGCTGGTTGTTCTGCAGCGCCTTCTGGTGTCACGTTTTAATAAAGCATTATAAATCACGGGTATAGATCCGCCCCCAATGAGTATATTTAATCATGCTAAAATAAGAAACAAAGCTATTTCCACAAATTTCTATAACGTTTAAGGGCAAGAGGGTTTCTCTTGATAGTCTCCTAGGACTTTCTAGCCATCTGTTTCCTTGATTCAACAAATATCCAAAGAGGATCAACAAGAAATCTTATAGCAGCTTACAAACTTATTATGCAAGAAGAAGTTTATTTGTCTTTAAGGTATCACATTGTTGTTGTTTTCCACAGTGGACTAAGGTAGCTCTGTTTTCTGGAAATTATAAGACAGAGTGGCTTTCAAGTCCTTTATTCAGCTCCATTTAAAAAATGACAGAAATACAGCTCAGCAATTACAGACCACTCCATGAACATGCTGACTGTCCACTATTCTGAAACATGTTAAACACTAGTTGAATATTGCATTGTGAGGATAGTCAATGCATTGTTTAAATGACTCTCTTAGGAGTTCCACTAGGCTTTAAGGATTCAGGAAGGGAGCAAACAAGACCGCCACTTGGGGTGTTTCCTGGACACAGTCACAGTAGTTAACTAAAGACCTTTTTTCAAAAATCATAATTTTCCCTCCACCAAAGCTTTGCCTTGGCTATTTGTTAGGCAATGTTACCTGAGACAATTAAGAGAGCTGGGGTGAGGAGATAATCCATCTTGACCTTTTCCCTTGTCAGCCTTTAATAGTTTTAATTGCCTGTTGACTTTAGTATAATGACAAAGGCTTTTAACATCTCACTTCTTCTTGTTTCCAGAATGTGACCTCCTTCAGTCATACTAATGAATAATATGCTACTGTTCAGGATTTTAGCCAGATCAGCACCATTCATCTTCATCTTTCTCCACTGACTTCCCACTGGCTTTTCGCAGCTTAGATGCTTACATGAATAAATACACTTATCCCTTGGGCTTATCATCCATCTTCTCTTATTCCCCACCCAAGCCCCATGTTGGTCATGAAGGTCCCTTAGTCACAGGCTTCTCTGCAAGCAGGGAGAAAGCAGCGGCAGCAGTATGAAATTCATAATGAATTCTGCTTCTCAAGAATCTCCAGGGACAGCTGTTAACATCTCTTCTAAAATATTATTTATTATAGTCATTCCTCTCCTAACCCTTCATTTCTTGATCCTGGGTGGGTTGCACATAGATATGTTGTTGTTTAGTCGTTTAGTCATGTCCGACTCTTCGTGACCCCATGGACCAGAGCATGCCAGGCACTCCTGTCTTCCACTGCCTCCCGCAGTTTGGTCAGACTCATGTTTGTAGCTTCGAGAACACTGTCCAACCATCTCAACCTCTGTCATCCCCTTCTCCTTGTGCCCTCAATCTTTCCCAACAGCAGGGCATTTTCCAGGGAGTCTTCTCTTCTCATGAGGTGGCCAGAGTATTGGAGCATCAGCTTTACATAGGAATAGCCTCCAATAAAAACTAAAAGTAAAATATAACAATGACACATTAAACAGGTAGCAGCAATCCTCATCTAAGTATATATGTCATGTTATCTTATGAGGACCCTACAAAGGCCTGGGTGAATAGGAAAGTTTTCAGCCAGTGCCAAAAGGTCAACAATGACAATGCTAGCTGCATTTCAGGGGAGAGGGGATTGCACAGCCAAGGGACCACCACCGGGATGCTCATATCCTGGGCCACCACACCGTAAGCTTGCCACATCAGTGGAACCACAAAGAAAAAACTCAGGCAAGCTGATGTGTATAGAGGTCCTCCTTTAGGTATTTGGGTCCCAAGTCGTTTGGGGCTTTCTACATTGGTCACCTCTTTGAGTTGTGTCTGGTGGCACACAGGGAACCAGTGCAATATTTTAAACCCACTCTCATTTCTGGTGATCATATTCTGCAACAACTGAAGCTTTCGACCCACCTTCAAAAGTAGTCCCCTATGAAGTAAGTTACAGCATTTGGCATGCGGTGCTAAATATTTCTTGTGCTCTGAACTCCTGGACCTAGCAGGGACCTATGAACGATATTAGTATTCATTAAATTTGGAGGTTTAAATTTGAAGTTTCAACGACATGCTATCTCATGCCCGAGATTCGAACTAAACCTTCAAGTAGAGATTCTATCACTAGCACAGCAACCCTGCAAAACTCCTACTGGATGGTAAAGTGCTTTTATGCTTCAGTGCTTTCTAAAACGGCCAAGAAATTTCCTCAAGTGATTTGCTTCTGAAAAGTGGTTTTTTCTTATTGAACTCGCAGGAATCCAACTTTCTGGGAAATTGGTAGGAGTTATTCCTTCATGGCTTGGAGCGTGAAAGTTCAAGCAGCTTCTGTCCTTTTCTTGTGCATGTGTGCACATTTTCTTTCTTTCTGCAGTTTATCAACTCTCAGTTGTGAAGTTCTTGGAACAGATCCATATTACTTGGCTTAAGCCAAAATGTTCACTGCAGTGTGGCTCATTCCGAGTACTTTTTCGAGCTAAGCATTAAAGCAGAGACAGCATGCAATGAACTTTGAAGGGCAAAACCCAAGGCCACCTGTGCTCTATGTCTATTAGTATGAAAAGTGCTACTTTGAAGGAATTTTAAATTCAGGATATTACAAATGCCACTAGGTTAATCTACCACTCCAATAGTAGAACATTCCCTTGGGAATGTCTGGTTGGCACCCACATGAAAATTTCTGAGCCTCTGTTCAAATGCTGTGACTTTGGCTGATTAAGAGTAAAAATGTTTAAACTCTTGCCATATAGTATTTCATTTTTTTAAAAAAAAAAATTGCTACCAAACTATTAATTTCCTGATCCTTGTATGTTTTCAGGAACTATTTGAGCACTAATTGTGTAAAAGCAGAGGATATGTAAAGTAGATACTGTCAGTGGCGTAGCGTGGGTTGTCAGCACCCGGGGCAAGGCAAGTAATTTGCACCCCCTAACCCGTGGATTTGCGCCCCCTAACCCGTGGATTTGCGCCCCCTAACCCTAACCCCCAGATGTTGCGCCTGGTGCGGCCGGCCCCCCCCCTGCACCCCCACGCTACGCCACTGCTGTAACCTGAAGTGTCTGTAATCCGAGGTACCACTGTACTGCTTGATTTCCAATTGGCACACGTCCTGTAACTTCCTGCTTGAAGTCCTGTAACTTTTCATACCATAAAAGCCATTTCTCTGATTAGGAGAATAGGAAGCTACCTTATAAAGAGTCAGACTAATGGTCCTTCTAGCTCAGAATTCTCTATACTGAGTGGCACCAGCAGCTCAGGGTTTCAGGCAGGGGGTATTCCCAGCCCAAACTGGAGAGGCTGTGGGTCGAACCTGCAAGCTTTTGCACACAAAGCATGTGCTCTACTACTGAGCTACAGTCCCTTCACTTAAATATCAAGTAAGATTCCAGCCCTCATGGTCCTCAATTGAACGATTATTGCTGTTATTAAATTCATATACAGTGGTACCTCGGGTAGCATACGCTTCAGGTTACATACACTTCAGGTTACAGACTCCGCTAACCCAGAAATATTACCTCGGGTTAAGAACTTTGCCTCAGGATGAGAACAGAAATCGTGCTCTGGCGGCACAGCAGCAGCAGGAGGCCCATTAGCGAACGTGGTGCTTCAGGTTAAGAACAGTTTCAGATTAAGAACGGACCTCCAGAATGAATTAAGTACTTAACCTGAGGTACCACTGTACCACTTTCATGCCAAATCAACTTCTAAGTGGATTGTTGTTGACATCTGTCTGCCTCAAGAGACAATGGAGTGTGCTTCTGAGGGTGAAGTCAAATTGCTGTGTTAGCAGCACCGACGTGACCTCCCCAGAAGACAAGCCTGGGCAGTGCTGTGGAGATCCTGGGCTGCCCAGATGACAAGACCCCTGTCTCGGCCTCACCAATGTGGTCCAAAGGAAAGCAGAGCAATGCTTTTGGTACCATCCAGCCATCTTAGGGAATCTACTCTGGGTTTACTCCTTAGCCTTTACTTCTTACGAAGATATCCTTCAAGGTAACAGAGGTTTAGGGTCAGAGTTTTCCTCCTCCTAGATGGGCTACCTTCCCAGGTTGATAAGCCCCATTTGCTCCTCACGTCCCTCTATAGCATGTCCAGAAACCACCTTCTTGACCATTGGACCCAGTATTGGTTGCGTCTGCTCAATCTGTCGGAGCCTGTCTTCACATGCAGGGGAAATCCCTAACTCACTGAGGGTTTAAGACCCATCAGCTGCCCTCCCCTGGTTTAGCTAGCCAATTGAAGCCGTTCACAGGGTGTGGCTGCTGTCGCATGCTGAGAGCTTCTAGGAGCTGCAATTTTAAAATATCTGCACATAATGAAAACACATATTACCCAATATTGCCCACTACTAAAGTATAAAATGAAACAAACCTGTTTTTTAAAAAAAGAAAACAATTCCAACAGTTACATCAATTTGATTGAAAAGTTCAGGGAATGCTTGTCTGAACAGATGTCTCTTCAAGAGCCGGTGGAATGCCAATACTGATGAGGCCTCTCATATTTCAGCAAGGATATAGTCAGTATAGCAAACTGCCTTATACCAAGTCAGCCCAGTGGTCCATCTATCTTGACATTGCCTCCACTGACTGAAAGTGGCTTGCCAGGATATCAGACAGGGGTCTCTCTCAGCCCTATTTGGAGATACCAGGAATCAAATGTGTGACCTTCTGCATGCAAAACAGAGACTCCATCACTGAGCTAGGGAAAGGTACGAGGGCCTCCATAGAGCCCATATAAAACACCACTTCCTGACACCCACCAAATTAAGTCAAAACCTGTAATCCCTACAAGAGGATGGTCCCCCTCGCCCACCACCTCCTCCCTAGTCTCCAGGCATTTGAGTATTGGCTTCTTACAGCAAGGACTTGGGCTTCTGCCATTCTACAGCCCCCTAATGTCTTATATTTCCCCCCTGAAATTAGGATTCGTTCAAACAAAGGAGTGCACTCGGATGCAAGACAGATCGTGCCAGTGTTCTCCTCATCACTTCTGCCACCTGGCCTATTCAGGCACCTGCATATGGTGCAAGTTATACCAGCAATGCCAAAAAGGCTTTGGAGTTGCAAAACAAGGTAAATCTTTTCTTTCTCTCCCCTAGGGGACAAATGGTGATGGTAGAGACACAAAAACAAGGGTCTTCTGGGTCAAAGCAGCAGGTGGGGGACCTCAGGCCAGCAGGCAGAGTGCAGCCCCCTAGACCTCTCAAAATGGCCTTCAAAACCCTCCTTGGGCCACGTCCCTCACCAGCCCTGCTCTGCACCCTCCTCAAGGGCTTTTGCCTGGCTGGAATCTGTCCCTATCAGTATTATTGGTGCATGTGGTCCTCCAATTTATCATCACAACAGCTCTGTGAGATTGGTTAGTCTAAGACACTGGGGCCACGTCCACCCAGCAAGCTTCATGGCTGGGCGTGGATTTGAACCCTGGTCTCCCAGGTTGCAGTCCAACACTTTTACCTGGATGGAGAATGGGGAGGCATGTGTGTGAACTTCTGGCTTTGGTGTGACTCGAGATAGGAAATTGATGGTCTTTGGGGACTACATCTGCCGCCAGCCCCAACCAGCATGGCCAATGGCCAGCGCTTCTGGTTGTTCCCAGAGTTGGTGAGACTCATTTGATGGCATTGAGAAAATGCCTTTAAGTGTCGTTTTCCCGGTCCTGTGGAATACCCTGCCACTAGAGATTCAGCAAGTGCCTTCTGGGCCAAATGCCTGCAAACTTTTATTTTGCCACACCTATCCAGGCAATTAAGAGGACATTCCCCAGTGCAACAGTCTACTGTTGTTTGTTTTAAAAAAAATCTTTTTGCTTTTAAATTTTTATGATTTTATGGTTTTTTGGGGGGTTGGTTGTATGGTTTATGGTTTTTTTATATTGTTGTAAACTGCTGTGATTTTGTGTGTGTGTGTGTATATATATATATATATATATATGTATGTATATGTGTATATTTGTGTGTGTGTGTGTGTGTGTGTGTATTTGATACAATGATATTTGAATTATGTTTATACATAACTAAATGATGGGGATAATAGGCCAGCAACTTCTCAAAGGGCATAGGCTTCCCCATCCCTGCATGAAATATATCAGGGGGTAAACTCTGTTGCTGTACCCACATGACCTAAAACCTCCTGACCTTCTTTCTGTAAAACTGAACCTGGGACCTTCTGCATGCAAAGCATATCTCTGCCCCTGAGCTATGGCTCTTCCATAGCTCAATTCCTGAAAGGCAATCAAGGCAGATACAGAGAGAGGCAGGTAGCAAGTCAGGTAGGAATGAGGCGCCAGGAAGCCAAGGAAGCCGAGCCAGAGCAGGCTGGGAACACGAAGGAGCGCAATCTCTGACCTGCATGTTGTAGGAGGTTTTGTTGTTGTGCAAAGTTCACTGGCAGGAAGGGGAAGTTTACACAGGGACGGGAAAGGGCAGTGGCCGATAATGCAGGGAGAGATTTGGAGCGTGGCAAAGAGCCAGTAAAACTTCTGTGCTGCTCAGGCAAAGAAATGCTAAACTTCACACACACAAAAATCTTTGGGAAGCTTATAGGTTTCTTTGCAACACCCAAAGTGTCCAAAAAGAGTTCTTAGGCACCGCCACAACTGTAGTCGTGCAGGATCTCTCCTGAATTAGGCCTCTGGGTGCCAGTTGCTGGCAGCTGCAGGTGGGCAGAGTGCTGTTGTAGAATCATAGAACTGTCGAGTTGGAAGGGATCCCAAGGGGTCATCTAGTCCAACCCGCTGCATCACGGTTCGAGAATCCCCGACAGATGTCTGACCAACCTCTGTTTAAAACCCTTCAGCGAAGAAGTGGTATCGCAGCGCTTTTAAATAAGTTGTATCCAACTAAGTCCTACTCAAAGTAAAAGGTAAAGGGACCCCTGACCATTAGGTCCAGTCGTGACCGACTCTGGAGTTGCGGCGCTCGTCTCGCTTTATTGGCCGAGGGAGCCAGTGTACAACTTCCGGGTCATGTGGCCAGCATGACTAAGCTGCTTCTGGCAAACCAGAGCAGTGCATGGAAACGCCGTTTACCTTCCCACCGGAGTGGTACCTATTTATCTACTTGCACTTTGACGTGCTTTCAAACTGCTAGGTTGGCAGGAGCAGGGATTGAGCAATGGGAGCTCACCCTGTCATGGGGATTCGAACCGCCGACCTTCTGATCAGCAAATTTAACCCACAGCGCTGGTGGTAGGCAACACACTTGAAGCATTCAGCTTAAAGGAAGGTTGTGGACTAATACAACCTTCCCTAACCTAGAGCTCTCTAGGTGTTCTCAGACTCTCTAACTCTCATTATCCCTGACCATTAGCCATGCTGGCTGTGGTTGACAGAAGTCCAATGATATTTGGAGGGCTGCAAGATCCCCATCCCTGATTTAACAGATCAGGTTAGGGAAGGTTGGACTGACATCAGTTGAACGTGGTACGTGACCCCTCTTAAAATGCCCAGCAATATATGGAAGGCTGAAAGTTCACCACCCATTCTGCAATGGGACAGAGGTTTTTTGGTGGTTCAGAACCCAATGAACACACAAATGGGGTGTAGGCTAAAGATGTTATTGCACAGCCCAAAGAAAACCACAAAGCACTGCAATTAGTTTACATCCCTCAGATTGCTGTGAACCTTATCAGCAATGGTCATGAGTCCTGAAGGTGGAGCTTGGCTGGTACACAGCACTCTCGGTGGATAGCATTTCATAGACATTCCACCAGAAGAGGTGTTCTCGGGGCTTGTACACTTTTGTGTATAACATAGTTTCTGGGATAACTCATCAGCTACCCACCAAACTGGAAGACACCTGGGCAGGCAGCCAAAACAGTCAAATTCTAAGTTTGGGTTCAGCAGAAGCCTATCTTAAATATTAAGATTCCCACATGGTGACATAAAATCTGTGAGAAACCACTATTTTATGGAATAACAGGATAGGAACAGAAGTAACCCTCAAAGCCTTTCTAGACATGAAAGGAACATTGCTGTGCACCTCAAAACAGCAATGATTTCCTGCAACATCCCAATATACCGTCCCTGACTTAATGGATCGAGTTGGGAAAGGCTGAACTAATATCATTCTCATGTGGGGAGTGGCGAACCTCCTGCAATCACTCTTAAAATGTTTACACTAGTTATTCTGGCTCTGGGTAAAAACAGTCTTTATGGGCTGAGGGAGGGAAGCATTTAGGGTGACAGTAGGAGGTACCTGTCAGGAGCTCGTCCTACACTCGAGTAGGACCCTGGCAGAGACACATGCCCAACTTCTAATAGTACCTCAGAGCCAGATGGATGGATTGACAAGGTGGAGGCCGGGCTATCAGGAGACTAGTGGTCTGGAAATGTAATAACCAGTTGCTCAGATCTGGAGAAGGCAGAAGCTTTTTCCCCATCAGGGTGTTCACTCAACGTTAGTGGACTCCCATGCCCAACAACTCTTGAGAGCCAGTGTGGTGTAGTGGTTAAGAGCGGTAGTCTCATAATCTGGGGAACCGGGTTCGTGTCTCCGCTCCTCCACATGCAGCTGCTGGGTGACCTTGGGCTAGTCACACTTCTCTGAAGTCTCTCAGCCCCGCTCACCTCACAGAGTGTTTGTTGTGGGGGAGGAAGGGAAAGGAGAATGTTAGCCGCTTTGAGACTCCTTAAAGGGAGTGAAAGGCGGGATATCAAATCCAAACTCTTCTTCTTCTTCCTTCCAGAATTATTCTTCCCCTGTTTGCCCACCTTTCATTTACCTGCGCTCCCTTTTACTTAAAACCAGAGATGACCCTTGGTTGTTGGCTTCCTCCTCTTCCCAGGTCTAACATTTGCCTTTGTAGAACTCAGCAGGGAAGAGGCTGGAGAAAAATCTAGAATTAGTTGCCTCTGTCTATCATCGGCTCTGGCGCCACCTGCTGTTGGCTTCCTGCCTTCCACCCTAGAGGTTCCAATGGGCACAAACCACCATGGCCCTAGACCCAGTGTCTACTTGAGGCTGGATTGCCCACCAGCCAATAGGACAACATGCCCAGTTGATGTCACAATAGCTGCACTTCAGAGTGTCCCTGGCAGGCCTTCATCAACAACAGGCACTCACCTTGAGCAAGAGGCCCCAGAGATGGCATGGGGCCGCAACAGTGTCTTGAAGAGCAGGCCCTCTTGAGGAGGTGAGGTGAGAGGGGCCTATGCAGGTGGGCAGCATCTTCTGCCATTGATGGTGATGTCCTTTGTGTGAAAACTTCACAAGTTCCTTAACACTGTGGTCACTCTTCCCTGGGGTAGAATCAGTTACCCAGAGCTTCACAAACACACACTCCTCCCTTCATGCAAGCCATTCATGTTACCACAACTGAATGAAATGTTGCGGCCAAGCAGATAACCTGAAGAAGAGGGGCCCGTGAGGGATGTAGCACAGGAAGCTTGGCTGGAATCCAGATTGAAAATGAATCCAGAAATCACTTTCAGTCAATAGTGCCTGCTTGCTGCTCTAGCACCATTTGCAGCAAGTCTCATTTTTGCTCAAAAATCTTGGGGAAATTTTCCCCATGTTATAAGCTAATTTCATCCTGAACTCTCTTTAATGCTGGCCATCAGGGATAGAGGAAATTCTTGTTCTGTACACATTTTAGGCAAACTGGCTAAATTTGTCATTCTGAGGCAAGTACATGGAACTAAACACAGCTGTCATTCAAACTGCTGTTCAGTTAAAAAGAAAATCCATCGAAAACTGTATTTTTTTAATAAGGAGATGTGTAACCCCCCCAAAACAGAATCCCACATTTTTAGGGGTATTGCATATGAAAATATGCATTGTAGTGGGAAAATTAACAGCTGTGCATTTTAGGGAGGAAATGTGTATAAAAAATTGCAATACATAGAATTTAAACATTATTTTGAAATATATTTTTTTAAGAAGATCTTCACAGAATGAGATTAAGTGCACTTATTTTTGAAATCATGCAGAAATGCCATGGAATGGAAAGGGACTGATCTATCCATCCCTATTTGTCTCTACAGAACAGACTATCTGGGAAGTGGCAGAGTCCCCTTCATTGGAAGTTTTTAAGCAGAAGTTGAATGGCCACCTGTCAGGAATTCTTCTGTTGTGATTCCTGCATTGCAAGAAGTTGGAGTAGATGACCTTTGGGGTCCCTTACAACTCTACAATTCTAAGATTCTATACAACTGTATAACTGATCTCTCTCTCTCTCTCTCATGACAGCTTCCCCTTCTTCTCTCATCTACTTCCTTCATCCTGCTCATCATGAGTTCCAGTCATAAAAGGGAGCAGCCAGAAACCTTCAAACCAAGACCTCTCGGCTTAACCCAAGGTAACCCCCAAGACCTCTTATGCCAAAGAACTAGGGCCATCTTATCAAATGACCAGCTGTTGTCTCCCTGACTTCTTCCCCTCTCCCTGACTCCAGGTCTAGCAGAGATGTATGAGGAAGAGCTGCTCTATGATGCCACCCTCATAGCTGATGGACAAAGATTCCCTTGCCACAGGTAGGCCTTGATTTTTCTGAGCAACATGAAGGCTGCCCAGAACTCATTGTTTGAATGTAAAGGTTGCACAAAGAGCATCTCAGGTTCATCTGCCTTTAAAAAGAAAAAAGGGGGGGGAATCAAGTAGGTGAGGGCAGGGAACATTTTTTCAACCTTAAGGTCATATTCCATTCTCAGCAATGTCAAGGGGTGGGAGTCAGGAGTAGGTCAGTAATAAGTCACACGGTGTCAGGAAGTTAACTCTTGATTCAGAGAAACCAAGCAGTTCAAGCCTAGTGAACACAACTCTACCCGGTAGCTATTACCTCAAGGAAAATCACTTGCCAGGACTGAAGGTCCCCACTGTCCCACAGCTCTCTAAGTCTGCTCCTCCACTGGTTCCTTCTCAAGCAATTTGAGGTCTTGCATGTCTTTGCTCCACCCTCTTCATATCCCTTTGGGTTCTGAGAGACGGGGAGGGGGGGAGGGAGAGATGGTCACAGCAAGAGGGAAAGACAGCCTGGCTTCATCCCCAGCCTGACTCATCTCTGCCTCTTGGCCCCTTCTCCTCTCCAGCCTCCAATTCTGCCTCTGCTTCTGGACTGCTGTCTTCCACAGTCTCCTCCCACTCACTAAACCATTCCCTCTTCAGCTCCCAGCACCTCCTCCTCACAATCTGCTCCCTCTTCTCCCTCTGACCACTCATCATCATTCCACCACCACTCCCCGGGCTCTGAGCCTTCTTCCCTTGAGGTTCCCCAGTTGGTGCCTCCTACCAGTCCTCTGCATCCAGCCAGTCCATGGCAAGCAACCTTCCAAGGGTTTGAACTTGGCCTCCAGCAATTGCAGTTCTCTCTTTCCTTCCCTGCAGAGCGCTGCTAGCAGCTATTAGCCCCTACTTTCGGGACATTTTCATCAATACCTGGAAAGAATCTGGTGGGAAAGAAGTTCTGCTTCAGGAGGTGTCTGCATTCGTCGTCGAAAACATTCTGAAATATATCTACACAGAGGACATAACACTCACCACTGAGCTAGCGCCGCACCTCTTTGCTGGGGCCAACCGCTTACAGGTCATACCGCTGCAGAACCTCTGCTGTAGGTAAGTCACTGCATCTTTCTTCTCACACTATGACTGTGCATGCAGTTCCACAATTTGACAGGTGCAATGTACATCACACCATGAGCATGCAAATTCCAACTTGGGTGGCTTTAAAAGAGATAAATTTGTGGAGGATCAGGCTATCAGTGCCACTAATCCTGATGGTTATGTTCTACTTCCACTATTGGAAGCAGCATACTTCTGCATGCCAGAGTGCTCTTCCCTTCAAGTCCTGCTTATCTGTTGCCCATGGACATCTGGTTGCCCACTGTGAAAACAGGAGGGTGGCCTAGAGGGACCATTGGTCTGATCCAGCAGGACTCTTCTTATGCTTGTAGTGCATAATATCTTATCAGGATTCTTTTAGCCCAGGAATGGAGAACCTGTAGTGCTACTGGACCACCAGACCCCATCACTCCCATCAATGGTCAAGGGTGATGGGAACTGGAGTTCAGCATCATTTGAAGCAAGGTCCTTCAACCTTGGAGCTTCAGAACTACAGCTCCCAACATCCCTACCATTGACTATCCTGGCTGGGGATGATGGAAGTTGTAGTTCAAAAAACATTTAGGGACTCAAGGCTGAAAAATAAAGTAAGGTCACAAGTTAGTCACACCTGCTTTAGCTAAATTTGGAATGAGGAGTGAGGGATAATGAAGAACTGCTGCAAAGAGACAGCTTCGAAATCTGTTGTTGCTGTCTCATGGAACATTGAATATGGACACAAATGGAGAATCTAAAAATGTCTACAAAATTCTGGTGTTTTTTTATGATTATAAGAGTTATATCCATAGAGAAATCCAAAGGAGTCTCCAACCAGTTTTTGCTGCAATTTAGAGAGTCTTTGTCAAGGCCCTTGGACTATGGATACAACTATGGGATTGCTTCATTCAACACAGCTTCCCAGTATTTGTTACATGGCCAAAGGATCTTCAGGACTACCATATTTTTCGCCCTATAGGATGCACTTTTTCCCCTCCAAAAATGAAGGGGAAATCTGGGTGCGTCCTATGGGGCGAATGCAGGCTTTTGCTGAAGCTTGGAGAGCAAGAGGGGTCAGTGCACACCGACCCCTCTCGCTCTCCAGGCTTCAGGAAGACATCCACAGCCTAGGCAGCCCTGCGGGAGGTCCCGCAGAAATAAATTTTTCCTTTATTTCCCCCCAAAAAAACTAGGTGCGTCCTATGGGACGGAGCATCCTATGGGACGAAAAATACGGTAATGTAAAATCATGAAACAGCGGGTTGCCATATTAGCATGCATTTTCCCATAAGCAAATTCCTGCTGGATCATCCAGTCCACCCGGATCTCAGAGTGGCCATCCACATGTCTAGATAGGAAACTCACAAGCAGGACATGGGTTCAAGAGCATTCATCCCAGTTGTGATTCCCAGAAGCAGGAATTCAGAGGCATACTGGCTCCAACAGGGGAGTTAGAACAACAGAACCATCATGGAGGGTAGCTATTGGCAGCCTTATGAATTTGTCTAATCCTCTTTCAAAGCCTTCCAATTGGGTGGCCATTTGGCGGTCCTGAGGCTAACCACCAGGTTTCATGGTGGGAGTCATGCTGGTTCCTCTGCTCCACAGGCCTTCCTGTTCCTTCTTTCGCCTTCCAGGTTCCTCGGGAAAAATATCTCTGTGCAGAACTGCTTTGAGATGTATTCTTTGGCAAGGACGCATAAGAGTCCTGCCTTCCTCCATGCGGTCATACGCTTCCTCACCAGAAAATTCAGCCAGGTCTGCGAGCATGAGAGTTTCCGCCAGCTGGACCTCAGCACACTCATCACCCTGATATCCTCCAGCAATCTTGAAGTGGCTTCAGAGATCAAGGTCTATCGGGCTGTGCGACTCTGGGTGCAAGGGCAATCCAGCAAGCATGGCCCTTTGCTAGGAGACCTGATGCGCCATGTCCGCTTCCCACTCTTCAGTCCGGAGGAGCAAGTCGAACTACAGAGGGACTTGGAGAAGTGGAAGGACCTCAGGCTCGAGTGGAAGGTGCTGGATGGCGAGGAGAGGTTTCGTCACATCAAGGGCCTCCGGCAGGGCATGTACAAGCCGCACATCCTGTGCATCGACACCCAGATGTGTGAGTACCAGGAGCTGGAGAGTGAAGAGGCCCACATGGGCTGCTATGACCCACAGACCGAACTGTGGGAGAAGCTTCCCGGCCTGCAGTCCTTGACGCATGCGTGTTGCGCCACAGCTGGTGAGAAGATCTATGTCTCTGGAGGCATCTGTAAGAACTCTTACTCCACCGCCCTCTATGAGTTCAGCTCTTTCAGAAGCCAGTGGCTGCAGCTCGCACCCATGACTGTGCCCAGGGCTGCACATGGCTTCCTGTTCCACAACCAGAAGCTCTACGCCATGGGGGGATGGTGTCAGTTCCAAAGCTTCCTCAACTTGGCTGAGGCTTTTGACCTCACGACAGGGACGTGGGCTACGATTGCAAAGCTCCCGTTTGCCCTGAGCCACCCGGCCTCAAGCGTCTTCCAGAATAAGCTGTACCTCCTTGGCGGCGCCACGGGAGTTTCTGGCCAGTGGCTGTTCCACAAAGGCTTCCTGATCTACGAGACCAGCTCCAACACATGGACTCAGGTGCCTCTGTCGACGGGTTTCTTTGCTGCAGGAGCTGTGGCTGGGGACAGGGGGATCTATGTGATCGGGGGATACATCGAGAAGAAAATGCGGGACAGGGTTGAAGGGCTCCTCATCCCCGAGAATCGCCACAGCTCTCACAAGTGCTTCTTAGTCAACGAGACTGGCAAAATTAGTGGCAACATTGGTATGCCCAAACTGCCGCGTGGGGTTGCCAACGCAGGGGTAGTCTCCTGCGGGAAACGGATCTATGTGTTGGGTGGGGAAGACTTAACCCGGCGCTACAAGATGATTTACTACTGGGAGCCTGGAGAACCCCGCTGGCACCGGTGCACAACAGAGATCCCTACCACCCGTGAGGGCATCAGCAGTTTTGGATGTGTGACCATGATGAGGCCCATGCCACATATCCGCCAGCTTTTCCAGGTCACCACCCTTGTCATTGTGTCTGCAGCAAGCAAATAGCCATCCCCCTGGTGGTCCTGAATGAACTTTCGAGTTAGCAGAAACCAGGCAGACACATGCAAATAAATTATAGCAAAATTATGGATAGTCACCTACTGACTTGCTGCGAGACTTGGTCTGCAATGCTGTGAATAGCAAAACGCTTCTTATTGTTATCAATATAATTAATATTACCGTATTTTTCTCTCTATAACACGCAGATTATTTCTCCTAAAAAGGAAGGGGAAATGTCTGCGTGTTATAGAGCGAATGTGTGGTCCCTGGAGCCGAAAAATCAGGCATAAATCAAACCGCGCTTCAGGGAGAAGGGAAACCTGAAAAGAGGAAGTGGCTGCTTTCCTGCATTCTGCCTCAGGATCTTACTGCCCACCCTTCTCTGTTTCCTTGCTGTGTTTGCTCAAACGGAACAAAGAGCAGGGAAAGCCCCTCCCCTCCAGGCAAGAAGAGGGGAAAGCAGAGCGTCTTTCTAATTCCTCTCCATGCTCCGGAGCGAACAATGTTTGTGGGAAGAGAGATTACAGGTTCAGCTTAAAATTCTGATTTGACTTCCTGCTTTTTGTTTTTGGGGACACACAGCATTCAAATATGCTTTCTTCCATTTAAAAGGATGAAATCCTTAAACAGTGTTTTGCCTGTAAATTCATGCGATCTGGAAGATTACAGTGTCTGTACCTCTTAAGGGATGGCAAAGCTTAGGTTTTGCTGCAATTAAAATATATATATATCAGGCAGCTGGAAAACATGCAGGTGGGAGGGAGGGAGAGAGAGAGAGAGAGCGCTGGCTGGCTTGGGTGGGTGGAAACTTTTGCCTTCCTTTCCTCACGTTATAGCCCTCTCCTGCATTCTTAGCCTTCTGTGTTTTTCCTTCCCTCCCCACTTAAAATGTGGTTACAAAGCATGGATCCACATGGATCCTCAGGATCGTTGCATTGGGTCACCCCAAATTCACCATCAGAGCACATAGCATGTCCATGGCTACAGCCTGCCCCCCCCCAAATCACGCACCCACTGTTGCCTGGGGCTGCAATGGTGCAAAAACGTGGTTACAAAGCATGGATCCACATGGATCCTCAGGATCTTTGCATTGGGTCACCCCAAATTCACCATCAGAGCACATAGCATGTCCATGGCTACAGCCTGGCCCCCAAAATCACGCACCCACTGTTGCCTGGGGCTGCAATGGTGCAAAAACATGGTTACAAAGCATGGATCCACAGGGATTCTCAGGATTTTTGCATTGGGTCACCCCAAATTCACCATCAGATCACATGTCTGTGGCCACAGCATGAAGCACAAAAATGATACGTCCATTCAGAATATTTTTTCCCTTGTTTTCCTCCTCTAAAAACGATGTGCGTGTTATGGTCAGGTGCGTGTTATAGAGCGAAAAATACGGTATTTTCTATTAGTCATGTCCATTGCTTTCAGAGTAAGACTTAGTTTTCTTTTCTTTTTCCAGCTCTCCAATATTCTTTTTAAGGTGAGGTGATCAGAAGTGTGCACCGTATTCCTAGTGTGTTTGCACCATAGATTTGTGTAGCAGTGTTATGACATTGACAGCTGTCAGGATGCTGTCAGTGGCTCCCGGCTGGTTGCCCAGGAAAGCATAAAGACAAGGAAACTTTTCTTACAGTCCTTTTTTTATTTCATTTTTTTTAAATGATATTTATTGAAAAAAAGATTTTTTAAAAAAAATACAAAGAAAAAAGACAAAAACAGAAAAAGAAAAAGAAAAAATAAAACCATCATTTTCAAATTCTCCACTTTCATTACCTTCTTTCCATGACCTCTTCCTCCTCCCATCTCTTGTATCTTAATTAATAATTATCACAGCAAATCCTTTCCATAATTCATAATATTCTGTCATTACATTACCTTACTCTATTTTCATCTTATCTTATAAAAAACCTTAAAACTTAGGACTTAAATCTTATTTTTACCAACTTCTCATAAACATTACCTTTTTACCTAATTCTTTAAACATTATTACAAGAGCCAAGTGTAATGTGTATGGGTTGCTCGTGTGTAAGTTGCCGCCTCTCCAGGCTTTGTTGCCTTGCTAAACCTTTCAGTCTGGACAGCCCTTCACTTCGTGGCTGCCTCAGTCGCTAGCAGAATCCGTCAGTGGGCGTTTCTTAAATCTTTTCCAACATAAAAGTTGTTTGACACTGTCAGGGGTTCAGGAGCAGAGGCGAGGGCAAGGGAGGAAACAGAGAGCGAGGGGGAGGAGGCAGAAGAAAGGATGAGTGATGACGACGACCCGAGATCTCCGAGCCTTTCCAGTGAATCAGAAGATTCACAAAAAGGAGCACCAGTGGCCAGGGCAAGGGGGGAGACTAGGGGGACACCCCAGGAAGAAAGAGCCAGAGGGGACTCAGAGGGGAGCAGTTGGAGATCGGGACCAACGTCACCGCCAGAGAGTAGGAAAGAGGAAGAGCGCCAGGGAGCAAGCGCTGGCAGCTCGCAACAGGAGGGAGGGCACGAGTCAGGAGTGGCCACACCTTCATCGGGGAGCGAAGTGACGGTTAGACGGAAAGTGGAAGGTTGGGCGCGCGCGCCAAGTTCAAATGCACAGGAAGGTGGCGCAGTAGGCAGCCTGGAAAGGGAGCCAGGTCCTAAAGCCCGGCGCAAGGAGACAGGAGAGTCAGGGGGGTCAGCGTCAGAAGAATCCCGGAAGGAAGAGACCCAGGGGGGCAGAGGGACCCAGAGGAAAACTGTCAGGCGGAAAAGGTGGAGCAGGGCTAGGATATTAAGTTGGTGCGCAAGGGGCGGAGACTCAGACGGAGCTTCGCCGATCTAAGCATAAGACGTAGGGTTGCACGCAGCAGCTCGAGAATGGAGACTGTAACTCAATAAAGACTTTTATTTAACGATCGCTGGCTAGCGTGATCCTCTGTGAGCTAGGATCTGGAAGTAACCCTGACAGTAAGCTCCGTCTCTTCAAATTGTGGGCATCCACGGCCTCGCGGAGAGGAGGGAAAGCGGGTGCCTACAAGAGAGCTCACGAACGGCAGACAATATGACGGCCGAACAGCAAATAACGGAACTCAGAGAAGCAGTTTCACGACTGAATGCCGAGGCGCTGGCGTCCAGGAAGAGAGAGGAGGAAGCAGCTGCCGCCTACAGGGATCTCCAGGTCAGGTTGGATGTGCTTACGAAGCAAGGGCAACAGACACCCAAATCAGAGGGGATTGGGTTGGGGAGACGCACAGGCGGTCTGGTCTCGCACTTCGATGGGAATTTGCAACAGTACCCCAACTTTAGAGCAGACGTAATGTGTGCACTGCAACTACTGCACAAAGACTTTAGAGATGAACAAGAGAAAGTGGGGTTCATCATGTCCCATTTGCATGGAGACGCAAAAGCATGGCTGCGCAATTTGTGGAGAGATAAGGATCCTGCGCTCCAAAATGCGGACGCCTTTATTAAAGCGATGGATGGCTGTTTTTTATCAAGCATTGACGTGGATCTTGCCCGAAAGGAGGTGCATGGACTAAGGCAAGGGAGGGCCAGCGTAAGGCAGTATCATGCCCGCTTTTTCGCTTTGGTCAGTGCCCTGGAATGGGACAGAGATTCGGCTCCTGTCAGAGACCTTTTTTGGGAGGGCTTGCACAACTCGGTTAAAGATGAGATTGCGAGGGGGGAGAGACCCCGGACCACGCAGGAGATCGTTCAGAGGGCGCTGGCGGTGGGGGTGCGGCTGGAAGAACGTCCGTGGAGTAGGGACGAAGGGCGCAGCGGGCGCGAACCAGCCAGAGGCTCCTCCTTCCTTCCCAGAGAAGCAGCGCGTGCGCAATCCACGCCTCCAACAGGGGGAGGGGTGGAACCGATGGAGGTTGGGAGTGCAAGGGCTCAGTCAGCAGCCAGAGCCCTAGCACCGGCAGCAGTGAAAGCGAAGCCTCCTAGAGGGAACAGGAAGTGTTATATTTGCGAGGATCCAGGGCATATGGCGAAAGAGTGTCCCCGGAGGCTCCACAAGCACACTGCAGCCTCAGCAATGGTGACTGCAGCAACGCAGCACGGAGAACCACAGCAGGGAAACGACGATGTCTGGCTGGAGGAAGAGGCACTGGGGCCCAGCCAGACGTGTCAGTGAAGCAGTCCCCAGAGATTTTACCGCCCATGGACCCCCTCCCGCCCAAGCCAGTAGTGAGGCTCACCGCATCGCTCCAGCTACCCAATGGAATCACCATGGACGTGCCAATCACCGTCGACTCGGGAAGCAATGCAGACTTCATAGGGCAGGACTTTGTCGACCGGCACGCTATACAGTTGCTGCCTGCCACGCTGCCCCTGCAGGTTGTCACGGTGGATGGCAGGGAGCTGTTAGGGGGGCAAGTGGTGAAGCAGACGCCACCTATGGTGCTGCGGCTTGGAAATCACAGGGAAATCATCAGCTTCAACGTCACTCAACTCTCGGACACGCCTATTGTATTGGGCATGAGTTGGCTGGACAAGCACAGCCCGACGCTGGCTTGGTACCAGAGGCAGCTGACCTTTGGCTCTTCCTTTTGTGCTGAACACTGCATCATGCCCCAGCAGGAAGGGGAGCAAGAGGAGTCACAGCTGCTGCTAGGCACGCTGCAAGCGATTCCCCACAAGTACGCAGAATTTTTGGAGGTTTTCTGCGAGAAGGAGGCAGACAAGCTACCCCCCCACAGACCATATGACTGCAAAATTGACCTGCTGCCGGGGGCGGCGCTGCCCAAAGGGAAGCTGTATTCCATGTCTGAAGACGAACTGCAGGAACTCAAAGAGTTCATAGATCATAATTTGAAGCGCGGTTTCATCCGAGAGTCCCAGGCAGCGGGGGGCAGTCCTGTTTTCTTTGTGAAGAAGCGAGACACGCCCCAAAAAAGACTCGTAGTGGACTACCGCATTTTGAACAGTGTCACCAAGCCATCGGACTTCCCCATGCCCCGAATCGACGACCTCCTCGCAAAAGTACGCAAGGGCAGCGTGTTCACCAAGTTGGACCTGCGAGGGGCGTACAACCTCATTCGCATGCGGGAAGGAGATGAGTGGAAGACAGCCATGTTCACGCCCCTGGGCACCTACGAATATAGAGTTATGCCTTTTGGATTGCAAAATGGCTCCCACGTTTTTCAAGCTTTCATGCATCACGTGTTGGCGGGGCTCCTCTACAAGACGTGCGTCTGTTTCTTGGATGACATCCTGATCTTTTCGGAATCGCAGCAGGAGCATGACAGACACGTCAGGGAAGTGCTGAGCAGGCTACAGCAACATAGGCTTTACGCCAAGCTGGAGAAGTGCCAGTTCGACGTGACGGAGGTGGATTTCCTGGGCTACAAGTTGTCTGACAAGGGGCTCGCCATGGACAGCGCCAAGGTTCGAGCGGTGTTGGATTGGAAAAGCCCACGCAACCGGAAGGAGGTCCAACGGTTTGTCGGCTTCGCGAACTTCTATCGCAAGTTCATCAAAGGCTTCGCTATGCAGACAGCGGCCATCACGGACACGCTCAGTTCCAAGAAAAAGAAGTTCATCTGGACAGCGCAGGCGGAGCAGTCCTTTCAGGCACTCAAGCGTCTTTTCGCGTCGGAGGAACAGCTGCTTCATGTCGACCCCAGCAGGCCGATGAGAGTTGAAACAGACGCCTCGGACAGGGCCGTCGGAGCAGTCCTGCTGCAGAAGGACCCGCAGGGGGTTTGGAGGCCCGGAGCGTTTTACTCCAGGAAGCTCAGCAAGTCCGAACAGAACTACACCATCTGGGACAGGGAGTTGCTGGCTATTCATGCAGCGTTCAAAGCATGGAGGCACTTCCTGATTGGAGCCAAGCACACGGTGCAGGTCTGCACGGACCACAAGAATCTGGAGCACTGGCGCACGGCACAGTTCCTGAACCAGAGGCAGATACGTTGGGCTGAGTTCTTTGCGAACTTCGACTTCCGAATAGAGTATGTCCCGGGGGACACCAACATCATGGCGGACGCGCTCTCCCGTAAGCCACAGTATCTGGAGGACGCCACGCCAGCGGCCGCCATGCACATCTTCGCACCAACAGTGTGGGCGTGCGCTGCGGCGACAGTGGACCTGGAGGCGGTGCGACGAGCGTTGCAGAATGACTCCTTCGCGCAAGCAAAGATGGCAGAGATGCAAAGGGGCACGGCAGCGACCGACGGGTTCCAGCTGAGAGATGGATTGCTCATCCGCAAAGGGGCCATCTACGTGCCGGGAGACGAACTTCGCGCCAAGGTACTGCATCAGCTGCACGACGCGCCCACTGCCGGGCACTTTGGCAAGGAGAAGACGGTGGAATTAGTCGCCAGGGATTTCTGGTGGCCCGGAATGAGAGGGGAGGTCGCGGACTATGTGGCGAGGTGCGACACCTGCCAGAGGGCCAAACCAGTGCACAGACCGCCGGCCGGACTGTTGGAACCGCTGCAAACTCCAGTCGAGCCATGGGAGAGAGTCGCCCTGGACTTCGTCACGGATCTGCCCAGCTCGAGGGGCAAGACGGCCGTGCTGGTGGTGGTGGACTTGTTCTCCAAGATGGCACATTTCATCCCGTGTGCGAAGGTGGCCACGGCGGAACAAACCGCCAAACTGTTCATAGACCACGTGTTCAAGGTTCACGGTCTGCCACGGTCTATTCTGTCCGACCGCGGGCGGCAGTTCATCTCGAATTTCTGGCAGAAGCTGATGGGCTTCCTAAACGTCAAGATCAACCTGGCGTCGGCGAGACACCCGCAGACCAACGGGCAAGCGGAGCGGGTCAATGCCATCATGCAGCAGTACCTGAGATGCTATGCGAATCAACAGCCTGCGACGTGGGTGGATTACCTGCCGCTCGCCGAGTTCGCCTACAACAACACGAAGCACGTGTCCACGGGGGTCACGCCGTTCTTCGCCAACAACGGGAGGCACCCCAGAACCTTCCCGGGACTGGAAAGACTGGTGGAGGGGGAGCCGCAGACAGCAGATGCGTTCGCGTCGGAGTTGCAGGAGGTCCACGATCAGCTGCGGCGGCACCTGGAGCTGGCCAAACACGCATACAAGGTGCAGGCAGACAAACACAGAAGGGTTGGCGAAGAGATCCATGTGGGAGACTGGGTCTGGTTAGCAGCCCATGCAGTGCCGGCCAGGTCGTTGGCCAAGAAGAAACTAGGGCATAAGCAACTGGGGCCCTACCAAGTCGAAGAGCAGGTCAACCCGGTGGCCTTCAGGCTGGCGCTTCCGGAGGGTTCCAGAATGCATCCGGTGTTCCACAGATCGGTGCTCACTCCCTACAAGGCACCGCACAGGTTTCAGGAACCCGAAACGGCGCCGAGTCCGCTCCGAGAGGGAACCAGGCAACGGGGAGTGGCACAGGAGGTGCGCATCAACGAAGTCACGGAGATTTTGGACTCCAGATGGGGGGAAGAGGGGGTAGAATACCTTCTCGCTAAGGAGGGCACCCCGGCCAGTGCCAACAGCTGGGTGCCGGGCTACGCTTTAGATGAACCTCTGCTCAAGGAAAAGTTTCATGCCCTCTTCCCCCATAGGCCAATGCCAGCGGACTTTTTCGACGACTGGCTTTTCACGCCCACGCTTTCAGCCAGCACGTTCCGGGGGTTCGACTCGGATGAGGAACCGACACGAGACGCCCGTTCCCCGGAGGGGTCGCCCTTGGGATCTGCTTCAGAACCCTCGTATTGGTGGGATGATCGACCAGAGGAGCAGTGGCGCAGGAAGTGGCTGGAGGGTCCAGGACGAGCAACGCCTCCAGAAGGAAGCGAGGGAGAGACGGACATGGACGTTTTCGGGGACGACCAGGGTCTCGAGCACGGTGGCACAGAGATGGAAGCAGAGGTGACCGTCGTCGACGAGAGCAGGGAGGAAGAACCAGAAGACTTCGGATGGAGGCCCGCCACGGGAAGCGAACTGTACCCGACATTCGTCCCTTTGACACTGCAGCACCCAGTTCCCGCACCGGAAGGAGGGGAGGGGGGAAGAGGGGGCTTCGAGGGGGGATGGATGTCAGGGGTTCAGGAGCAGAGGCGAGGGCAAGGGAGGAAACAGAGAGCGAGGGGGAGGAGGCAGAAGAAAGGATGAGTGATGACGACGACCCGAGATCTCCGAGCCTTTCCAGTGAATCAGAAGATTCACAAAAAGGAGCACCAGTGGCCAGGGCAAGGGGGGAGACTAGGGGGACACCCCAGGAAGAAAGAGCCAGAGGGGACTCAGAGGGCAGCAGTTGGAGATCGGGACCAACGTCACCGCCAGAGAGTAGGAAAGAGGAAGAGCGCCAGGGAGCAAGCGCTGGCAGCTCGCAACAGGAGGGAGGGCACGAGTCAGGAGTGGCCACACCTTCATCGGGGAGCGAAGTGACGGTTAGACAGAAAGTGGAAGGTTGGGCGCGCGCGCCAAGTTCAAATGCACAGGAAGGTGGCGCAGTAGGCAGCCCGGAAAGGGAGCCAGGTCCTAAAGCCCGGCGCAAGGAGACAGGAGAGTCAGGGGGGTCAGCGTCAGAAGAATCCCGGAAGGAAGAGACCCAGGGGGGCAGAGGGACCCAGAGGAGAACTGTCAGGCGGAAAAGGTGGAGCAGGGCTAGGATATTAAGTTGGTGCGCAAGGGGCGGAGACTCAGACGGAGCTTCGCCGATCTAAGCATAAGACGTAGGGTTGCACGCAGCAGCTCGAGAATGGAGACTGTAACTCAATAAAGACTTTTATTTAACGATCGCTGGCTAGCGTGATCCTCTGTGAGCTAGGATCTGGAAGTAACCCTGACAGACACCCAGTCTCCTCTTACTCTCTCTGCGCGGAAGTCTTCTGCGCAGGGTGGGCGTGGGTAGCGGAGGACCCGTGCTCTCCCCGCTGGTGTCCGGTGAAGAGTCCTGGAGCCCTCTCGCCGATTCCCCCATCAGCCCCTCTATATCCCTGGTGTTGCACTGATTTGCTTCCCCATCTGTGGAGCTGCCTCTCTCCCTGCTGGGCCCTTCTCCAGCATCATTTGAGAGTCTTCCCTCCGCCTCTAGCTCCGATGTCAGTTCCCTGACACCAAGTAATTTCATTTCAGCATTTTTCCAACGTTCATCAATTTTATAAAACATTCCTAATGATAGAAAACAGAAATAAAAACAATCCAATCTTCTTCCAGCGTCCCCTCCCCCAGGTCCCGGGATTGTCAGTCCTTTTTATCCCATTAGTCTGGCACATTAACCTGGTGATCTTATATCCGAGGCCTTCAAATCTCTTCCATGTCCCTTCCGCAGCTCTTCTTCATATTTTCCTTTCACTCGTGGGAACTCCAGCTTGGTAGTGTTTTTGACCCTTTTCAACAAATCAGCCCCTTTCCCGTAGTCCAGACTAGACTCCATGTGGTATTTTTTCCCAACTTTCCCCCTCATCTGCCTCTGGGTTGTTACTTACCACAAACCACTGTTGTAAATCTATACTGTCTTCCTCTTCTTCTTCCCTGGAAGTGTCAGGATGGGGAGGCAGCCTCCACCATTCCTCCTCCTCTACCCTGTCCCTGACAACAGTTTTATTTCCAGTCCTTGTCCTCGTGATCCCTTGTGTGAAATTTACCTTTCCCCCCCCCCACAGCTGCTGCAGTTGATATCTTTGTTGACCTATCTGTTACAACATTGTTCCTGGTTAGTCAGCTCCAGTTCAGACCCCATGAGTGTGAGAGATCAGGACACCCACACATGTCCATCACTTTACACCTGCTTCTTTGAATCGCACGTGCCATTTTACTTGCCCATTCACCCAGTTTGGAGGAGTTTGGAGCAAACTTGGCTACTTTGCTGCTCACCCAAATTCTAGGACATTTAAACAGCTTGCCTCTTTGTTGTGACACACACACACTCAGTCTAAGCGAGAGTAATTAAAATAAACTATTACTACAGTATAAATCCTCTTTTGGATGCTCCCTTGATCTCCTTCTCCAGCTCAAGATCACCTGGGCATTTTGGTCAGGAGAGTGGATCATACAACCCCAGTACTGAATTGTCATTTACAACAATTCTGTGAAGGAGTCTAACCTTTTGGGGATTGCAATCACTAGAAATGCCCTATTGGATGTAAAGAGAGACCCTCATCTCCAGGAAGCCCTTCTCCATCCTTCCCAGAGATAACCATGTTGTTTCCATTTCGCCAGGATTCTGTTATGTCCAGACCAAGCATTCCTGCTCATCTCTCTTGGAATCATACCTGATAGGTAGGGTGGGAGACATTTTTTCAGCCTGAGGGACCCATTCCCTTTCAGGCCACATTCTGGGGGCCACATGCCAGAAGTTGGCAGGGCCATAGGAAAAAGTGGACGGAGCAATGGCAGTGAATTATACCTTTGCACAGTAGGCTGGCTTCTATATACACTCACACAGCCCTCACTATCCTGATAATGAGAACAGCATCACCATGAGTTCTAAGACACATTCCTACTAGGAAAAACATTCAAGGAGGGTGTGAAGCAGGACTGGTGAGGGGAGTGGCCTGGGGAAAGCTTGGGTGGCTGGAGAGGGGTTGTGGTCTGGAGAGAGTCACAAGCGCCAGGCAAAGGAGGAGGAGGAGGAGGAGGATTTGGATTTGATATCCCGCTTTATCACTACCCGAAGGAGTCTCAAAGCGGCTAACATTCTCCTTTCCCTTCCTCCCCCACAACAAACAGTCTGTGAGGTGAGTGGGGCTGAGAGACTTCAGAGAAGTGTGACTGGCCCAAGGTCACCCAGCAGCTGCATGTGGAGGAGCGGAGACACGAACCCGGTTCCCCAGATTACGAGACTACCGCTCTTAACCACTACACCACACTGGCTCTAGAGGCCTAGAGGGGTACACATGGCCTCTTAGTAGGGTTGCCACCCATCCTGTATAATACCAGATTGTCCCTTATAAAATTCTATGCTAGGCATTGATTCAATACAGGACAGTTTGTCCTGTATTTCCCCTATTTCTGTGTGCACACATTCTCTCTCCCTGCCTGCCTGCCTCTTGTTTCTTTCCTTTCCTTTTTTCCTCCTCACCCCCTCTCCTTATCCCACCTGCAAGGAGGAGCAAACGAGGGCAAGGCTTTCATGTTGTCCCTTCCAGTCCCCTACACCTTTGGCATGGGTTAAGGTGCCTATCCAAAGAGCTGCAGCCTGGGAGTGTCGGGCCGCATCCCTCCAGTGGTGCAGCATGGGGGTGGGCATAGGGGCAGTTGCCCCGGGTGCAAAATTGTTACAGGCGCAAAATTTCAACACTTGGTGCTACCTCAATACAGCTGCATGCATCCATCACTGGGCTCCGTGCTTCTCCATGTAAACCAGGAAATGACCTCTCCAGACAACGGAATGACTCTTCTTATTTCTGTGGCTGCAATCTCCTGGATAACGCAGGTGCTGTTAAGCAGTTGAATACACATGCATACTCCACCCAGTTCCATCCCTTCCATTCCCCCCTTTAAGTAGCCCTGGGCTCTGGCAACCCATGCTACACCACTGCGTTCCTCAGAGAGAAACAGGTTCCGAGATTCTAGAAACAAGCGGTTTTGTGTCAGTGTAGCTCAGAAGCCCCAGTTATTAACATAGTTATCTACAGGATATTTGAGAGAGCAGGGTGAGGGAGAAGTAGCTCCCCATAAGGCTTGCCCTCCACTCCCAATGTTTTTCTTTCCAGAAGCATAACATGTGGAACAAAGCCTGTTTCCTCATCAGAATATGCCTGACTATTTATTTATTTTTGTCCTGGCCTGAACGTACAGTACTGGATGTGTTTGAAAGCTCTGGGTAGCAAAACAGAGGCAGGTTTGCAAATTCATGAGCACGTGTGTCTGCGTGTGACAAATTCCAGAGTGGCATCAGGGTTGGCTGCAATAGAATGCAACTGATTGCTTTAAAGTCATTTCAGCACCAGGGGGCAGGGACAATTGCCACCCCACCCAGCCCACAACCAGCCCGCTATCCTATCCTGTATTTTGCCTGAGCAAAGGTGGCAACCCTACCCCTGGGTTTGAGGTTCCCCGGCCCTCTCTTACACCACTTAGATGGGAAATCATACAAATTACAAATAAAAAACTGAACACAAGTAAGTAGGTAATGACTAGTCCTTCTGTTCTACACCTCTCGGGAGTTAAGTGCCTTCAGGTTTCTCAGGCAGATCATTGCTGCAACTTTGCAAGCTGTCTGTGAGCCTCACCACCTCTATGGCTGTCAGCGCAACCGACGTCTTTCGGAAAAGCTCTAGGATGGGCTTTTTGGGGACCTTCATGGTGGTGCAGCCAAAGCCGCTGAGTCCCCAGCTGGTGAATGGCAGCCTCTCCTGGCACTGGACCCACTTAGGGGCTCCGAGTTCCCAGTAGTAAACAGTGTTATAATATTCCTCTTCGTTCTCTCCTTCCAGGTTGTTCTCCCCACCCAGCACGTAAATGCGGTGCTTCCATCGCACCACACCGGCCCCCGCCAGCTTTATGGGCAGCCTGGGGATAGTGACTCTCCTGTCCAACTGGCCATCTTCCCCCAGAAAGAAGCACTTCCGGGTGCAGCGCAGGTTCCCTCTTTCCGACCAGTGCCGGTTATGCCTCATCTGGCTCCGGACGTAGCCCCCGATCACATAGATCCCGTTGTTCATGGCCACAGCGCCAGACCAGTAGCACTCGTTGTCCAGGTACACTTGAGTCCACGTGTCACAGCTTACTTCGTAGATCAGGACCTTCCGGGAAGCGTACCCTGAGCCGACGGTGTTTGTGACGCCGCCGACCAGATAGAGCTTGTTCCTGAGTGCCGCCGAGGCAAAGTGGCTGAGCGCAAAAGGCATCCTTTTAATCGGGGCCCAGAACTTTCTCTCCAAATTGAAGCACTCCGCTGTGTCGAGGTAGACCTTGTACTTGCACCAGCCACCTATGGCGAACAGCTGCTGGTTGCAGGCGAGGAAGCCGTGGGAGGCCCTGGCCACAGACATGGAAGGGAGCTGAGTCCAGCGACCCCTTAAGGGGCTGTACTCGTGCATCGTGTCCGAATAAGAGCCATCCGTGTGGACCCCTCCGGTGACGTACAGCTTGTCCCCGACGGCCACACAGCGGGCGCAATACAGGCATTTCAACAGGGGCATTTTTCCCCACGTTTCAGCCTGCGGGTCGAAGCAGCCGACCTGGAAGTCCTTGGTCTTCAGTCCTGGGCCTTCCATGTTGAAGAGGTCCACGCAGATGATGCAGGTGGAGTACATCCCTCTTCGCAGGCCTCCGCTGAGCTGCAGCCTCTCCTGGCGGTTGAAGCGCTTCCACTGCAGGCGGACGTCCCTGTGGCACATCAGCTCGGACTGGACCACCCTCAGCTCCTCCTGGGTCAAGAGCGGGAGGCGCACATGCGTCAGGAGCTGCCCCAGGAACGGCAGGCGGCTGTCGCTCTCACTCTCGCTCTTGGCCATCACCCAGCGCCACATGGCCCGGTAGACGGTGAGTTCAGAAGAGACCACCAGACTGTCCAAGGAGAGGATGCTGATGAGGGTACTGGGGTTCAAGTCGGTGAAGGTGTTGTCCTCAATGGAGAGGCGCTTGAAGTGCAGGTTGACCAGGGTCTTGGCTTTTTGGAGGAGCTCAGGGTCGCTGTGTGCGAAGCCCAGTTGGTAGAGCGAAAGGCAGTTCTCTGGGGAGATGTGTTCCAAGAGGTATCTGGGGCGGACAGATGGGAAGGTAAAAAGGTAAAGGATCCCTGGATGGTTAAGTCCAGTCAAAGGTGACTATGGGGTTCATCTCACTTTCAAGCTGAGGGAGCCAGCATTTATCCACAGACAGCCTTCCAGGTCATGTGACCAGCATGACTAAACCGCTTCTGGCACAACGGGACACCATGACAGAAACCAGAGCATATGGAAACGCCATTTACCTTCCTGCCACAGTGGTACCTATTTATCTACTTGCACTGGTATGCTTTCAAACTGGTAGGTTGACAGGAGCTGGGACAGAGCAATGGGAGCTCACTCCGTCGTGGAGATTCAAACCACCAACCTTCTGACTGGCAAGCCCAAGAGGCTCAGTGGTTTAGACCACAGCTAAAAAAAGGACACACTGCTGCTGAAGATGAGCTAGACAAGATGCATATGGCCACATCTGCACAAAATTATTTAAAGCAGCATCGGGAGAATTTAAACAGTTTCTCCAAAAAGAACCTAGGAAGTGCAGTTTGTTAAGGGTGCTGAGAGTTGTTAGGAGACCCAACTGATGGAATATGCTGAATTAGCAAATCTAACTAGTAAAATTAGAGATCAAGATGAGACTGTTTCTCAGCAGGATTGGAAAATGTTTGTAGATGACTTTTTTTTTAAAAAAAATCATTGTAGCAGCAGCTACAATGATTTTTTTTAAAAGTCATCTAAAAAAAATCATTGTAAACATGTTGAAACACAAGCAGGTTTAGAGTAAGAAGAACAGTAAAATACATATCTGAGAATACTGTGGAGGAGGTAATATATAGAATAATTATAATATACAGCAATATTAGAAAAATTGGGGAAACCATGGAGGGCTGGAAGGGAATTCAAATACTAATTGAATGTTAATTTGAAAAAGTTGTACACTTTATTTTTGTTTTGTTTTTTTGAAAAATCTATAAATAAAATTTATTTAAAAACTGAGAGGGTTGTTAAGAGAGCATTATTCCCCTCCCAGAGCAATAATTCCTAGAGTTTCCTGGGAAGAGGGGTTGACTATTAAACTACTCTGTGCCTGTAATCAGAATATAATAGCAAAATCCAAGTGTTCAGGCTGAATAATATGAATGCAACTCTTTGGCACACTACATCTTATCTGGAATTGTGCATGAGCCCTGCAGATGGCACTCCTGACTCATGGGGGAGAAATTACTTTGGTTCACGCTTTAAAGTCAATCTACCTAATCTACACTTCTTGAATCTAAAGGCAATGTGAAAACATAGCCATTTTTCAACAATTGTGTGAAGCAGTTCTCCAGTCAAAAGGGGAGCATCTACATTATTGCTTGCAAAAGAAAAGGAAAAAAATGCTTACAGAATTGCGTACCAAAATGCATATACCTAGGAGAAAGGCACTAAAAAAAGCTCTGCCAATTTTCCCGCAAGCTTATAAAAAGAAATTTTGATACGGAAATGGGGCAAACTGATGGTTGGAAAATCAAGAAACTGAGAAAAATGTACCCTATTGCTTAAGCATGTGGTGGAAGTGCACTTGATTTGAGAAGGGAATGTCTTTGTATCCTAATATTCCACTTCCCCAGAATCTGCAATAGCTTGAACATACAGGCAACAACCAATTTATGTGAGTCCAATTGACGCACGGCCATGCAAGTGTGTATTGCGGCAACCCGGAAGCAGCCAGAAAAGAGGGTGGAACAGGAGGCAGAAGGAGGTGGGGCAGGGGCATAACAGGGAGGAGTGGGCTTATGCATGCTCCACCATCACACGCAATGACCGGGAATGCAACTACCACGCAAATCAGGGGTTGTCTGTAGTTACACAAGAGGCAGAAAGGCCTTATTACAAAGGGGTCCTCCTTTCACATCAATTACAGGCAGAGAAGATGGAGATACACTTTCTGTGCAATCTGCTCCTGTTTACTGTTCTGATCGGCTTGTACTACTGTCCAACCTGTGCCGTTAACTTGGCCGATCCATAAAGATGTCATGTCACTGGCTTAGGTAAAGGTAAAGGGACCCCAGACCATTAGGTCCAGTTGCAGACGACTCTGGGGTTGCGGCGCTCATCTCACTTTACTGGCTGAGGGAGCCGGCATACAGTCATGTGGCCAGCATGACTAAGCCACTTCTAGTGAACCAGAGCAGTGCACGGAAACACCGTTTACCTTCCTGCTGGAATGGTATCTATTTATCTACTTGCACTTGATGTGCTTTCGAACTGCTAGGTTGGCAGGAGCAGGGACCGAGCAACGGGAGCTCACCCCGTCGCGGGGATTTGAACCACTGACCTTCTGATCAGCAAGCCCTAGGTTCTGTGGTTTAACCCACAGCGCCACCCGCATCCTGCCACCCGCCACTGGCTTAGCTGACATGTAATGGACAACATGGCAATAATTGTACGGCAAATGTGATGTGCCTTGTCTAATTAATTGGGTGATTGTGAGGTGGCATGAAAGCTGAAAAGACCCTGTGTTCATTACAGTTCCCATCCCTTTATGGAACCGTCCTTTATTGCAGTAGAATCAATGAAGATGGGTATCATTTTGCTTGAACATTGGTTGCCTTTTTACTTAATAAATTCCCTACCTGAGAACAAACGGAGTGAGTTGCACAGGTCACTCCCTGGACAAGCGATACAAAACAAGATGGGCATTTCCCACTAAGGGGCCATTGCCCAGGGCTGGAGGATTTGTTTTGCAAGTGAAAGATCCCAGATTCAATGCCCAGCATCTTCAGGTAGGTCTGGGAGAGACTGCTGCCTGAAACCCAGGAGAGCAATCACTGCCACCCACTGTTCACAGTACAAAGCTAGACAGTCACTGATTTGACTCACTGTAAAGCTGCTTCCTGATTAAGCCGGCCCTTTGTTCACAAATGGGAGGACTAGAATCTTGCTTCATATTTAGGGATGGACCATAGCTCAGAGCATCAAGTCCAAGGTTTGATCCCAGCATCTCCAGATAAGGTCAGAAGAAACCTCACTCTGAAAACGCTCGAGAGCTGCTGCCAGCCAGTGGAGACAATACTGAGATAGATGGAACAATGGTCTAACTTGGTATAAGGCAGTAAAGAGGATTCCAATGTTCAAAGACGCAGCATTATTTAGGGATTACCTGGAGCAACTCTCGAGCAGTGGAAGGATTTGAAGCCTGCTGGCTGCTACAAACAGGTCTTGGGCCATCTCCGGCACGATCGCAATCTCCTCCGTGTAGAAATAGTTCACCACAGCTTGGACAATGGAGGGCTCCATGTCTTGCAGCAGAACCTCTCCATCCTTTGACTCCCGGAAGGAGTTGGAGAACATGGCTCGGAAGTAGGGGTTGATGGTAGCAAGAAGCATCCTAAACGACAGAAAGGGAGGGATGTGTCAACATTTGGAGGTCAGGGTATCAATCTCTAATTCAGCATTCCTTAGCTACCTTGAACCATGTGGAATCTCTGTCAGCAGACTTGGGCTACCTCACTGCTCAGCCCTAACTCCAAACCATTTATGAGCGAGTTTAAAAGCATTGACTCACAGTGTAGGCAACCCTGATCTAGATAGACCAAAGGTCTGACTTAGCATAAGACAGTTTCTAATGTTCCTGTGTCTACCAGCTCCCATATTTTGTTTCTAATTATAGCAGCCTCTTGTAGCCTGAAAAAAAAAAAAGAATGATGACCCCACTTCTGACCATTGTTTGATTCTATAGGAGTTCCCCTAAACTGGGGATGGGGAGGCCTAAGCACCTCCAAATGTTGGTGGACTACAGGTCCCATAATTTATTTTGTTTGATGTTTCATAAAACGTATATGCCCACTTGGTTGTAGGAAAAACCTCATAGTGATTATGGCTGATGGGAACAGGAGCCCAGCACCCAAACCACCCCATACCTCATGAGTACATGGATGCTGTTTCAACCATGGTAGAGAATGACCCAATGACCCAATGCGAGTAGATCTAGGAAGCTTAGCACAAGAATTTCCAGGATTATGCTGGAAAGAGCTATATAGCAAAGAATGTCAACAGGGCATTCTGTGTGAGTTGCCCTAAACCAGGGATGTCAAGTCCCAAGGACCTTCCAATGTTGCTACAACTACAACTCCTATCATGCCTGACCATGAGGCATGCTGGCTAGACTGAATTGATTTGGAGTCCAAGTAAGCATGCATGTGGTGGTACAATGGTACCTCGGTTTACGAACTTAATCCGTTCCTGAAGTCCGTTCTTAAACCAAATCCGTTCTTAAACCGAGGCGCGCTTTCCCTAATGAGGCCTCCCGCCACCAGTACCCTTCCATCATTTGGCTTCCATACCGAGGTGAAGTTCACAAACCAGAACACCACTTTCGGTTTTGTAGAGTTCATAAACCAAATAGTTCGTAAACAGGCCTGTTCATAAACCGAGGTACCACTGTAATTACAAGGAAGAGGAGCAGGTGGTGATGAGATCCAGTCACATGGAGAGGGAACCACATGGAGAGTGTCTTGCCCAGGGCCCTTCTAAACCCAGAGCAGGCCCTTTGCCTGCATGACAAATAGTAACCCCAAAATGTATAAATAAATACCTGTGACAGGGAAACCGTTCGCCTTTGGCCACGATGGTTGTGTCGCAGAGGAGCTGTTCCTGGCGAAGGTGATTCAGCCCTATAGGAAGAGAGGGAATGTGTGCGATGAGACAGAGCAGACAGCCATCAGAAGTGAAGCCTTATTAGTGGTGCGACCAGTGGGGGCTGCCCAACTTTTGCAAATAATTTCTCCCAAACAGAATGCATTTTTTGGTATGTTATTAACAGTGCTTCCTTCCTGGGGGAAAGCAAAGGCACGCATATCCCTAAACATTTTGTATGTAGTAGCTTCATACTTTTGTCCATTTACTGTATTTATTTTTCCCAATTCGAACTATAAAATGGTGGTTTTCTTGAGTCAAAATGAGAGTACCCCAAACATTTTTTTTAGGGGGGAAAAGCACTGGTTATTAATACTTATGCATGATTTGCTATGCACACTTTGCTATAATATACATATATTAAATGCTTCCCCCCCCCCTTTTGCTGGCAGAAAAATCCCAACATTTGGAGAAGTGCAAACATGAAAGGAAAGCTGTTCCTTGCTTTACATACTGTTTCAGGAAGCTGCAAATGTGGTTGCTTCACATTAACACGTGCACCAAGCTGATTTTCTTCTTACCTCTGCATTAAGTAATGTGGTCCAAAAATGGAATGGATGTTACCGTCCCATTAAAAAGTTTCCACAATGTTTTTAATTAAAGAAAAATCATTATTGACATTTATGCAGGACTGGAAACTTCTTATGGACTTTTTTGCGTGAAAGAGAAAATGAACTTGTAATATCTGCATTTGAAGATTGAAAAAAATACCAGTTTATAGAAGATAGAATGGCCGGGTGTTAATGTGTGAATACTATATGTAGCTGCAGGACAAAGAACTGAAGGTCTTTTTATTTTTCTCTATTCTCCCTATTCTTTTCCCTTCCAACGTTTTTTCTTTCTACCTTTATTTCTCCCTCCCCCACACTTTTTAAAATATTCTTCCCACCTCTGTTCTCTTTTAGATGAAATATTTCAGTGTATTATAAAAGTATACTATGCAATGGATATGAATTTTTGTATATCTTCAGACAAGTATCAATAAAAATATTTTGAGAAAAGAAAATGAAGAAAATGAAAGTACCCATTGCTATGGGCTGCATTCCTTAAAACACAACTACAGTGGTACCTCAGGTTACAGATGCTTCAGGTTACAGACCCAGAAATAGTACCTCAGATTAAGAACTTTGCTTCAGGATGAGAACAGAAATCGTGCCACGGCGCCGCAGCAGCAGCGGGAGGCTCCATTAGCTAAAGTGGTACCTTGGGTTGAGAACAGTTTCAGGTTAAGAACGGAGCTCCAGAATGAATTAAGTTCTTAACCCAAGGTACCACTGTACTAGGAAATAAACCCCACTGAACACAACAAGGCTTGCTTCTGAGTGAACATGAAATAGATGTTAAAAAAATCTTGCCCAGCCATGGTGGGCTCAGATATCGGGGGACCTACCCTCTCGTATGTACTGATTCAAAGGCTTGTCCTCCTCTCCAATGGTATCATCCTCTCTGTCCCAAGGTGAATTCATCATTGCACTCCTACTTGCTCCCAGATAGCAAAGCTGTATTGCAAGTCATTCCTGCTGGTGGGGGGGAGGGAAGACACAGAATAAAGATGAGAAGAGGTCATTGGCAAGAAATCTGAATCGGAGACTCCCAGTCAAGTGCAAGATGTAGGCAAAGACGCAAGTTTATCAGAAAAAGGCCATTGATGACTACTGGTCATGGTGACTACTCTCTGCTTCCATGGTTGAATGCAGTAATGCCTCTGAATGTCAGTTGCTGGAAACGATAGGAACACTGCTGTGCTCAGGTTTCCCATGGTGATTTGGTTCACCTCGGTTAAGAACAGGATGCCATTGGCTTGATCCGGTGAGCTCTTCTAAAGTTCCTCAGAATATTAGAAGATCCCTGCAAAGACTCATCTAGCATTTTGCTTCACACATTGATCAGCCCCAATCTATTGACATGAGTCCCCTGTTTTAATTTGTGTGTGTTGTGTTAGTTTTGTTACATATTTTAGTTATGGGTTGCATGTCCCCCAGTCTCCAAGGAGAAAGGTGCTCCAAGGGTGCCAGAGGTCTGTTTTCAGGTTTTGGTTTCCTTGGAATGAAAGTCCATGAAGACTGTGGATTCTTTAGAGCATGGGTAGGCAAACTAAGGTCCAGGGGCTGGATCTGGCCCGATCGCCTTCTAAATCCAGCCCGCGGACGGTCCAGGAATCAGTGTGTTTTTACATGAGCAGGATGTGTGTTTTTATTTAAAATGCATCTCTGGGTTATTTGTGGGGCATAGAAATCCGTTCATTTTCTTTTTAAAAAATATAGTCCAGCCCACAACATGGTCTGAGGGACAGTGGACCGGCCCCCTGCTGAAAATGTTTGCTGACCCCTGCTTTAGGGCATGTATGGTTTTATTTACATATATATACAGCCTGAGCTTAGGATGGAGGGACTCACAACGTTAACACTTCAACAGATCTTGGGCTCCCCATTAAGTTTCTAGAGAGGGTCCTGAAGGCCATGGCTTCAGATTCAGCACGTGAAGCCTTTGAGTCTTTCCAGATTGAGACACAACTACTGGCTCCATGGCCCTCCCCACAGGGCCTGCAATGTGCCTCCCATCCCAGTTATTCCTATCAACCCACAAGGCTAATCCACATCTCCATAACCCCACCTCTGTCCAGAGGTCCGGTGTGCATCCTGATCTTCCTTCCCCCAAGCTTTGCCCCTCCCAGCCTGAACATCACCCAGCCTCCAATTGGTCCAACTGGCAGAGGTGTCATAGTCTGTTTTGCTTATTGTGCTCTGATTCATTATTCTCCAATTGTGTGCCTTGCATGGGTGGGGAGGGGGCACACCTAGAGCCTCATTAAGGATTAGGAGAGGGGAGGTGTGGCTTCAGGAATGGAGGGGCGGGGCTTAAATGGACCACAGAACAAGAACAAACAGCTTCAGAATGAATTCTTTCAGAAAGGGGGAGCATCATTGCAGACCCTCCAAGTGTCCCTAGTTTCTAGGGACAGTCCCAGATTTACAGAAGCAGTCCCAGTTTCTGATTTGATGCCAGGATGTCCTGCTTTTCCTTAGGATGTCCCTATTTTCATCAGAGAAATATTGGCGGGTATAGTAGAATGTCCCTATTTTCATCGGAAGTTATAGAGTTATGTGACCCCCCCCCTCCTGAGCCAAGGAGATAATTAACCTTTAGAAGACATCAGAAGACATCAACCTGTAGGTTTTTTAATGTTTGATATTTTATTATGTTTTTATGTTTGTTGGAAGCTCCCTAGAGTGGCTAGAATATAATAATAATAATAATAATAATAATAATAATAATAATAATAATAATATTAAGGAGTAGGACATCGCTATTTTCTTTGAAGAAATGTTGGGTGGCGTGTCATTGGTTGGGCCCTGCCTCATGATCTGTTACATTTTCATTGGGAAACCTGTGACTCTCTGGATGTTGTTTGTCTCCAGTACTCATCAGCCCCAGTACAACCAGTGGTGAGGGATCATGCAAGCTGTAGTCTAGCAACATCCAAAGGGTCACAAGTACAGTGGTACCTCGGGTTACAGATGCTTCAGGTTACAGACGCTTCAGGTTACAGACTCCGCTAACCCAGAAATAGTACCTCGCATAAGAACTTTGCTTCAGGATGAGAACAGAAATCACGCTGTGGCGGCGCTGCAGCAGCAGCAGGAGGCCCCATTAGCTAAAGTGGTGCTTCGAGTTAAGTACAGTTTCAGGTTAAGAACAGACCTCCAGAATGAGTTAAGTTCTTAACTCGAGGTACCACTGTACCACACGGCTACTAGTCACTATGTCTCCATTCTGCCGTCATTGTCTGAAAAACAGTTGCTAGGAATCACAAGTGATGAGAGTTTCTGTTGTGCCCAGGACCTTTTGGGGGAGCTTCTTGAAACAGATATCTGGTTGGCCACTGTGAGAATAGGATGCTGGACCAGTTTCAACCACTGGTTCAGGAAGGCTCTCCTTAGGTTCTCGTGGTTCATGGTGCTATTTTAATGCTATTTAGTGCTTAGGTTCATCCTTACTGTAGTGTCAAGGTTATGCAGGAGGATTTCACAACAACATAGAGTGTATCTTCTTTCACGGCTTCCAATCCATTTCCTCATTCTCAGGCTCAAAATAGAAACAGGGGTTTCTATGGGAAACTAAGGGAAACTGAGAGATACATCCTTGTAGAGAAAAGATTATTCAGATCTGCAAGGGGAGGCAAAGGGGGAATCCAGCCTTGGACAACCAAGAAAGCAAACAGTCAAGCGGTCAAATCCTGTTGGGGCCAGAATGAAGTAGGACTGTCAGCAGAGCAGCAAAATAAACAAGCACCCTGGCCTGCCAAGACTTATGGCCCTGGGTCCAAATACACAATCACAAAAGGGCTTAATGCTCAATAGATGATATATATGATCACATACAGTGGAGGCTGCTCCTTAAGGGCAAATGGGGCTATGCCCCACCAACCTCAGTCTGCACTCAGCAGCCTCCAGCTGTCTGCCCTCTTGCTTATAATAAAAAATAGAAACCATACATGCTCTGGTTAAAACACAGTGATCCGCCTTGGAACCCTTGCCCTGTATCTCTGTATCTTTGCTTTTGAAAATGTTTTTGTAGACCTGCCAAGGAAGTTAAAAAGCATTTTCATGTATGCGACAACGGCAGCAAGAGTCTTAATAGCACAAGGATGGAAGAATGAGGAAATCCGCACTAAAGAACTGTGGCAAGAGAAATTGATGGACTAGGCGGAATTGGCAGAATTGGCACATAGACTACGTGACAAAGATAACTGTGACTTTAAAGAAGAATGGGAACCTTTTACAAAGTATTTAAAGAAAAACAAAATGAACTGGACTCCTTGGCAGGTTTTGAATAAACACTCCCAAATTCTTTATTGGCAACATACAGATAGATAAATTGAGGATCTTTACAATTTTACAACTTGCAGAGAATAACATGTGCTGAGAAACCAGAGAGAGGAGCTGAGGGAAGTCTGGGGGTGGGGGTGTGAAGGCAGGTTTTTCTCTTTTTTTAGGGGGGAGGGGGGAAATGTGGGTGATGTGTTTTTGTTAAATTGTTATTTTTAAATCCCTAATAAAAAATATTTCTAAAAAGAAAAGAAAATGTGTTTGTGGGTCGTTGGACTGAAATAAAGAGTATTGTTGTTGCATATTCAGTCCGGAGAGTTACCATGGCTGTCAGTGCCTCCTTGGGAGTTGTTGCTCCTTATAGGACACATCAGGTAGGTGGTGGAGGAGGAGGAGGACAAAGTCAGAATTCGTAGAACTTGTTGGAGGTTTTTAAGCAGAAGTTGGGTGGCCATCTGTCTTGGATGCTTCAGCTAAGATTCCTGCATTGCACAGGATTGGAATAGATAACCCTTGGGATTCCTTTTAACTCTACGATTCTGTCATTCTGCCTGTCATCGGCTCTGGCCATTGATGGTATAGTATAAATAATAGGTTGGGGGTGGGGGGGGCTAATACTGTGACCAGGAATTTAAGGTGCTGCGAATCTCCACTGGTGCTAAGCCCCCAACCCTAGCTCAGCCAACAATATGCTGATGTACATAATTTGCTCAGCTGGCTGAGCCAAAGCCACTGTCAATTTCCAAAAAGAAATTTACAGAGGTGGGGGGATTTAGGTTCGATCTTAAGCCCATTCAGCTCAGTCATGCGACCTGGCAACACGGTGTAGAGCTGAGTGACAGTGGAATGGACTCCCGTAAAAGGTGATGGATTCTCCTTCATTGGAAGTTTCTATACAGAGGTTAGATGGCCATCTGTCAGGGATTTTTTTAGCTGTGACTCCTGCAATGCAGGGGTTGGACCAGATGAGCCTTGGAGTCCCTTCCAACTCCACAATCCTATGGAAATGTCAGTAGCATGAGGGCCCACCCACAAAGACTGATAGGTTCCTCAGGCTCCTTACTAAATGGCTGTACACACCCACCTGGCTCTCCAGATCTGGGGGGACAAAACCAAACAGCACAGTCCTAATGGGAGAGATGGAAAGCAGGGGCCCTTTCCATCAGTACTGCTGAAAGAACAGCTCCATTGAGCTCCCCCTGAAATATTTCCATAGCAGCAAGTCTAATGTGCCTGGGTAGATTTTCCTGTTTCTTTCTCTATATCCGCTCTTCGTTTTCACTGCATCTTTTAGAACATAAGCCTACAGAACAGGCTGCCTCATAGGAGCCAACTTCTAGGGGCTACGAGGGCGGAGCCCCTGCATAGTTGATGGGCATTCCCATTCAAATGGTACGTGTGCACTGCATCATGTGAGCGATTATGCAGGGTGGAGATCACCTGGCATTGCGAATCAGCTCTGTAACTGCCAGCAGTATTGGTTACCCAACTCGAAGGGAGGAATCCTAGCAATGCAGTTAGAGGTGTGGTCCTGAGGTGTATAAAAGCTTGTTGTACATTTCTAGCTGAAGCACTGAAAGCTTGGGCGGACGACAGATAGGGACGTTGCCAGCCAAGAAGTATGGGGAAGTTTCCGAGACTGGTGAGCATTGCTTGCTTGGTAATAGGGAGTAAAACAATCCTCTCGATCTGGTGCTTTAACACAAAATCCATAGTCTGTACCCTTTCCAACTGGTATGGGTGGGAAGGTGTAATCAAAGACTCATTACCATTTCTGCAACAGGGTCCCTCCAAATCTCTCTCTCCAGCCACCCAATCAGCATGAAAAGGAAACTTTTTAGTCACTGAAGTCTTCTTGTAAGGTAAAGGTAAAGGGACCCCTGACCATTAGGTCCAGTCCTGGTCGACTCTGGGGTTGCGGCGCTCATCTTGCTTTATTAGCCGAGGGAGCCAGCGTACAGCTTCCGGGTCATGTGGCCAGCATGACTAAGCCGCTTCTGGCGAACCAGAGCAGCACACGGAAACGCCGTTTACCTTCCTGCCAGAGCGGTACCTATTTATCTACTTGCATTTTGACATGCTTTCAAACTGCTAGGTTGGCAGGAGCAGGGACCGAGCAATGGGAGCTCACCCCGTCACGGGGATTCGAACCGCCGACCTTCTGATCAGCAAGTCCTAGGCTCTGTGGTTTAACCCACAGCGCCACCCATGTCCCTAAGTCTTCTTGTACTTGGTGCTGATTGGAGCCAAGTATGAGTGAAAGGAGGTGAGTCAGCTGCTGAGGATTGGCTCCTCAGGTCACTCTGGAGAAGGCGCACAGGAGGAACACCAAGGAGGAATTATTTTGTATGCTCCCATATTAGGCATTTAAAAACACTGGAAACACAATTTTCACAGGAAAGGTGGGCAAGCTATGTTACATACAACAGACTTTAAGGAAAACATGGTTTAAGTCTCTTTGAAAGAAGATCTCGGAGCGCCCCAAATCATGTGCCCATGTATGTGTGCAGAAGATAATAGATCTAGCTGAAAGGCAAGACATGGAGAACTACACTGTTCTTTGTAGTGCATCTCTAATTATTATTACAATGAGATTGTAAGGTTATTGTATAATCTTAGGAGGAGACATGGCTTTGACTATAATGAAGGGACCATGAGCTTCTGAATTTGCTGCCACCTTACTGTGTGGGTAAGGGACGCGGGTGGTGCTCTGGGTTAAACCACAGAGCCTAGGACTTGCCGATCAGAAGGTCGGCGGTTCGAATCCCCGTGACGGGGTGAGCTCCCATTGCTCGGTCCCTGCTCCTGCCAACCTAGCAGTTTGAAAGCACGTCAAAGTGCAAGTAGATAAATAGGTACTGCTCTGGCAGGAAGGTAAACGGTGTTTCCGTGCACTGCTCTGATTCACCAGAAGCGGCTTAGTCATGCTGGCCACATGACCCGGAAGCTGTACACCAGCTCCCTCAGCCAATAAAGTGAGATGAGCGCCGCAACCCCAGAGTTGGCCACGACTGGGCCTAATGGTCAGGGGTCCCTTTACCTTTTACTTTGTGGATATGTCAAAATGGTGGCTGGTTGATTCTACCCCTCTTCTTCATTAAATGCATCCTCTCTCTTTCATCCCCTCAGCTTCTCCTGACTGTCCTGGTTCTCCCAGCATGTGGTAAGTGAGTGAATGTTGTCTGTCTTAGAACTTCTCCTGACAACCAGCTTCTGGAACACTCATGTGGATTTTCTTCAACAAAGCTTGTGATTTAGGAGAGACTGGGACCTCTTGGAATGTTGATGCTCTGAACCCTTCCATGTAGCCTTGGGCTGTATAGGTGTGTATAAATAAGTCGTATATCATAAAGACACCATTGTCTCCACTTTGCCTCATTTCCAAAGGGAAACACAGACCATAAGTGCACCTGGAACCCCTAGAATCTCATACTGCTCTCAAGACTGGTGTCGCGTATAACAGCATTCTGGGAACAGTAGTATAGTAGCCATTGTTATAACTGCAGTAAAGTAAAATGGGTATGTTTAACTGTTACATGACACCCCAGTCTCTGAATGGTGATGTCAGGCGTCAGGGAATCAAATCCCCCCCAAGGCAGGATGCCAGGAATAGATAGACCAGGAAAGTTCTTAGCAATGTCTTTTATTCATTATTCACAGAGAGAGGCTTAGAAATGCAACTTCTTGGAGTAATGGCCTTGCTCCGAGTAATCTCCACCCCGCCTTCAATCATTAACAGCAGCACCCACCTTACGGTGGCCGCTTAGGGCCATTTGCCTCCGAGCTCTTTGCTCTCCTACTTTCAATGCTCTCTGGGTTTTGGGAGAAGGGGGGGTCTGGAATACATTTCTGAGCACAATTCAAAATGTTGGTGCTGGCCTTTAAAGCCCTAAACGGCCTTTGTCCGCTATACCTGCAAGAGCGTCTCCACCCCCATTGAGGTCCAGTGCCGAGGGCCTTCTGGTGGTTCCCCATGTTTAATAGGTTATTGTATTTTAATATTCTGTTGGAAGCCGCCCAGAGTGGCTGGGGAAACCCAGTCAGATGGGAGGGGTATAAATAATAAATTATTATTATTATTATTATTATTATTATTATTATTATTATTATTATTATTTCTAGTGATAACATGTCCGGCTCTGCCTCCTGCTCCTCTTCTCCCATTTTTTCCCAGCTTTGCCCCTCATCTACCTCTGAGCTGTGACCTCCCACAACCCACTGCTGTCAATCTATACTGTTTTCCTCTACTCTGAAAGGTTCAGGCTGGGGAGGCGGTCTCCACAATTCCTCCTCTGCCCAGTCCCTGACAGGTGAGAGACTCCAGGGGTTCATTCATTTACCCAGTGTTTGGTTTCCTTGGAATGAAGGTCAGCAGAGTGTGTGGTGTCTTTGAGATATATGGTTTTATTTAAACATATATATAACAACCTGAGCACAGGGCGGAAGCAGCGGCGTAGCGTGGGTTGTCAGCACCCGGGGCAAGGCAAGTAATTTGCGCTCCCTAACCCCTAACCTGTCGCCGCTGCCAACTTCTTCTTGCTGCTGCCTGGGCTGGTCTGGTGTGGTTCTCTCCCACGCTCAGCGCTGCGCTGGGCGGCTGCTGCACTGTCCCTCCCCCAGATAGTCCCTCGCTCTCTCTCCGCACCGCACGCCTGGCACCCACCCCCTCCACAGTGGGTGGCGACCCAGCGGCTTGGATCGGATTCGCACAGCCAGCACTGCAGTGAGAGAGAGTGAGTGAGCCAGGTAGGGGCAGAGAGCTGCGAGTGCGAGCGCACCCCCCCCCCAGATGTTGCGGCCGGTGTGGCCGCCCCCCCTGCACCCCCCACGCTATGCCACTGGGCGGAAGTGCTCACAGCATTAACACCCCAAGGGATCTCGTTTCTCCATTAGGTTTCCTGGGGAGCCTCAAGTCCAGCTTAGGTTCAACACATTTCTCTGTGCTACTGCTTCCAGCATCTCTTCTCACAAACAGCTCACAAAACCAGCCCCTCTTAGGCATATTGTTCTTCACATGGGAAGAGGGCCATTCATTTCCTTCTATCGCAAAAGAGCAACTTCTTTAGATATGCTGAATCGTAGCACTTAACTAGCCAGACCAGAGCCATTATCTGGATAATGAAACTGGTTTGGCAGACTTCCTCTTATACATTCTTTGAGGGGACCCAAGATTCCATGACTTCTCCCCAAACTCATAGCAGTATAATATCCCGTAAACACCCAGATGTCGGGCGAAATGCTGGCAAGTGCACACCGGGGGAAAGGGGACTGGAGTCTGACTCGGGAGAGGGGAGCAGTGATTTGTGGGGACTTGTACCAGCCAGGAGGCAGGGGGAGCTTCAGAGCTGGAGGGTGAAGCACAGGATAGGTCAGGATAGGAGGAAGAGGCAGGTCAGGCAAATGAAGGGTCAGGTGCATCCTCGCCCTCTCCTGCACCACTGTCTCCTAGAACAAAGAGCAGCTTGATGAGGGAAGAGTAGAGGCAGCTTCTACACAGGTACAGTCTCTGGCTATGTGTGTACAGCCCATCAGGGGAAGATACATAAGCTGGTGGAGGGGGCTAGCTGCAAGCACTCCATAGAGCACAGGGAATAGCTGCCTGGGTCGGCAAACTACGGTGCGCGAGACAGATCTGGCCCAATTGCCCTCAGGCTCTGGCCCACATACGTTCCATAGATTGGTGATTCTGTTTGTTAATTTTCCCCCATAATTTTTTTCCCAGCGCCACCAATTTTTTTGGCGCCATTTCCCCCCTCCCTCTTGCACACTGCGGCACCTTCTCCCTCCCTCCACCTGGCTTCTCCCTGCCCTTCTCCCTGCCTTGTGTAGTGGAGGAAGGGGGCTGGGCTGAGCTGGCTGAGTGCGATTTTGGGCAGTGCCTCTCCAGAGCCAGCCAGCCCTTTCGGGCCACTTGTTCCTTTGCCACTGCCAACAGCCTCTGCCGCTCGCAAGGGCAGGCACAGGAGCTGTGGTTGGCAGAGCACAGCGCCGACAGCAACAGCGCAGGTAGGCAGGAGAAGAGGAGGGGAGAGGGGGAGAGAGAGAAGCCCCCTCCACCAAGTGCGTGGTCCAGCCCACCCCAAGGTCTGGGGGACAGTGAACCAGCCCCCTCCCAAAAAAGTTTGGTGACCCCTGCCTTACATTAAAAACTAAAGCTGTAGAAACTACAGAAAAGTGTCCACTTTTGCAAGAAAGAGTTAACCATTTACTGTGTGCATTCCTTTGGCTGGGGATCATCTGTGAATAAAATCAAAAGATGCTGGGGGGGGGGGGTGGCCATGCCAGAGCATCTTGGAGAGAAGGGGAGGGTGGTAAAATATTAACTTGCTATGCACCTACATCGGTGGTCTGTCATCCGGGAACTGAGCAGACCTCAACCTGTTTGGCTTCACCAAAGTGGTGGCTTTGTGTGCCTTCACACCATACCCTAGGACCACACTTGCATTGTCAGGCACATTTTGTGAATTCAAAGACCTCTTTATTATTGTTCCTTATTTCCACTCAAAAAACTTCCCGTTCTCCGAAAGTGTATCCAGAGTAAAGGGCAGTGAATAGTTTCTCTTTGTCTCATCTCAGCTTCAACTTGCACGACTCGTTGGTTTGACCGGGACGACCCTTCAGGAGTGGGTGACTTTGAAACTCTAGCTGACCTGAGGAGGGAATATCCCACGGATGTTTGCCCTAAACCCACTGGAATTGAAGCTCAGACTGTGGAGGGAACCCCAGCGTCCAGCACTGGGCAGATCTTTCATCCGTGAGTGATGCCAGAAATGAAGAACCATGATCATCCTTGTGAGGGGAGGAGAAGTTTAACTCTTTTTCTCATTGCCATGGACCCAAGAAAAATAGATTCTTTGAAGCTGCTCTTTGTATTTCAAAGGAAGGTTCTGATGGATCCCAGGTTCTGTTGGATCCCAGTTTAGTACAGATTATCTCTCTACAACTGCTTCTCTCTTGCTGGTCACAGTTTGGTGAGTCAGAATGCTTCTCTCATTCTCTTTCTCTCCCCACTAGGTTTAACCCTAAAGAAGGATTTGCTTGTGTAAATAAGGAGCAGAAGTATTCCTGCTTGGATTACAAAGTCCGCTTCACCTGTCCCTCAAAATTCTGCTCAGGTGAGTCAACCAGGACATCTTGTGGTGAGATGGGGGAATGATCTTCAACCACTTAAACTATGTCTGTATAACACCAAACCAATTGCTCAAAAGTGAACTGTCTTTCACTTTTATACTATATAAGAGGGGTTGCTGACATGGAACTCACAGTGTGCTCAGAAAAGGTCTTAATAAATATGCCTCCAAAAATCCACAGTGTGGAGGAGAGCTGCTTCCTCTGCCTGCTCACTTTGGCTGCATTTACACAAGAGTTTATTCCATTTCCCTGACATTTCTGCCATTATTAATTTCCGCATTGTTCTTGAACTGTCACAAGGCATAAAAACCAGAAACATAGTAGAATATAGCACAAGTTTAGTGCTCATTCCCCCCCCCCACACACACACACAAAAAGGGCTTCTTCTGGAAGCAAATAATACAGAAATGAGCACTAAAGTGGCTTTTACATCATATGAAACCTCAAATGGAAATTAACAGTTAGGGAAACAGTCTGGAAAACAGAACAAACGTCCATGTGATAGCAGCCTAAGTCCTCAAAACAGACCCCATTGAAATGAATGGGCCTGTGTTAGTCATCATGACTATTACCTTTAGTGGGTCTACTCTGAGTAGGACTGACATTGGCTACAACACTCAAAACAGGACACCCACCATCCCACTTCTTCTGAGCTGAAGAGTGCTGCAAAGTGCTTCTCTTGGGGAACAATCCATTTCACATCTGGAAGCTGACCCAGGGCTGTCAGTTGACTGCTTGCTTTGACACTGGAGACAAGATAGCATCCTCCGGTTTGTGGTGAGGGAGAATGGCAGCATCCTTGATCAGCAGGTGCAAGGCAGGCAGGGCAGGACTTCACACCTCTACTCTTCAGCAGAGGGCAATGGTTGGATTTTGCTGCTGTTGCTTCTGCCTGGAGCAAGAGTGGCCTCGCTCCACCCAAAGGCGCCCCAGTCCTCTGTGTTTGTATGTGGAGTCACATTTTCCTCCTGATAAAATATTGCAACCTGAGTGTATGGGGGCAGGGGTGGGAAATATACCAGCCCTGTAATTTTAGGGAACTATTGCCTGTGGTTGTGGAAGAACAAGCGTGCCCATGTTGCACAACCAAACATTTGCTCCCGTAGTTCCTTTTTCCTTTTCCTCGTGCCCTTGTAATGTGGCAAGAAAAGAGCAAACGTGACAGTCTGTGTGTAACAGGCCTCACAATGCCTCTGTGGTAACAGAGGACAACCCCCTTTATTCCCCTGCTGAATCCCCCAGTCAAGGAGGACTGGAACCAATAGGGAATGTAAGCAGACCCTTAGTCCATCTAACTCAATATTGTTTGCACTGGCTGCCAGCAGCTCTCCAGGGTTTCAGACAGGGAGCACCTCCAGTCTTACCTGGAGATGCTGAGGATCGAACCAGGGACCTTTCGCATGCAAGGCAGTTGCCCTGCCACTCAGCTATGCTTGCACAGCTCCTGTAAGGCTGATACCAAAAGATGGCATTGTTGGGCGCTTGCTGAAGCCCACCACACTGCAAGGGCCTCCATCTCCCTGCTGATTCCCCTCTGTGCTGCCACTGCCCATCCACCTGCCCTGCTTGAACCAGCAAGGGGTGATAAGGATGGATCCAGCAGCACAGAGAGGGGCTTGGAAGGGCCCCTCAACGGGTAAGTGAATGACCTGGGACACTGTGGAGCAAGTGGGTCCACTCAAAGAGCAGGGTGGCACCGAGAATGGTGTTTCTGCTTGCCTTTGGAAGAGCTGGGCATGGGCAAAGGGCTGCAGCATCTGCACTGCTTGCAAAAGGTCCCAGGTTCAGGCCCTCGCATTTCCAGGTATGGTTGGGAAAGACTTGGAGAGCAGCTGCCAGTCAGTGCATGCACTACTGGGCTTCATGGAGTGATGGTCTGACTCAGTATCAGGAAGCTTCCTGTATTCCCATGTTCCATCTTTCTTGTCCTCGCATACGTGCAACAAACACTCGTTTAAGTCTTGCCTTGCCTTTCCCCCTTCTTTAGGATGCACAACTCGCTGGTTTGATCGGGATAATCCCTCTGGAAAGGGAGACTATGAACTCCTTTCCAATCTGCGGAGCGAATATCCTGGTGGGATTTGTGACGAGCCCCTTGCCATCAACGTACAGACTGTGGACGGGAGACCTGCATTGAAGACAGGGCAAAGATTTTCAGTGTGAGAAGACACTTTTGTTGATGGCTGTGATTTTTTTTAAAGATGCCAGATCAGACCATGCACTTGTGCTCTTGCTCAGAGATGTATTTTTCTAAAATCCTTGTGATACATAATTTCTTCTCTTTCCAAAGGTGGGCATGGATTCCAGAGCTGAGAAGGGATCCTATAGCCCCCGGAGCATTGATTAAATTCTAATACTTACTGGTTCCAGGACTTGAGAAATGTCTAGCACTCGCAAGCTCATAACAATACTCAACTAAGATGG